>NC_053043.1:24937503-26137503 GCF_003473485.1 Medicago truncatula | reverse complement strand
ATTATCTAAATAGATAAGCTTCCTACGCTGGTTTGGTTACCTGCATGAGGCCGCTTGATATCATATCTTACCCCACCCGGGTGGCTTCCGCGTCACCCCCAGTTGCTCCATTCTGGATCCCTGAGTGATAGAATAGCTATAAGCTAGCCCACCTCACCTTGATGAGTTTCACTAAGAAACCGGGGGGTGCCTATTTGACTAACATAGGGCTCTGCCTTACCAAGCAGAGTGAGGTTAGAAACTCAAATTTTGTGATAGGACTGACCTGACCCTGGTGAGAACCAGCCTATCACGCCACCGAGGTTCCGCCTCGTTGGCCTTAGTCTTGCGATCTAAGGGTGAAGGAGTCATCCAGCCACCGGGATTGGTTACCCGGTTTACCCCTATCCGTATCTACATCTACGTCCTGATTGAGTTACATAGAAACTAAGAGAACTTGAAAGCAAGAGATCCAACAGGAATATTATTTAATTATATTTAGAAATAATATAGTTCAAAATCCCCCGAACCTCTGATCCGATAGCAGCTATAATATGCATCTACGACTAGCTACAGGAACTAGATGAAAACTTCTACAAAAGGGTATCGAAGAATGCATTCTGACATCGAGTCCTCAATCAATGTAGATGATTCAACAAGGTAGACCGAAGCAACTCGTCGATCAGCTATCACCACATCGTTGCCGAGAATGGCATAGCGATCAAACTAGTGCTAGTGACTGTCTACGGCTACGGCTTATGCCTTCACTCGGGGGGGAGCACCCATCCAAAAAGCGATTGGATCCGAGTCTATAAGTCATAAGAAAGCCTGTTCAAGCCATCTGTAAGGTGAATTATAACACATAAAGAAAAGATATCTCCTCAGAAGACGATTACGCGCATCTAGGAATTAATAGCAAGCACAGAAGCAGGAAAGCTAGCCACCGTGGAGTAGCATGAAATGCGCACCGAATCGTCTCTTTGCAGCAAATCGTCTGTTATTGAATCGACTGCTTGATAGAATAGGCGGTTATCTTTCTGTTAGCAAGAATCCGCTGTTAGAGAATACGCTTGAACTAATAGACGGATGGGATTGATTGATTCTAAATCCGCCGAAAGTCTTTTAGTCAACAAGTACGGATTTATAGACTGGCATCTTATCTTAGAATAAAGGTTTAAGAATCCAGATCAAGAATAGAAGTAGAAGCATGCTAGCCTAGCATAGAAAGAAGTCCCGAGTGAAAACGACTTTCCTTAGGATGAGCTTTTAGGGCAAAGTCTAAGGAGCTTATTCGTCGATAACAAGCCTTTATTCAAAAAAGGAATAGAACCGGAAAGCTTTGTTTGAAGGCTAAGGTCGTAGAGACAGATCCATATGCATATGTTAAGGGCATTCCATCCAGCGTAAGCATCTGGATAATCTGGAATGCGACGTGGCATACCCGAAAGCCCTAAGAAATGCATGGGAAAGAGGGTCAGATTAACCCCGAAAAAAGTGATCCAAAAATGGATTTGACCTAAAGTTTCAGGGTATGTCCGACCAAAGATTTTACCCACCCAATAGTGAAATCCTGCAAATAAAGCAAAAACGGCTCCCATAGAAAGTACATAATGGAAATGTGCAACCACATAATAAGTATCATGTAGAGCAATGTCTAGCCCTGAATTTGCCGGGACTATTCCAGTGAGTCCTCCTATGGTGAACAAAAAGATGAACCCTACAGCAAATAACATGGGTGTTTTGTATTGTATCGAACCCCCCCACATGGTAGCGATCCAACTAAATATTTTAATTCCTGTGGGGACAGCTATGATCATGGTAGCAGCGGTGAAGTAGGCACGGGTATCAACGTCTAAGCCCACAGTAAACATATGATGAGCCCAAACAAGAAATCCAAGAACACCTATACTGATCATGGCATAAACCATGCCTAGATACCCGAAGACCGGTTTTCCCGAAAAAGTCGAAACGATATGACTTATGATACCAATGATATATTGAGTTTGAGGATTATGTACAAGAGTCCAAACTTGATTTTTTTTCAAATTGATGTAGTTCTTCTTTCATTGCTTCGACCCATGATTCATCAATAATTGCTTCCTTTATTGATTTTGGTTCAATTTGTGAGATCATTGCGAAGTCATTTGTTTGAAAGGATCTTCTTGTTCTTAATCCATCTGTGGTTTCATTAATAATTTGTTCTTGAGGGTGATGATCTACGATTCTCCATGATTTTGGAGGACTTAGAGAAACTTCTTCATTTGATGATTGTTGTTGAATTTTTTCGTTGTCAGGGTTGATCTGACTTACTTCCTCATCTTCTTCAAAAATTCTTTCTTGAGTCTCAAGTTCCTCAAATTCATCAAATTTTATGTGCATACTTTCTTCTAGAACTTTTGTTCTCAAGTTATACACCCTATAAGCTTTTGAAGTAGCAGAGTAACCAAGAAATATAGCTTTGTCTGACTTTGAATCAAATTTTTCTAGGTTATCTTTGTTGTTTAAAATATAACAATAGCATCCAAAAATATGAAAATAAGAAATGTCTGGCTTTCTTTCTTTCCAGAGTTCATACGGGGTTTTGTTTAAAACTTTTCTTATTGAAACTCTGTTTAAAATGTAGCAAGATGTATTTATGGCTTCTGCCCAAAAATATTTCTCAACATTTGATTCATTTAAAATAGTTCTTGCCATTTCTTGCAAAGTTCTATTTTTTCTTTCAACAAATCCATTTTGTTGAGGAGTTCTAGGACAAGAAAAATTATGAGATATTCCATTATCACTGAAAAATTGTTCAAAAGAGGCATTTTCAAATTCTCCTCCATGATCACTTCTTCCTGCGATAATGTTCATTTCTTTCTCATTTTGAATTTTTTTGCAAAAGGTTTGAAAAGCTTCAAAAGAATCATTTTTATGTTTCAAAAATAAAACCCAAGTGAATCTGGAAAAAACATCAACGATTACAAAGCCATATTTTTTGCCACCAAGACTTTCCATTGAGATAGGTCCAAATAAATCTATGTGAAGTAGTTCAAGAGGCCTTTTTGTTAAAATGAATTCTTTGGGAGGAAAACTACTTTTGACTTGTTTTCCTCTGACGCATGCTTCACATATTTTATCCTTCTCATAGTTAATCTTAGGAAGTCCTCTTACTAGATCAAGTTTTGATATTCTGGAAATTGTTTCCATACTTATATGGCCTGCCCTTTTATGCCAAATCCATTTATCCCTTTCAAGGGATATAAAACATGATTCGACATGGATTTCATCTAAGTATAGAGTGTAGACATTTTTATTTCTTGATCCGGTAAATAGGATTTTTCCTGAAGATATTTGTCTTACTTCGCATGTGTGAGGTTTGAATATTACTTCAAGACCACTGTCACACAATTGACTGATGCTAATTAGGTTATGTTTTAATCCTTCTACATATTGAACATTTTCAATTTTAGCAGAATTTATCTTACCAATAACACCTATACCTTTAATCCGAGATTTTTCATTATTACCGAAGGTTACCAATCCTCCTTCCTTTTTGGTGAAGGAGAGAAAGCTTTGTTTATCTCCAGTCATATGTCTTGAGCATCCACTGTCCAAGTACCAGGGCTTTTTCTTGACTGTTATGAGACATTCCTGCAGTAGATGTTAGTAATACCTTGGGTACCCATATTTTTTTGGGTCCTTGATGGTTAGTGTTATTAAGAGTTACCTTTTTATGAAAATGAGTGTAATTATTTTTCAATTTTTGTGACGCTAATCTCTTTCTTTTTCTGAAACAAAAAGGTTCAAGGTGTCCATATTTTTCAATTTTCTTTTTAATTATAAAACATTTTCTTTTAAAATGATGTTTTCCTTTTGAGAGTTATTTTTGTTTTCAGAGACTTCTTTTGATTGAGAATGTTGAATATTTTTAATCAGATCTTTGCTTTCTTTTTCCAAGATTTCCTTTTCCTTTCTTAGTTCAAGATTTTCATTTCTTAATCTTTCACATTCTTGTTCCAACATTTGAGAACTGTAAAAAAGATTATCAAACAAATGTTCAGTTTTTTTGCATGATAAGCAAGGATCAGGATTTACCTCTTCATTATCTGATTTTGCCATTAAGCAAAGATCTGCTTGTTCATCTTCATTTGTTAGTTCTTCTGGTTCATCCCACGTAGTCATGAAGGATTTTTGATTTGTTTGAAGGTTTCTTGATTTTCTTTTGTTTATAGGACATTCATTTTTGTAGTGTCCCAGTTTGTATCACCCGTAATAGGTAACTTGACTTTTGTCAAGTTCAGTCTTTGCATTTTCTTTTCTGGCTGGAAAGTTTCTTTTGTTTTGATCTCTTCTTTGAATCATTCTCTGAAGTTTTCTGGTGAGAAGAATGATTTGATCTTGATGATCTTCTTCATCAAGTTCTTATTCATTTCAAGTTCTTGATTTAGTGATTCTTGATTTGTTTTGAGTGCAATCATTTTGCTTTTGTTTGAGGATTTATCCTCTTGCAAAAGAACTTCATGAGCTTTTAGAGATCCAATAAGATCTTCTAATCTGAGTTTTTTCAGATCTTTTGCTTCTGTTATGGCTGTTACAATATGTCTCCAAGATCTTGGGAGACATCTTAAAATTTTTCTTACTCTTTCATGGATTGTAAAATCCTTTTCAAGAGAGCGTAACTCATTCATAATGATAGTAAACCTTCCATACATTTCATCTATGGTTTCAGTTTCTTTCATTTCGAATAGTTCAAACTTTCGAACACCAATGTCAATTCTTGTTTCTTTTACGTGACCGGTGCCTTCATGATGTACCTTTAATGTATCCCAAATTTCTTTGGCATTTTTGCATTCTTGTACTCTATCATATTCTTCCCTGCTTAACGCCATGGTTAGAAATAGTTTAACTTTAAAATTTAATAACATGCGCTTACCTTCTTCTTCTGACCAGTCTTCCTTTTTCTTTTCATTTAGATCTTCATCATATGGAATATAGTTTCCATTTTCAACTACAGTCCACATGTGATTATCCTTTGATTGTAAAAATAATTCCATTTTTCCTTTCCAGTAATAATAGTCTGTTCCTTCAAAAAGTGGTGGTCTGTTTGAAGAACCTCCTTCGGACATAAATTTTATTTTAGACATATTTTATATTCTTGATTCTTCTACACCATTGGGTGTTTAGGCTTTGAATTTTCTACATCGTTGGGTGTTTAGGCTTTGAAGTTTCTTTTACACCGTTGGGTGTTTAGGTTTTGAATTTTCTTCCTTCTACATCGTTGGGTGTTTAGGTTGTGTTGAGACTTATCTTCTGGATCTTTTCCTCCTGCACCGTTGGGCGCGTAGGCCTTTTTAGAGGCAGTGCTCTGGTACCAATTGAAGTAAAATATTTTCACAAGAAAGGAGGGTTTGAATTGTGACCTGTTTAAAATTTTGTCTAATAAAAATTTTCTTTTAATTTAACAATCACAATTAGTTGGTTAGTAAATAATGACAATAATAATTGTGAGGTGTGTGATTTTTAACAATAAATTAAAAGTAAGTAGGGAGAGGGAAATGACACACAAAAGTTATCGTGGTTCGCCAAACACCGGCAACTTCCACTCCCCACACAAGTGTGAGATTATCCACTAGGTAGTTGTGTTAAGTAACGTTAACCACAACTCCTCTTTTCCTTTTTCACAAATGAGTAACCTTTACCCTTGCTAGATCCGACTGATCTTTCCTGCAAACGAGCAAATCTACCTTTGCTTTTACACCTAAAAGATCAAACGAGTACAAATCACCCTTGCTAGATCCTTCATATCTTTTCCTACAAACGAGTGATTTTACCCTTGTCTTTTTACACACTTGTTACTTATAAGCTTTACAATCTAATAAGAAATAACTTCTTACTTGGACCAAAATAAAATATTTGTAGTAAAAACTAAAAAGAGCTCAAAACAAAAAAGCAATTTTTAGAACACTGAAACAAACTAAAAATGAGAGAGCTTTTGCTTTGATGTATGCTTGAATTCTTTCTCAAAAATTTGGTGCTGAGCTTATGCCAAGAGCTTGGTATTTATAGGCAAATAAAATTGCATCTTGCTTGCCACCTATTGCATGAGGAGCGTGTGTCTCATGCCTGTTCTTTCTTTCTTTACGTTTGCAAATTTTCCATGGTTCCAGATGTGCACAATTAGCCAACAAGAAAGAACCTTGTTTTAGTTACTATCCATTCATTTTCTTCCACGTGTGCTTACCAAAAGATATTATTTATCAAAGCTTTGCTCCTTCTCACGTGTAGAATTATTTGAGCAAAACAGCTCACTATGTATCATTCAATTCCACGTGTAGTAGCTTGTGTATTGGCAAAAGAGAATATCCAATTTGTATTGCTTGCCACCCTTTTTCCTTCTTTCCATTTACAGCTAAAAGAGCAAGTTTGTTTGTACTTGCTTTCCTCTTTTGATTGGATGTGTAGTGGTTTTGGAGACATAGCAAAACCAAAACTAAAACCACTTGTAGTATGTGTATGTGCCAACATGTTGCTCAATTTTGGGCAAGTATATCCAATTTCATCCATTGCATTCTTATCCATTAATTTCTTGCTTTGTCCATTGTATGAGATACTCAAATACTTTTTAGGGAACTAGTTATATCAATCTTTTGAGCTTAAGTTCCTGCAACTAAAAATACTCATACAAAGATGTTAAATACAATGATATCAGAATCCATTTATAAAATAAAATTGAAATATATTTTTTCATCTTTAAAACTAAAATATGGATTTATGAATATTTTCTCAACAGGAACAACGCCTATCCCATGAATCCACTCTCTTCCTAACAACAAGTTGAAGTTAGCTTTGGATAGGACCACCATGAAAAAAGTTGGTATGACTAAAGTTCCCACCATTAGACTCACTTGAAGAGCACCAAGGGAATGACCAGCCTTTCCTACATAATTTGATTGAATTACATTATGAGGCTTAAAATCTTTGTCGGTCTTGCCAATCCTTTTAAGTAGGGATTGAGGCATCAGATTGACAGCAGCACCACCATCGCCCAACACTTTGTTGATACCAATATCATCCACTTTGGCTTGAATGAACAAAGGTTTAATATGACTCTTCATTGAATCATCAGGCTGTTCAAATATGGCTTTCTGATTATCTTCAGATACATCATTCAATAAGTAGCACATGGGTTTGTATTCTTCCATGTCCTTGGGATCGAACTTTTACTCTGAATCATCGACTTCAGATATCATATCATATTCAGCTGGTAAAATGGAAACCAAATTGCATATGACATCGAAGTCTGGTTCTGAATCTGTAAATCTTGATCCTAACTCATCATCTTCATTAGGATCCTCCTCGACTAAAGGAAGAGACAACCTCTCTTTTATTGGTCTTCTTCTTGATTCGACCATTCTCTGATCACCCTTTGGGTCAACAGTCTCATCTTCAAGGCTTGTAGAAATGTCTTCCTTAGATCTCTGGTACCTTCTCCATTGAGTTCTTATCATGGGATTATTTCCCTTGTAGTTGTTGCTATAAGCAAACTTCTTCGACTCAAAGGTAGTACCATTTTTGTTATTATCAACAACACTGGTGGTTCTTTTCACCGCATTGTTCTTACCATGTTGCACATTCTTATGGGTAGATTGAACCCATTTTTGGTTGGGTGCATAAGGGACTAAAGCTTTTCCTTGACCACTTTTATTGACATAATTGGTGGTCGAAGAGTTATTGATGAAAGGAATATAACTCTTTGTAAAGGAAAACTTAGGTCTATGATCACTAGACCACTTTCCCCTTTTCTTAGGTTTTGGGATGGAACCTTTGAGGCCTTTAGTTGCCTCTTTGTCAAACATAGCACTACATCTAGGGCAGAGCATTACCTTAGAATTCTTCAGCCTGCATCGATTGAGGAAATCAATCAATTATTCTTCAGCTGTAGGATAGGCTGTTTTTAAATTCTCGTCGAACTGAGTATGGAGCAATCTCTTCGACGTGTTTTGCATCTTTAGTGATGCCCACCATTTGGGATTCCGCAACCTCGGCTTCTGCTTCTACTTCTTCTTCGACTGACAGGTTTTAAACAACATTCATAATTGCTTTGACCATATTGCAGCCTGCAATGTCAGTGTACATCATACTCGCATCTCTCAAGGGACCATAGTCTACTTGCATTTGAGGCTTTGGCTTGTTTCCAAATTTCAATTTGCCTTCACTAAGACCCTTCTGAACCAAATCCCTGAAAATAGAACATTGAGAGGTGTTATGTCCTAAGAAGTTATGGTATTTACAAAAACCTCTTTTATGACCATCAACAACTAGTGGTGGGATTTTTACATCCTTAGGTTCTACCACTTGACCATCAACAACTAAGAGATCATAAATCTCGTCGCACTTGGTTACATCGAACGTATATGTCTTGGGGACATATCTTTCATTGCTTGTTTCGACATGATTATTCCCATCGGAGGACCTTAATGATTTACATGTATAAGGGGGCCCTGGTTTCAGTTCAGCAATGTCAACCTCCTCTATTTCGACATCGCCAAAATCTATGTAGAATTCTTGGTTTCTTTCGTCTGATGTGATATAAGCAACCTTTTCTTTCCTAAAATGTTTGAGTTCTGGCTTTCTCAGCCTTTAGTCTTTCGACATGTTGAACTCTATAGGCCAATTGGGCCATATCTCTCAAGTGTTGAGTGTCTAATTTCTTCCGAATGGAATAATCTAGGCCACTAGCGGCCATTTCGACTAACTCATGTTCATGCACTTGAGTGAAATATCTTGCCTTTAACAATCTTAATCTATTGAAATAATCATCAATGGATTCGGTGGAATTCCTCTTGACACTCGCCAATTCTTTTAGACTTATCTTAGATTGGCCCATGTAATTGTTCATGGAATAACCTTTCTAACCATGTGAAGGCCTTCTTTGTTAGAGAATCGGGGAAGAATTTCAACCTCAAATTCTCATCATTTGCTCGATCTCTTGCCTCCGTCAAATATCTTGTGATAGGTTCGACAGTGAACTCACTGGTATCCCCTGCAAATGTGGTGAACTTAGGGATTTTATAACCCCTAAGAAGTTCATATTGTAATATCAATTCCGACAAAGGAGAAACAAATTTTGGCCTATGCAGGCCAATATTTAAACCATTTTGAGCCATTATATTTTCGACCAAATTGGCTATATTGTTATGTACTCCTATGTTTTGTTGTTGGACATTTCTAACAACTTCATCGACATTATTATTTCTATCAACCAAGATCACTTCAGGTTGACCTTGTATTATTGGTTCGACCGGTTGGGGCTGAGGCACAAGTTGTTGCCTCTGAACCATCGGTTCAACTAACCGCAACAGTTGTTGATTTTGTATTTGTGAACCGGTTGGTAAACTGATTGCGGGGGTGCAAAGAAATATGCTATTCTCCTCATTTGTGTGGTTAAGGCTTGGTAACTCCGGTTTGTGTCCCTTATCAAAGGATTAAACACGGTACCAATTTGTTGTGTTAACGAATTAACCATTTCGTGGTTACTCTCATCCATTTGTTGTCTTAACAAATTCATCGAATCTGTTGTCAACCGTGGTAGAGTATTCCGACCGAAAATGCTAGAACTTGAGGGACTATGTACGTTGTGCATTGTGAACGTAGTAGGCTCCTCACTATTGCCTTTGCTCCTATCCTTGGAAGAAGTTTTGAAAGCAAAAGCTTTATTCTCTCCACCAGCGGGAACCTTCCGAGGCTGTGGAGGTAGGTCAGAAGTAAACTTTTCAGTGACCTTGGCACCGTGCAAAAATAAAAAAAATCTTGCGACTTGAAAAACATGATTAAAAACTTCTTTATCGTCTACAAGAAAAAAATCTTGCGACTTGAAAAACATGATTAAAAACATGATATCTAACTTTCCATATATTTTACATTTCATAAACACTTTCCAAAAATTTTAAAATTTATTTTATGAGTTTAACTCACAAAAAATAAAATTCAAATTGCAAAATATATTTTTGGAATTAAAAAACGAGTAAAATTTGAATATGTAAAAAAATAAAAATTCCAAAATTTATTTATTTTAATAATTAATTAATTAATAATAATGTTGAGATATTACAATTTACAATACAATTGTTGGGAAGAAGTGAAGTGGTTGTGGATAATGATGTTGATAACCGTAAAACAAGCTTCCCCTTCTCCCCGGTGGTGTGTTCGGCTTAATAATCGTCCTCTGATACCAAAACCATCTTCTTCTTCTTCTTCTTCTTCTATTTGCAGAGCCACTCTCTCTGTCCGGAGAATATCTACCACTCAACCTCATCTCTCTACCAGGTAAAATCAAATCTGTCTGTTTGTATATTTTTATTGATCATCCATTTTTGCCTCATTTTCAAATGGATTGTATGCAGCTGTGACGTAGCGAATTTCGACCCGTTAGGTATTAACTCTTCTTCTTCTTCTTCTTCTACATGGAAAAATATTGTGAGTTTGTTTGAGAGCTCAGAAAAACCTCGAGGAGGAGGAGTAGCAGCAGCAATAGAGGATAGTTCAATTGATTTTGGTGACTTCTTCAAAGGTCCTCTGCCAGGGAAGTTTCTTAAGCTTTTAGGGTTTCTTGCATTGTCAAGGCTTGGTGTGTATATACCTCTAGGTGGAGTTAACAGAGAGGCTTTTCTTGGAAATTTGGATCAAAATAGTTTGTTAAGCACTCTAGACTCCTTTTCTGGTGGTGGTATTGGTAGACTTGGTATATGCTCTCTTGGTATTGTTCCTTTCATCAATGCACAAATTGTTTTTCAGCTTCTTGCTCAAGTATATCCTAAGTTGCAAGATCTTCAGAAAAGAGAAGGTGAGGCTGGAAGAAAGAAAATTCTTCAGTACACTCGATATGCTTCTGTTGGATTCGCCATTGTACAGGTCAGAAATTTACATTGCAAACTTTGTTATATCGAAAAAGTGTCAATCAATGACATAAATCAAAACATCTTGTATTGAGATATTATCCCTTTCTTCACGAATTCAAATAGTCAAGTGAAAAATGTATTCTCTAGGTCACGAATAAGCCTTTGAATTAGTTATACTAGTAGTAACTTAGATGCTCTAATTTGAGGATGACTGTTTGAAAGAATGAAAACAGGGTAGGGTAACAATAAATTGATTCTTTGTTGTATTTTCTATATTACTTTGTAGAGGAGGGATATACTGATTCCAAGAGTAAGTTTTAAAGTTACTCCAAATCTTAGTCCTCGATTAATTAATGGTTGTGATCAATTACTACCGATCCCTATCATAATACTTTTTCTACTCCTATGTTAAAGCCAGGAATTTTATAGAGTCTGGGCAAAAATTAGAGTGAAGAATTCTTGTGCGCGCGCATGTGAAAATATTGAGTTTGCCCAAACAAAAAAAAGTTTTAGTGGGTTAATGGACTATTGGGTTGGTTGGGCGTAATATGAAAAAAGTAACGATTGAGCCCGGGCGAGTGCCCGAGCTCGCCGGGTGGTGGCTCCGCCCCTGGGTTGTGATCAATTACTACTGATCCCTATCATAAGACTTTTTCTATTCGTTCTTCTTAAACAACCCATGAGACTACACTGGTGAAACGAAAATCTAAAATAAATGGCCTATTCGTGCCACAATGTTGTGTGCCTTGGACAATATCATCTCAGCAAGAAGATTTTTTTTTATTGAATTTGATAAAAGAATATGCCGTTAATTGAATGTATTTTTTTTTACTTCTCTATTCACGGAGATAATTTAAACCTAATTAGAAAATTTGATATGCAAGAAATTATTGAATGATTCGTAAAGGTATCACACCGAATTATATGAGTCCTTCAAATAGCCCTTTGAGGTTGACGGCATATATGCAGGTTCATAAGTGTGGATCTCTTATTCTTTGAGGTTCATAGGTCTCAGTACCTTCATTATTTCAAAGTTTTTTGTTGAGATAATGAATGAAAAATTGTTCTTGTTGAGATAATGTTAAAAGGCATACACTATTTAGTTGAAATTTTCGTCTCACCAATGCTAGGACATTAAGGAAGAAGGAGTAGGAAAAGCTTTATGTTAGGGATTAGTAGTAATCAATCATAACCATTAATTAATTTTGAAATCAAGGGCTAAGATTTAGAGTAACTTTAAAGACTTACTCTTGGAGTCGATATATCCCTCCTCTATTTTGTAATTGCTGCGTTTAGGTTCTTCAAAAAAATAATTTACCGCATTTAGGGAAACTATTAATTGTCCTATTAATGACTCTTGGTTATATAATATCCATCAATATGTAGTTTAGACGCACAAATTCACTTGTATGCTTTCAAGATCTCATTTTTCTTGGGAAGTGTAAATGAGGGAAAACAACACTTGACTGCAGCTCGACCACTGATCGTTTTTTGAACATCCATGCTTTTTGATAGCTAGGTCCAGCACTTACATCACACTTATTACTAATTGTTGTTTTCAGTTTATAATTTTGTTTTTGTTCTTCAATTTTCATTACAGGCGATTGGCCAAGTTCTTTTCCTGCGTCCCTATGTAAATGACTTTACAACAGAGTGGGCTCTTACTTCTGTTATCTTATTGACACTTGGCTCCGTGATTACAACGTACATTGGGGAGCAAATTACTGACCTGAAACTTGGGAATGGAACCTCTCTTTTGATATTCACAAACATTATCTCTTACTTGCCAGCTTCGTTTGGTCGGACATTTGCACAAGCATTTAATGATGCCAACTATGTCGGACTTGTTACCATCATCGTGTCCTTCTTTCTGTTGGTAGTTGGAATTGTCTATGTGCAGGTAAATCTCATTTCAATTGTTAAATAATAAAGAAGTATTTGAACAAACTGAGAGATGTTGATTGCAACACTGATGATTCTCAGGAAGCAGAGAGAAAAATTCCTATTAACTACGCGTCTAGATTCACCAGCAAAAGCGGTGGACTTGAAAAATCTGCTTACCTACCGTTTAAGGTCCTCTCATCTTTTACCAACCTTTTTTATATTACTGTAGTACCTTACACGAATAGTATTTGATAAACTTTTAATTATGCATATGATAGAGTACAATACAATAAACCTCCAAATTTGACAATGTAGATGTTCTATTTTGGCAGGTCAATAGTTCTGGGGTAATGCCTATCATATTTTCTACATCATCGTTAGCTCTTCCTGGTACTTTAGCACGTTTCACTGGTTTAAGTGCACTAAAAAATGCTGCAGTAGCTTTGAATCCAGGAGGTATGTGGTTGGTTTATCTCCGGGTTTATAATAATAAAATTCTTCTGCTTGAAATGTCTGGTCCTGACATTCGATGTTAAACCTTTTTGCATTTAGTGCTCTATGAAACTGTGATTTTAAGAAAAGAAAATGCTGAGAAATGTTTGATGAAATATAGGCCTTCTGTTGCAATACATTCTGGAAACGGAATCTTACATTCTTTGTTGCCCTTAAACTTTGTCTCTTCATAAATTGATTCCCTTTACTTAAATGGACATTTTTTGTAGGCTCCTTCTATCTTCCATTTAACATACTTTTGATAGCCTTCTTCAATTACTATTACACTTTCCTACAACTGGATCCAGATGATGTGAGCGAACAATTGAAACGTCAAGGTGCTTCAATTCCACTTGTCAGACCAGGCAGAAGTACAGCTACATTTATTAAAACAGTAATTTTGTCCTTCTCTCTAACCCCACTCTTGATTTCCTTAGTGATTAATATGCTGGTTAAAGAACTATTGGATCCATTCATTTTACACCACTTAATATAAAATATAATATATGGTGCAGGTTCTTAGTCGAATATCAGTTCTAGGTTCAACATTTTTGGCAATCTTGGCTGCTGGACCTGCAATTGTTGAGCAGACTGCACACTTGACTGCATTCCGGGGATTTGCTGGAACATCTATTCTTATTCTTGTTGGTTGTGCAACAGACACAGCAAGAAAAGTTCGAGCTGAGATTATATCCCAGAAGTACAAAAACATAGAATTATATGACTTTGACAAGTATTGACCATTAAATGATTGGTTGTTTCCTTTGTCTACAGAATTATAGTTCATTTTATATTGACTTGTATATAATTTTGCAGAGCAGAGATTTATTTTTATTCTATCTGTAATGTAAAGATCAATTGGAAAATCCATTCAGTTGTTTGCATAGAACTAGGTTTATCAATCAATGGAAATTATGGATATAATAGGGGCAAGTCGTGGCTCGTGGCCCGGTGATGGGGAAGATGTTTGAACCTATTTTGACGTTCTACATTCTTTGTCGATATAATATTTGTAGTTATTTGTTAACGTTGTTTATGAAAAGTTCTTGGCAACAAGGCAATTCTGTTCTATTCCAATTTGTGTCTGGTCTTGTTTTAACAAACAGCTGTCGTACGTTTTATTTTGTATTTGCTGAACTATGTCATGTAAGCACTTGATAAAAGTGGTGAATGACACTGAACTTTATAAAATTGATTTTTTTCAAATTCGAACTAAAAATGATTTTAGTTTAAACTCTCGAGTATTAAAAAAAGGCTTTCTAGTATTAAAAATTTAATATATTATTTACTATAAATTGTTTAACTTAATGTGAACCTTACTTTTTATAATTTTTAATCAAATAAGAATGTTTGTAAAAAAAAAATCAAATAAAAATATATTTGCAGTTAAAATCAAATCAAATTAGGTGTGTCCGGGTGTCGGATACACGTGTATTCGACACCAACACCTATGATTACATGAATTATAACATTTTCTTAAATTGTTGGCATGACGGTGTCTGTGTATGTCCAAGCTTCATATCTCATAAGTTAATATGCAAAGCACAACCTACCTACTTGTAATTTAACCTGACCTTTTTGGTATAACTAAATATAAGATATCGGAATAGATATAAGATAAGGGCCATCAGTTACATGAATAGAGCAAGAAAAACAGTTTCTTTCTTTGGCCTTCAAACAAACAGGGTTTGAGGCATATATTACACGATCAGATTTAATCAACCTACTCTCAGATGAAGATTTCAAATAATATGCAACTATATCATAAAAACCCACCACCACCATCACCCCCCAATTCCCACACATCAGCCCAGTTTTTCCACCTTTTTGTGTTGCTTTCTAAAATACATCATTCAAAAACATGGGCAATAAGAGTCAAGGCAGAGGTATATGCTGATTTATGCTACCTATAGATAGAACCACCATCAACCTGAATAGAATATCTGTTGCAGCTGAATAACTCAATCAATTGCCTCTAAAGAGCCACTAATCATCATCTGCTTCGGTGGAGAAGTCAGGTTCTTCAGGCTTCAGTAGCTTAGGCAAATCATCTTTCATCTTTAGTGCTCCTCTTCGTGCGTTAGCAGCAAACCTCGAAGCAAGTATTGTAACCCCAAGATTCAATTTAGCCTGAGACGAGTTTGAACCAGTAGGATATTCCTCCTCTACATGCGCTCTCTCGCTGGCCACTGTCTCATCGAACGAAAGAGATTCCCTCAAACCGAGATCTTTGGCAGACATCCTTTTCTTATATCGACGCCAAGCAGCTTGTATAAAACAAGCGGCCCAAGTCCTCCAATGGTGAGAGTAAAATCGAAAGGTGTGCTGCAGCTTTTTGCTGTGGAGGCGCCTAAATTGGTTAGCAACAAACTTTAAGTCTTCAGCTCGAAGAGCAAAAGCTTCAACCTCACTTAAGGCTTTAACCGTCCTAGTTGAAGACGGCAAATTCATGGTTGATTTTGGGAGTAGTGCCCAAGAAAGTAGTTCCTCACCACAAAAATCTCCAGGTCTCAATATGATTGAGTTGAAGAAACCAGTCCGGCCACCATTTGTTGTAGAACTATCTAGTCTGCCTCTAATGATAAACAACATTTCAGTTACAGGGTCACCCTCACGAACAATGTAGGTGCCTAGAGTGCTTAGAGAAGATACCAGCCGCTCACATATCGCATCAAGAAGCTGATCATCCATTTGTGAGAAGAAGGGAACCTGAATTACATGGGAAGGGAAATTTGTTAATGCTTACAACAGAAGTACATTTTTACCTATAATCATTACAATTTTCATTGGCATCAATGGAAAATCAATGTTTAAATCCAACTTACATTCATTAAACTTTTCCTAAGGTAATAAGCCTAAAGATGCTAAAGCCTTATGCCATATAAGGCATAGCATAAATCATCATTAACTGCAGAAAAGCATTTTGTAAACTTAGGCTTCTATTACCAGTAATAAAATACAAGTCAGTGGTCGAATTGCAAAAATGAACGAGTGTTGGTCAATTATGCTCCAATTATGGACATGAGCTAAGGAGGATCTATACATAAAAAGGATCTATACATAAAAGTACATGCAAGTGAAACATAACTACTACGATATAAGATTTTCCAAAACTACAAACAACAGGGTAAAAAATCTTATCAAATAAATAAAAAACAGGAAAAAGTCATACTCGTCTAACAAGGTCTAAGCATAGGTGGCGCTGGATATCACGACGAAGATCGGTTGGCAATGAACGTAGAATGGTTTCTTCATCAACACCACGAGTTGCAAGCCATTTATATTGTACAAATCGTCTAACACGAAATCTCAAATCTTCAGGGAGTTGGCGATGTCCCATCCACTCCTCTGTGTCTCTTCGCTTTAGCCTCCACTCTTCAAGCCTTATAGTAATTGATTGTAAATATGTCTATACCAAAAGAATCAACCCCAAAGCAGAGTTAATGTAAAGAAAACTATGGACATTTTATTTTACATATAGCCTAAAAGCCTCACTGGCATTCTGTTGTGTTAAGTGTAACATAAGAATACATAGCACATCTGACCATTATTAAAATATCAAAACGGAAATGATTCCTACGAAATAAGAAAATGTCCATTTTGTATTCTCTATATATGAAGTTATCAACTAAATCTCAAATACGATTGATATTTCGTCTCGTATGAATGAACTAATTTGATAAAAATATAGAACACTGGTTTAGCAAAGTAATTTGCTAGGAAAAAAGTAATCATTCTAACAAATCTATTAGAGAGCTATCAAAAGAAACAAGAATGAAAGGGGAAATATAATGATGTAATCAATAGTATAAACTAGACGTTTATCACACTTTCATATAATTTAGATAGGAAGACCTAAAACAAATTATTTACAAATACCTGCATGTTCCCAATCAAATGAGCAAATAATACAAGACCCAAGATGGCAATCACAATAGCAAATGACGTTTCTCCAATAAATGTGGTCGTATCAAGGTTCTGTCCGTAAGAACTGAAACAAAGCCAAATAATAATAGTATTAATATTATTAATTAATTAATAATAATAATAATAATAATAATAATAATAATAATAATAATAATAATAATAATAATAATAATAATAATAATAATTAATAAAAGCATCAAGAAACAATGACAGCTATCAGTAACAAATGTTAAGTTTTAGACAAAACTACTACTTCCCTGCCACAAACTCTGCTATCTAGAGTCAGCACCAACGATGCATTTAATGCATATCGAAAGATATCACAAACAAAACAAAATATAAATTTCAGTTCCAGGGCAATTTTTCTTCTGCCAATTGTTTGGGTGTGAATGTGCAGAACTCTCGGACCTCTATTTTATTCGTTGTTTGGTGATTGATGCACAACTCATGCAGTTTAGCAGGGATAAAAGGGATAGAAAGGATGAGAAGGGTTGAGGGAGAAAAGGGGGGTTTGTGGAAAAGGGAAATTGAGTAGAGGAAGAGCCCTTGGGTAACTTTTTTACTTTTGGATGATATTGTGCAAGACAAGTTGTTCTTCAATTTGTTGAGTAATAATATTTAAGATTTTTGTCCAGTAATTCATCCTTGATTTTTTACATACCATAAATATTTTTAAAACAAACTATGGCTAACATGTTTATTGTGAAGTCTTTTATCCTTTAGAAAATTAAATAGATCCTCATCCTTATAGCATTGCCAATGTGTTATCCATTATGTGTAGGAACACCATTCACTCTTGCCACCAACTTAATACATTTTAACTTTTGATATTTTACACTCAAAGAAAGCTTTTAAGCCAAGAGTTCTCTTGAAGCGAGTAGCATGTAATTTAAGTGTGGCCCATTCTTATGCAATATGAATGTTGAGGACGACTATTTCTTCCACCTTTTCCTCTATTATTTCCTCGACCTCCACAATAATACATCACTGCAAAAGCATTGACTGAATCACTTGAAGCAACACCTAATTTTGGTGAAGGAACACAATCTAAGATTTTACCCACCCAATAGTGAAATCCTGCAAATAAAGCAAATTTGGCCATGGATGATCTAGATGCATTGTCACAAAGAACCAACACCATAAACAAGTTATCAAGCGTTTCTCTTTATAGTTTTAAGAGTATCAGCTAACACTTTTCACTTCTAAATTGCATATTGGGCTCTAAAATCACAGGAAATCATATCATGATCAGATTGTTTAGGTAAGGCCAACTTATATACTGAATCATAAATCCTTTGAATGTTGTTGGCAAAAATAATTTCAGTCTACTTCCAAAAAGAGCTATTTAAGTTCTAAAATTTGATAAAAGGCTTAGTTCAAGCTTTTCCCACTACACTATGATTATCTTATAACTCTAATAGAAAATTTTCTCCAGATGATTACAGAAACCTTGGCCCAGAGACCATAGTTATAAGTATATTTCAATGTAATAATTCATTCCATATCGCTTTTTAAAAGTGATTTTCAAGGTGGTTCCAGAAATACTAATAAGGTTGAGTCGTTGTTTCAGACCCCAACTTCTTCACAAAATAGAGGGGAATCACTGTTAGAACAGCTTTAAAAGGAGAGGGATACCAGGAAGGAAGCAGAACACTCGGAGAAGTTAAACCTTAAACGTCACCGTTTTTGTGGCAAACAGCTACAAGGAAGGTGGCACACGGAAAGTCTACCGACAATACCCCTTCAAGGATCGTTGCTCTGCAGTTTTTGGACTGTCCAAGTCCAACAACTCCTTCTGATGGTGGAACAAATACTACTTCTGCAGGACTACATGCGGAAGTATATGATGACAGAGAAGAAGCAAGAAACCCTTAGAAAAGAGATGTTTGTCCTTGTTCTGTTAATTTTTTAGTCAGGCAATTAGATTATTCTTTCCTTTCTCTATTTTAATGGTAGGCTTCTAACCTAAAACTGACAAAACTGCCAGTTATTCTTGTCTAAACTAACTAGAAAGTATGAAATTGTATTCTATCATGCTTGGCTAGTACTAGCAGTGCTATAGTAGTACTTGGACTAGATTATTATTATTATTATATATTAATAGGTTTTAAGACTTTGTATTTGGGATACTTCCATCCCATCACAAATCAATATAAACCCGTACAATGATAGTATCTATAATTTTGTTGGTGATATTAGCAGGCATAAGATGAAGTAAATCAAAAAGAGAACCTCGACATTAATTTAATCAAATTTCATAACTTATGACAGGAAGTACCATGGCATACCTTAATTGCTGCAGCCCCCACCATAAACAATATAAGTATTTTGATATGAAGTTTGAAGAGACAACATGTTTTGTTAATGCATTTTCGAATAATCCATACTTGAACTGAATGTCATCATTACTGGGGTCACATCTGTTAAACACATCTGTAGTATTAACCCATATCTTGCGCGTATCATTATTCAAAGAACTGCAGTCGAGGTAGAGAAAGCAACTGTGAGGGCTACGTTCCTTTTTGCATAAGGATTTCCAACAAGTAGTATAACGATCAACAGATAGAAGATACCAGGATGCCCCTAAAACCTGCCCCCAACAAATTAGAGACATATGAACAAGTTTAAAAAGAAAAGTAGCATTAAATGAATGGAAAGCTATGAAGCACAGATACAGGCACGGACACCGGACACGACACTGACACGACACCGCTAATAATTTGAGAAAATCGTATAATTCAGTGTAAATATATGCGTCGGTGTCGTGTCCGTGTCAGACACACATGTGTCCGACACTGGGACAAATCTAATCTGAGGAGTGTCCGTGCTTCATAGATGGAAAGTACATACATACATGGCTAGCCAACATGTACAATATCAAATTATATGCAGCTCCTGCCCAAGCAGTCTTTGTAACTACACCGGTTGCTTTGATTATTTGAGAACTTAACGGAAAAATCAAATATAATCTTGGAAGATATTGAAGCAAGACAATGAATGCAAGAGCATTATTGTTGTGATCGGTCTGAGGTGTCCGTGTAGCGGGTATGATAAACCAGATGAGCATCTGCGGTAAAGGTAGTGTTGCAATAAAATCAATGAAGAAGTGAGATCTGATATATCTCCTAGCAATTTTAGCAGGGTCCATGACAAGTTCACCCCTTCCAAATACCCTCGAGCTGGGCGCGACATACGCAGTCCTAAACTTAATGATGAGATGCAATAGATAAAAGACATCGGCAATAGTGCGAAGAAAGGTGACAATAATCTGTAATGTCAGGTCAGTCTTCAGACAGGAAGAAGAGGGTCGTTGTGTTGTTTGGACAATAGGCAAATAAAAGTACAAGGGATCAACAAAAAGAGCTAACAAGCAAGAAACTATAAAGAGACGATTCCATTTTAACACAATCTGGCTACCAGGGTCAAGTATTCTTTTACGCCATGGTTCATGTTCCTCTGGGAATACCTTGTATGATTTTGATACCTTTGTTCCTTCTTCTTTAACCCTTTTCACATCCGAGTAGAATCTACACAATATCACAATCAAATTCACTTGATGAAAAAATGATGATGATGAGTGTTAATATTTATGGATACATACATACCTTACTAGTTTGGCCTTTTTGAACTCCATGTCAAACTGAAAGTGAAAATAATTGGGTCATTTAAAACCCTAAAATGGAATCAGATAGAGATATTGATTATTGTTTAGATTCAGAAACAGAGCTCAAACGGAGAGAAGGGATCTTTCACTTTCATCGATGAATAAAATCAAATCAAATGGAATGGAATTCTGTTCAAACCTCACACCGCATTTCATTATAGAAGAAACAAACAAGTCAACTTTTGTTGACTGTAACACTAATTTCCTTTTAATTTAAGATAACTCTTTTTCTAGACATAAAAAAGAACGTCTTATCTTAGCCCCGTTTCTTTGCTTGGTCTTTTTTTTTTTTTTTTTTTTTTTAAGGTTTTTCCGACTTGTGTAAATACTACATCCGTCCCTAATTACAAGACTCTTTTGAAAAAATAATGGGAATTAAGATAGTGGATATTTGTATTAAATATGTTTGTAATTACTATTGTTTTTATAATTTTATCCTTTAAGAAAAAGGGTTGGCTTATGTTTTCAACATTCTATTTATTGCTGATTGAAGAAAAAGATGTATAATAAATAGGGGCATGTATGTAAAGAAATAATTAATGTAGTTGGAAATAGAAAAGGGATCTTATAAAAAGGGACAAAAAAATTTCTTAAAAGGATCTTATATAATTAGGGACGGAGGTAGTATGTTTTTTTAAAAATAATTGTGAAGTTAAATATGTTTTTTAATTGTATATTTTTTCACTCAACTACATGTATTAATTCTTCAATTGGGATAGATGATAAAACCTTTTTTTAAAAAATTTAACACTGTCAATTTTAATGTTAAAACTAAAAGAAAAAATATTTGTTTGTTGTAATTTTCTTTATTTTTTATTTTTTATTCACGCTCAACATATCTACAATGTGTTTTGCTACTAATTTTGATATATTTTTACGGCATTAATCAAAATATTAAACATATCTTTGTTAATTTAAATCAAAATCTATAATAATGAATTGTATTTAACATATCTTTGTTTTTGTAAATCAAAATCTATAATAATGAATTGATTTGAATGGTAAGCAGTACTAGTTTAGATTACGATCCAATTTATTGAGATGTTTAAATCCGGATAACACTTGGGTGACATTGTGGTGATAATGTCATATGACATTGGCCGGAGACAAAGCTAGGTGGGTTTGCACTGAAATTTTCCTATTTATGCCTATTATTATGACGTTGCTATTTGAATACCCTCAATTTTTCCTTTTGCATCTGGCCCAAGACTTTTTTTTGGTCGAACTGGCCCAAGACTTTAAAAGACTGAAGCGCAGACTGTTATACATACATATTTTCTATTGCTATTTGCACTCCCTTACCTTAGTTCACTTGATTTTTTTAATTTTATGTTCTGTTATTTAATTTGGTAGGATCATAAATGTCAAAAACATAAATGTCTAAGCATTTTGCAAGTAAATTGTATATTGTATACTACTAAAAAAAAAATATTCCTTCTCTAACTGCTTGTCCTTTTCTTTTGGACAATTCTTTTTCCTTTGTCTATAAAGACTATAATTAAGATTAATTGTATATAATTTAAATTAAATGACATTATTCTTTCAAATTTCTAGTGATTAATACTTGAATTTTCCTTCCTTAAAAAAAAATACTTGAATTTATAATTTATCAAAAATAATAAACTATAAAAATTAACGTGATTATTTGGATAAAAGTAACAAAAGTGTGAATTTATGTGTTTATAATTTTATCACGAACATTTTTATATATAGAAATCTTTGAAGATCTAGATTTACTCAAGTAATATATATAGATGGCAAAATTATAATAACAATTTCTTAAAAAAATAATAATTATAATAACAATTAATGAGTTAAAAACTTTTGCACCCCTGACTCAGGGTCCTGGATACGCCATTGACATTGGCTAACCACAATATGACAAGTGGCTTTTTACTTTCTTTTTTACAAAGACTTTTTCTTTTTTGTTATATTTTAAAATAAATGGTTACACATGGCATATCACGATTGGTTAACGTCACATGACATTGAAAGCCCAATGTCACCCAAGTGCTATCCGTTCACTCACCATCTCTATCTCTATCTCTATTATAAACATTTGCCTTAATTTTTTTTGAAGAGTACATGTGGCATCTTCACATTCTTCATCTCATTTAATGCTTTCTTATCATCCAATCAAATTGAATTATGACTCGTTCATTTTTTTATTAGTCAATCAAGATGAACCATGACTCATTTAGTTTTCATCAACCAATCAAAATTGATCATGCCTTGATTTTTTTTTTCTTCCAATATATAGACAATTTGTTTTTCATTATTTTCATGTGTCTCTTCCCCCATATATATATATATATATATATATATATATATATATATATATATATATATATATATATTTTGTAATAACAAGTATTTTATGTGTTTTCAAAGCATAGAAGTTTAATCATTTGGTTGTAGATTATAGGGTTGATTTTCTTTTTTAGTTGTATCTAATTGTTAATCGTTGATGCTACTTTCTAAGGGTCCATTGGTGACTGGAGAGCATGTGTCTACATTCTACGACTTCAAGACATTGAACATCAACAATATAATTTTTAATCAAGACAATGTTTTGTATTTGATATAGAATCAAGATGTTAGAGTTTAGATACCTTAGGTTGATTGAATATTTTTAATGAATTGATATGTCGAAAAACTAATCTCAATAAATTGATTTAGTCTTTATCTATATTTATTTTATGAACTTTTGTCTTGCACAGATGATATATCACACATGAGCTCTTATTTGATAAATCATAATTGATGCTTTTAAACACATCTTCGAACATGTTAAACATCATCTAATTTGGACAAAAAAAAATCTAATTTGGACAAACCTTTTCTTATAAGAAGACATCTTAACTTCATCATGTTTTACTATGACAGATTTTCACTTAACATAGTTTTTTCAATAGAATGTATCAAAAGCTTCAATCAACCATTGATCAATAATCATGGTTTATTTTTTATTTTTTTGACAATATAGGACATAATCCTTTAAGTGTCATTTCATCTCATTTATTTGACAATCAATATATGACTTTTTTTCTCCTTTGATTTTCAATTAGATAGTTACTACTCCCTCCATTTCAAAATATAAGCAAATTTTACTTTTTAGGTTCATTCAATTAATGATGTATGTAGTCCATAATATGGACCACATACATCATTAGTTGAATGAATCTAAAAAGTAAAATTTGCTTATATTTTGAAACGGAGGGAGTATTAAATAATTTTTTAGGGACTATTAAAAATATTTTTAATTTTGCTATCTACACTGTATTATAAATAACATCCATTTGCAAGCAATTCCACGCACAATTTCAATAAAAAAATTGTATTCTTTTCAATCTTTTGTCTCAATATCGCGTCCTTTTTCTTTTTGTTTTCTTTTTTTCTTTCTAAGTTTCACGTATTTGATATTATTAACAAGCCAAAATGAATTATATTAACACGAAAGTTTCATATATTTGTACACTTAATATTTTTATATAATTCAAAAATATTCTTTTTTTTCTTTTATTAAGGATAATAATGATAAAGCAATTTAAGAGTAATTAATATGTCATTTAATTTAAATTAGAATGATTTCATAAAGGTTAAAATGTCTCATTTAATTATTTAGAATGAAAAGACCTCATTTGATGGATGATAAGGAAAAAGAAAACAAATGAAATAATAGCGTTAATTATAACCCTTAATTAAAGGAAACAACTAAACTAAAAAAAGATTGAAACAAACAAATATTGAAGTATATTATATCAAATAAATGAAAGATATTTAAAATTCAAAAAGTTCAATTTTTCTTTTAGCTTGTGCAAAAAAAAGTTCAATGTTTCTATCCGTATAAAAAATACTAAATTATTTGAATCTTTTAACTTTTTTTTTTATTAATGTTTTACCTTCATTTCTTTTGAGGTACTATTTAATTTACAAACAAAAAAATTTGTCATTAATTTTAAAATATTATATTTTTATAATTTATAATAATTATATTTTATGCGTCATTTTAATTGGGTTGATCCTATAAATATTAAATTGTGTTGTTTATTAGGCCAGACATTTTTTTAAAGAGGTCAACCAAAAATTAAAATGTTCTTTAAATAATATCCTTAATTGTAGCCATTAATTAAACGAAATAAAAATTTAAATTATATTGCAAAGAAAGAATGATGTGCTATCGAAATTCAAATAATTGAGATTACTTAGAAAAAATTATTAAATATTTTAGGTTTTTTTAAATAAACAAAAAATAGTTTTTTTTTTTTTTTTGTTTTTTGGGAATATTTCATGTATTTGAAAAAATTATCGTTAAATTTTCAAAAAAACAAATCTCTATTTCAAATACTTTAATTTGAATAATTTAACATATTTAATATTTTATTTTTTTGTGATTTTTTTCATTTTAAATTAATGTGGTCATTTAAATTAAAATGATTCTATTAAATGTCTCATTAATTGGGTTAGATGAAAAGAAATGTTATTTAAATGATATCATTATATGATAACATCTTTTGACTCACTATTTTTTGCTATTAGTACTAATAATAGCATTCCTAATTAAGGTTGGCTCAACTAATAATGAGTTGACTCAATCTTATGGGCGTGGATTCAATCCCCGCTACTAGCGTGATAATCTCTTTACAGGAGATCTCCAGGTAAGTGTTCATTGAGTCATATGACATGTCCTGACCTTGATGTGTTCTCCAGAGTCTAACTCACAAAAATATTTTATAATAAAAAAAAACACAATTTTGTTTAAATTGTAAATTGTAGATTCCGATAATAGTCGTTGAAAAGCCTCAATCTTTTTATGAAAAATTAAAGTTTGTTCAGCATATTCTAAATGAATTTTTTTCAAAGAAATCTTTAAAAACCATAAAACAATATTATAATGGATTATTAAGAGTGATCCTTGCTTGATTCCTTAATTAATATTTCCTTAATTCAGGTAGGTAATTGAATATTGTTCTTTAAAACCATAAAACAATAATGAATGACTACTTCTTTAAAAAAATAATAATAATGAATGATTACTTAATAAGACATTAGATGCACCTATTTTCAAAAATTTAAAACCATTTAGTAAATGATTATTATATTGTCTCGAGTTGGTATAGACATTGTATAATGTTCCCTAAACATTCCACTTATTCTCTGAAAAATATTTTAGAGATAAAAGAGTGATGATTTTGCGTAATATAGGGAAGATCTTAGAGATAAAAGAGCTCTCACAAATATATTTATATTTACATATCTTTAAAAATACGGGAGGTTGAATAAAAAAATAGCATGAAAACGAATGATTTCCGATAACTAAAATTAAAAATACAAAAATTAAATAAATGAGATCAAAGGAAGATACATTTATACCTCTTATTCAAATTTGCAACTCTATGTGTCCATAATTATGTAATATAGTCAAATAAGATCAAAGGAAGATGCAATATGTTTAAAAAAGTTCGTTTGTGATGGTTTCATTGCAAGAGGTTTATGTTCCTTTCTTACATTAGAAGGGGGAAAGGAAATTAGAAGGAAAAACAAGGATACCAAAAAAGAATTTGAATATGAGAGAAGCTAAAGAAAAAAAATAAGTATTGTGTGTTTTGTTTGTGAGAGTATAGGAAATAGTGTGAGTTGTTGATAAATCTACGAGTTTGTTGAAGAAGTTGAAAATTTTGGATAATTATTTTACTAAAAAAATTAGATTCAATTTAAAAACGCCACATAATTTTAAATATGTAATAAACATGTATTTATCAACCCAGCATAAAACATCTTCAATTTTTCATTATCATTTGTCACTATTAACCAAAAGAAAATAGCATCCAAAAATCACAAGAAAGAGAATAACATCCAAAAATTAAAATTGAAAATTGAAAAATTAAAGACTTAATTGCAGTTTTAGTCCCCTATTTTCAGTAACTCTTGAAATTGGTCTGTTCATTTTTAAATCATTCAATTTTGGTCTCTTTCTCCTATTTTAAGACTAAAAAACAGTGATGGACATATTTTAAATGACATGACATACAATCCAATGATGTAAAATGATCAATACCAATGTAATTATCTGAAAACTCTCTATATGTTTCAATTTTAACATGACATATCATCATCTTTAAGTTTAAAAATCTAAAAGAGGGACCAAAACTAGGTGATTATGAAATGGAGGGATAAATTATCTGAGTGAGTGAAAATGGGATGACCAAAGCTACAATTAAGCCAAAATTAAACAAATGACTTCTAAAAACTAAAAAAACAGTACATCTTAATGTTGTGAGTTTTGGGGGATCCAATATTGAGTTTGATCATCACGTTAGATTAAAAGAAACCACACAAGTGAGTTTGACACCACATCTTCACCCTAAACCTTAAGTCATTAATATATGGGTTATATCACTTATATGTTGTTCAACATCTATTATTGCATCCAATGTGGAACTTTAAATCACACTTGACACGCTAACCTCTTTCTGTCAAGTATGACACTCTCTGCATCTCTATAATCTACCACCAAGAACTACTATTGTTTCCCCCACAAAGTTGAACCGGGCTATGGTATTGTCGTTGAACCGTACAGGAGAGACAACAATGGTGTGGATTGACTCATTGAACACAAAGCGACCATACAAATGTTCACGATGCCATATCTTCACCCAATATGTTAAATTTGACGAAAGTCTAGCCCGTGCTTGGCACGGGTTTTCATACTAGTTTGAATCAATTCATTGTTGTTTATTTTGATTTATTTTAATAAAGATGTATTAAATATTTTCATTAATGTTGTACCAATAAATATATATATATATATATATATATATATATATATATATATATATATATATATATTCATTAATGAAAATTTTAAAAAACTATCATAATTCGAAATAATATTAAAATTATTTTTAAAATATAAATATAGAGATTGTTTCACAGTAATTTATAATTCACACAATTCTCTCCTTTTGCTCCCATCTTTTTTCTTCTCAACTTTTCTCGCACTAAATTTCCCAAGCCTGGTTCCTATTTAATTCCAATCACAAATTCTTAAATTCTAATCATCCTTGCAGAACAAAAAAAAAATAAAAAAACACCCTCGCATATTTAATTCATTCAAATGACTGCATTAGAAAACAAGCTTCGAGAACAATCACCTAATTGCTGCATCATAAGCTTGTGCACATGGTCTTTTGTCATGTCTAATGTACATACCTAGTGACGGTCCTAGCCAGTTATTTCGTGTATTTCTGCTGACCACATTCCCCATTGTCTTTTTCTAAAGCATATACAGTTCTTGTTGGTTATGCGTCATTGTTAGGTTTTGACTTGTTTGAATGGGTCCATTTTGTTGTTGCTAAGGATAAAAAATTTGAAGGGAGAAAACCCATGCAAATTGAACAAAGCAGCTGCTATGTTAATTCCCAGATTCAAGCCTAGAAAACCAAACTCAAAATAACCTAAAGATAAGGCTAGTGGATTGTTGTTGCTGGTATGTGGTGTTGTGGAATAGGGTTGGTCATCAATTCAGTTCGATTTTGGTTTGGGCTCAAAAACCAAAATTGAGCCAACCTGTGGGGGCTATATACATGCCTGTTGCTAACCATATGCCTTCGAAGATTCATTGAATTTTGGGTGTCGCTTAGTTCAGGTTTATGGTTCGAGTTCAACGGTTTGGGTTAATTCAGATTTTAAGATTCTTCAAGATTGAGAAGAGCGATGAAACGAAGATCTGGGATTTAGGGGCAAACCTTCAAGGTGTTTTTCCTTGCACAAAAACAAAGACTGAACCAAAAACAAAACAATGAATGAAACATAGTTTGAACAGAGACTGATTTTTTTGTATCTAAGATGGTTTGCTTGTTGTGGAAGATTTGTTGTCTATAAGGATGCTGACCCCGTCTTCCATCGCAGTCCGCCATAAGTCGGTTATGTAAAGGCGGGTGGTGTACCTGAACGTGCTTTGACGCTCAACTCTGTAAGGGTTTAGTGCTTCTAATAATATGGTAAAAAGTGAGATACCTAACTCAATGTTGTGCATGAGTATTTATAGAGAATAAGTAAGGTTTTTTTTTTTTTTTTTTTTATTTTTTTTATGTAAACCCTTCACCTTGGCAGGTATCCATGAGGGACAGGTGTTACCATCTAAGTGGTATTGCAGCATTGGATTCATACTCGAAGGTCAGGGTATGTTGGTCTGGACCATTATCCAATGTGATTTAGGATGTGTCCATCGTATGGACTTGCATGGCTTTTGGTCCCTAATAGGGTTTTTGTCCAACCAAATCGGCCCTTAACCCAGTCCGAAATGGTTTTCCCCCAAGCTATAGGCTGAGAGAGTCAGACTGTAGCTTGATAGAATCTTTCAGGGGTCTGATCTTTAGGGAGGTGGTCCCTTCTCGAAGCTTTAGTATTTTCCTTTTAGTTGGCCGCTTCTTTAGCGGTTCTTCTCTTGGGTATGACTTCACGTTTCGCATGACGTTGGTCTGTTGTTGGTGATATTCTTGTCCCATATGGATATGATGTTTTCCAGAGAGCAACTTGTTCGGCCTGTTGCTCAAAACAAAGAGTGCCTAATAACACAGAAAACAAAAACAAATAATATGAAAAGGGAAAACAAAGAATAGATAAATAAAATGGAAATCAAAAAAGGAGAAATAAAGAAGATGGATGAAGCAATAAGAAAAAGGAGCACAATGATAACTTCTTTATATATTGCGTTAAAAGTATAGCTTTGCAAAAAACAATTGATTGACACACTAGGCTTATATTTTATCACGGGCCGAGCTATTAAAAAGGCACTAAAAACGATACTACTTCTTACGTTAGCCCACCAAGTCTTTATTTTACATGGGACAACCCATCTGGCTTCAAGTCGGTTCATAAAAAATATAAAAAAAATGTTTGAACAAAATGTGTTTAACATTATCCTTTGAAGGTTTTGATGATAATAAGGTATTAAAAAAATTGTCAATTGGATATGTGTTTACACTGATTTTTGGTAAACAATCGCTGGTTTCAATGATGTTTACTTGCAAGATCAACCAGTAAATCTTAGGAGCATATTGTGTTTTTGTTGTTTGAAAATAAGAGTAATACTTGTTCGTAAAGTATTTTCGATAACGTAAAGACAAGAACGTAAATGTAAATGAATCGAATTCAATCCGTGTTGAATTCAATCGAAGTTCTGTAAATAACAATAATAAAAAGAAGTACTTCGACAAGACTTAGTAAAACAAGACTTAAATTACAAAAGTGTTTAAAAGATTGTATTGAATTTGTAAAGACTTAATGAAAGTTGGTACACATATTCATACTTTGCAACTTGTAACTCGTTTGTCGCTTCCATACGGACAGTATTGAGTGTAAGTTTTTAGTATGATTGAATTGTGACCCTTTTTTTCTAAGAAAAACTACTATTTATACAGATAGTCCTATAACTACCTAATCACATCCTTTCGATTCAAAATCGAAACTAGCCGTTCACAAAACTAGCCGTTTGCTTACTGCTTGGCCTTATTCGTAAGACCTAAAGAGCGCGTCGACAACTTCTTTCATCCGTCGAACTAGAAACAACGTATTCGATTCCTGCTGAAGCACATTTGTATTTTTCGATGGATTTTTTTCTCAAAACTTCGCCCCATCTTTCGGTCAAAACCCTTGACTGCATTAAATGCTCATATTCTCACAAATATTGGCTAACAAATTGCCCCCCCCCCCCATAAACGTTATGTTCGAACTTTCTTTCTCGATTTTAGGAGAAACTTGACGTTTCTGAAAAGTTCTGATGAAGTGCAATTCCTCAGCATGACATCATTCTTTTGACAACGGGATATTTCAAAAGGTGCAGACACTACACCATTTATCCTTTTTAACAACAATCGAAAAATGTTGCCAGAACTATGAAAAACGTCCCCTAAAGGTATATGGGACGTTTTTCAGGCGTCTCCTATACGAGCGTTGCCTATAGTCTATGGGGACGTTTTTTCATGATCTTTGGGCACACTTTTTCAAAACGTCGCCTAAGCCCTAGGAATAGGGGACGATTTTTTTGGGATTCTGAGGGGACGTTTTTAAATGTTGCCATAGGTTTCTACAATTAATAATTGTTGCCTTAAATGTGAATCTGTAAGAAAACATAAAAATGTCCCCATAGCTTACAGGCAACATTTTTAGAGTGTCCTCGTAAAATTTTAGAATTTTCCAATTATTTTAGATATGTAACTATAGCTTAAATGCAATTTTAAAATAGTCAATTATAACTCAAATAGAATCGAATTTAGCAAAACATCCTCAAAATATATAATATAATAAAATAGTTCAAACATTAATTGAACAAAACTATAGTTTGGTCAAGTAATCAAAATGACGAACATTACTTGATAAGTTTAATGCTTCGAAGTATAAGCCTAGCAAAATAACAAAACTATAGTTTGGTCAAGTTTAATGGTTTAACTATAATCCAAAATAAAACATCATCCAACTCGATCATTCATGTTTATCTTGGAATTCATCATCCAATTCGTCCACTTCAAATTCATCACTGATGTCATCCTCTTGAATTTCATCATCTAGGCAATCCTATTGAAATTTATCATCTATATCATCCTCCTGAAATTCATCACCTATGTTGTCCTCAAGAAATTCATCATTTATGTCTTCCTCTTAAAATTCCTCATCTATGTCATCCTTTTCAACATCTTCATTGATACCTTGCTGCATAAGAACAAAAAAATACATCAACAATAGATATTGTTGGTTCAAAGTACGGTCAATACATCAACAAGTGTTATACCTTACACAAATAAAAACTAAAACAACAAGTAAAACACACTCAACATAACCGCAAATAGGAAATTTGTTTTACACATTTCCCTTCCTTATTCTATCATAAAAGCCCATTTTTAAGTTCCTGTAACTTATGCCATGTTATGGAACACATAAACAAATACAAAATGCAGAAAAATAAATCACAAATTCGCACAAACACCCCAAATTGTAGAAACAAAATTTATGCATAAAATTCTGCAACACAATCAAAATCCAACATTGGGTACGCATCTTAAACAATTCAGCCAAACAACGTAATCACAAATTTGCACAACTCTAATTTAGACCATACACACGTAAGTTAACAATTTCAGACACTTGCCTACATTCCAAGAGATGTCGCTACTAACAACTTTTTGCATGTATATTAACAGGCAAAACAAAATATATGCATAAAGTTTTGCAACACAAACAGAATCCGACCCTGCACACACATCTTAAACAATTCAGCCAAAAACGTAATCATAAATTCGCACAGCTCAAATCCAAACCCTACACACGCAATTTCATTTGCCTACATTCCAAGTGATGTCACTACTAACAACTTTTTGCATATATTAACAAGCAAAACTTAACTAGTTTAACTCAATTACAATAACATAATCAATAATATTTCTATATATGGTTACCTTCGTAGGACATGGAGTATGAATTGATGTAGAGGAATGCATTTGTGCTCTACTATCCTTTGGGTAACTGTTTGCATCTCCATGAGACAATCCTAGCAAATAAATGCATCATAAACCTATAAGGGAATAACTACAACAAGGAATTATAAACCTAAGAAATGCATCATAAAAGAATTTAACTAAATATAAACTAGGGTTAATGGTGCTTTACCCCCTGTAATATAGGTCATTTTTGGTTTTCCCCCTGTAATTTTTTTTTTTATTTACCCCTTCGTTTTTTTATGACCTATTAGGGGGTATTCCAAAAAAAATATATTTTACAGGGGGTAAATAAAAAAAAATATTTTACAGGGGGAAAACCAAAAATGACCTATATTACAGGGGTTAAAGCACCATTAACCCTATAAACTATATTATATACATTTTAGAGTTTTCCAAATTGACAATTAAAAGTATAAATTCAAATGAAATCAACATACCTGTAACAATTAAAAAATAAAACTACTACTATAGTAGTAATAGTACCCTTTCAATTTTTAACTAAAATACAAGTTGAGGAAAAATCAAATCGAAGCAAACATTACAATTTTTAGTGAAACAGTATCTTAAGTATGTATGAAATGAAACATATATAGAAGCAAATAAGTTAAAAAACTTGAAAAATAATACCTGAACACACCAACGCAGAGAAGCAAGAACACAAAAATGCAGAGAAGCAAGAACACAACAACAGAGAAGCAAGAACGCAGCACTCCCGAAAATGCCGCAAATGCAGAATTTGTTAAAAACAGTGCTGCAACCATATGTTATGTCATGATTGTTAATAAACTTGAGCTATATTATTTGTGTAAAAGGTGCTGCTACATGTTTATACAAAGATGGTGAAGACCACAAGCATTAGTCCAAAGGATCCTGAACTATTTTACCCTTTCACACAAACAGAAGGCTGCAAAACTAGATATAGTTGCAAATTTATATTGTGAGAAACTAATTTATCATAATTTACTAGATTGATTTTTGTGTTCTTAACACGTCTCCAAAAGAATGTTCGAAAACTTGAGAGTTTAAGCATAATTAAACAAATTTGAATTGTGTAGGGACTAAAACTGGGTGCAAAATTTTGTTATATGGACTAAAAAAACTATTAAAATTATAATTAGAGACTCTCAGCTATGCCAATTTTCATGTTTTTTTGGAAAAAAAATAATAATTAGAAAACGCGGTCAAAGGTGTGTTGACCAATTGGAGGGAAATAGTTTTTTTTGGTAAACAAGCTTGGAGGGAAAATTGTCCCCAAAAGTATCTAAGGGGACAATTAATGCTTGTCACCAAACAAAATAGTAATGTAACGCTCTAAAATCGTCCCCAAAAGTATCTAAGGGGACAGTTAATGGTTGTGACCAAAGAAATAACAGTGTAACGCTCAAAATCGTCCCCAAAAGTATTTTAGGGGACGTTTATCAGGGGTTGCGAAAATATTTTTGATAACACTCATAAATTGTTGCCTTAGAGACTTTTAGGGGACAATTTTTACACATCCCCTAAAAAAGTGTTGCCAAAGACAACAAATGGTGTAGTGTCTTCCTAGAACCGTCTTCCTAAAGACTTAGTGGGCCATACCGTCATTGGGAACCATCAAAAACAACCGTTCCATGCGATGATTGACATCTGTCCAATATCAAAAGCTATATATGACCCTGAGTCATATTTTTACTCTTACTTCGTTTCTCCTTAGTTTATTTTTACTCTTTTCACCATCCCCTTCTTCTACCTTACGATTTCAAAATACTGTTCATTATTCAACAAAATTTTTGAAATCTTCATGGCGCGCGTAGAAGGTTCTTCTTCTCAACCAACGAAACAACATGAACCAAATGTCAATCTCCCCATAAATACTCAGTTTATGGAAGAACCAGACGTCAGGGAAGCTGAAGACAAAATCTGGAAATCCCAGGTAATCATCTCATGCCCAAACTCATCGCATGCATACCTAGGGCCTTTGCCGGACGACTCCGACGATCAGAAAAAACTAGACGCTGTTTTTCCTTGTAACGAGGCACAATTGCCTCTTATTTTCTCAAAAGGTCCATATGACCTAAGTTTTTTGAAATCTAAATTTAGGACTGAACCCAAGATAGAAAATAATGAGAAATACCTTGACTGGCTGGATAAAGTGGAGAAAATCAAAGGTCCCTTTTGGAAAGAAATGGGAGTTTTCGATCTTATTCAGCTATCCCGGCAGGGACCAAAATATCATAATGAGATGATAATCGCTGCTCTCCATTTCTGGAACCCTTCAACCAATAGCCTTCACTTAAAGTGTGGGATGCTGACTCCCACTTTGCTGGATGTTGCTGGCCTAGTGGGTCTGAAACCTGTAGGCCAAATTTTCGACCCGGATACTCATTCCTCGGAGATATCTTTCGATTTTTCGAGACCTGCCTATGGTAACTTCATCATTGATCATCATGACACTTCTAGTACCACGGTGTCTGATCAGGAGCATATCGCCTTCTTGACCTACTGGCTATCCATGTACATTTTTTGCTCAAGGTCAATTCAGATTCCCAAGAAATTCACCACTTTAGCAATCCAATTGCATGAAGGGAGGGATATATGCCTAAGCAAGCTTATCTTAGGATCTCTATACGAGAGTTTGAACCATGCAGTATCCAGTATAAAAGATTTCCAACCTGGTAGCAGTCTCATTATTCCTGTCCCTATTTGGTTATTCCAACTGTGGCTTCTAGCCACTTTCAGAACCAAGTTGGCAGTTCACCTGCCCCCTGCTCTTTCGAAAGCTTATGGCAATAGGTCAATCGAAGGTCTAGGTCTGGCCATGCTTCAGTATGGAAATAGGAGTTCTCCTGATTTGTTTGCAGTGGCTTACAACGCCTTCTTAGGCTGCACGTCTTTCGCACCTTCGATGGCTCCTTTTACCACTAGATCTCATGGGCCTTCATGGTTTACGGCAAGATTTCCATCGAATTCTAGTGAAGAAGAAGTAGATATAAATGCCATCTGGGAAGCTTACCTTACTCCCACCTTTTTGTCCAGTCGAGTAACTGCTGGAAGCCCATACGGTGTGTACGGCTATCAACCCAACCATGTAGCTAGGCAGTTTGGCTTAATTCAAATCAAGCCAAGTTCACTGTACAAGTGCCTCGATGATTTGAGGCAACCTCTCATAGAGCATGTCTGGAGATCTATTCTGCGTCGGGCTCAACGGCAAAAGCTGGTTTTCGAACCCAAACCATTTACTTCATCTTATGCATGCACGGAAGTGTTTATCGATGGTGGCAGTGCTATTTCAAGCACCAATCCGATCGTGTGGATCCTGATTCCCTACTTCCTGAACTGATCCTTGCTTTTCACACTGTGCAGAATAAATCGAAGAAACACAAAGGTACGCATATTCGAGAAATTCAAGCTTTTCAAAATTTCTTTCAAACTGTATATGATCCTCTCCATCTAAAGAGGACAGTTCACTATGCGGCCACAACTTTAAGAGATAAGATTCACGAGAAAATCCCTTCAATGTCTTTTCCACCCTTTACCCCTAGTAAATATCTTTTTGCACTTCATTTTAAAACGAAGTTTCCTGTTTTGCCAACTAGTCCGTTGGCCTTGGCCTTTAGGCCACCCTATCCCAAATGGTTAATTTGTGATAGTTTAATGGGAATGAAATAAAGATTTATAAAGAGGGAAAAAGACAGAGTAACTGCGACCAAGCACAGCCTATATACATATAGATGGCATCTGCACTTAAATGATCCTAATATTCAAATTTTGTCTGAAATGGGATCAGGTAATGAACCCTTTCGATTTTCCTTTTGTAGAAAAACATCCAAATTTCAAGTCTATTGTATTTGAATAAGAGAGGATACTCATCTGTTTTGTGTTTATGGCTAGCAGCAATTCCTTTGACTTCAGGAGACGTAGAATATCCGGAAGAAGACGACTCTCGAAGGACATCCAGATCGAAGTCTGACAAGACTGCTCACAAGAAGAAATCTTCGAAGACGGACAAGAGGAAGAAGTCCGAAAAATCTTCTAAAGGAAAACAAACCCAGACTGTTGAAGATGAGGTAAGTCATTCCTTGAATGACTTCAAACCATACTCTCTGTAGGAAGTCTTTTAAACTTAAATTTCCTTGCAGGTTGAAATTCCTCCTGCTGCTATCGAAAGAGCCGCTGTCTCTGAGCCCATTCAACCAAAAGAGAGTCGTAGAAAGAGGAAACATGATTCTCCGGCCTTCGAGGTGGCTGTAATGGAAGAATCTTTGGGTCAGCCTAGCCCCAAAAAGACGAAAACCCACAAGGATTCAAATCCTAACAACGCTCATTCTTGCGTTGGTGACAACGCTTCAAAGGTATTTTTTATAAAGACCTCTTTGTTTATTTATTTTAAACCATGGGTCCCGAAACATGCCTTTCACAATTTATTTCGCAGGCCATGCCAGTTGATATTCCCCAACATGCTCAAGTTGGTCAAGCCGAAGCTTCTTCCATTGCTGAAGAGGATGAAGGTGTCGAGACTAGCGTTCTTACACCTGATTTGGAGATCATTTCCCCTAATCATATGGTGGTAGATTCGAGTGATCATCAAGGCGAAGGGCCGGAGGAAGGTAGTGACATGGGAGTAGATCTCGATGCTGATCAATTTATTGTTACTCCCAGGGAAGATCCTATTGCTGAAAACCCTCCGCTCACTCATTACCATGCTGAGCCATCTCAACATGATCCAACTTCGGTCCCAACAAACCTAAGTCAACTTGAGGAGTCTAACCCCTTGGATGCTTTCGATCTTCTGGCCAGTGACATTCTCATGTCTAGGAGCACCGGAAAATCCTCCAATGTGTCGACTGGGGATCCTTCTCAAACTTCAACCGAAAATCTTCTCGCTGAATTCCGAAGCAAAGTGTTGAGGGTTGATTTATTTGAAATCATAAAGCAAGATGAGAACGCTATTCTCAAAATACAAGGATTATTTCACAGACTTATAGCTCTTCCCTCGGGTCTCAAGTTCCAACAGTTTTTTGAAGCTTTAGATCCTCTCTTGGATAGCATAAAGCAAGGGTGCCTTCAAAGAAAAGATGGTAAGTCCAAGCTAGAGGAACAGACTTTTCGATATGATCAGCTGTTGGATGAGATTGCTGCCTTTAAAACCAAACTGGAAGCCTTTCGACAGGAAACTCCTCTTATTCAATCCCAAATTGCGGATATTGATTTGTCGATTGCTCAATATAAAGCCAAAATCGAACAGTTGGAGGGCCAAAAAGCCCAACTTTTGGCAAAAGAGGGTATAATGAAGTCTGAGGCCCAGATTGCCATAAAAAAGATTAAAGAATCGAAGTCTTCTCAACAAGAAATAGCGCTTCTCACTGCCCAGGGTAAAGCTCTTGAAGATAAACTCGATGGCCTAAAACAACAACTGTCTCAACTTACTTCTGGTTTCCAAATGTAATCATCTTGTATCGAACCCATCATGGGAGTTTGATTTTGTTTTTTTTCATTGTACTCGTATTAATTTTGTAACGGTTCAGCAACCGTTTTTAAACATAGAGTAATATTTATTGAGAAATTATCTTTATTTTCCTAACTTCTCTTTGTGTTGGAACAAATCTCAAGATGGTCATCATGATGAAAAAACCGAAAAGTCTTTTTTCTTTTTTCATAAAATTAGTTCACCTAGGGAACCGTAAATCTTCCAAAAATCTAATTATGAGATTCTTTTTTGAGAAGATAAAACATAAAGTTTTTTACAACTTCCTTCCCACGATTTGGCAATCACGACGTCCATCTGATGCCACGTGTCCTTTGATGATCCATGATGATTAAGAAAATGAACCGTCATTTTCAAAAAGGAAAAACTACTTTCAACTTCCCACTCTTCTTATAAATAGCGTTTTTGTCTCTTCATTCCTCACTTATCTTTCTTTGTGCTTTATCAAACACTTTTCCATAAACAAAAACTTTTTCATGGATTACATAAATTGTCTAAGTGATGATCTGATCATAGACATTGCTACTAGAGTGGCTAAGGAAAGCATGATTGATCTTTTTTGCTTTCAAAGACAAAACAAAAGGATCGCTGCTCTCTGTAGAGACCGTAAGGTCTCAAGAGCTTTTGGTGGAGATTGTATCAGGCTGCTTACCGATTTGAAGCCTTCTCATCCTAAGTTGGATTTCCAACTTCGTTTGTGGGAGCATGGACACCACATGTTCTGCATTTTGAGGTGTACCCAGTTCATGTTGGACCCTGAGCCTTGCATCCCTACCATCCAAGGCTTGCTGAAGAATGCCATGGATGCTGGCTCTGTGACCGCTCTGTACTTCGACGTACTGCTGAGGGCGCTTGACGGTATCACACCTGATGCCGCTACACTTTTTCATGATTTCTGGTCTCTTCTGGAGACACGAAACGTCGCGCGATATCGTCGAGACATAACAGGCGTGGACACCTGTTTCCGCTTCGTTTCAGGCTGGTATAAAAGATTACTGCCTCCTCGATTGATCCGTCGTCGATTCTGCAACAACTGTCGCGGGGATGGATTGAGACGCAACTATCGAGGCTATCACCCTGCTGAGGATGAGCAATATGATCTCCAGCGCTTCTGCCTTAGGTGTCGTCTGGACAGCGAGATTCGATGGTTCCTCGATCTCTTTAGCTTTGGCCAACTTATGTAGGGGTCTCCATCGAAGAATTATTTTCTGTTTGTAGCATTTCTTTTGTAATGGTTTACTTCGCGCTCTTTTTAGAGCCTCTTTTGAAATTATGTGTAAACCGCCCATTAGTTGGCTTCATGAAATGCTATATTTGAGTTTATCTTTTCGAATTACTCTTGTATGATTCTAATTTCCTGCAACGTTGGTTTATACCTTTTCAAGTACTTTCCATTTATTCGTAGAATCCTTCGATCGTCGTTCAATTCCTCGATCTCATAAGCATTATTCGAAAAGACCCTTAATATTTGCCATGGTCCTTCCCATCCGGGTGACCATTTTCCGAAAGCTCTATCTTTTTTGTCCATTGGTAAGATCACTTTCCATACCAAATCACCTTGGGCAAAAAACTTCGATTTTACCTTTTTATTATATGCTTTTGCTACCTTTTCTTTTTGTCTCGCAAGGACTTCTAATGCTGTTAATCTTTCTTCATTGAGATCGGTCCATTCGTCTATGACCATGTCCCAATAATGATTAACTGGTATTTCGCATTGCCTTTGAATTCTGACTGACTGCAGCAGAATTTCTACTGGTAGTACAGCATCATGACCAAATGTTAACCTAAAAGGTGTAGTGTTTATCGATTCTTTGGGAGACGTTCGACATGCCCATAAAGCTTCGCCTAATATTTCAGGCCAATTTTTGGGCTTTGCTTTTATTTTTTGTTTAATAATGGCAATGATGTTTTTGTTTGCTGCTTCAACTTGACCATTTGCCTGTGCATAGTATGGTGTCGAAGTTAGCAATTTAAAACCTGTATCTTCGGCGAATTTCACCATCTTTCGACCAGTAAATACGGATCCATGGTCTGTGGTTATGGTTTCTGGGATACCAAACCTATAAATGATGAACTTTTGGATAAAGCTTATGACTTCCTCTTGAGTAACATCTTTTAAGGGAATTGCTTCTATCCATTTCGTAAAATAATCTATTCCTACTAAGATATATCTGTATCCTCTCGATGAAGTAGGTTTAATCTCCCCTATTACATCTAAAGCCCATCCTCTAAATGGCCACGGTTTGATTATTGCGTGGAGTTCACTTGCTGGGACGCGTTGAATTCCAGCATACTTTTGGCACCCTTGGCATCCTTTTGCAAATTCTATGCAGTCTTTGAGCATAGTTGGCCAATACAAACCTTGTCGAAATAAAAGCCATTTCATTTTGTGGCCTGCTTGGTGTGTCCCGCATGTTCCATCATGAGTATTGGAAACAGCCAAATACGCGTCTGTCTCTCCCAGGCATTTCAACAAAACTCCTTCTGAAGTCTTTTTGAATAGCTCACTACCCATTATCACATAGCTTAAAGCTCTGTATTTCACTTTTCGAGGGGTGGCTCCATTTGGATTTTCCAGATAATCTACTATGGGCTTACGCCAATCGTTTTCATTTAAATCGTTAATGACAAAAATTTCGACAGAGTCCGTACCTTTTATGGAATCTTGACTTGCTCTGGTCCCCCCAAGTTTTGGCGTTAACGATTTGCCAGGAAAACATTCTATCGAGTTTCGCCTGTTTCTAATCTCTATTGGCTCTTGCGTCCGTTCCTTGGAGACTTTGTACCCAGAGGCCCTCTGTGCTAAGTCATTTGCGTTTTGGTTCTCCATGCGAGGTACGTGCCGAATGCCCACATGGCGAAACTGTTTTAGCAATCTGCTAGCTATTGCATGATAGGTGACCAAACTTTCTTTAACGCACCTATATTCTCTAGTCATCTGTTTGAGGACAAGTTCATAATCTCCTCTGATTTCGATGCATCTTGCCCCCAGTTCGAGTGCAATCTCTAGACCTGTAATTAAGGCCTCGTACTCGGCCTCGTTGTTAGAGCAAAATTGACTGATTCGAAACATGTGTTCGAATTTATGGTGTTTGGGCGATATTAGAACTATCCCTATGCCAGTACCATTTTTATGACTAGAACCATCGAAATATAAATTCCATGGATGGTTGTCTATTTCGGTTGTCAAAACCTCGCTTATTGAATGGTCTACAATGAAATCAGCCACAATCTGGCCTGTGACAGCTTTTAATGATTGATATATTAGTGAATACTCTGTCAATGCCAAGGCCCATTTCCCGACTCGGCTATGTAAAATTGGCTTCGACAACATATGTTTAATGATATCAAAATGGGAATACACATAAACGTCAAAAGGCTTTATATAATGCTTGAGTTTTGTACATGAGAAGAATAAACACAAACAAAGTTTTTCACTAGGATGGTATCTTGTTTCAACATCTTTAAGTACTCGACTTAAATAATAAATGGCCCTTTCTGTGCCATATTCATCCTCTTGTGCTAACATACTTCCGATAGTGCCATCGACGTTGCTATATATAACTTCATTCTTCTACTCTTCAACAAAGGAGAAAGGACCGGAGGATTTACCAAATAAGACTTGATTTCATCGAAAGCTTTTGGTGCTCAGGTTCCCATTTGAAAATATCATCTTTCTTCAACCGAAGCAGTGGTGAGAAAGCTTGTGTCTTGCCACTTAGATTTGATATAAATCTTCGGAGAAAGTTGATTTTTCCTAATAGAGACTGTAATTCTTTCTTTGTAGAAGGAGCCTTGGTCTCAATTATTGCTTTGGTTTTGTTCTGGTTGATCTCGATTCCTTTTTTGTGCACAACGAAACCTAAGAAATCACCTGCACAAACCCCAAATGCACATTTTAATGGATTCATTTTCAATCCATATTGCCTCATCCTTTCGAATGATTGGCGTAAATGTTCCAAGTGTCTCTCTTCCGAAGAAGATTTCACTACAATGTCATCTATATAAACCTGCATAAAATTCTCTATGAAGTCATGGAACATCAAATTCATCGCCCTCTGGTACGTAGCACCAGCATTTTTCAGACCAAATGACATCACTATCCATTCATAACATCCTAATGCCCCCGGGCATCGAAATGCGGTCTTGGCGATATCTTCTTCTGCAATAAAGATTTGATTATAACCAGAGTACCCATCTAGCATACTCAAGTAATCGAAACCAGCCGCTGAATCTACTAGCATTTCTGCTACCGGCATTGGGTATTCGTCTTTGGGGGTAGCGAGATTTAGATCTCTAAAATCTATGCATACCCTTATGGTCCCATTTTTCTTTTTAACTGGAACTACATTCGCTAGCCAATCTACATACCTTGCGGGCCTGATGAAGCCGCATTTCAACAGTCGATCTATTTCTTCTTTGATCTTTGGTAGATTTGTGGAGTGAACCTACGCGGAATCTGCTTGACTGGCTTTTTATCTTGTCGAATTGGTAATTTTAACTCCACCACTTCTCGTTTCAAACCAGGCATCTCGTTGTAATCCCATGCAAAGCAATCTTTGTATTTTCTTAATAGCTCTGCAATTTGACATTTAAATTTTTCAGGGATTTTGGCACTTACATAAGTAGGTCTTTTAACCGTTCCGTCACCCAAATCAATTTCTTCGAGGGGATCTTGTGCCTTCATTTTCGTGGTGGATCCCATAGGATCCTCTTCGAAGCCCAACGGTTCATCATCATAAATGCAATCCAGTTTCTGGTCTTCGACCTCAATATCTGTTGATCCGTCTTCTAACTTCTCAGTGTTCTTTGACTTCGAAGATTCGGCCTCTCTAGCCGTTTGTATCTCTTTTTCGGCCAAGTAGGCCGTAATTTTCTCCCACATATTGGGATCACACATAATTTCACTTTCTTGCGTCCCTCCCAAGTGGTGGGGTAGCATACTCTGAAGCATTAGGGACAAGGCCATCAGTAACCTTTTTGTATGCTTGGGCTCTAGTTACCAGCGAATCTTCATTATCCAACTGAGCTTCTTGTTGATTGACCATTACAAAATCATGGTCTCTGAATTCTTTTTCCCACACGAATCCTGCCTCTGGTTGCAGCTTCATTGAGTACATTTCATCATTCGACGTCATCTGTTTGGGTCCTGGAGATATGACTGGGGCTATATGTGCCAGTTGTTTATCGAAATTTCTCTTGGTGATAGTGTTTACTTCAGCCAAGAAATAACTTTGATCAGCTTCGACATTTTCAACTAGCCCATCTTCTTTCCATATAGCAATCCTTTGATGCACCGTAGAGGGAACTGCTCCCACGCCATGTATCCATTCCCTACCCAACAGTACATTGAAGTTTGCTTTCGATGGGACCACCATAAACGTCGTTATTCTTTTGGTGCTGCCCACCATTAATTCTAGTTCGATGGCGCCCAAAGAATTTCCTGAAGTGCCTTCATAGTTAGTGAGAATGACATTATGAGGCTTCAAGTCAGACTCATAGAGTCCAATTTTTCCCAGAAAAGATTGAGGCAGCAAGTTGACGGTGGCTCCACCATCTACTAGTACTTTATTTACCCCTACGCCATTGATCTTGGCCTGAATAAATAAAGGCTTGAGATGCTCTTTCATCGAGATATCTGGCTTCTCAAAAACCGCATGTTGTTCTTCCACGCAGCCATTATTCATGACATAATAGCATAGTGGCTTGTGAATTGCCATTTCATCGACAAAGTCACTTTCCACTTCATTAATCTCTGACTGGACATCGTATTCCGCAGGCAGGATTGAAACCACATTGCAAACTATGTCGAGACTCGGGTCAGATTCCGTGAAATTTGAAGTCATCTCCTCATCCTCTTTGGAACAATCCTTCTTCAAAATTGACAATGGGGGTGAAATTCTTTCTGTTGCTGGTTTCTTAACCATTTCGAACATAGCTTTCTGTTTATCCTCCGTTTTGTCAATGTTGGTAATGTCTTGTAGAGCTGTTGCTTTTTTCTGGCGCTGATACCTACGCCATTGAGTTCGTGTCATAGGTTGCTTACCTTTGTAATTATTATTATAAGAATACCTGGTAGGCAATTCTTGCACATTGAGTCGAGGAGCAGGAACTTGTCTCTTCACCCGTTTGGTTGGAGGGGCAGAGTAACCAGACTTCCTTCATTCTGAAAAGACCCAAGTGTCCGTGGGAGAATTAGCAGACGGATTGAAAGTTCCTTTCCAATTTCTCTTTTGAGAATTTTCAGCAGCGTGGTCTTTGTAAGGGACACCCTTTTTGTTGAAATTAAATTTAGGGCGGTTGTCCTTCCTCTTCCCTTTCCACTTTGCCTGTGGCTGAGCACCTTCTATGACTTTAGCAGCCTCTTTATCGAAGACTGCGCTGCATCTTGGGCAAAGCATGGCATTGGTGTTTGAAATTTTGCAACGATTCAGAAAATCAATTAGATCTTCTTCAGCTTTAGGATATGCCTTTTCAACATTCTTTTGGAGTTGGTCCTCAATAACCAGGCTGTCATTTTGAACATGGCCTTCAGTAACCATTTCAATGTCATTAAGCACAGCCTCTCTCGATAATAGTTTGCCATCGCTTGGCGCTGCTACATCCGCCATGTTTATACCCACTACTTCAGCGTACATAGATTCTGAAGGTGAAAAACACAAGAAGGGGGGGGGGGGGGGGGGGCGGGGGGGTTGAATTGTGTTTTCTTTTTCTCTTAAAAAATACTTCTTCTGATATAACTCCAGAAGTAGTTTGATTGCTTCTGATGAAATGATTAGAGACAGATTGCAGCGGAAAAGAACAGATCAGAGAAAAGAAAGACAAAGACACAAGCAGTTATCCTGGTTCCTTCCACAACACGGAAGTAGTCCAGTCCCCCTTGCACTTCCAAGGAGATTTCACTATAATCACAAAGATTACAACTGCTCAATACTTTCTAAGTATGAGACTTCACAAAAATGCTCAAGCACACACGCAAGAGTCTTCCAATGCTCAAGCACTAAGCAAGAGACTTCTAATGCTCAAGCACGCAGGCAAGAGACTTCTAATCAAACAAAAATATAGAGAATTAAGTTTGAGTTGAACACTTGATATACAATCAGTGGTGTTCACAATACAATACAGTAAAGACTCTAGACTTTGAATTTCTAAGATGTATCAAATCAGTGTGCTTTGTAGAATCAAATTGACAGAGTTTTGGCGCTTTTGAACTTATGTATCTCTATCTGCAATCTTCAAGTCTTCACTCCTTTATATAGAGGCGTGAAAGAGACGTTGAGATAATCAGCACGTCTAAAGAGTCGTTTGAAATCCTTTGATTATCCACCAGTGATCCTTTGCCTGATTTGGGTGTAGTCCTTTGAAGAATAAGCTTCAAATTCATTCCCATCTTGAGTGTACAAATTCTGCAAGCATGGCTGTTGTTTTGTCTTGTAGCGTAGACAGAAAACAGAGTAGTGGAGGTAGTGGTTGTACACTTGTACTTTGTCAACTCTATTAACGAGAGACAAGTGCTCAGTGCTATCCATATATCCGTTGATACCTCCCTTTCAATTCTTCGTTCTTCTTGGATAAGACTGAATTGAGAATCAGCTACTTTGAATCTTCAGTTTGATTAAAGGATCAAACGTAGCTTCTGGTGAAGATATTGCTTCTGATAAAAACTTTTGCTTCTGATGACCTTCTGCTTCTGATGACGTCATCACTTCAGAAGCACTTAAGCTTCAGGAGCAGTTTTCTTCAGATGCTCAGAATTTCTTTTTCTTTCCATTGTTCTTCCAAGACCTATTGAAATAACTTGAGTAGCCTTTGGTCCTGTACACTTGAACAATTATTAGTAATAACCAATTGACAATTTTTAATACCTTGTTATCATCAAAACTTAATAAGGTTCATTGTGAAACACATTTTGTTCCAACAATCTCCCCCTTTTTGATGATGACAAACAATAGTATTTAAAATGTTCAATTGTTGTTGATCTAATTAATAAGTTGACCACTGGGATAGAGGTTTGTAAGCTCCCCCTGAGTCTAATAGATCTTTAAGGTGAGGTTTGTAAGCTCCCCCTGAGTTCTATTCTTATTAATTAAATTTCAATAAAATACTCATAAAAATCAAATCAGAAGTATTTAAAAAAATTTTAGAAGTGGTTATAGTGGGGCTCAGTGCCTTAAAAATACTATACATTTACTCCCCCTTTTGTCATCAACAAAAAGAATAAAAACAAAAGAAAGAGTAGCAGAGCATATAAACATATAAACCTTAAAAACATAAGAAATATGAGAGCATAAGACATTAAAAACAATAAATATTATCAGAATTAAAAGTATAGAACATATGATTTATAAACAATGATAATATTTATAAAGAAAGGTTAAGATACAAAGACAAAGCTACTAAGAACAAAAGTAAAAAACAAGCTAGTGTTGGGTGTGCAACTAAGGTTGGGCTTGCTTATACAACTGTTCTAAGAGATACTTGATCTGATCATCCTTCTTCTGAAGTAGCTCATCCTTTTCCCTTAATTTCCTTTTATGCCCAGCATGAATTCTTGCAGCCCTTGTGATGTACTCTTCTTCTGGATAGTAAGGAGTGATGTCCAGCAGAGGCACAAAATTCAGCTCTTTCTCCTTAGCTGCTTCATGCATATCATCCAATAGCTTCTTCAGCAGAGCAGAGTGAGATGTCACACATTTAGTTCTGAGCTGACTCATCAGATCAACAAAGCTCTTCTCCAGATCCATCCACTGATCATAATAGTGAATAGGAGGTACAGGAACTGTTCTGCGAAGAATCAGTGCCTGAATCTCATCACTAAGTCTGATCAGCTGTTCCTCTATATACTCAGTCTCAAGGATACTGTCAGGGATGGGTGAGGGTTGAGTTTGAGTTGAATTTGATGTGGAAGGTTGATCAGAGGTTAAGTCTATTATTGGTGGTTCTGGTTGTAGTTCTGGTTCTGTTGTTTGGTCAGAGGCTATTTGCTGGTCAGAAGTTGTTTGCTGGTCAGGAGCAACTTGTTCAGAAGCAGATTGTTCCTGAACAGTTTGCTCATGGATGGTTTGGGTTTCTGTTTGGGTTTCTTGTTGGTTTTCCAAAACAGTCTTCTCAGGGACTGTTCTAGAGGCCTTTGTGGGTGTTGGTTGCATTTCACCACCTAGATGTTTTTCTAAGTTGTGAAGGGTTGAGGATTCTTGTTGTTGGGGGGTTTCTGAAGTAGTTGCTTCTGAAACTACTTCAGAGGCTTTTTGTGGAGTTGGGTTATTTGGTGAGTTTGTTTGGGTAGGTTCTTGGTTAGGTTCAGGTTGTTGTATACTAACAGGTTCTGGAATATCTGGATATAGTGGATGAGTAGTAGGCAAATTGAATTTCTCACACAGTTTAATCCTATTTTTGGAAAATTCTATTTGAGTTCTCTCATAGTCAAGTGTTCCAAATTCTGTTAGTTTGGTAGGTTTGGTTTTTAGAAGCTTGTCTATGTGTTGGCTAAGGGGTTGGTCATCTGATTCTGTTGATGATGAAGAGGGTGAAGAGGGTAGAGTAGGAAAGGTAGGAATCTGAGTATTAGTTGGAGCTTTAGATGGATTACCTGAAGAAAGAGGTTCTGACTGAGGTGCTTCTGGAGCATTTGTAGAAGGATCTGATGATGTGGCTCCTGAAGCTTGCTTATTCTTCAAGGCTTGTGAAAGCAGAGTTACTCCATGCTGAATAGTTTCTTGCTCTAACTCAGAAGCTAAAGCAGCAACGACAGGAGTAGGCACATACCCTGCAGCCTTGAGACGCTCATCCCTTTCCTTCTCATACAATTCCTTCATCCTTTTCCTTTCTGCTATCTTGGATGCAGAATACTCCCTAGCATACTGCTTTAATTCTTCAGAAGCTTCAAAACTGGGCATGACTATAGTCTCAGAAGTTATAGTCCTTTTTGCCTTCTAAGGGCTTGAGTCTTCATCCCAGTTTTCTTCCAATTCTTCCAACATTTCTGCCTTTCGTCCTTCAGCTGTCTTTAGATTCCTTGAAGATCTCTTCCTTTTGATGGTTTTAAGAGCAGCTTCTCTTTTCTTCTTGGGACTTAGATGCTTTTCAGAAGCAGCTTGCTCAGAACCTGTTTGTTCAGAAGCAGGCTGTTCTGCTGTTTCTAGATCACTCCTTGTCCTCTTTCTGGTAAGAGGGACATCATCCAAATCCTCCACCTCCTCAAGAATGGTGGACATAGCAGATTTTTCCTTCTTGGCTTTCTGATGCTTCTGAGCACCCTTCTCAGTAGCATCTTCAGCAAGGTATTCTTCCTTGGTGATCTGCTTCTTCTTAGACTTCCTGCCTTTGGCCACTGGCAGATCACCACCATACATCTCTTCAGGGACATCTTTCAAGCTGATCTTCTTGTTGTAGGTTTTGTAGAAGTCCAAGATGTAGGCCCTTTGCACATCCAGAGGATCTTTCTTGCATATAGGGATGTGATGAGTGACTAGATCAGATATGACATCAGATTCATGCATATCTGTATCTAGTTTCTTGCAAGTTGAAGTCAGCCTCATCTTGACCAGAGTTGCCCCATTGATTATTTTTCCTGTGACTGCTCCCAGCTTCTGATTATCATAAATGCCCACGTCTTTCAGGGCACTTAGGAGTCCTCCTTCTTGAAAGATTATAGAGAGCAGCCTTCCATAAGGAACGTACTTCCTGTTCTCCATCTGACTCTTCTTAAGTTCCTTGATCATATATTTAAACATATACTTGGGAACGTTCATTGTTGTTTCCTGAGTGATGGTGTGATGCAGAAAGACTTTGTGACCAAGTGAAGGTTGATCATTTCCTCCACCTTTGGGAAAGATGTTCTCATTTGGATCTTCAGCAGCATTTTCTTTTCCATGCTTAAGGTGCTGTAAGGCTTAGCATCCTTTGATCCGTAAATATTGTTGTTTACTATTTCCTTCCAAGGGCTTGTTCTGGGGTTAGGAATCTCTTCTCCATCGTATGTCCCAGCAGCATCCCTTCTCATGGCTTGAGCAATCACTTGCTCATTGATTGTTACAGGAATGCCCATGACGTTTGATCTAATCTCAGTCCCAGTGAAGGCGAGTAGACCCATTTCTTCTCTGGTTTTTCCCTCCAAAGTAGGATCAACCAGAATCATCTGAGCTTCTTCCTGTTTAGCAGCAACTTTGTCAAAAACTGAAGCTCTTACCCAGAATTGTCTGACCAGCACTTCATAAGTAGGACCATTGAGAAGACTGAAGTAACTCATCAGCTTCTGCTTCTTGTAGAACTTTACCAAGTCGCACCCATGGTGAGTTAGAGAAGCAAAATCCACTGGATTTTCTGCTTGAATGATTAACTCCCATTCTTCAATCGACATGGTTCTTCCTTTGATCTCATAAGCCGGAATATCTAAATCCATATTCGATGACGAACCACCAGCAGAACTTGAAGAAGCCATTGATTTGAAGTAGTTTTAGGGTTCTAAGGTTTTTTTGAGAGGATGAGTGAATGCGCTTACTTTCACAGAGGGTTGAGAAGAAAATAGAAAGTGTTTGTTGTGAAGTGAGAAGTGTGTGAATTGACTTAGTGTTTTTATTAAAACGTTTGCAATTCAGAAAGGACAAACAAACATAGCATTAATGACAAATTGGGGGCGCGTGATAGTATATTTAATAGCGAGTAAAACATCATTGCCCTTTTTGTTATACTCCAATACAAATAGACCACGTCAGAGACTCTTTAGAAAACTACCTTTTGGGTAATGGGACAGCTGTTACATAAAGTAACTACCAACGTTCCCACTAACCATGCTATTCAGAAGCAAAGAATACCAATTCTGAAGTTTTAGTGCTGACGTCATCTTCAGAAGCACATTTTCCTCAGAACCTCAGTTAAGAGCTTCTGATGAACCAAATGCTTCTGAATAAACTTCAGAACCAAACTTCTTATTCAGAGGCAAGCAATTTTTCAATCAGACACAAAATGCATGTTCAAATTTTTCTTAATAAAATCAAATCTTTCAACAGATAAAGGTTTTGTAAATATATCAGCCCATTAATGTTCAGTATCAATGAATTGTATATCTAAAATCCCTTTTTGAATATAGTCTCTGATAAAATGGTGTTTGATTTCAATATGCTTGGCTCTTGAATGTAGAATTGGATTCTTTGACAAACAAATAGCAGCAGTATTATCACAATAAATGGGAATACTGTTAGCATTGATCTGATAGTCTTCCAACTGATGTTTCATCCAAAGTAGTTGTGTGCAACAACTTGCAGCTGAAATGTATTCTGCTTCTGCTGTAGACATAGCAATAGTTGCTTGTCTTTTGCTTGCCCAGGATATCAGATTCTCTCCCAGGAATTGACAATTTCCACTGGTTGATTTTCTTTCAATCCTATCACCAGCATAATCAGCATCACAGAATCCAATCAACTTATAATCTAGGGATTTCCTATACAGGAGTCCAAGATTAGTTGTTCCTTTCAGATACCTGAAGATTCTCTTAACTGCAGTTAAATGAGATTCTCTAGGATCTGATTGAAATCTTGCACACAAGCATACACTGAATAAAATATCAGGTCTAGATGCAGTGAGGTATAACAGAGAACCAATCATACCTCTGTATAGCTTTTGGTCTACTACTGTTCCAGTATCTTCTTTGCTTAAGGTGCAGGTTGGATGCATTGGAGTGTTCATCACTTTACAATCTTCTAACTTGAACTTCTTCAGAAGCTCCTTTGTATATTTTGTTTGATGAACATATACTCCTTCTTTACTTTGGTTAATTTGAATTCCAAGAAAGAACTTCAATTCTCCCATCATACTCATTTCAAATTCATCCTGCATTAACTTAGAAAATTCTTTGCAAAGAGATGCATTAGTAGAACCAAATATTATATCATCAACATATATTTGCACAATCAAAATATCTTTCTTAAGAGTCCTTCTGAAGAGTGTCGTGTCAACTTGTCCTCTTTCAAAATCATTTTTAATTAAGAAATTACTTAGTCTATCATACCAAGCTCTGGGAGCTTGTTTCAAGCCATATAGTGATTTCTTAAGTTTATAAACATGGTCAGGATGCTTAAGATCCTCAAACCCAGGAGGTTGTTTAACATACACTTCTTCTTCAATGACACCATTAAGAAAGGCACTTTTGACATCCATTTGATATAATATTATGCCATGATTAATTGCGTAGGATAGAAGTAACCTGATTGCTTCCAATCTTGCAACTGGAGCAAATGTTTCAGTGTAATCAATGCCTTCTTGTTGACTGTAGCCTTGAGCAACAAGTCTGGCTTTGTTTCTGGTTACTTCTCCTTGTTCATTCAGCTTGTTTCTGAATACCCATTTTGTTCCAATAATGTTCTTCTGAAAAGGTTTGGGTACCAGATCCGACACATCATTCCTTTGGAATTGATTTAGCTCTTCTTGCATAGCTAATATCCATCCATCATCTGAGAGAGCTTCTTCAACAGTTTTAGGCTCAATTATTGAAAGCAGTCCTATTAATGACTCTTCTTGTCTAAAATGTGATCTTGTTCTTCTAGGACTATCTTTGCTTCCAATGATTAGCTCATCAGGATGTGAAGATTTGTGCTTGAATTTAGGTTGAATAACCTGCTGAGTGTTATCTTGAAAGTCCTCAGAAGCACTTTCATTCTGTACTATTGGGCTAGGTTCTGCTTCTGAATTAGACTCAGCTTCTGGAGTGATTTCAGCTTCTGGACAAGATTCAACTTCTGTATACTTTTCAGAATCAGAAGGTTGATCAGATTCTGATGCATCTTCAGAATCAGTTGTACCTGCATTACTTTCACTTTGCTCTGGAGTTTTACTTCCAGGCTCTCTATCATCAAATTTTACGTGCATAGATTCTTCAACATAATGTGTTTCTGAATTATACACTCTGTATGCCTTTGACCTTTCAGAGTAACCTAAAAAGATTCCTCTTTGAGCCTTGGCATCAAATTTCTTCAGATAGTCTTTAGTGTTTAAGATGTAACAAGTACATCCAAACTGATGAAAGTAAGAGATATTGGGTCTTCTTCCTTTAAAGAGTTCATATGCTGTTTTCTCCAACATAGGTCTGATATAGATCCTATTTTGAATATAACATGAAGTATTGACTGCTTCTGCCCAAAAATGTTTAGCTAAGTTGTTTTCATGGATCATGGTTCTGGCCATTTCTTGTAAGGTTCTGTTCTTTCTCTCTACAACCCCATTTTGTTGTGGAGTTCTAGGAGAAGAAAACTCATGGAGAATCCCATGTTTTTCACAAAAAAGTTCAAATGGCTCATTTTCAAATTCTCCACCATGATCACTTCTGACTTTCAAAATTTTCAATTCTTTTTCAGATTGTATTTGAGTGCAGAAGCTGCTAAACACTTCACATGCATAGTCTTTACTTTTAATGAATTTTACCCAAGTCCATCTGCTGTAATCATTAACAATGACTAATCCATATTTACTTCCATATAAAGATGCAGTGTTAACTGGACCAAAAAGATCAATATGGAGTAATTCTAAGGGTCTGGAGGTTGATACAATGTCTTTAGATTTGAAAGAACTTTTCACAATTTTCCCTTTCTGACATGCACCACAAAGTGCATCTGAATGATAATCAATGTTAGGCAATCCTTTGACCAGTTGTAACTTGCTAATTTTAGAAATTAATCTCCAATTAGCATGTCCCAACCTTTTATGCCATACCCATTTTTTATCATTCATTGACAGAAGGCAAACTACCTTCTGATCAGGCAGATCAGAGAAATTTATTTTATAGACATTCTCAACTCTCTTTCCCTTGAATGTAATGGATTTGTCATCCTTGTTGACTAGTGTGTAGTTGGTCTTACTGAACGTTACATCATACCCATTGTCACAAAATTGACTAATGCTCAATAGGTTATGCTTCAGACCATCTACTAGCCACACATTATTAATTGAGATGGAGGAATTACCAATAGTACCTGTACCAATGATCTTTCCAGTTTGGTTGCCACCAAACTTCACTTCTCCTCCATCTTTCATTGTAAGGGTAAGGAACAAAGCTTTCTCTCCAGTCATGTGCCTTGAACATCCGCTGTCTAGGTACCATGACCTTTGTTTCTCTCTTGCCCTTAGGCACACCTGCATTTTTGGCCAATTCAGATTTAGGTACCCATATCTTCATGGGTCCTTTTGGGTTAGTTTTGGAGGTTTTACTTTTCCTCCCTTGTACCTTAGGGTGAATGCTGAGTGGCTTCTGATCATTCAATACTTTAGGTTTGACACCTTGGTATTGTTTTCTCAGAAGCAGTAGCTGCTTTGTTCTTCTGATCCTTTTGTTTTGGGATTTTAGATTCTGGTTTAATCAGATTCTGATGAACAGGTTCTGATCTTTTCAGAATTTTAATCTTTTGACTCTTAGGATCAGATTTTGTCATCACCTTGAACTTAAGGTTTTCTGGCTTTGATGTGATCTTAGCCTGTGAACCAGAAGCTTCAGGTTTTGACTGAACAGCAGTTATAGCATTTGTACCTTCAGGCATAAAGGTGGATTTCAATCCATCCTTGATACAATCACAGTAGCTCTTGAGACTGTATTCTTTGGATTTCTCCTCAGAATATCCAATCCCTTTGCCTTTGTTCTTGTATCACATTTTTCTTGTAGCTTCTGACAAAGACTCTTGAGTCTATCTTCATATGTTGTTGATATGAGGTTAAACCCTTTGAGTTCTTCTTCAGAAGCTTTCAGTTCCAATAGAGTTGTCTTTTGTTGTTTCATCAAATCAACATATTTTTCTTTTAAATCTGTCAACTCATTGGTTCTGTGTTCAAACAGTGATAAGAGTTCTTTTAGAGAATCAACAAGTTCTTGTCTAGGGATTTTGGAATATACCTCATTTTCATCTTCTGAATCTGATTCAGCTTCTGATACTGCTTCTGATGATACTATTGCCACTAACCCCATGGCTGCCTTAGCATCATCATCAGCTTCTTCTTTATCAGAACCAGATTCACTATCCAAATCTTCCCAGGTCGCCATCAAGCTCTTTTTGATTTGCTTTCTGAATTTACTGGAGTTGAAGCTTGATTTCTTGGATTTGCCTTTAAACTTCTCCTTCTGAAGATCAGGGCAATCAGCAATGAAATGACCAGGCTTCTTAGAATTGAAGCATCCCTTCTAATCTTCTTTCTTGGAGTTCTTGTAGCTACCTCTCTTGCTCAAAAATTTCTTCTGCTTCCTTGCCAGATACTCAAGCTTGTTGGACAGCATAGCCATCTTTACAGATTGATCTTCATTAGAATCTCCATCAGGTGATTCTTCTTCAGATTCACTGGCTTTGTAGGCTTTGGAAGATTTTGAGGTCTTTCCTTTAGATGGTAAAGCGATGGATTTACTCTTCTTAGAGGTTTCATGCTCATTTAAACTCATTTCATGCACTTTGAGTGAGCTAACAAGATCTTCAACACTTAAAGTATTTAGATCCTTAGCTTCCTCAATAGCAGTTACTTTGGGTCTCCATCTTGAAGGTAAGCTTCTCAAAATCTTACTAACATGATCAGAAGCAACATAGCTTTTCTTCAGTATTTGCAATCCAGAAACTAAAGTTTGAAATCTTGAGTACATTTCTTCTATACTCTCATCATCCTTCATTCTGAAAAGTTCATACTGATGAACTAGCATCAAAGCTTTAGCCTCTTTCACCTTCTTGCTGCCTTCAAAGTTTGCACATAGAGAAGCAAACATAGCCTTCGCAGTAGATTTGTCACTCATCTTCATGTATTCGGTGCGAGGTATAGAAGCCACAATGATTCCTCTTATCTTGTGGTGTTTCTTATAAAGCTTCTTCTGAGCAGGAGTATGTATTCTTCTGTCTATAGCAACTCCTTCTTCATCCAAATCCAGATCATCAACTCCATATTCCAGTATGTCCCATAACTCTTCATCCAATCCCATGATAAAGCTGTACATATTTGTCTTCCACCATGAAAACTCTTCTGGATCTCCATTAAACTTTGGAGCTTTTCCAAAGTCTGTTTTCTTGTCAGCAGTATCATAGTCATGCTTGACACTTGTGTATTTTGTAGTAACTGATTCCTCATCTCCAGACATGTTTTTCTAATAGATCTTGAACTGTAACACGGTTAAGTGCTGTGATAACAGAGCAGGCTCTGATACCAATTGAAGGTGAAAAACACAAGAAGGGGGGGGGGGTTGAATTGTGTTTTCTTTTTCTCTTAAAAAATACTTCTTCTGATAAACTCCAGAAGCAGTTTGATTGCTTCTGATGAAATGATCAGAGACAGATTGCAGCGGAAAAGAACAGAGCAGAGAAAAGAAAGACAAAGACACAAGCAGTTATCCTGGTTCCTTCCACAACATGGAAGTAGTCCAGTCCCCCTTGCACTTCCAAGGAGATTTCACTATAATCACAAAGATTACAACTGCTCAATACTTTCTAAGTATGAGACTTCACAAAAATGCTCAAGCACACACGCAAGAGTCTTCCAATGCTCAAGCACTAAGCAAGAGACTTCTAATGCTCAAGCACGCAGGCAAGAGACTTCTAATCAAACAAAAATACACAGAATTAAGTTTGAGTTGAACACTTGATATACAATCAGTGGTGTTCACAATACAATACAGTAAAGACTCTAGACTTTGAATTTCTAAGATGTATCAAATCAGTGCAGAAATTCAGTGTGCTTTGTAGAATCAAATTGACAGAGTTTTGGCGCTTTTGAACTTATGTATCTCTATCTGCAATCTTCAAGTCTTCACTCCTTTATATAGAGGCGTGAAAGAGACGTTGAGATAATCAGCACGTCTAAAGAGTCATTTGAAATCCTTTGATTATCCACCAGTGATCCTTTGCCTGATTTGGGTGTAGTCCTTTGAAGAATAAGCTTCAAATTCATTCCCATCTTGAGTGTACAAATTCTGCAGGCATGGCTGTTGTTTTGTCTTGTAGCGTAGACAGAAAACAGAGTAGTGGAGGTAGTGGTTGTACACTTGTACTTTGTCAACTCTATGAACGAGAGACAAGTGCTCAGTGCTATCCATATATCCGTTGATACCTCCCTTTCAATTCTTCGTTCTTCTTGGATAAGACTGAATTGAGAATCAGCTACTTTGAATCTTCAGTTTGATTAAAGGATCAAACGTAGCTTCTGGTGAAGATATTGCTTCTGATAAAAACTTTTGCTTCTGATGACCTTCTGCTTCTGATGACGTCATCACTTCAGAAGCACTTAAGCTTCAGGAGCAGTTTTCTTCAGATGCTCAGAATTTCTTTTTCTTTCCATTGTTCTTCCAAGACCTATTGAAATAACTTGAGTAGCCTTTGGTCCTGTACACTTGAACAATTATTAGTAATAACCAATTGACAATTTTTAATACCTTGTTATCATCAAAACTTAATAAGGTTCATTGTGAAACACATTTTGTTCCAACAGATTCGGCCTTTTTGGAAGATTCGACATCAGGCTTCCTTGTTGCTTTAGCCTTTTCCCCGAATTTCAGTCTTCCTTCATCGAGAGCCTTCTGCACAGAATCCCTGAAACGAGTACAACGGGATAAGTTATGGCCCAAAAAACCATGAAATTTGCAAAAACCCCTTTTCTTCCTCTGATCCAGAGGGGGAATTTTCATATTATCTGGCACCAAAATTATGCCATCAGCGACTAAAAGATCAAATATTTCTTCACATTTAGACACATCAAAAGTATAAGTTTTTGGGGGATATTTATCGTTTTTGGGCTCTTCTACGTTTTTTCCGTTTGATGGCCTTAATATTTTACAAGTGTAAGGCGGCCCATCTTGTTCCGCGAGATTTAGTTTGCTATCTTCGACAGAATCGAAACCCCAATCGAATTCTGGTTCACTATCCCCAGTTTCGATATAAGCAACTTTTTCTTTCTTAGGGAACCTATTTGTCCTGGCTTTTTCAGCCTTGAGTCTTTCCACTTGGCGGACTCTATCTGCCAATTGCGCCATGTCCCTAAGATATTGTGTATCTAATTTCTTTCGGACGGAATAATCTAAGCCACCCGCAGCCATTTCGACCAGTTCGTGTTCTGGCACGGCTGTAAAACATCGGGCTTTGAGGAGTCGAAATCTGTTCAGATAATCATCTATCGACTCGTGCGTTTTCCGTCTAACACTGGCCAATTCTTTCAAACTAATCTTAGACTGGCCCATGTAAAACTGCTCATGAAACGCTTTCTCCAATTGATTCCAGCTAATTATGGAGTGTGGGGGCAATGTTGTGAACCATGTGAATGCATTCTTCGTCAAAGAACTTGGGAAATATTTCAATTTCAAATTCTCATTATTTGCCAAATCACCGACCTCCATAATATATCGAGCAACGTGCTCAACGGTGGACTCATTCGTTTCCCCAGCAAATTTAGTGAATTTTGGGATTTTATGGTTTCTTGGCATCTCCGTTTCTAAAACGAAATCGGTTAACGCGGACACGAAATTCGGACGGTGTATTCTAGTGTTGAAACCGTTTTGGGCCATCAATGTTTCGACTATACCGGCTATATTATTATGGCCTCCATAATTATTTCGACGGGCCTGCATAACCACTTGGTCAGCATTTTGGTTTCTATTTACCACTACAGGAATCCTAACGGGCTCTTATGGTGTTTCAGGCTGTTCATTTTGTGCCTGGTTTTCGAGCACTTGATTAGTTTGTTCTTCGACGGGTGCTTCTCTTGGCCTGGCATTCGCATTTCGCGTAGCCGGCGTAGCGTGCACTTGGGGTGCGCCCAGAAAATCCGCTATCCGCCCCATGTGTTGTGACAGGGCTTGGTAACTGCTATTCGTCTCCTGAATCAAAGGGCTAATAACAGTCGCAACTTGTTGTGTCACCATATTAACCATATCATGGTTAGTTTCTGCCATGGTTTGCCTTAATGCATTCATCGAAGCGTTGGTCAGCGATTGTTGAGCCGAACCAAATGGGATAAATGCTTGTTGGGTTCTACCAAACGCTACAGTTTCCCCTTGGTTAGAAAAGGGTGGCGTGATCGTGGTAGTGTGTGAAGTTTGGGTCGAGGAGGTTGGGATACCATAAGACCCTCTTCCATTGTTTCCCAAATTGAGAGACCTCTGAGAAAACATGTTTCCCGCAGACTGGGTAGTCTGAGCGGCCGTCGTAGCCACCGGGATACTTCTTGAAGTATTATTAGCCATTGTATTCGACGCATTGGCTTGTGATGTTTGCGAGACTACGTTTTCTTCAAATACGGTCTCTACAGGCTCTAACACAGGACCCATATTGCTATTTTGACCAAGTTGTGTAGACCCTACAGGAATTGCCTGATTGGTCGCTGTTCCTGAAGTAGAAGCAATGTTTGCTGCTGTTGTGCCAGAAACTATAGAAGGGCGCGTCATTTCAGGAAGTATTTTGTTATTCCTTAAACGCATACACAATACCGACCAATAAAAAATTTAGAATTGAAAATTTTCAAAATAAAAAAACACAAATGGTCCCATTGGGCGTGCCAATTTGTTTACACTGATTTTTGGTAAACAATCGCTGGTTTCAATGATGTTTACTTGCAAGATCAACCAGTAAATCTTAGGAGCATATTGTGTTTTTGTTGTTTGAAAATAAGAGTAATACTTGTTCGTAAAGTATTTTCGATAACGTAAAGACAAGAACGTAAATGTAAATGAATCAAATTCAATCCGTGTTGAATTCAATCGAAGTTCTGTAAATAACAATAATAAAAAGAAGTACTTCGACAAGACTTAGTAAAACAAGACTTAAATTACAAAAGTGTTTAAAAGATTGTATTGAATTTGTAAAGACTTAATGAAAGTTGGTACACATATTCATACTTTGCAACTTGTAACTCGTTTGTCGCTTCCATACGGACAATATTGAGTGTAAGTTTTTAGTATGATTGAATTGTGACCCTTTTTTTCTAAGAAAAACTACTATTTATACAGATAGTCCTATAACTACCTAATCACATCCTTTCGATTCAAAATCGAAACTAGCCGTTCACAAAACTAGCCGTTTGCTTATTGCTTGGCCTTATCCGTAAGACCTAAAGAGCGCGTCGACAACTTCTTTCATCCGTCGAACTAGAAACAACGTATTCGATTCCTGCTGAAGCACATTTGTATTTTTCGATGGATTTCTTTCTCAAAACTTCACCCCATCTTTCGGTCAAAACCCTTGACTGCATTAAATGCTCATATTCTCACAAATATTGGCTAACAATATGCTAATATTTGTTCAAGTGTCTGAAGAAAAGTGCAAAGGAGAGCAATGGTGTAACACCCTGTTTTCCCAACTTAAAAATTTCAAACAATAATTAGAGTAAAACATCACATAAACGGGATATCACACTTCTTAAAAATCTTAAATAGATAAATAATAATTTATCGTTCAACATAAATCATCAACGTAATAGTAGCAGATTAAATTCTTCAACATAAATTGTCATGGCACGCAGGCCTCATAAAAATTATCTCATAAGTTCAGTTAAACAACGTGAAAACATAGCATATACACAAAGGAAAGAGAAATAGCCACTAAAGATCCCCTCCCGTTACGTATCAGAGCAACCTAAGACTCAGTGAGGAAAGACCACTCACGACAGCAAACACAACAACCTATTCTTGATCACCTGCAAGTTACTCATACGAAGAGCAACATTTCCAAGCAGAAGGGGTGAGATTTCACAAAACAATAATATTAAGCATATAATTGAACAATTATATTTAACAACATAAAAACATCTTATTATTCATCATAGAGAATAATATATCATAAATCACTTCGTTAACAATTCATATAAGTAATCACAACTTCACAACTTATCATCTTCGACTCAACAAATGCAACTATGCAACTTAGACCTCTTATATGCATGTGGTACCAACACAAGGCATCAAGCCCCCATCGCTATTTGAGCTAAAGCTCCATCGTGTTGAGTACAAGGCTCTAGGGCATCAAGCCCCCAACAATGAAATGCTAATGCATGGACTCGACCTCTTAAACATCTTAATTCGACAACCTCTTATATAATCCAATAATTTGGAACATCATCATCTTCATCAACTTAGACCAACTCATGCAGCTTAGTTAAATAACAACAGCAACATAGGCAGTATACAAAACAGCATAGCATAATAATATCAAATGCATGTCAACAACATCTCAATATACATTCATAATTCAAGTAATGCATATAACATTATATCACATCATAATCAACATTAACGCATCTTAAACAGCTTCATAGGTTATAATTAACATCCTCATTAAGTCTCAATACTAGCCCAATGTTCAACTCTCAACAACTCGTGCAATAAAGGTCGCAAAAACCTATTAAGACACTCTGTTTCTGGGTCACTTGCGAGGCGAGAGCCTCTGCTCGCCGTGGTGAGTTCAGGTCAGAATTCAAAAAGTTTCATTCAAAATCTTTCTAGGTTCAATCTCATTCTACATTCTTTCCTAATCATTATTAGACATGTTCAGGCACTCAAAAGCATCTAAGGATCAACTCAAAAGTCAAAATCATGAAATCTTGCATGCTCTCTAGTCAAGCTCGCTAGGCGAGTTCATCTACTCACTATGGCGAGCTGCAAGGTGCAACTCGCGAGGCGAGCGATGAAGTTCATTCCTCGCCGTGGCGAGGATCATAGCTCGGGAGGCGAGCAATGAATGTCGCTACGGGTAGAAGTGCAGTTTTTATGAAAAATCACTAATTCTCATGGTTTTAAGCCTAACTTCGATTCCAGAATTCATCATGATCATTATCTAAGGTCTAGGGACAATTTCTACATCAATCTAACAACTTTTCACCGTTTAATCATCAATTCTAATGTTTTGACCTAGTTTCCGATTCCTCTTAAATTCATCCTAAATCATGTTAAACCTAACCATTGAATCACAGACTTAATAGAATTGCAAAGTTAGTCTCACCCTTACCTTATAAGATGAAAATCGCAGCCTCCTAGGTCTTTCTCCCTTCTCTTGGCTTTTTCTCCCTCTTTTCCAAAAACGATCGTACGTACAAATGTTTTTCTCTAAACTAGGTTTTCCCTATTTATGTCTCCTCCATCTTTCTGATCTTATTTCTCTTTCTCCCCCAAAACTCTCTAAAATCTCAAAACAGCCGCTAAACTCAATATTTATTTTATTTTCAAATCTTATTTTATTAAACAATAAAATAAGTCACAACTCCTCATAAATCACATAAAATCACCTCAATCATAAAAACCTCTTAAATCACACATATATCATATAAATATAATATAAACTCATCTAAATAACTTCTAGACTCAATTCAATAATTAAATAATTAAATAATTCGAAACGGCGTTACAAAAGGAATCAACAAAAAGGAAGCTTAAAGTGTCTGAAGAGAAGTGCTCCTGAAGACAAAAGTGCTCCTGAAGTGATGACGTCATTAGAAGCAAGTTCATCAGAAGCATCTCATCAGAAGCAAGATCACCAGAAGCTAAAGTTCATCAGGAGATGCAAGACTTAAAACTTCAAAGACTGTTCAATGAATTTAATCTCGTCTAAGCATTGCAGAAGACTGGAATAGTGAAGCACTGACTATTTTGAAAGGATTTGAAGGCATTGGATGCTTGTTCTTTGAAGGTCGTGAAGTGAAGAAGCTGAGAGGCAAGGAGATACCTCTTGTGAAAGTCGTTTGGGGAGGAGCGGCTGGTGAAAGTTTGACGTAGGAGTTGGAGAGAAAGATGCTGGAGTTGTATCCAGAGTTATTTGAATGAGGTACATTTTCGAGGACGAAAATATTCTAAGTGGGGGAGAATTGTTACGCCCTAATTTATTGTTTAGTTATTTTATCGAGTTTAGTGTCATTTTGAATAATTTATGTGAATAATTGCGATGTGTGATGTTTTGTGTTATGTGTTGGTGAATATTAGTTGCTTATTATAGAATTATTAGTGAAGGAATAAAATTAAAATAGAATAATGATGCAGTAAGGGCAAAATTGGAATAAGAGGGAATGTGTTAGGTTAGGAATAAGGAGAGGTTAGGAAAAGAAGAGTCAGACACGTAAAACACTTTTTGGAGGAAACGTGAAAGTCAGAAGTCAGAGAAGAGAAGAGCATTGTGAGAGGGCAAGGGAAAGCTTAGAGAATTCAAAGTTCATCCAATCTAAGGTAAGGGTGGGACTAACCTTCTTTAATATGAGTTCTATAATTCTGAAAAAGGAACTAACTTTGATGTTGTTGATAATTGTGATGTTAAAGGAGTTAGAGTTTTCAACTGCAATTTGATTCTTGAAAGTGTAAGTAATCTGATGAATTAATGTGAAAGTTGATGTTTAGGTTGTAGAGTAACCCTAGGTAATGTTTCCTATCAAATTGAGATTTTGAATAAAAATGATTTTAAGTGTTTTTGGGAAATAAGAGTTTTTCAGATAAGTTGTTTTGGAGATTTGAAAATATGATTTTTCAGTAAAATATGATAGAATTTATTAAATAGAACGCGTAGGAGAAAACAGAATTGGAATCACGTTAACGGTTGAGTTTTTACGTGCGAAATGGTAAAACCAGGAAATAACTAGCGCAAGTCACTGGTTACTGCCTTCCCATGCCTGGGTGCAGCTTGCCAGCGCCTGGGCGCTGCAAGACAGCCCTCATGGGTGACTGCTTTGTTGTGCCTTTATTTGCGTGCTGTCAGGACTCCGGTTTTTGTGCATTTTCACCCTTTTTCTGATTTGAATTGGCCTTTTGGTGTAAACATGAAGCTTTTAGATAATTTTGTTATCATTCCAATACTTATGGTTTGGTTTCTAAACTTCAAACTTGAGTATTAAGGGGTTCAATTAAGGTATGCATGCTTGAGTTTCGTAATAATAAGTGTGTGAAAGAAATTATTGTTTATTTGCGAATAATAATGTTGATTAATTGTGAAATTGTGATGCGAAGTTGATGTTGCTGTTGTTGCATTTTAAGTGTGTCATTGCATAATCTTTTCATTTTAATTACGATGTCCTGGATTGGCACCACGATGGCCTATATTGGTGATTGTTATACCCTGATTTTGGACCTAAAAATACTCGTTCAAATTTCCTTTTTAACACTGATATTTGTCAATTCTCTGAATCTTTATTCTCTTTTTAAAACATATTTTACTACCTCTGTCTGTCTTTTCTTGCATTACAAGTCATTTAAGAACTCTCTGAAACGTCGCGTTACTTTTCTCGCATTTTATTTCAAAAAATCATACAAAAGGGTATTTTGGTCATTTCCTGCAGTGGAACCCATTTTAGTCCCTGTGTTTGCCTCTGAGCCTTTTCAATTTGTCTGTACAAATCATTGTTGAGTCTTTGTTTAAAAATCATTTCAAAATTGCATCTGAGTCAATTTGAGTCAGTTTAGTCCCTAGGGGCATTTTGGTCTTTTCCTATCAAAATTTCGGCAGAGAGGTATTTTAAAATACCTCATTTTTGTAGCTGGTTCATTTTAGTCCTTTTGTTAATTTTATTTTTTTGGTTTCACTTTACGTTTTTTTCAAATTGCCAATTTTAGTCCAATTTTATTTTTTTAATTGCATTTCAGTCCCAAACAGTTTATAAATTGCATTTTAGTCCAAAAATTCTTAAAATTACTTTTTAGTCCTTTTTTTCATATTGCTGTTTAGTCCTTCAAGTTTCTTATTTTGCAGAAAGGTCCCAAATTCATTTCAAGTCCAAGGCCGAGCCAAAAAGGTCCCAAACAGATGTCACCACCTCATTGGTCCAAGATCACACATGGCAGCCTATAAAAGGTGCACAGTGCCACACAGACCCATTCAATCAGTGCCAACTCACAAACACGTGAGAAGTCTCTCTCTCCATTCAGTTAGATCAAAAATCCAGAAATCATCAAGAACACAGAACAATCACAAACCCTAACCGTTTCGAATTCAACCAAAATCATCAAAAATCAACACGAGATTCAACAAATTCATCACAGTTCTCAGTGATTCATTGAAGAATCATCATCATCGAACTGATTTCTCTGCAATTCAAGTGCGGATCCATCACCGTTTGGCGACAAATCCCAGCACGATCACAGAGGAAACCGTGAGAAGAAGAGGGAAAGAAAACGAAGAAGATTGAACCGGTGAAGAAGAAGATAAAGATCCGAATCTGTTTCGAAGCAAGAAATCTCACCGGAAACGATTCAAGTTCTCCCTCAAAGATCTCCGTTTGAATCTCCAACTAAACCACAGGTAAACACATAAACTTCATCTTTCTTGCTTAAAAACAACAACGAGGACAAATCAATGTAGATCTATGGAGTTTTAAGAAGTTTCGTTCAAAACTGGAAAACCTAAAAAATTTCATTCGAAAACCGTGAAGAAATTTCTAGATCTATGTTGATTCGAACCTTGCATGTGAAAACCAGTGTTAGATTCGTACTTAGGGTTAGAAAACGAGTTGATTGATGTAAGATTTGTGTTTTTCCGGTGAGGATCTAGGTTACCGGAACCTGGAGATCTCGCCGGAGAAGATGAAGTTTCCGGCGGATCTATGAAGATTCCGGCCGAGCTTCATCATCTCCGGCCGCTCAATCCAGAAACCGGCGAGGAGGGGAGAGAGAAGAGAGAGAGAGCGTACAAGTTAGAGAGAGAAAGAAAGAAGGAAATGAATTGGACCGGAGTCCAGGTCCTTATATAGGCGCTTAGACCGGTCCGGTTCGCCTTCCTTCGTTCTCAACCGTTAGATCTAGGTCTTGAATTCTTGGATCAATCTAACGGTCCTGGTACTTTCCTGTGATCTGGTTTTGGGCTGTTGGTTTGGGCTTTGCTTTTTTCTGCGTTTTTTGCTTTTTCTTGCTATTTGCACCTTGTTTTCTTACTAATTGAACCTCTGCATGCTCAATCTTTTCTCTAAAAATTCCAAAAAAATTGTTATATGTTTCTTAACACATTTTAATACTTTTGTGATATTTTCCAGTGGTTTAAAAAATGATAAAAATGTGTGTTTTTTTTTTTTCTTGATTAATTTTGTGTTTGATCTAAGCTTGTGTATTTTTGTGGTATATTTTCTCATAAAATGTTGGCATGTAATGTGGATGATTGGCGTGTAATTTCATGATGAATATGTTGCTGATCATGTGTATGTTTTGCTGATTGTGGATGTGGATTTTCATTTCTTTCTTGTTTTGCAAGTAATGTGTGTTTTTACCAAGAAATAAAGTGCAAAATGTCTTTAAAAATGTGTCGTGATTCTTGGCTTGCATGTGTCCTATTTGTTCCCACATTATAGCTCAAAATCAAACCTCTTTAACATTGCTATAATGAGGAGATTATGGGTCATGTGCATGTCTAAGTGTCATAACCAGTTTTAGGTATATTTTGCCACTTTATTTCATTTCATTACTTTTTTTTTTCTCTCTTGCTATTCTATTCAATTTTTGTTTATCTTTCTACTATTTTTATGCCTTATGATACTAATCATTTCATCTCACATTTCATTCATCCCATAGTTTTGGCATCATTTTCCTATTCATTTCTATATCAATTGGGTTTGTAATAATTTTAGATAGATTAATTCTTTTTTAATTCCTTGCAAGACCATAGCATGTATTTAGGACTCAATGTAAAGGACTATGGACGCTATAAGTGATGTACACCGACACAAGCACCGACACGCACACACGTTGCATGATTACCGTTTAGATGTATCCTTAGGAAACGCGATTTTTGGGCAAATGTCAATTTTCAAAAATAATAAACCAATTCCATCACTCAAATTTTTCCAAACAAACCTTGGAGTCAAAACTCCATTGATTTTCTTCCTTTATTTTCTTAAACAAATCCAAATGAATCTTAATTCCTACTTAGACTTTTTAATAACAATTGAACCAACCATTCACCATTTTTCTCTCTTATGCCTTTAAGGCCTCTTTCTTTTCTTCAAAACCATTTTCCAACAAAAATTAAAATCAACCAAACACACAAAAAACATTTTTGAGAGAGAACTACATGGAGTTTGATCCCTTAAATGGGTATGTAGGCATGAGGTCAAAACCTCTCCAAGTCCACTAAAATAAAACCTCAAACACTTTCTCCCCCCATTCTTAACATAAATAAATTTCCTTTTTCATAAATAGCATTAAAAAATAAAGTGTAGACATAAACTAAGAAAACGGCTCCTATAGAGTACTATAGTCACCGCGGGTGCCTAACACCTTCCCGTAGCGAAAACGACCCCCGAACTTCGAATCTAAGGGTTTTTTCTCAATTTTGCCCTTCCCAAGAAAAGATAGAGAATATCAAAGATTGAAAGGTTCAAGCCTAATTTATGACTTGACACCCGAAAATCGCGATAACAGAAATGGCGACTTCACTGGGGACATCTTAAGCGGGTCACGCCTAGTTTTCCTTAGTTTATATTTACGCTTTGTTTTATTGCTTACATATGTGAATACTTGTTTATTTTCATTTGACGTGTGGGGTGAGAATATCAAAAGTCCTATACCCGGGCTGAGTGAACTTATGAATAGGTAGAGATATAATCGACAATTCGATCCGAGGGTTGCCTCGTGTATTGGATTATGCGATCAATCTCACATAGCTGAGGCATTTTGGAAGTAATATTGTCGGCGTGTGTTGTCATGCTTAGGCACTTTGCTTTCAATTGTTCGACGATGCTATGGACCGTAGTTACCAAACCCATCCCTGGCCTTTTTAGGACGTAGTGCGGTGGCTAAACCGAGTGTTGTCTCGAGTTTTAGTCGTCACGCGATACTACACTCAAACCAGACCTTCTTGCGAATAAACATGGAACGGATGTTGTCCCGTGCTATCATGATATACGTAAGAGAGGTTGCAGTTTGGGAACTTGATTAGAACCTTGGTTACTATTATCCTAAGCCTTAGTTTACCGGGCACCGTGTCCGCCCATGGCTCCTCGGTTTTAATCTCAACCCTCCATGTTTTCTCTGTAATTGAAGAAAAAACAATCATGCATACATGCATTCATGCATAAATTTTTCTCATGCATTCATCGAAGGATTGGGCAAATTAAAAACTTTGTAAACATTACAGGTATGAAGAAGACTAAATCCTACAAGTTCAAGGAGGTTGATTTGGTTAGTTTGAGAGAGTTGGCACTCAAGGTGAAGAATCAAACGGGTTTCCGACTCCGGTATGGTGGTTTGCTTACTATTCTCCGGACTAATGTTGAAGAGAAGCTCGTGCACACTCTAGTGCAATTCTATGACCCGAGTTTCCGTTGCTTCACTTTCCCGGATTTCCAGTTGGTCCCTACTCTTGAGGCTTATTCCCACTTATTGGATTCACCTATAGCCGAGAAGACGCCTTTCACCGGTCCCGGGGCTGAAGTAGATGAAATAGTCACAAGGAAGGGGGGGTTTGAATTGTGACCCTTTAAAAATTAAACCTGTAACTTAAAATTGATTCTCAAGTTGAAACTTGGAATGGTTAAGTTAAAAAGCAGACTTCAGAACGTTCTGATGTCTGATTGCAAAAACAGTTTAATAAAGTAAATGTGTTTGTGTGTGTTGTGTATGCAGTAAGTAAAGAGTATAGGGAAGAGAGAATCAACACACAGCAAATTTATAGTGGTTCACCCAATGTGGGTTAGTCCACTCCTCACAATCTTGTGAGAGTTTCCACTATGATGCTTGAGATAACCTCTCAAATCCTGCACCTTACAATCTTGTTCACCTGAACAATTACAATCCTGTATTCTCTAAGCCTCAGCAGGCTTGCACCTTCTTGCTAAGTTAACCACTTAGACTTTTACAACCTTTGCTCAACCTAACACTTTAGGACCTCTAAAAGTTAGATGAGACTTTGTTACAATTTGTATGGAGCTTGAATGAATGAAATCAGACAAGAGAAGAAAGGAAGGAAGTGTTATCTTTAAAGAGATAACAGAAAGAATTGATTTACACTACAAGAAGATATTAAAGAATCTTCAGTGATGATCAATTCAGATGCTAAAGCTTCAAAACAACCTCAAGTTGTTTTTCTTGTATGCTTTGCAATTTGTGTGGAGTTTGAATGTTTGAGAATCAAACAGAGGAGGAGGAAGAAAGTTATCTTTGCACGAGATAACTAAGAGTATTGATTTGCACTAAGGAAACAAAAGCCTTAGAGATTGATCAATTTCAATTTGCAAGAGCTTCAAACAATCTTTGTTGTTTTCTTGTATGCTTTGCAATGGTGCGAGTTTTGCTAAGGCCAAGCCCTCTATTTATAGAGTCCTTGGGCTCATATAGCCGTTGTAGGGTGTCCAATGGTGTTATGCCATGTGTCCTGGGTCCCACAAGCTTTAACTTGAAATTCTGGGCAAACATTCTGATCTCTGATGAACATCAGAATGTTGTTGTGTTCATGATGATCTTCATCTGGGTTCATCACGTTCTTCATCTGGGTTCATCATGTATGAATGAACACATGAAGTTCTGGGCTATGCATATGCTTTTCATATGAATTTCTGGACAATAACCAATGTATGGACTTTTCTTCATACATCAGAATGTTCCTTTCCCAGATTTTGTCTTGGAACCGGTGCAGGAGGATTTAGTGGGATTCTGCATCTTCATGCCCATGCTTTGAGAGATTGTGTTGTCCTTGTTCAGTACCAACTCTCAGACGTGTCTATCTCTTGTTGAAGATGACAGATTTGCTTTGCTTTTGCTTTTTGCTTTTCACCTACTATACTGTTCATAAAGTAAGCATGAGCTGAGCTTGAACATTCTAATCATCAGAATGTTCCATCTGTTTCACTTAGGATGATTTGTAAGACTATCATTTGATGTAATCAAATCCTAATAGTGAAACAACAATGAAGAGCAGTGATGATAACATCTAAGATGATATTCCTTTGTGAAATATTCCTAGTACATCAATGTTCATAGTCTTAAATGAACATTGAATGCCTTCTTTGACATAACTCTTGTATATGCCTTTATTGCTTGATTGATCCATGCAAATGTACTTTCCTGGACATATATTCATGTCACATGTGCCTTGCATGACCTTGATCACAGTTCTTGAGATTCTTGGCTTGTATAAGAACAACCTTCTGAACTAGGTTGCTTCTGAACAGGTTGCTTCTGAACAACCTTCTGAACTAGGTTGCTTCTGAACTGGGTTGCTTCTGAACTGGTTGCTTCTGAGCAAGGTTGCTTCTGAACAGGGTTGCTTCTGAGCTGGTTGCTTCTGAGCAAGGTTGCTTCTGAACTGGTTGCTTCTGAGCAAGGTTGCTTCTGAACAGGGTTGCTTCTGAGCTGGTTGCTTCTGAGCAAGGTTGCTTCTGAACTGGTTGCTTCTGAGCAAGGTTGCTTCTGAACAACCTTCTGAACTGGGTTGCTTCTGAACAGAGTTGCTTCTGAACAACCTTCTGAACTGGGTTGCTTCTGAACAGAGTTGCTTCTGAACAGAGTTGCTTCTGAACAACCTTCTGAACTGGGTTGCTTCTGAACAGAGTTGCTTCTGAACAACCTTCTGAGCTCTCATCAGAACGTTCTGATCAACATTCTGAACTAATTTTCTGAACTTCAGAATTAGTTCATGGATTCAATGTCCTTTGATTTTATGCATCTTGGTATGATTCAAACCTTGTTCCTGTCTTAGTGAAAACACTCAAGAGCACAAGTTAAATACCAAGGAATTAATCAAAGTCCATTTAATCCTTAATCATTAAAGTTTATTATCTTTAAAATTAATTAGGGATTTTGCCTCAACAATCTCCCCTTTTTTGAAGATGATAAACTTATGATTTAGGATTATGGATTTTGATTATAAATGAAGAATTTTTAGAGCTTGAAAATTTTATTTTAATGCTCCCCCTCATTTTTATAATCCATTATGAGTTTTTAGAAGTTTTAAAAAGCTCCCCCTCATTTTTATAATCCATAGCATAAATAAGAATATGCAAATTTGAACCAACATCAATATTCATTCATTAATATCATTCATGAAGTCTAATTGTATGATGAACATGGTTCAAAAACAAAAAAAAGCATATAAACTAAGTTTGATCAAACAAAAATGAAGTTTTATAAGACTTCAATAACTATTGATCACTAGCCTACTTAGGGCCTAAACTTAGAGAACTTAAAGACATAAAATCCTAAAGCTTCTCCCCCTTTAGTCATCTGCAAAAAGGTTAGGGAGTAGGACCAGAAATGATTCATGGAGTAGAATCCCTAGAATCTGAGGACGGTTCAGATTCAAAAACTGTTGGATCAACAAAGACAGGCTTGTCCACTGCTAAACCAGGAGCCTGAACATCCCTTGTCCAGTTAGCAAGTGCACACACAATTTTGTGAGTTTCAGTGGCAACTCTTAGAGCCCTTGCAACCATTTTCTCAGCCTTAGAAGGCTTGGCAGGTGCAGCATCACCAGAAACATCAGCTTTTCTTTTGTTTGCTGTGACAAAAGTGTTTAAAGAGTCAAACAAGGAAGACATGTTTGGGAGATTCTGAGTTGTTTTGGTTTGTGGTGGAGGTGGTGTGAATGAAGGAATGGTACTTGGTGTTGGCAGGGAAGACACCAGATACTTGCTTATTCCAGCAGTAGACCCCATTGTTGATGTTGACAAGTTTACAAACTGAGCTTGTTCCATGTTCTGAGCAGATGGAACATTCTGATCTCTCTGAACATTCTGACCAGTTTGAGCAAGAAGCTGAACTTTCTCAGAAGGCAAAGATCCTGAACCCAAAGGATTAGGATCTGCTGACAGCTACTCAACAGGTGCAGTAGGAACATTCTGAGCTACATCCTCCAGAACATTCTGATCAGTGTTGTTTTGAACATTCTGATCATCTTGCTGAATGTTTTCTCCCTGAGCATCTTGAAAAAGCTCTTCATAGAGATCATTTGTAGTGTCTTCAATGTTGAGATCAAAGTCAGGATGAGCTTCAACATTTTCTTGTTCCAACACAACTTCTTCTTCAACATCCATTGGTTGATTTTCACTTCCAAAGGTGTTGGATACTAGAATTTCTGCAGTTTCTCTAGTATCTGTATCAACATTCTGAGCTTGTAGCTCAATATTTTCTTCAACTCTAACATCTTCAGAGGGTGCTTCAACACCTTGATTCAAAGAGTCTTCAACATTCTGATGGTCAGCATCAGATTCTCCAACATTCTCAGCAGCTTTCTTACCCAGCATAGCTTCAAACTGTTATTGGCTTTCTTCAATTAGCTCTCTTGCATGTTCAGCAATATGAGCAAAGACTTCAAGAGCTGGAGTAGCCTTTCCTTTCTCAACATTTTGAGAGCTTGAACCAATTTCCTTCTTGGCAGGCTTGTCAGTTTTCTGCTTCTTCCTCACTTCCTGAACTTTCTGATCAGCAAGTCTCTTAACTGATCCAGTCTTTTGAGGAATAGGCATGTTTGAAGTTGTGATGTGAAGTTGACTAATGGTTTTGGCTGTAAATCTCATAAAGGTATCCTGACCTTTTTCTTTGCCCAGAGAAATTCCAGCAGCTTCAAATATGGGTGTCAAGTGCATCCCATATGGCAACCCAGCAACTTTCTGTTTGAAGGAGTAGCATTGATCCATCATGTGTTGGAGCATGACAAAACACAGATTCCGCTTTGTTTTGGTTATGAGGTGATAAATGATGCAGAGATCAGTATCAGTGATAACCTCAAAGCTTCCACATCTAGGAAGGAGAGTATGCCTGATCATGTTGTGAAGAATCTTGGGTGTGTCTTTAAGATTTGTGGAATTGATATCATGGTTTGGTTTGATATACTCTTCAAAGAGTTGTTCTCGTGTTACTCCTACACTAGAGAACCAGGAATTGTACAGTTCATTACCTTCATTTGGGATTTTCAGAATATCTGAAAGAAGGTTCTGAAAAACTTGGATTCTCACTCCTTTGACTGTGGATTCCAGGAACTTTTCTTCATTGTGTTCCTTTACAGTCATGTTGACATAGAATTCCTTTACCAAGTCTGGAAAAGTCTGACATTGAGTGGAAACAAAACTTGACCAGTCTTGAGGATCTGTGAACTTCTTCATATTCCATCCTTTTGTCTTAAGACTTTCAAAGTCAAAGTACTTAGCTCTGCTGATGGGTCTGTTAGCCATCTTTTCAATACTTTGAATCTTTAAAGTAGAAGCAAGTATGACAATGTCATTGCCTTTTCCTCTTTTCCTAGGAACATATTCCTCTTCCTCTGTTACCACTTCTTGTTCATCTTCAGAGGAGGTTTTCTCTTCAGGTAGAGGCAAAGCTTCTTTTGCAATTTGCTTCCTTCTTAGGTAAACTATCTTTGCAGCCTTGGCCATTTCAAAGAGAGTTTCCTCAGTTTTCTCAGAGGTTGATCCTTCTTCTGCAACTCCTTTTCCTTTTCCAGAGGATTCTTCTTCAACTTTCTCAAAAACATTTCTCTTTTCAGAAATGGTTTCTTTATCAGAGTCTCCATGCATCTCAGGGATAATTACATCTTGTAGAATTGTATGAAGAGGGGTTTCATTGAGTGGAGAATGATCAGAGGTTTGATCATCAGCAGCGGTTGGTGGTGATTGAGAACGAACGCGTGAGGAAGTTTTGGTTCGTGCAATTTTTCGCAAGAACAGAGTATGAACTTTGTTTTGAGAAAAAATTGGTTTGAAAAGAAGAGGTGTGATGGAAATAATCTGAATAGTTGTTGGTTATTATAGGAACCAAAACATGTTCAGTTGAGGGAAGAAAGAGGAAGTGACTCGACAGTTTTGGCATTGGAAAAGATGAAACTGAAAAGTAGTGGCCAGGAGAGAGAAACTAGTCGTTTGAGGAAAAGTGAATGGATGGTTTGATTGATGGTTAAGGTTTTACATGGTGGTTAATCCTAAAACCTATCTTCTTATAACCAAACATTAAATGCTTTAGATTATAGTGAGATTTTTGGTTAAAGTCAACACAAAATCTTTCGTTTGAGATTTCTGACCCAGAATCCAGATCCTGAACATTCTGATAAATAAGAACATTCTGATGAACATTCTGATCTCATGAACATTCTGATGAATTGTTCAGATTAAGATTGATTTAACTGAAGTGAATCAGATAACATCAAGGGGGTAAGTTCAAGGCCCTTAGTGATTAATGATCAATCTTTATTGGGATTTTTTATGATTTGCAATATTTCTTTAAGAAAATTGAATCTATCCTCAACAAGGGGTTTTGTAAAAATATCAGCTAGTTGATTTTCAGTATCAACAAAGCTTAATACAATATCCATTTTCTGAACATGGTCTCTTATGAAATGATGTTTAATTTCAATATGTTTAGACATAGAATGTTGTATAGGATTTTTAGAAAGATTTATAGCACTAGTATTATCACACATAATAGGAATATTTGTGTACCTTAGTGAATAATCTTCCAACTGATTTCTGATCCACAAAATCTGAGAGCAACAGCTTGCTGCAGATACATACTCAGCTTCAGTTGTGGAGAGTGCAATGGTGTTTTGCTTTCTGCAAGACCATCCAATCAATGCTTGTTCCAAGAATTGACAGGAGCCACTTGTACTCTTCCTCTCAATTTTATCTCCAGCATAATCAGCATCCAATAAGCTACAAGATCAAAGCTAGAACCTTTTCTATACCAAAGGCCAAGATCAGTAGTACCTACTAGATATCTAAAAATCCTTTTAACTGCAGTTAAATATGATTCTTTTGCACATGTTTGACATCTAGCACATATTGACATGCCATTGATGTTTACAACTCTATCTTTGTCTTCAATTTTTGTAATTAAAGTAAGATAATTATTCAACAATGCTTAAAACAAATTTTATGCTCAAAGCAGGGCCAATATAAGTGTAAGAACAAAATATGCAGACCTTAGAGCAATTTTTGAAGATTATAACAAGATCACATACAACATCATAATGAAGATCAAGTATATAAAAATTCTTCTAATAATAAATTCAAACATAAGATTCATTTAAAATCATGTTTGATGAATGATATTTTCTTAAACCATATCAAAGTTAAGTGAAATCTTCACGTTTCAGATTATTCTGAAGTTTGACAAATTAAGACAGTTTTATGTATCATATCAATGAACAATCATGATTTAGCATTTATGATCAAACATAAATCTTCCTATGAATCATTTAACAACAATGATGAATTAGTTTCCATCTCATGTCAATAACTCGGATAGAAATGCTTAAGAGTCATTTATTTCAAATGTGAAGAGATAAGTATTACAAAATGATGTAACACATTTAACATTTAACATGATAGTTAAGAAATAATTTTGGGGCAAATAATGAGAGAATATTATGCATGAATTTATACATAACAGAAACAACACAATGTTCAATTATAAGAACATTAATTCATTTTCAATGCACTCTTAATATATCTTGTTAAAGCATAAGACATCATGCAATGATTTCAGTCATTAATTATGATGTGTGCAGTTGTAAATGAGTATAATATCATCATGAAAGGAGTATGAACAAAGTATGAAACACTTATTTGCATTTAAGTTCAAACATTTGATATATGCACATATTAGACATGACAGAATTTGATGCATTCAATCATATATCATATTTATTATAGTGCAAATAAATGTGTACCTTATGCGATGATATCCCTCACTTTTGAGATTCAATGAAGAGAGCATGTTTCTCTTTCTTTGAAATACTTTCTCGTCTGGATGGAGAAGTCCAAGCATCAATAAGAAAAACCTTCTGAAGCAATTTAATCATCAGTAGCTTTCTCTTCTTCTTAGTCTTTTCAGCTTTCTGATATAAGTGTCTTTTAACATATTCAGAAGTTCCAGGATTTGCAGACATATGATCAACATATGGAATGCTTTGTTCATGAAGAATGTTTGCTTGAACATTCTGAACTTGATTTGAAGGAATTGTTCCATCATTTTCATCTGAGAATCCTCAAAGACACTTGCATTGAAGTCTGGGCTGAATTCCAACACATTCAGTTCAAAACCATCTTGATTTCAAGCTAGCTCAGCTTCATCAGATTCCTTTGTGGTAGTGTTTCCACTAAGCATATGTGTGGCTAGAACTTTAGCAACATCATACATATCATGATCTTTTAATGACAGAGGGTCATTTCCCATATCAGATTCTAAAACAATTTCTTGTTCATCAAACTGGAGTTTACTCATGATGTTTGTAACATCACTTCAGATTTTGAAATTGTTTCAGCAGTAGAAGATTTAAAGGATCCTTCTCCAATAAAAGCTTTCAGCTTTGTTAGCTTTCTGAGGTATTTTTTTTTTTTTTTAAAAGCTTTTTCAATTTCATTAACCTTCTGAAGTTGTTATGTAGGAACTTCATCAACTTTTTGAGTTCCATCTTTTAGTAGCTGCATCAACTTTTCTGAATTCATGTTTCAGTAGTTGCATCAGCTTCCTGAACCTTATTGGCTGCAATCTCAATATTTGAGGTATTGCTTCAACTTGCTGACTTTCATTCTCAGCAACATCAACTTCCTTTTGAAGTTCTTCAACATTCTGAACTTCATCAGCTTTCTGAACAACTTTGTTAGCAATGTCAGAAGCTTTTTGGAAGGTTTCTCCAGGGATGTCTTGATCCATTGTTGGAGAACCTCATTGTTGTCAAATTCTTTAGTTTAAAGATTTGATACTCCTTCTCATACACTTCATTTTTTCAGAGGCATATTAAAATGCTTGAGTGTGAGTGTGAAAGCGAATTCATATAAAATATGAGAAGTCTTCTTGTTCTTCAATCATATGTTGCAGAATCATGTAGTTGAGATTTGAAAGACAATTTTGTTGAGAACATGATATATGATACATGATCAACATTAATGACATTCTCAAACACTTCCAAAGTTATTTCTGCCTTGCTTGAACACAAAGGAATGAACTTTGAAGCTTTCAACTTTTAGGATTGAGTAGCTTCAGCATCAAGAGCATTTTCCTGAACATTCTGATCTGCAGACACATGAACATTCAGATCTTCAGTTTCAGATGTTTCTTGCACAATCTGAGCTGTTTTTTCTGAGCATCTTGAAACACATCAGTGTTGAAGTCTGAGTTTAGATCTTCTATGTTGAGACTAAAACTAGTTGCAAATTCCATTTGCTCATCTTCTAGTGATTGAACATTTTCTCCACATATCATCTTGGAAGCAAATATTTCTGCATCACAGATTGGCAAAGCTTTTGGTACCCATATTACTTTGGGTCCTTGAAGGTTAGTGTTTCTCTTCTTGAGAGATTATTTCTTATGACCACATTCTGATTTAAGATAATCAGCTTTGTTGTAATAAGAACATTATGTTTTACCAATCTGAACCTTTTGAGACCAATCTAATTTAGGATAAAATGTCTTTTTGAAATGAGGATTTTACTCAAGTTTCTTTTCATAAAACAATATACAGGTTCAAAATGTTGAATCCTTTTTCAAAATGATCATTTTTATTTACCTTATCACTTTTGTTTGGTATAACATATTTTCATGACAATTTTGTTTGTGATAGGTTATGAATCTTAAACCATCCTTTTTGAAAGGTCTTAACAGACTTTATAAAGTTGGTTATGTCCTTTTTCAAAATATTACTTCGCTTTTCAAAATAACATTTTATTTCAAAAATTCAGACTTTGCTAAATCTTACAATTTTTGCTCATTGAGAATCTTATGTTTCTCAAATATTTTAAAATGAGAGTTCTACAATTTTTGAATGGTTTCAAGATATATCATTCAAGATTAGCGGTTTCACATTTTCTTTCTTTATACAAGAAAAGTTATTATTTTAAAAGTTCATACTTTTAAGATAAAATGCATGAGTCATATGAGATAATAGTAAGCACTTTATATAAAAGATAAGGATCAGATTTCTTACCTCTTTACTTTATCTACTGTCTTTTACTCATGTGTTGACTTCTTCTTCAAACTCATCTATGAATGCCATCTTTGCATTTTCTTCTTCAGAGGGATTTTACTTTTCAAATATCCCACATTGTTGCATATGTGATATGCACTTTGGCTTGCAGGTTTTGACATTACTTCTTTCTGGATCTTTTCCTCATACACTGTTAAGTGCTCAACCCATAGAGGCAGGCTCTGATGCCAATTGAAGTAGATGAAATAGTCACAAGGAAGGGGGGGTTTGAATTGTGACCCTTTAAAAATTAAACCTGTAACTTAAAATTGATTCTCAAGTTGAAACTTGGAATGGTTAAGTTAAAAAGCAGACTTCAGAACGTTCTGATGTCTGATTGCAAAAACAGTTTAATAAAGTAAATGTGTTTGTGTGTGTTGTGTATGCAGTAAGTAAAGAGTATAGGGAAGAGAGAATCAACACACAGCAAATTTATAGTGGTTCACCCAATGTGGGTTAGTCCACTCCTCACAATCTTGTGAGAGTTTCCACTATGATGCTTGAGATAACCTCTCAAATCCTGCACCTTACAGTCTTGTTCACCTGAACAATTACAATCCTGTATTCTCTAAGCCTCAGCAGGCTTGCACCTTCTTGCTAAGTTAACCACTTAGACTTTTACAACCTTTGCTCAACCTAACACTTTAGGACCTCTAAAAGTTAGATGAGACTTTGTTACAATTTGTATGGAGCTTGAATGAATGAAATCAGACAAGAGAAGAAAGGAAGGAAGTGTTATCTTTAAAGAGATAACAGAAAGAATTGATTTACACTACAAGAAGATATTAAAGAATCTTCAGTGATGATCAATTCAGATGCTAAAGCTTCAAAACAACCTCAAGTTGTTTTTCTTGTATGCTTTGCAATTTGTGTGGAGTTTGAATGTTTGAGAATCAAACAGAGGAGGAGGAAGAAAGTTATCTTTGCACGAGATAACTAAGAGTATTGATTTGCACTAAGGAAACAAAAGCCTTAGAGATTGATCAATTTCAATTTGCAAGAGCTTCAAACAATCTTTGTTGTTTTCTTGTATGCTTTGCAATGGTGCGAGTTTTGCTAAGGCCAAGCCCTCTATTTATAGAGTCCTTGGGCTCATATAGCCGTTGTAGGGTGTCCAATGGTGTTATGCCATGTGTCCTGGGTCCCACAAGCTTTAACTTGAAATTCTGGGCAAACATTCTGATCTCTGATGAACATCAGAATGTTGTTGTGTTCATGATGATCTTCATCTGGGTTCATCACGTTCTTCATCTGGGTTCATCATGTATGAATGAACACATGAAGTTCTGGGCTATGCATATGCTTTTCATATGAATTTCTGGACAATAACCAATGTATGGACTTTTCTTCATACATCAGAATGTTCCTTTCCCAGATTTTGTCTTGGAACCGGTGCAGGAGGATTTAGTGGGATTCTGCATCTTCATGCCCATGCTTTGAGAGATTGTGTTGTCCTTGTTCAGTACCAACTCTCAGACGTGTCTATCTCTTGTTGAAGATGACAGATTTGCTTTGCTTTTGCTTTTTGCTTTTCACCTACTATACTGTTCATAAAGTAAGCATGAGCTGAGCTTGAACATTCTGATCATCAGAATGTTCCATCTGTTTCACTTAGGATGATTTGTAAGACTATCATTTGATGTAATCAAATCCTAATAGTGAAACAACAATGAAGAGCAGTGATGATAACATCTAGGATGATATTCCTTTGTGAAATATTCCTAGTACATCAATGTTCATAGTCTTAAATGAACATTGAATGCCTTCTTTGACATAACTCTTGTATATGCCTTTATTGCTTGATTGATCCATGCAAATGTACTTTCCTGGACATATATTCATGTCACATGTGCCTTGCATGACCTTGATCACAGTTCTTGAGATTCTTGGCTTGTATAAGAACAACCTTCTGAACTAGGTTGCTTCTGAACAGGTTGCTTCTGAACAACCTTCTGAACTAGGTTGCTTCTGAACTGGGTTGCTTCTGAACTGGTTGCTTCTGAGCAAGGTTGCTTCTGAACAGGGTTGCTTCTGAGCTGGTTGCTTCTGAGCAAGGTTGCTTCTGAACTGGTTGCTTCTGAGCAAGGTTGCTTCTGAACAGGGTTGCTTCTGAGCTGGTTGCTTCTGAGCAAGGTTGCTTCTGAACTGGTTGCTTCTGAGCAAGGTTGCTTCTGAACAACCTTCTGAACTGGGTTGCTTCTGAACAGAGTTGCTTCTGAACAACCTTCTGAACTGGGTTGCTTCTGAACAGAGTTGCTTCTGAACAGAGTTGCTTCTGAACAACCTTCTGAACTGGGTTGCTTCTGAACAGAGTTGCTTCTGAACAACCTTCTGAGCTCTCATCAGAACGTTCTGATCAACATTCTGAACTAATTTTCTGAACTTCAGAATTAGTTCATGGATTCAATGTCCTTTGATTTTATGCATCTTGGTATGATTCAAACCTTGTTCCTGTCTTAGTGAAAACACTCAAGAGCACAAGTTAAATACCAAGGAATTAATCAAAGTCCATTTAATCCTTAATCATTAAAGTTTATTATCTTTAAAATTAATTAGGGATTTTGCCTCAACAGGGGCTTCTCTTACTCCTCTGATTATTGCTAAGGACCTCTATCTCAAGACTTCTGACGTCTCCAAGCATCTTACTACCAAGTCTCACATCCGAGGGTTCACTTCCAAGTATCTACTTGAGCAAGCTAATCTCGAAACTACTTGTCAGGATGCACTCGAGGCTATTCTTGCATTGCTTATCTATGGGCTCATTCTCTTCCCGAATCTCGACAACTTTGTGGACATGAATGCTATCGAGATCTTCCATTCTAGGAATCCGGTTCCTACCCTGCTAGCTGACATGTATCATGCTATCCATGACCGGACTCTCAAAGGTCGTGGGTATATCCTTTGCTGCGTGCCTCTCCTATATAGGTGGTTTATTTCTCACCTTCCGAGCTCCTTCCATGATAACTCGGAGGATTGGTCCTACTCACAGCGGATGATGGCTCTCTCTCCTAACGAGGTGGTCTGGATCACTCCCGCCGCTCAGGTTAAGGAGATTATTACTGGTTGTGGAGACTTTCTCAATGTACCTCTTCTTGGTACCCGTGGGGGAATCAACTACAATCCGGAGCTTGCTATGAGACAGTTTGGGTTCCCTATGAAGACAAAGCCCATCAATCTTGCTACATCTCCGGAGTTCTTCTATTATTCGAACGCCCCCACCGGACAAAGGGAGGCTGATGAGTCAATTATATGTTATTTTAATATGCTTTTTAGTTTAGTTTTATTTAGATTTTATTTAGTTTTATATTAATATTATTTCCTTTTTAGAATAGTTTACTTTAAAATGCAATTTATTATATTTCAGGGAAGAATATTGGATGGAGAGAGTCTTGGAGCAAAAAAAAGAGATTTGGAGCAGATTGGACACAAAAATATGAAGATTGGGAAACAAAATATATCTCCCACAAGTCAGAAGCTTGGCACGGCCCGTGCTAGCCTTGGCACGGCCGTGCCACCCTCCAGATACCTTTTGCTGCTTTTGCTTTGACTCCAAGCTATTCTATTTTGGCGCACAATCTACCGAGGAATATTCTAGGAATATACTTGCTTAGATTTTAAGTCAATTGTGTACTATAAATAGAGTAGCTAGCCATCACTAAATATTCATCTTTACTTGGAATACAATAAGTGACAATTGCTTTTCAATAAAGTTCTTTTCCTTTCCTTTATTTTCCTGTCTTTTACTTTCATGCTTTCTCTCTTCTCCCCCATGTCTACGATGAACATGAGTGAGTAGACTTCTTCTTGTCTTGGGATTGTTGGATAAGTCTAAATGAGATAATCCTAATCAAACCAAGCCCTAAGCCTTAATCTTATGTAACCCTAGTTTCTTATCTGAATTCACCGTCTTAACATGGATTAACCATTATCAAACTGTGGAAACGAAAGTGGAGGGTTTGATAATTGTTCGTCCATTATTCCAAATATCAATTCATAAAACGAAAGTGGAGCTTTGATATTCGAACAAGTGAATTCAGACAAGGATTGCAAAGTCAGCGAAATAGGCTTTGCAATCTTTGAGACATATAGTTTCGATCTTCAAGGGAACTAATAACAATCAAGTCAGCGAAATAGGCTTGGTTGTTAGAGGAACCAAAATCCAATAGTAATCAAGTCAGCGAAATAGGCTTGGTTGCTAGAGGAACTTAAGAGAAACTGTCTTGAGAAATTAGGTCTAACATAACATTATAAGCTTATGGTTTCAGTTTGAGAAGGACTTGTTATTTAAATGAAACCAACGATCCCAAGGCTCTTTTATTATATTGCTTTCAACCGTTTAAAAACCCCCAATCTACAATCTCTTCTCTCTTCTAATCATCTCTAAAGATTAATTAAATTGAACTACTCCCTGTCGGAACGATACTCTTTTATACTACTTCGGTAAGACCGTGCACTTGCGGTTTTATCTCATCAAGTTTTTGGCGCCGCTGCCGGGGAGTAAACTAATTTAATTGATTCCTTCTTTGTGATTAGAACTCTCTTCTCTTTTCTCTTCCTTTTCTCTTCTACTTTTCTTTGTTTTTGTTTTTACCACTAACTTCTTGGGTTCTCGGTTTCTTATGCGAAGAAGGAAAAGTCTTGGAGAATTTATTCCTGAGATCGAAAGATTTTTGCATAAGAAAAAGAGAGAGGCACAAAATAATACCGCTATGGCTGAACGTACTCTCAAAGAGTATGCTACTCCTTCAACGGAAGAGCCACAAGCTATTATCGTGTACCCAACGGTTGCGGGTAATAACTTCGAGATCAAGCCAGCACTACTCAATTTAGTGCAGCAAAACCAGTTTTCTGGATCACCCACTGAGGATCCAAATCTCCATATTTCTTCCTTCCTTAGACTCAGTGGCACCATAAAAGAAAACCAAGAAGCCGTAAGACTTCATCTCTTTCCCTTTTCCTTAAGGGATAGAGCTAGCGCTTGGTTCCATTCCCTAGAAGTCGGTTCCATTACTTCATGGGACGATATGAGGCGAGCATTCCTCGCCCGATTTTTCCCCCCATCCAAAACAGCTAAGCTTAGAGACCAAATTACGCGTTTCAATCAAAAAGATGGGGAGTCTCTCTATGAGGCGTGGGAGCGTTTCAAGGAAATGCTTAGACTTTGTCCCCACCATGGCCTAGAGAAGTGGCTTATAGTCCACACGTTTTATAATGGCTTGTCATATACCACTAAGATGTCTGTTGATGCAGCTGCAGGTGGAGCTCTAATGAACAAAAACTACACGGAGGCTTATGCTTTGATTGAGGACATGGCTCAGAATCACTACCAATGGACCAACGAAAGAGCCGTCACCACTCCTACTCCCTCTAAGAAAGAGGCAGGTATACACGAAGTCTGTGAATATAACCACCTTGCTGCTAAGGTTGAGGCATTAACACAAAAAATTGAAAAACTTAATGTTAATGTTGTCCCACCTTCTTCTGCATCCCCTCCTTGTGAAATCTGTGGTATAACTGGTCATATAGGTGTTGATTGTCAGTTAGGTAGTGCTGCAAACATTGAGCAACTGAATTACGCTCAATACAACCAAGGAATGAGGCCAAATCAAAATTTTTACAAAAATCCTCAAGGTTCCTATGGACAAGCAGCACCACCTGGCTATACAAACAACCAGAGAGTGGCTCAGAAATCAAGTTTGGAGATTTTACTGGAAAATTGCATTGCAAATCAAAATAAAAATCTTCAAGAATTGAAAAACCAAACAGAATTTCTGAATAACTCTCTCTCCAAACTCAATACCAAGGTTGATTCCATCGCCACGCACACCAAAATGCTTGAGACCCAAATCTCCCAAGTGGCCCAACAAGTGGCCACCTCTTCTCAAACACCAGGAGTCTTTCCTGGTCAGCCTGAAACAAACCCCAAAGCCCATGTCAACGCTATTTTTCTAGGGGGTAGTAAGATAGAAGAGACTGTTACTAAGGCCAAAAACGTCAAGAAGGAGAGTGTCAGGTGTCTAGGTAAGAATGGTGTGATAAAAAGTGAGCAACCGCTTGATAAAAACAAAGCCCTAACACCTTTAAGGCTTACTAAGCTCAACTTGGAGGCTCAATTCACTAAACTCTTTAACATAATTCGAAAGATTTGCGTTAAAATCCCCTATGCTGAAGCCTTGTCTCGTATGCCTCTATACGCCAAGTTTTTAAAAGAAATTTTTTCAAAGAAAAAGGCTATAGATCATAATGAAACAATAGCTTTGACAAAGGACAATAGTGCAATCATCAAGAAGCCACCTACAAAGCTTAGAGATCCAGGAAGTTTTGCCATCCCTTGTATGATAGGGAATGAAACCTTCAACCGAGCCTTGTGTGACTTAGGAGCTAGTGTTAGTCTGTTGCCCTTACCCCTCTTTACAAGGCTGAGGTTGGGCAAGCTAAAGCCTACCGAAACAACATTGAAGTTAGCCGATCGTTCTGATATCCAACCTGTCGGATATGTCGAGGACATCCCCGTTAAGATAGAAGGGATAGACATCCCAACTGATTTCATGGTGCTTGACATAGATGAGGACAATGCGTGCCCTATAATCTTAGGACGACCCTTTCTAGCCACTGCGGGTGCTATAGTAGATGTTCAAAACGGTAGGATTGTTTTCCAAGTGAGTAATGAGTTGATAGGATTTGAGTTGGAGAATTATATGAAAGGTCCCGCCCTTTATTCTTGTAATATGATTAAAGGTCATAATGTGAAAGAACGCTTATTAGCGCCATCTACACAACATGACCTCTTTGATCCATTCTAAGGACACTTTCTTATAACGTCAAGCTAATGACTATAAAGAAGCGCTTCGTGGGAGGCAACCCACGTATTTAACTGCTTTTGTTTTTGTTTTTAAGTTATTTTGTAGGTAATTGTCCGACGGTGATTCAAGAAAACGAGAAAAATTTTGAGGCCACTGTCCAGAACCTTGGCACGGCCCGTGCTCACACTGGCACGGCCGTGCCAGACCATACCCATCCAAAACCAGCCAAAACTCCAGAAAGTTGGCACGGCCCGTGCTAAGGTTGGCACGGCCGTGCCCGACTACAGGTAAGGATAAACCCACCTTTTCATCTTCTCCTTCCCTCATTCTCCACCACAAACTCTCTCTCCATTTACACTTCTCTCAAAAACCTCCATAACCATATAAATTCAAAGCTTCCATATCCACCCCCAAAACTTCACCATTTCACATAATTTCTTCACCCAATCAATCACAAACCCATTTCAATCATAACCCATCAATCAAAAACAACTTTCCTCCATCCCTCCCAAATATCACCAAATTCGTAGCCCCCATAAACCTACCTAAAACCCCACAAATTCTTCACCAATTCACCCAATCCAACCCCTAACACTTACTCAAACCCCAACCCCATCACCCAACCAACCTTTTCTACTCAAAACATTTCCCAACAACCAACCCTCACCCAAAACACAAACGGTCAACCAAGGTTCCGGATAAATGGCATCTAGGAAAGGTGGAGCAAGCTCTTCCGGTGGACAACAACAAAAGAAGAAGACTCAAGCCAAGAATCATGGCATAATCTTCAAGGACACCAAGCAAAGGGACAGGTATAAAATTCTTATCTCTAAACCTTTCCATCCTTGTCGATATCCAGATCCTTATACTTTGAGTGTGCTAGGACTAAGGGATAGTGTGTTCGGCTTACTAGGAAATTTAGGATGGGTTGATATGCTTAGACCTATGAAGGGCTTCGAAAATTTCACTTATGAATTCTTAAGTTCTATTGAATTTACGAAGGATAAGGTGAATTTTGACAACCCCGATCATAGAGTCTCTTTCCGACTTTTGAATATGGATTACGAGATGACTCTTGAAAATTTCTGCTTAGAGATGGACTTTGCAAATGCGGGGTTCATCCATGACTCTTGGAATCCAAATTTGAAGTCAGAACACTATGACCCCGCTCTCTTTTGGAAACGCATTACCGGGTTAAGGCAATACAATCCTCTCAACAACAAGGCTAGTAACATTCACAACCCCGTGCTTAGATACCTCCAGAGAGTCATGGCTTGTACCATTTGGGGTAGAAAAGAAGTAGGAACAACTAGGACGGATGAACTTTTTATGCTTTGGGCAATGCTTAGTAACAATCCCGTTAATACTTGTTTCTACCTACTTGACTACCTTTCCTCCATAGGAGCTAGACCTGACAATAGAGCTGAGATAGTAGTCGGTGGTATCATTACCTTCATCGCTAGAAAGTTTGGAGTGGGTGAGGAAGATGGGATAAATCCAATTGAGGGCAACAATAGACTTAATATTGAAACCCTTGTTGCTATGAACTTCATTAAGATTCACCCACCCATGACTTATGCACTTCAACTTCGAATACCACTATTATTTCTACTTCCTAACCCATCTCGGACTAACCCCGAGGTGGAGGAAAATTTGTTGTATGTTGGTGATGGATTACAGGTACATGAAGAGCATAATCAAGGTGACGAAGAAGGTTCCCACATGCACCATGAAGAAGAGCCCCATGACCATAACGACAACAATGAAAGATGGGCATGGATGCAAACCGAGGTACAAAGGATAAGCACCGAGCAACAAAGGCAAGGTGTTGAATTATCTGGGCTAAGAAATGATGTCCTTCGGGGCAACCGCATATCCGAAGAAAATAACCAAATGCTTCGGAACATGATGCAACACTTACACCTTCAGGGCCCTCCCTATGGACCTCAATAAAAATGTGAGCTTTCCTCTTCCTCTTTTTCACCTTATCTCTTCAAACTCTATCTCACTCTTCTACCTCTCCTTTTCTTTTATTTTTCTTTTATCTTGAAATCATTGAGGACAATGCTTCTCCTAAGTGTGGGGGTAGCCTAATAAAGTGTCTTTAGTCGTAGTGTTTCCAAACTCCCTTGAACTTTATTCTTTTGTTTTGTTTTATTGTAAAAGGCATGATTAAGAAGCTAATTTTTATTGAAAACATCATGACACAAAAATTTTCACTGTCTCCTCTTATTTTGTTGATTCTTGTACATGAAAGCAAACTCTTGTGTTTTAAGCCTTCTTGATATACCCACATCTTGTTTTAAAGTGAATAAAGTTCTTCAATGAGAAAAACACAAAGTTGCTTCCCTTGAGTAAGTGTATGAATAGGTAATTTAAGGAAACACGTTTTAATCTTAGTGGTGCATTAACCTTTAAAAATTCTCAAAGCGCCAGTAGTATAAGTGAGTATAAGGGAGACCATAAAAAGCCAAAAAGCCAAATAATTCCAAGATCTCATCACTGAATCTAGATTGGGGAAGGAGGTAGGCCCTCCAACTTCCTACGTGAAGGTGATTGTTATCTTGAGAAAAACTTAAAAAAAAAGCATTGTTGAAACTAGATTGGGGAAGGAGGTAGGCCCTCCGACTTCCTACGTGAAGACGATGTTTTAAGGAATACCATTGAATCTAGATTGGGGAAGGGGGTAGGCCCTCCGACCTCCTACGTGAAAATGTTGTTCCTTAAATAAAGAACTTAAAATGTGCATATGGCAAAAGAACAAAGATTCTCAAAAACTCCCATCTCTCTTATATGAATTGTAGAAGGAATTTTTCTTGGTTAGTTTAGTGCTAGGATTAGACCATGTTTCCTCATTATACCTATCTTATACAGGAGCAAGAAAAGGGTTGGACTTCACACACACACTCACTTGAAACTTAATTGTTGGGTAGAATAAAGATTTCAAGAAATACTTGAGTTTGTGATTAGTGTACATTTTGGGATTTAAGCCCTTGAGGAGACATGTGCTTTAATTGATTGTCATTTGATTTAACTATTGATGCTACTACGTTTATGCCTTTTGCTTGATGACAAGCAAAGATTCAAGTATGGGGGAGTTTGATGAGTCAATTATATGTTATTTTAATATGCTTTTTTAGTTTAGTTTTATTTAGATTTTATTTAGTTTTATATTAATATTATTTCCTTTTTAGAATAGTTTACTTTAAAATGCAATTTATTATATTTCAGGGAAGAATATTGGATGGAGAGAGTCTTGGAGCAAAAGAAAGAGATTTGGAGCAGATTGGACACAAAAATATGAAGATTGGGAAACAAAATATATCTCCCACAAGTCAGAAGCTTGGCACGGCCCGTGCTAGCCTTGGCACGGCCGTGCCACCCTCCAGATACCTTTTGCTGCTTTTGCTTTGACTCCAAGCTATTCTATTTTGGCGCACAATCTACCGAGGAATATTCTAGGAATATACTTGCTTAGATTTTAAGTCAATTGTGTACTATAAATAGAGTAGCTAGCCATCACTAAATATTCATCTTTACTTGGAATACAATAAGTGACAATTGCTTTTCAATAAAGTTCTTTTCTTTTCCTTTATTTTCCTGTCTTTTACTTTCATGCTTTCTCTCTTCTCCCCCATGTCTACGATGAACATGAGTGAGTAGACTTCTTCTTGTCTTGGGATTGTTGGATAAGTCTAAATGACATAATCCTAATCAAACCAAGCCCTAAGCCTTAATCTTATGTAACCCTAGTTTCTTATCTGAATTCACCGTCTTAACATGGATTAACCATTATCAAACTGTGGAAACGAAAGTGGAGGGTTTGATAATTGTTCGTCCATTATTCCAAATATCAATTCATAAAACGAAAGTGGAGCTTTGATATTTGAACAAGTGAATTCAGACAAGGATTGCAAAGTCAGCGAAATAGGCTTTGCAATCTTTGAGACATATAGTTTCGATCTTCAAGGGAACTAATAACAATCAAGTCAGCGAAATAGGCTTGGTTGTTAGAGGAACCAAAATCCAATAGTAATCAAGTCAGCGAAATAGGCTTGGTTGCTAGAGGAACTTAAGAGAAACTGTCTTGAGAAATTAGGTCTAACATAACATTATAAGCTTATGGTATCGGTTTGAGAAGGACTTGTTATTTAAATGAAACCAACGATCCCAAGGCTCTTTTATTATATTGCTTTCAACCGTTTAAAAACCCCCAATCTACAATCTCTTCTCTCTTCTAATCATCTCTAAAGATTAATTAAATTGAACTACTCCCTGTCGGAACGATACTCTTTTATACTACTTCGGTAAGACCGTGCATGTAACGCCCACTTTCGTTTAATCGTTATTTAATCGAGTTTAGGCAATTATATTATAATTATATAATATATACATGATTTTGATATGTTTTGATGATTTGTGGTGATTTTGATGATTTGATTGATGACGTGATAAGTTATGAGTTTTGGAGGATTTGATAAGATTAGTGAATTTATTTTATTGTTAAATAAAATAAAGATTTGAAAATAATATAAAATATTTAGTTGAGGGCTGTTTTGATTTTTTAGATAGTTTTGGGGGTGAAAGTGAGATAAGATAAGTAATTTGGAAGAGATATAAATAGGAGAGGACCTAATATTTTAGAAACTCATTGTACGTGAAAACTTTTGGAAAAGGGAGAAAAGCTTAGAAGGGAGAAGAGCATAGAGAGGGCTGCGATTTCTTCATAACCAGGTAAGGGTGAGACTAATAATTCAATAATGTTAATTGCTGTAATTCTGATGATTAGTTGACAAAGTTAGGATTGATTTAGAGAAGTTTTAGAATTAGGTCAAAACCCTAAAAATTGATGATCAAACGGTAAAACTTGTTAGATTAATGAAAGAACCGTCCTTTAACCTTAGAATATGTTTAGGATGAATTCTGGAATCAAAATTAGGCTTTGAACCATGTTGTGTGATGGATTTTTGAGAAAAACCCAAGTCTGCCCGTGCTTCTGTTCATCGCTCGCCACGGCGAGTGATGATCCTCGCCTCGCGAGTGATGAACTTCATCGCTCGCCACGCGAGCCCCCTTTCCTTCGCCTCGCGAGTTGTTTGGTGCAACTCGCCATGGCGAGCAACCTTTCCTCGCCTCGCAAGCTTAGGCAGAGTGCATGTCATATTTCGTGTTTCGACCTTTTTAGTTGAATCTTGTATGCCTTTGAGTACCTGAACATACCTAGTATTGATTAGGAATGAATGTAGGATCAGAGGGAACCCAGAACAACCTTAGTTTGGGAGTTGAGTGGTGCTCGCCATGGCGAGTAAGTACTCTCGCCTCGCGAGTACAACCAGGATGAACTTGTTTATGTGTTTATGCGATCTGTGTCGCACCTGTTGATCAAGAGTGAACCCCTAACTGGTAATGAGACCTAGTGATGTCGTTTAATGCAGACTGTAGAGTTGTTTAAGTTATATTAATATTAATTGAATATGAACTATTGTATTGTATATTCATGCAAGATAAGAAGATGTGATAATGATACAAATTATGTGCGTCGATATAATGATATCATCTTGTTATGTGACCTGTTTATGCTGCTTCCGTTATTTAACTAAGTGCATCATTATATGATGAAGTTTAGCTCCAAATTATTGGATGCATGTTGATAAGTGATTACGATGTTTTGTTCATATGTGTCCATGCATAGCATATCATTGAGCTTAGTCCTCACCACGAATATTAGGAGCTTTGTCCTCCGCACGTTTTATAGGAGCTTTGTCCTCCGCATGATTAAAGTATATTAATACTTATGATGACGATTGGTACCACATGCATATAAGGAGTCTAGGAGCATTGCCACATTGTCATGATTAAGATGCCTTGTTGATGATGAATGAATATGTGATTACGTGATAAGTGTTCATTGATTATGTTATGTTGTTTATAATGATTGGATATATGATTACGTGATAACTGTTTAGCATCTATGCAAAGTTAATAATGGAATGATTATGATGTTAATTTATGATTCGCAATTACATTGATTAATGTTATTTTATTATGAAATCTCACCCCTTCTGCTTGAAAATGTTGCCCTTCGTATGGGTAACTTGCAGGTGATCGTGCTTAGTGTGCAGTTGCTTCTGTGAGTGGCCTTGCCTCACTGTGTCGTCTAGGTCGCTCTGATACGTAACGGGATGGGGTTAATGCTATAACATGCTTCATTCTTTTACGTGGATAATATGTTATTTCTATTATGTTATGGAATATGAACTATTTTGATGGGGCCTACGTGCCAAACTGATTTATGGATTATGAACTAAATTCCGCTGCAATGTTTACGACTTTTGGTTAAATTATTATTTAACTGTTTTGGATTACGTTTTATGTGATATCCCGTTGTTTACGATGCTTACTCTGATAAATGTTATGCTTTTAAAGAAATTTGATTTTGGGAAACGGGGTGTTACAATTGGTATCAGAGCAGGTCGGTCCGTCCGGTCAATTAGAGAGTCGTGTCGAGTCTTAGTAATATTTATATTACTATCTTATGTTGTTGTTGCTACTTTTGTAGAATCTCGGAAATGGCTGGAAGAAACGATGCTGCGTTAGCTGCTGCTCTACAAGCTGTTGCCCAAGCTGTGGGACAACAACCTAACGTGAATGCTGGTGCGAACGCGGAAGCTAGGATGTTGGAGACGTTCATGAAGAAGAACCCTCCGACTTTCAAAGGACGTTATGACCCTGATGGAGCCCAGACGTGGCTTAAGGAGATCGAGAGGATTTTCCGGGTTATGCAGTGTACGGAGGATCAGAAAGTGCGGTTTGGTACTCATCAGCTAGCCGAGGAAGCTGATGACTGGTGGGTTGCTCTTCTGCCTACCCTTGGGCAGGAGGGAGCTGTTGTGACTTGGGCTGTTTTCAGGAGGGAGTTCCTGAGAAGATACTTTCCGGAAGATGTTCGCGGGAAGAAGGAGATCGAATTCCTTGAGCTGAAGCAAGGAAATATGTCCGTGACAGAGTATGCTGCCAAGTTCGTGGAGCTGTCTAAGTTCTATCCGCACTATACTGCTGAGAATGCTGAGTTCTCGAGATGCATCAAGTTCGAGAATGGTCTGAGGCCCGACATCAAGCGGGCGATTGGATACCAACAGCTGAGAGTTTTTCAGGATTTGGTTAACAACTGCAGGATCTATGAGGAGGATACCAAGGCTCACTACAAGGTAGTGAATGAAAGGAAGGGCAAGGGACAGCAGAGTCGTCCTAAGCCGTACAGTGCCCCCGCTGACAAAGGTAAACAGAAGATGGTCGATGTTAGGCGGCCTAAGAAGAGGGATGCTGCAGAGATTGTGTGCTTCAATTGTGGTGAGAAAGGCCACAAGAGCAACGCCTGTCCGGAGGAGATCAAGAAGTGTGTCCGGTGTGGTAAGAAGGGTCATGTGGTGGCTGATTGCAATCGTACAGACATTGTGTGCTTTAATTGCAATGGAGAGGGTCACATTAGTTCACAGTGTACTCAGCCTAAGAGGGCGCCGACTACTGGTAGAGTCTTTGCTTTGACTGGGACTCAGACAGAGAATGAGGATCGTTTGATCAGAGGTACTTGCTATATTAATAATACTCCTTTAGTTGCTATTATTGATACTGGTGCTACGCATTGTTTTATTGCTTTCGATTGTGTTTCTGCTTTGGGTCTTGATTTGTCTGATATGAATGGAGAGATGGTTGTCGAAACTCCGGCTAAGGGTTCGGTGACTACTTCTCTCGTATGTTTGAAATGTCCTTTGTCTATGTTTGGTCGTGATTTTGAAATGGATTTAGTTTGTCTACCTTTGAGTGGTATGGATGTGATTCTGGGTATGAACTGGTTAGAGTACAATCACGTTCTTATTAATTGTTTTAGCAAGTCAGTGCATTTCTCTTCCGTCGAAGAGGAAAGTGGTGCAGAGTTTTTATCTACTAAGCAGCTGAAGCAACTGGAACGCGATGGTATCTTGATGTTTTCATTGATGGCTTCTTTATCTGTTGAGAATCAAGTAGTGATTGTTAGGTTACCGGTGGTGTGTGAATTTCCTGAAGTTTTTCCAGATGAGATTCCTGATGTGCCTCCAGAGAGAGAAGTTGAGTTTTCTATTGATCTTGTTCCTGGAACGAAGCCGGTCTCGATGGCACCTTATCGTATGTCTGCTTCCGAGTTATCTGAGTTGAAGAAACAGTTGGAAGACTTGCTTGAGAAGAAGTTTGTTAGACCAAGTGTTTCACCTTGGGGAGCGCCGGTTTTGCTAGTAAAGAAGAAAGATGGTAGTATGCGGTTGTGTATTGATTATCGGCAGTTGAACAAGGTAACTATCAAGAATAGGTATCCACTTCCGAGAATTGATGATTTGATGGATCAGCTAGTGGGTGCACGAGTTTTCAGCAAGATTGATTTGAGATCAGGTTATCACCAGATTAAAGTAAAGGATGAAGATATGCAGAAGACGGCTTTCAGAACGCGTTATGGTCACTATGAATATAAAGTTATGCCTTTCGGTGTGACCAATGCACCTGGAGTGTTTATGGAGTATATGAATCGCATCTTCCATGCATTTTTGGATCGGTTTGTGGTTGTGTTTATCGACGATATTTTGATCTACTCCAAGACTGAAGAAGAACATGTTGAGCATCTGAAGATTGTCTTACAAGTGTTGAAAGAGAAGAAACTTTATGCTAAATTGTCTAAGTGTGAATTCTGGTTGAATGAAGTGAGTTTCCTTGGCCATGTTATTTCCGGAGATGGTATTGCTGTGGATCCGTCTAAAGTCGAAGCTGTATCGCAATGGGATACTCCTAAGTCCGTTACTGAAATTAGAAGTTTCTTGGGTTTAGCTGGTTACTATAGAAGGTTTATTGAAGGATTTTCTAAGTTAGCTCTTCCGCTAACGCAGTTGACTTGTAAAGGTAAAACTTTTGTGTGGGACGTCCATTGTGAGAAAAGTTTCGGTGAATTGAAGAAGCGTTTGACGACTGCTCCAGTTTTGATTTTGCCGAAGTCTGATGAACCTTTTGTGGTATATTGTGATGCGTCCAAGTTGGGTTTAGGAGGTGTGCTTATGCAAGAAGGTAAGGTGGTAGCTTATGCTTCAAGACAGTTGAGAGTTCATGAGAAGAATTATCCTACGCATGATCTCGAGTTGGCGGCCGTAGTCTTTGTATTGAAGATATGGAGACATTACTTGTATGGTTCGAGATTTGAGGTGTTTAGTGATCACAAGAGTTTGAAGTATTTGTTCGATCAGAAGGAATTGAATATGAGACAGCGAAGATGGCTCGAATTGTTGAAAGATTATGACTTTGGCTTGAATTATCATCCAGGTAAAGCTAATGTTGTTGCAGATGCCTTGAGTAGGAAGACATTGCATATGTCCGCCATGATGGTCAGAGAGTTCGAATTGCTTGAACAATTTAGAGATATGAGTTTGGTTTGCGAATGGTCACCTCAGAGTGTGAAACTGGGTATGCTGAAGATTGATAGTGAATTTCTGAAAAATATCAAGGAAGCACAGAAAGTTGATGTAAAGTTTGTGGACTTGTTGATTGCTAGAGATCAGACTGAAGACAGTGATTTTAAAATCGATGATCAAGGTGTGTTGAGATTCCGAGGAAGAATTTGTATCCCAGACAATGAAGAGATTAAGAAGATGATTCTTGAAGAGAGTCATAGAAGTAGCTTGAGTATTCATCCGGGAGCTACGAAGATGTATCATGATTTAAAGAAGATTTTCTGGTGGTCTGGTTTGAAACGAGATGTGGCACAGTTTGTGTATTCTTGTTTAGTTTGTCAGAAGTCGAAAGTCGAGCATCAGAAACCAGCTGGGATGATGGTACCTTTAGATGTGCCAGAATGGAAATGGGATAGTATATCGATGGATTTTGTGACGAGTTTGCCGAATACTCCGAGAGGGAGCGACGCAATTTGGGTTATTGTTGATAGGTTGACGAAGTCAGCTCAGTTTCTACCTATTAATATTAGTTTCCCTGTTGCCCAGTTGGCAGAGATTTACATCAAAGAGATTGTGAAGCTGCATGGTGTTCCTTCGAGCATTGTATCAGATAGAGATCCAAGATTTACTTCTAGATTTTGGAAAAGTTTGCAAGAGGCTTTGGGTTCGAAGTTGAGATTGAGTTCGGCGTATCATCCACAGACAGATGGTCAGTCGGAGAGGACAATTCAGTCGCTAGAGGATTTGTTGAGAATTTGTGTTCTTGAGCAAGGAGGAACTTGGGACAGTCATCTTCCGTTGATCGAGTTCACTTATAATAATAGTTATCATTCTAGTATTGGAATGGCACCATTCGAGGCTTTGTATGGTCGGAGATGCAGAACTCCGTTGTGTTGGTTTGAATCAGGAGAAAGAGTGGTCTTAGGACCAGAGATTGTTCAGCAAACTACTGAGAAAGTTCAGATGATCCAAGAGAAAATGAAGGCGTCGCAGAGTTGACAAAAGAGTTATCATGATAAGCGTAGAAAAGATCTTGAATTTCAGGAAGGAGACCACGTGTTTTTGAGAGTCACTCCTATGACTGGTGTAGGACGTGCTTTGAAGTCAAAGAAGTTGACCCCGAAGTTCATTGGTCCGTATCAGATATTGGAAAGAGTTGGAACGGTGGCTTACCGAGTGGGTTTACCACCGCATCTTGCGAATTTGCACAACGTTTTCCATGTGTCGCAACTTCGAAAGTATGTTCCGGATCCATCTCATGTAATTCAGAGTGACGATGTGCAAGTTAGAGACAACCTTACGGTAGAAACTTTACCGTTGAGGATTGATGATCGTAAAGTGAAGACGTTGAGAGGCAAGGAGATACCTCTCGTGAGAGTCGTTTGGTCGGGAGCGACTGGTGAAAGCTTGACGTGGGAGCTTGAGAGTAAGATGCTGGAATCTTATCCAGAGTTGTTTACTTAAGGTAAATTTTCGAGGACGAAAATCTTTTAAGTGGGGGAGAGTTGTAACGCCCACTTTCGTTTAATCGTTATTTAATCGAGTTTAGGCAATTATATTATAATTATATAATATATACATGATTTTGATATGTTTTGATGATTTGTGGTGATTTTGATGATTTGATTGATGACGTGATAAGTTATGAGTTTTGGAGGATTTGATAAGATTAGAGAATTTATTTTATTGTTAAATAAAATAAAGATTTGAAAATAATATAAAATATTTAGTTGAGGGCTGTTTTGATTTTTTAGATAGTTTTGGGGGTGAAAGTGAGATAAGATAAGTAATTTGGAAGAGATATAAATAGGAGAGGACCTAATATTTTAGAAACTCATTGTACGTGAAAACTTTTGGAAAAGGGAGAAAAGCTTAGAAGGGAGAAGAGCATAGAGAGGGCTGCGATTTCTTCATAACCAGGTAAGGGTGAGACTAATAATTCAATAATGTTAATTGCTGTAATTCTGATGATTAGTTGACAAAGTTAGGATTGATTTAGAGAAGTTTTAGAATTAGGTCAAAACCCTAAAAATTGATGATCAAACGGTAAAACTTGTTAGATTAATGAAAGAACCGTCCTTTAACCTTAGAATATGTTTAGGATGAATTCTGGAATCAAAATTAGGCTTTGAACCATGTTGTGTGATGGATTTTTGAGAAAAACCCAAGTCTGCCCGTGCTTCTGTTCATCGCTCGCCACGGCGAGTGATGATCCTCGCCTCGCGAGTGATGAACTTCATCGCTCGCCACGCGAGCCCCCTTTCCTTCGCCTCGTGAGTTGTTTGGTGCAACTCGCCATGGCGAGCACCCTTTCCTCGCCTCGCGAGCTTAGGCAGAGTGCATGTCATATTTCATGTTTCGACCTTTTTAGTTGAATCTTGTATGCCTTTGAGTACCTGAACATACCTAGTATTGATTAGGAATGAATGTAGGATCAGAGGGAACCCAGAACAACCTTAGTTTGGGAGTTGAGTGGTGCTCGCCATGGCGAGTAAGTACTCTCGCCTCGCGAGTACAACCAGGATGAACTTGTTTATGTGTTTATGTGATCTGTGTCGCACCTGTTGATCAAGAGTGAACCCCTAACTGGTAATGAGACCTAGTGATGTCGTTTAATGCAGACTGTAGAGTTATTTAAGTTATATTAATATTAATTGAATATGAACTATTGTATTGTATATTCATGCAAGATAAGAAGATGTGATAATGATACAAATTATGTGCTTTGATATAATGATATCATCTTGTTATGTGACCTGTTTATGCTGCTTCCGTTATTTAACTAAGTGCATCATTATATGATGAAGTTTAGCTCCAAATTATTGGATGCATGTTGATAAGTGATTACGATGTTTTGTTCATATGTGTCCATGCATAGCATATCATTGAGCTTAGTCCTCACCACGAATATTAGGAGCTTTGTCCTCCGTACGTTTTATAGGAGCTTTCTCCTCCGCACGATTAAAGTATATTAATACTTATGATGACGATTGGTACCACATGCATATAAGGAGTCTAGAAGCATTGTCACATTGTCATGATTAAGATGCCTTGTTGATGATGAATGAATATGTGATTACGTGATAAGTGTTCATTGATTATGTTATGTTGTTTATAATGATTGGATATATGATTACGTGATAACTGTTTAGCATCTATGCAAAGTTAATAATGGAATGATTATGATGTTAATTTATGATTCGCAATTACATTGATTAATGTTATTTTATTATGAAATCTCACCCCTTCTGCTTGAAAATGTTGCCCTTCGTATGGGTAACTTGCAGGTGATCGTGCTTAGTGTGCAGTTGCTTCTGTGAGTGGCCTTGCCTCACTGTGTCGTCTAGGTCGCTCTGATACGTAACGGGATGGGGTTAATGCTATAACATGCTTCATTCTTTTACGTGGATAATATGTTATTTCTATTATGTTATGGAATATGAACTATTTTGATGGGGCCTACGTGCCAAACTGATTTATGGATTATGAACTAAATTCCGCTGCAATGTTTACGACTTTTGGTTAAATTATTATTTAACTGTTTTGGATTACGTTTTATGTGATATCCCGTTGTTTACGATGCTTACTCTGATAAATGTTATGCTTTTAAAGAAATTTGATTTTGGGAAACGGGGTGTTACAGTGCACTTGCGGTTTTATCTCATCAGAGGCTTTCACAAGGGCTTGGTCTAAGGTCCGTAGGAAGAGTGTGAGGCAGTTGGGTGTGAGATCTGGTATTGCTCATGAGGCCTATACTCAGTGGGTAATAAACCGAGCCGAAGAGATTGGTATGCCATACCCTGCTATGAGACATGTGGCTGCATCTGCTCCATCTATACCTTTACCTCTACCTCCCACTACTCAGGAGATGTATCAGGAGCATCTGGCCATGGAAAGTCGTGAGAAACAAATGTGGAAGGCCCGATACAATGAGGCTGAGAATCTAATCATGACTTTGGATGGTAGGGATGAACAGAAGACTCATGAGAACCTGATGTTGAAGAAGGAATTGGTTAAGGTCCGAAGGGAACTTGAAGAAAAGGATGAGCTACTTATGCGGGACTCCAAGAGAGCTAGAGGACGACGCAACTTCTATGCTAGATATTGCGGTTCGGATTCGGAGTCTGAGTCTGAGGATCATCCCACCACTTCCTATGCTTGAGAGTTTTATTTGTTTATATTTCAAAGTCTTCCCTTGGCTTAGTATTTCAAAGGGATTCATCTTGTAAACGCTTCGTTTTGCTTTGCTTGTTTAGATATTGTTTACAAAACTCCTAATTTGTCTAAAAATCCTTCGATGTCCAAAAAAAAGGGAAAGAAAGCTTTTGCATTTGCATCTGTACATATCATGCATCATGTGCATCATTCATCAAGCCACAAAAGGTTTACAAGTGCTCACTGCCTCCTGGTTCTTCTGCCACAGAGATTGAAAGGTGGCTCGTGCTCGGAAAATTTACGAACCAGACAGAATACACCGGACAAGACTCTACAGAAAGAAGAATTCGGCAGCCATGGAAGAAGAGAATGCTCAGCTCCGTACCGAGTTAACCACTCTAAGGGAAGAATTGGCTAAAGCTAATGATGTCATGACTGCTCTGCTAGCCGCTCAAGAACAATCAGCTACGGCTATCCCTATAGCCACAGCTATACCAGTGACTACAAGCGTGCTCCCAACCGCATCTGCAGACGCTCGCCTTGCTATGCCAGCTGGGTTTCCGTATGGGCTTCTACCGTTCTTCACTCCCAGTACTGCAGCGGGCACTTCGGGCACTACTAACAATGTTCTGATCCCTGCAACAAATGTTGTCCCCATCAATGCTACTTTGCCACAAACAACGGCAGCTGTCACTGAGCCTCTTGTGCATACCATGCCTCAAAGTGTTAACATCAACACACAGCACGAAAGCATCCCCGTGACCAAAACCATGGAAGAGATGATGGAGGAACTTGCTAAAGAACTCCGTCATGAGATCAAAGCCAATCGAGGGAATGCGGACTCTTTCAAAACTCAAGATCTCTGCTTGGTGTCAAAGGTGGATGTCCCTAAGAAGTTCAAAATCCCGGACTTCGACCGATACAACGGGCTAACTTGTCCCCAGAACCACATCATCAAGTACGTCCGAAAGATGGGCAATTACAAAGACAATGATTCCCTTATGATCCACTGCTTTCAGGATAGTTTGATGGAAGATGCTGCAGAGTGGTATACTAGTTTGAGCAAAAATGACATCCATACCTTTGATGATTTAGCCGCTGCTTTCAAGAGCCACTATGGGTTTAACACCCGATTGAAGCCGAACAGGGAATTCCTCAGATCTCTCTCCCAGAAGAAGGAGGAAAGCTTCCGTGAATACGCACAGAGATGGAGGGGGGCAGCTGCCCGCATTACTCCCGCTCTTGATGAAGAAGAAATGACCCAAACATTCTTAAAGACCTTGAAGAAGGATTATGTTGAGAGAATGATCATTGCTGCCCCGAATAACTTTTCGGAGATGGTCACCATGGGAACTCGTCTGGAAAAGCCGTCAGGGATGGAATCATTGTGTTCGAGAAAGCTGAATCCTCTGTGAATGCATCAAAGAGGTATGGTAATGGACACCACAAGAAGAAAGAAACGGAAGTAGGGATGGTGTCAGCTGGAGCCGGTCAATCCATGGCTACTGTTGCTCCTATCAATGCAGCCCAAATGCCTCCGTCATACCCATATGTGCCGTATTCTCAGCATCCTTTCTTTCCGCCATTTTATCATCAGTACCCTCTGCCACCGGGTCAACCTCAAGTACCCGTTAATGCAATTGCTCAACAGATGAAACAACAGTTGCCAGTTCAACAACAACAAAATCAGCAAGCTAGACCTACTTTCCCTCCGATACCGATGTTATATGCTGAGTTGCTTCCGACTTTACTCCATAGAGGGCATTGTACAACCAGACAGGGCAAGCCCCCACCTGATCCGTTGCCTCCAAGGTTCAGGTCCGATCTCAAATGTGATTTTCATCAAGGCGCCCTGGGTCATGATGTCGAGGGGTGCTATGCTTTGAAGTATATCGTGAAGAAGCTCATTGATCAAGGAAAGCTGACTTTTGAGAATAATGTCCCACATGTCCTCGACAATCCTCTTCCAAATCATGCCGCTGTGAATATGATCGAAATATGTGAGGAAGCTCCTAGACTTGATGTCCGTAACGTCGCAACTCCTCTGGTGCCTCTACACATCAAGCTGTGCAAAGCTTCTCTGTTCAGCCATGATCATGCCAAGTGCCTAGGATGCCTTCGTAATCCTTTGGGTTGCTACACTGTTCAAGATGACATCCAAAGCTTGATGAATGATAATTTTTTGACTGTTAGTGACGTCTGCGTGATTGTGCCAGTTTTTCACGATCCGCCCGTCAAGAGTATACCTTTGAAGAAGAATGCTGAGCCTTTGGTGATAAGGTTGCCCGGACCGGTACCGTATACTTCAGATAGGGCTATCCCGTACAAATATAATGCTACCATAATCGAAAACGGAGTAGAAGTGCCTCTGGTGTCCTTGGCCGTGATGAACAATACCGCCGAAGGAACTTCAGCAGCCCTTAGAAGCGGAAGAGTCCGTCCACCGTTGTTTCAAAAGAAGGAAGCTACGCCTACCGTGCCACCTATTGACAAGCCAACCCCGACTGATGTTTCCCCCGTTAACAGGGATGCGAGCCAACCAGGCCGGTCTATAGAGGATTCTAATCTGGACGAGATTTTGAGGTTAATCAAAAGAAGCGATTATAAGATTGTAGACCAGTTGCTGCAAACTCCGTCGAAGATATCCATTTTGTCTCTACTCCTGAGTTCCGCTGCCCACAGAGATACCCTTTTGAAAGTATTGGAGCAGGCTTATGTGGATCATGAAGTAACTGTGGATCACTTTGGTAGCATAGTGGGAAACATTACCGCCTGCAGCAATCTGTGGTTCAGTGAAGATGAGTTGCCCGAAGCAGGAAAGCATCATAATCTGGCCTTGCATATCTCCGTGAATTGCAAGTCCGACATGATCTCAAATGTGTTAGTAGACACTGGCTCATCTTTGAACGTGATGCCCAAGTCAACGCTGGATCAGCTGAGTTACCGGGGAACTCCTTTGAGAAGGAGCACTTTTCTGGTCAAAGCCTTTGATGGAACCCGCAAGAGTGTTCTCGGGGAGATAGACTTGCCAATAACTATCGGCCCCGAAACCTTTCTAATCACCTTTCAGGTCATGGATATTAATGCCTCTTACAACTGTCTCCTGGGGAGACCGTGGATACACGACGCGGGAGCAGTGACCTCTACTTTGCACCAAAAGTTGAAATTTGCAAAAAGTGGAAAGCTTATTACCATTCATGGAGAGGAAGCATACCTGGTTAGCCAGCTATCATCTTTCTCTTGCATAGAAGCAGGGTCTGCAGAGGGGACCGCTTTTCAAGGATTAACTGCCGAAGGTACGGAGCCCAAGAGGGATGGAACTGCCATGGCTTCTTTGAAGGATGCACAGAGAGCCGTCCAAGAGGGTCAAGCTGCCGGCTGGGGCAGGTTAATACAGCTTCGTGAGAACAAGCATAAGGAAGGTCTTGGCTTCTCCCCAACTTCAGGAGTTTCCACCGGGGCATTCTATAGTGCTGGGTTTGTCAACGCAATCACAGAAGCAACTGGATTTGGCCCGAGGCCTGTATTTGTTACACCAGGAGGCTTTGCGAGAGATTGGGATGCCATTGACATTCCCTCAATCATGCATGTTTCTGAGTAATATACCTTGTTGCTTAAGTATCTTGTTTTTTTCAAAATAACAATCCTCTCGCTCTGCCCAAAGCGAGAGTGATATTTTCTGTAAGGGCATGTTTGTTTCGGCATTGCCGTTGATTAATAAAAATTTTGTCGTTTCTTCCACGACTGCTTTTTTTAGTGCTTTTTCCCTTGGAAATAATGGTAATGCCAGAAAAAACCAAAACATCTGTATTTTCTTATTAATTTCAAAAATCTGCATAATAAACCTCCTTCTAAAATCATCCAATCATTTTACGCAGATTGAACTATAATAAACCCGTTGGGCACAGTAACCCTGCTTTCCCTCCGAATTTTGAATTCCCAGTATATGAGGCCGAAGATGAGGAAGGTGATGACATACCATATGAGATCACTCGGCTACTTGAGCAAGAAAAGAAAGCCATTCAGCCTCACCAGGAAGAGATTGAGCTCATCAACATAGGTACCGAGGAGAACAAGCGAGAAATCAAGATCGGTGCTGCTCTAGAGGAAGGGGTTAAAAAGAAGATCATCCAACTCCTCCGGGAATATCCGGATATTTTTGCATGGTCGTATGAAGATATGCCAGGTCTAGATCCTATGATTGTGGAGCATCGGATCCCCATCAAGCCTGAATGTCCTCCCGTCAGGCAGAAATTGAGAAGGACTCATCCAGATATGGCTCTCAAGATTAAGAGCGAGGTTAAAAAACAGATTGATGCGGGTTTCCTCATGACAGTTGAGTACCCTGAATGGGTTGCCAATATTGTACCTGTGCCAAAGAAGGATGGTAAAGTCCGGATGTGTGTTGACTTCAGAGACCTGAACAAAGCTAGTCCAAAAGACAACTTTCCATTACCTCATATTGACGTGCTCGTTGATAACACTGCTCAGTCTAAGGTGTTCTCCTTCATGGATGGTTTCTCCGGTTACAATCAGATCAAAATGTCTCCTGAAGATAGAGAAAAGACGTCTTTTATCACTCCATGGGGTACTTTCTGCTACAAAGTGATGCCGTTCGGCCTAATAAATGCTGGTGCTACCTACCAAAGAGGGATGACTACTCTGTTTCATGACATGATTCACAAAGAAGTCGAAGTATATGTGGATGATATGATTGTGAAGTCAACAGATGAGGAGCAACATGTTGAATATTTGACAAAGATGTTCGAAAGGTTGAGAAAATACAAGCTTCGATTGAATCCTAACAAATGTACATTCGGCGTCAGATCCGGGAAGTTATTAGGCTTCATTGTCAGCCAAAAGGGCATTGAAGTCGATCCTGATAAAGTCCGGGCCATCCGAGAAATGCCAGCTCCACAGACCGAGAAGCAAGTCAGAGGTTTCCTCGGACGTTTGAATTACATCTCCCGATTCATATCTCACATGACCGCAACCTGCGGGCCGATCTTCAAGCTACTCAGAAAGAATCAGCCTATTGTATGGAATGATGAATGTCAAGAAGCTTTTGATAGCATCAAGAATTACCTGCTGGAACCACATATCCTTGTCCCACCCGTGGAAGGAAGGCCTTTGATTATGTATTTGGCAGTATTTGATGAGTCCATGGGATGCGTACTTGGACAACAAGATGAGACTGGAAAGAAAGAACATGCTATCTACTATCTAAGCAAGAAGTTCACCGATTGTGAAACTCGGTATACAATGCTTGAGAAGACTTGTTGTGCTTTGGCCTGGGCCGCTAAACGCCTGCGTCATTATTTGGTGAATCATACAACTTGGTTGATATCCAGGATGGATCCGATAAAGTATATCTTTGAGAAAGCTGCTGTTACTGGGAAGATTGCACGCTGGCAGATGCTTTTGTCTGAATATGATATTGTGTTCAAAACTCAAAAGGCAATCAAAGGTAGTATTCTTGCCGATCATCTTGCTTAGCAACCTCTTGATGATTATCAACCAATTGAATTCGATTTCCCCGATGAAGAGATCATGTATCTGAAATCAAAAGACTGCGAAGAACCGTTGATTGAGGAAGGTCCAGATCCCAATGGCAAGTGGGGTTTAGTCTTTGATGGTGCTGTCAATGCTTATGGTAAAGGAATTGGGGCAGTCATTGTATCCCCACAGGGGCATCACATCCCTTTTACCGCCAGAATTCTGTTCGAATGTACAAACAATATGGCTGAGTATGAAGCATGTATCTTTGGGATCGAGGAAGCAATTGACATGAGAATCAAACACCTCGACATCTATGGAGATTCTGCGCTCGTCATCAATCAGATAAAGGGTGAATGGGAGACCCACCATGCTAAGTTGATTCCTTATCGTGATTATGCGAGACGTTTGCTGACATATTTTACAAAGGTTGAGCTGCACCATATTCCTCGTGATGAAAACCAAATGGCTGATGCTCTTGCTACTCTATCCTCCATGTTTCGAGTAAACCATTGGAATGATATGCCATTAATCAAAGTGCAACGCCTTGAAAGACCTTCACATGTGTTTGCTATTGGGGATGTGATCGATCAGGCTGGCGAAAATGTGGTTGACTATAAACCCTGGTACTACGACATCAAACAGTTCTTGCTGAGCCGTGAGTATCCGCCGGGTGCTTCCAAACAAGACAAGAAGACCTTGAGAAGATTGGCCAGTAGATTCCTGTTAGATGGAGATATTCTGTACAAGAGAAACTATGACATGGTATTGTTAAGATGTGTTGATGAACATGAAGTGGAGCAGTTAATGCATGATGTACATGACGGTACCTTCGGGACCCATGCTACAGGGCATACTATGTCAAGGAAGTTGCTACGGGCAGGTTACTACTGGATGGCCATGGAGCATGATTGCTACTAGCACGCCAGAAAGTGCCACAAATGTCAAATCTATGCTGATAAGATCCATGTGCCTCCGCACGCTCTCAATGTTATTTCATCCCCATGGCCGTTCTCAATGTGGGGCATTGACATGATTGGAAGAATTGAACCGAAGGCTTCAAACGGTCATCGTTTCATCTTAGTGGCAATTGACTACTTCACCAAGTGGGTTGAAGCAGCATCTTATACCAATGTGACCAAGCAAGTGGTAGCTAAGTTCATCAAGAACAACATCATCTGTCGATATGGTGTTCCCAGCAAGATTATTACCGACAATGGTACGAACCTGAACAACAATGTGGTGCAAGCTCTTTGCGAAGAATTCAAAATTGAACATCATAACTCTTCTCCTTATAGACCTCAGATGAATGGTGCAGTTGAGGCCGCCAACAAGAATATCAAGAGAATTGTCCAGAAGATGGTAACCACTTACAAGGACTGGCATGAGATGTTACCATATGCTCTGCATGGCTACCGTACTACAGTGCGCAGTTCAACCGGGGCAACCCCTTTCTCTCTTGTATATGGTATGGAAGCAGTTCTTCCTTTGGAAGTGGAGATCCCATCTCTCCGTGTGATCATGGAAGCAAAGTTATCCGAGGCTGAATGGTGCCAGAGCCGGTATGATCAGTTGAATTTGATTGAGGAAAAACGTATGGATGCCATGGCTCGTGGACAGTCATATCAAACAAGAATGAAGACTGCCTTTGACAAGAAAGTCCATCCTCGAGAATTCAAGGTAGGAGAACTTGTTTTGAAAAGGAGGATGAGCCAGCAACCCGACCCAAGGGGCAAGTGGACGCCTAACTATGAAGGTCCTTATGTTGTCAAGAAGGCCTTCTCCGGTGGTGCTTTAATCCTTACACACATGGATGGTATAGAACTTCCAAATCCAGTGAATGCTGATATAGTCAAGAAATACTTTGCCTAGAAATATGAAAAGAATAGCGTGGTAGGTCGAAAACCCGAAAGGGCGGCCTAGGCAAAAATGCGCTTCCCGGTGGATCGAAAACCCGAAAGGGCGGTCCAGGCAAAAATAAGGGACAAAAAAAATATATATGAAAAGCTCGCTGAGATTGTACACAACTCAGGCAAGAATGAGCGTCTCGATGAGCCGAAAACCCGGAAGGGCGGTTCATGCAAAAATGAGATTGAAACAAGAGGCAAGTAACTATATCTGGCCAACCACCGTTCCCTTGGGGCATCTGCAGCTGTTAATGACCATCTTCATCAAAAGCTCCTACGCTTGCAAATTCAAAGTTTCTAGGAAATGTAATGATTACTGTGTTCAATGTACCACCAACCAATAAAATTACCATTTTCCAAGCTTTGTAACCACTCTTATACATCAAATTGAGCCTGTGCTTTTGATTAAAACTCTACTTCCTTTTTACTTTCAAAGCTATGTACAAAAAAAAACATTTTCTTTCTACTTTGATAATGACAATGCTTGAAACAAACATCTTGAAAATTGAAAAAGTTTTTGTCTATTTTTGAAAGCAAACCTGAGCAACAGGGTACATTCAAATGAAACATGCATGAGCGAGTGTATGTTGATGTCTATTTCAATATGTGTTACAAGCAGGCTCTTCCCCAGGATAGTCTGTGGTCAATGGCAAGAATGAAAAAACAGAATGAAAATGCATGAAAATGAATAGGCTTGCTAAGTTGAAAACCCCGAAGGGCGGCTTAGGCAAAAATGAGCACCCCGCTGGATTGACAACCCGAAAAGGCAGTTCAGGCAAAAATGGGGCATTGAAAAGAATTTATTTCCCCGGTGGATCGAAAACCCGAAAGGGCGATCCAGGCAAAAATGGGATGCAAAAAAAAAAATGAAGAATGAAAATTGAAAAAAATAACATGCAAAAAGCATTGACCACAAATGCGACGTCCACGATACATCCGGCATTATTCCCAGTAGAGTCTCCCGAGATTCTATCCCCAGCAAGTTGCATAGCTACCTGCCCTTAGCCATGGTCCCGATACGTCTCCCAACGACGTCATCTCCAAAGAGGATGTCCAAGAATGTGTAATATAGCACGAGCCACTGCGTGCCCAATACTCCAATGTCTTGTCTGTCTCTGCGAAACTGTGTCTACAAATCGCCAACAGTCATGCATTACAAGCATTCATACATGCATAATCATGCATACTACGTGCCCATGCATTTAATGAAACTGTTATATCATCCATGCATATTGCATTTCCAATGTCAACATCAGTCTCAATTCAATACTCATGTCAGGTTCTCTGTCAAAACCTTGTGAGCCAACAATATCGGTCAATCTCTACCTTTCAAATCAAATCGACGTCAAGTCAATTTCGACCTATATTTTGTCAAAAAAACTAATCCCCTGTGAATTTGTTTCTGTTCGGTCGAGTGACCAGCTCAATCCAAGAGCAGCTTGAACCTACCTATTTGTCTATGTTTCCGGTCAAGTTACCAGTTCACATCCAAGAACGACTTGTACCCGTTTTTACTTTTCAATGTTATCGGTCGAGTTACCAGTTCAAATCCAAGAACAGCTCGTACCTGTCTGTGTGTCTATGATTTTGGTCAAGTGGCTAGTTCAAGTTCAAGAACAGCTTGTACCCGTCTATCTGTTTCTGTTCGCTCAAGTGGCTAGCTCGATCCAAGAGCAGCTTGCGCCTGTCTATTTTGTCTTTGTCTACGGTGGAGTAACCAGTTCGCATCCAAGAACAACTCGCACCTGTTTGTCCGCTTTTATTCCAGGTCAAGTGCCCAGCTCAATCTAAGAGCCGCTTGTACCTGTCAATTTGTTCCTAGTCTCCTATCTACCCTGTTATCTGTTATCTTGTCAATGTCTACCAATCCCGCAATGGATACGACACCTTTTGTTAATTCCAGCTTTCGTTTGTCTCGCACTCATAATCCAAATGTTGCATGGCATTCATGATATTTGAAAATGTACAAGCGTATTTTTACATCCAAACACAGTGCAAATGTCAATATTTAAGTATCTTCGTCCCGTCAAGCCAAAGACTCCGTCTCTTGACTCTCCAGACAAAGAAACTTAAATAGGGGCAGCTGTTATACCCTGATTTTGGACCTAAAAATACTCATTCAAATTTCCTTTTTAACACTGATATTTGTCAATTCTCTGAATCTTTATTCTCTTTTTAAAACATATTTTACTGCCTCTGTCTGTCTTTTCTTGCATTACAAGTCATTTAAGAACTCTCTGAAACGTCGCGTTACTTTTCTCGCATTTTATTTCAAAAAATCATACAAAAGGGTATTTTGGTCATTTCCTGCAGTGGAACCCATTTTAGTCCCTGTGTTTGCCTCTGAGCCTTTTCAATTTGTCTGTACAAATCATTGTTGAGTCTTTGTTTAAAAATCATTTCAAAATTGCATCTGAGACAATTTGAGTCAGTTTAGTCCCTAGGGGCATTTTGGCCTTTTCCTGTCAAAATTTCGGCAGAGAGGTATTTTAAAATACCTCATTTTTGTAGCTGGTTCATTTTAGTCCTTTTGTTAATTTTATTTTTTTGGTTTCACTTTACGTTTTTTTCAAATTGCCAATTTTAGTCCAATTTTATTTTTTTAATTGCATTTCAGTCCCAAACAGTTTATAAATTGCATTTTAGTCCAAAAATTCTTAAAATTACTTTTTAGTCCTTTTTTTCATATTGCTGTTTAGTCCTTCAAGTTTCTTATTTTGCAGAAAGGTCCCAAATTCATTTCAAGTCCAAGGCCGAGCCAAAAAGGTCCCAAACAGATGTCACCACCTCATTGGTCCAAGATCACACATGGCAGCCTATAAAAGGTGCACAGTGCCACACAGACCCATTCAATCAGTGCCAACTCACAAACACGTGAGAAGTCTCTCTCTCCATTCAGTTAGATCAAAAATCCAGAAATCATCAAGAACACAGAACAATCACAAACCCTAACCGTTTCGAATTCAACCAAAATCATCAAAAATCAACACGAGATTCAACAAATTCATCACAGTTCTCAGTGATTCATTGAAGAATCATCATCATCGAACTGATTTCTCTGCAATTCAAGTGCGGATCCATCACCGTTTGGCGACAAATCCCAGCACGATCACAGAGGAAACCGTGAGAAGAAGAGGGAAAGAAAACGAAGAAGATTGAACCGGTGAAGAAGAAGATAAAGATCCGAATCTGTTTCGAAGCAAGAAATCTCACCGGAAACGATTCAAGTTCTCCCTCAAAGATCTCCGTTTGAATCTCCAACTAAACCACAGGTAAACACATAAACTTCATCTTTCTTGCTTAAAAACAACAACGAGGACAAATCAATGTAGATCTATGGAGTTTTAAGAAGTTTCGTTCAAAACTGGAAAACCTAAAAAATTTCATTCGAAAACCGTGAAGAAATTTCTAGATCTATGTTGATTCGAACCTTGCATGTGAAAACCAGTGTTAGATTCGTACTTAGGGTTAGAAAACGAGTTGATTGATGTAAGATTTGTGTTTTTCCGGTGAGGATCTAGGTTACCGGAACCTGGAGATCTCGCCGGAGAAGATGAAGTTTCCGGCGGATCTATGAAGATTCCGGCCGAGCTTCATCATCTCCGGCCGCTCAATCCAGAAACCGGCGAGGAGGGGAAAGAGAAGAGAGAGAGAGCGTACAAGTTAGAGAGAGAAAGAAAGAAGGAAATGAATTGGACCGGAGTCCAGGTCCTTATATAGGCGCTTAGACCGGTCCGGTTCGCCTTCCTTCGTTCTCAACCGTTAGATCTAGGTCTTGAATTCTTGGATCAATCTAACGGTCCTGGTACTTTCCTGTGATCTGGTTTTGGGCTGTTGGTTTGGGCTTTGCTTTTTTCTGCGTTTTTTGCTTTTTCTTGCTATTTGCACCTTGTTTTCTTGCTAATTGAACCTCTGCATGCTCAATCTTTTCTCTAAAAATTCCAAAAAAATTGTTATATGTTTCTTAACACATTTTAATACTTTTGTGATATTTTCCAGTGGTTTAAAAAATGATAAAAATGTGTGTTTTTTTTTTTCTTGATTAATTTTGTGTTTGATCTAAGCTTGTGTATTTTTGTGGTATATTTTCTCATAAAATGTTGGCATGTAATGTGGATGATTGGCGTGTAATTTCATGATGAATATGTTGCTGATTATGTGTATGTTTTGCTGATTGTGGATGTGGATTTTCATTTCTTTCTTGTTTTGCAAGTAATGTGTGTTTTTACCAAGAAATAAAGTGCAAAATGTCTTTAAAAATGTGTCGTGATTCTTGGCTTGCATGTGTCCTATTTGTTCCCACATTATAGCTCAAAATCAAACCTTTTTAACATTGCTATAATGAGGAGATTATGGGTCATGTGCATGTCTAAGTGTCATAACCAGTTTTAGGTATATTTTGCCACTTTATTTCATTTCATTACTTTTTTTTTCTCTCTTGCTATTCTATTCAATTTTTGTTTATCTTTCTACTATTTTTATGCCTTATGATACTAATTATTTCATCTCACATTTCATTCATCCCATAGTTTTGGCATCATTTTCCTATTCATTTCTATATCAATTGGGTTTGTAATAATTTTAGATAGATTAATTCTTTTTTAATTCCTTGCAAGACCATAGCATGTATTTAGGACTCAATGTAAAGGACTATGGACGCTATAAGTGATGTACACCGAAACAAGCACCGACACGCACACACGTTGCATGATTACCGTTTAGATGTATGCTTAGGAAACGCGATTTTTGGGCAAATGTCAATTTTCAAAAATAATAAACCAATTCCATCACTCAAATTTTTCCAAACAAACCTTGGAGTCAAAACTCCATTGATTTTCTTCCTTTATTTTCTTAAACAAATCCAAATGAATCTTAATTCCTACTTAGACTTTTTAATAACAATTGAACCAACCATTCACCATTTTTCTCTCTTATGCCTTTAAGGCCTCTTTCTTTTCTTCAAAACCATTTTCCAACAAAAATTAAAATCAACCAAACACACAAAAAACATTTTTGAGAGAGAACTACATGGAGTTTGATCCCTTAAATGGGTATGTAGGCATGAGGTCAAAACCTCTCCAAGTCCACTAAAATAAAACCTCAAACACTTTCTCCCCCCATTCTTAACATAAATAAATTTCCTTTTTCATAAATAGCATTAAAAAATAAAGTGTAGACATAAACTAAGAAAACGGCTCCTATAGAGTACTATAGTCACCGCGGGTGCCTAACACCTTCCCGTAGCGAAAACGACCCCCGAACTTCGAATCTAAGGGTTTTTTTCTCAATTTTGCCCTTCCCAAGAAAAGATAGAGAATATCAAAGATTGAAAGGTTCAAGCCTAATTTATGACTTGACACCCGAAAATCGCGATAACAGTGATTTATTAAGCGAAGGGGGTTGTAGCCTGTCAAAGTCGAATCACGACATTAGCGAAGGGAGCTGTAGCTCTGTTGGTACCACATGCATAATTACATTGCATTGCATTTATCGAGTCGTGTCGTTGTACTGTTGAGCGAAGTTAATTGATGATTTGTAGTTGGACTTATGTGAAGCATTGTTAATGATGAATTGCTGCTGTTTTGTGTTGTTAAATTCTTTTACATGAATTATTACTTATTATTATCGAATGTGAAATTTCACCCCTTCTGTCTGAATGTTACCTCTACGTGGATAACATGCAGATATTCAGGAGTAACAACTGATGTGAGTTGAATTCTCGTGTCGTCATAGGAGTTATGCTCTATTACGTAACAGGATGAGGATTCTTATGTGTTTATTTTCCATTGTTACATATCTTCTTATAATTTGATTTTGGACCACTTTTAGGTGGATTTTATTTATGTTGTTGATGTTGAGGCCTTAGTGCCAAGTGTAATGCCCTATTTTAATATTGATTTATTCTATTGAGTTCAGAGTCTATTTTTATGACTTATGTGATTTATATGATTTTTGTGAGGTGTTGTTGATTTATTAAGTGACTTATTTTATTATTATTAGAATAAGTCTTGAAAATAGAAATAAGATTAAGTTGTGGGGCTGTTTTGAGGATTTAGAGAATTTAGTGGATTAAGTGAAAATAAGATAAAATAGATGGGAAGAGATAAATAGGAGAAACTAGGTTGAGAATTATTTTCACGTACAACCAGTTTTGGAGAAAAGGGAGAACAAGAGGAGAGAAGAACCAAGAGAGAGCTGCAGATCGATTTTCTTAAGGTAAGGGTGGGACTAACATTCAATCTTCTTAAGCCTATGATTCTGATTATTAGATTTAACATGTTGGAGGTTTAATTTTGGGAATTGGGAATTAGGTTTTCCATTGTTGAATTTGATTAGAAAAGTGTAGAAACCATGGTAATTGTGTTAAAAATTGATGTTCAGGTTGTAGAATAATCATAGGTTAAGTTTCCTAACAAATTTGAGAGTTTGTGTTTGAGTCTAGTGAATTAAGAGTGATTCTTAAGTGAAAAACGCATCGTTAAACTGATTTTTGAACTGCTGTGAAGCTCAAAATCGGCCACCAAGTTTCCAAAATTGGCCACCGATTTCTGAGCTGATTTTCTAGCTTTGGTTCGACGAAAATCGGCCACCGATTTTCTGTCAGGCAAATCTGGAAATATTCGCAATTTTCACCCTTTTCTGTTTTGAATTTGTTTTCGGTGTAAAAATGGAAGTTGTAGATAATTGAGTTATCTTTCCAGTGGCTTTGGTTTGACTTGAAAAATGATTTTTATTTTTTGAGATATGATGAAAATACTCCATGGAGGTCTTAGTGAAATCTTAGGAAAATTCAGTATAACCTTTTCTAAGTTAATCCAAAACTTATGGAATAATTCCAACCCCCAAAACTAGAAGTACTATGAGTTCAATTAAGGTTTTAAGATTATTTAACCCATGTTGTGAGTTGATCCTTGGGGTAGGAATGGAGGTTGAATATAATATTACTGATGATCTGTGAAACTGTTATAATATGATTTAATGTTGATAGTAATGTAATATATTTGTATATGCATTATGTGAATCATATAAGATGTTTAAGTTGATGTTGATTATCATTTGATGATGTTATATCTTGAGATGTTTACGTGCTGCCTTTGTTGCTGTTATTGGTTATGTGAAATATTTATATGTCTTATGTGGAAAATGTATGATGTTTAAGTTGTTGATACTTTTCATTAATATTGTTATGTTGTGAATTGCTTGTACTGTTTCTGTTGTTGTTGCATATTGATCAAGTTGCTGGTGTTGGTCTAAGTTGTAAAGTTGTAAGTTGTATTTGCAAAGTGTTCCAAAGTATTGAAGTCTTAAGTTGTTAATGTTGTCTATGTTGTTGAAGTGGTAGTTGAAACTGTTGTTGGTGACTGTTTGTGTTCAGGTTGTGAGAGGTGGTGTACTCTTACGTTGTCGTATTATAAGAGGTGGTGTACTCTTACGTTTTTGTTTTATAAGAGGTGGTGTACTCTTATGTTGTTTTGTGAGAGGTGGTGTACTCTTACATTGTCGTATTATAAAAGGTGGTGTACTCTCATGTAGCTGTATTATCAAGTTGTCGTTGTCATCGTCGAATCGTTGAAGTTGTTGTTGATGACAAAACCATGAAATATTAATGATTATGTTGTCGTTTATATTATTATAAGATGATGAATATGTTATTGCTTATGTTATTATAAGATGATGATTATGTTGTTGTTGATATTATTATGAGATGATGATTATGTTGTTGTTTATATTTGTTATGAGTTAATGATGATTAGAAGTGGATTGGACTATTAATGAAGAACTATATGAAGAATTAATATTATTAATTAACAATGTTTATGTTGTTTAATTTAATTGTTGAATTATATGCTTAATATTATTGTTTGTGAAATCTCACCCCTTCTGCTTGGAAATGTTGCTCTTCGTATGAGTAACTTGCAGGTGATCGAGTTTAAGCTGCTGTTAGATTGCTGTCATGAGTGCACTATCTCTCACGTGTGTCTTTAGGTGCTCTGATACGTAACAGGATGGGAACTTTGTTGCATGCTTTTCTATTCCTTACGTATTACTTTATGAAGTTTATGACTATGTTTTTAGACTGGATTTCTATGAGATATTTGTGATGAGGCCTTCGTGCCAAAGACTACTATTCTTAGATGTTGAAATAAATTCTGCTGCGAAGTTTTGAATATTTATGTTGATTGAACTTTGAAGGAAAATTAGCTAATTATTCCATTTATGATTTTTAAGAAGTGTGACATTCCGTTTATGGGGATTACTCAGATTATTTAAATGAAATTTTTATGTTGGGAAAACGGGGTGTTACACCAAGTAATGCTTAAAGATTAAATATTTCCGCTGCGACATTATTTTGAATTATTGAAAGCAGTTGTTTATATAAATAGTGAATTTAACTCTATTTGTGTTAAATGATATTTTGAAGAATGAAATGTGACATCCTGTTTGCGATGAACTCTGATTTATTTTATATTATTTATATGTTGGGAAAACGGGGTGTTACAATTTCCGGTTTTCCCCTGTAAAATATTTTTTTTGAATTTCGTCCTTTGTAATTTGAAGATTTTGTTTTTGTTTTTGGACCTGTAATTTGAGCAAATTTAGGTTTACCCCCCTGTAATTTGAGTAAACTTCGGTTTACCCCTTGTTAATTTGAGCAAATTTCGGTTTACCCCCCTTCCAAATTTTCGATTTTGTACAGTCAAAATTCATGAAGGTTCAAACAAAAAAAATTCAAATTACAAGGATGAAATCCAACAAAAATATTTTACAGGGGAAAACTTAAAAATGACCTATATTATAGGGAGGTAAAGCACTGTTAACCCATTTATTAATATTAAATTGTGTTAAGATTACTTAGAATCTATAAATTAAAAGTTAATCTTATCTTTGTGCATAGTCTTACTAATTTTATCATACTTATTGAACTTTGCATAATCCGATAAGTCGTAATTCGCTTTTACTAAAAATGCTTTTGCTACAAACTCGATAAACTTTTTATGCGTTATTCACCCCCTCTGGCTCTTATTACCTTGCGATATCGATCAACAAGTGACATCAAGAGCCTGGTCTCTTCGCTAACGGTTGATCATCGGAATAGTCAATATGGCAAGTAAGGAGCCTAAGGGGGCGTATAATAGAGCACCAATTTTTTACGGGAAAACTAAAACTATTGGAAAGAATGCATGAACGTTCATATCCAATCGCTGGACAGGGATGTGTGGGATGTCGTAACCAACAGGCGGTTCCAACCGCAAGTTATTGCTAACGGTGTCTCACAAGACAAACCAAAAGCCGATTGGAGTGACGATGAGAAAAACAAGTTCCAATACGATTTGAAGGCGCAAAACACTACTCATATCTTCTCTTAGGGTGAATGAGTATCATTCCGTCTCTCACTGTAAAACCTCTAAGGCTATATAGGACGCCTTGGAAACTGTTCACGAGGTGCAAAACACACTCATATGAGCTCTTCCACATGGAGGATGGTGAATCCATCTACTTCAATTTGGTTTTTGCTAATTATGTTTGCATATATCAAATCTTTCAAGTATAGGAGATACTATTTCTTCAATATGAGGAACTATAGGTTCAAAAATATGGATACCAGAGTGAAAGGAAACAAGGAATGGAGAGCTCTTGAAAAGAACAAGAAACATGATCACTAAACATTCAACAAATTCATTAAACTATTGGAGCTAAAACTACACAACAAATTTGGAGTAGGAACACAAGGCACACCATGCAACACTCCATATTCATTATAAACGAATATGTTACAATCGAATCGCAGATACAAAATTCAACAAACATTATTCATAAAATATGTGCAGCATGCACGATACCCAGAAAAATTATTCATGTGATTTTTCAAAACAAAGAAAACAAAAAACAAAAGCAAAATGAGTAATGATATAGTTTAATTATACTAGGATGAAAGAAACGAAAAGCGAAATGCAAAATATTGAGGTAGCTCGGAACATGGACATTCCAGTTTGATTCGCCGATGATTTCCCATATTTCTTTTTCTTCTTCTTCTTCTTCTTCTTAAGTTTTCTACCATGAAAAGGGAGGTCGCTGTCTTCCAATAATAGTCTTTTCTTGTTCTCTAATGAATGAAATTGGTGATTAAGAAGTGCTCTTGTCTTTGTATGCTCTAAGCTTTTCTTCTCATTTTCCACGTTAGTGGAGGAACTTGGAAAACAAAGGGACAATAACAGGAACGTAATGAGGGAAGCACGCAGCAATATGTAAATTGTGGTTTGTGTCATTTTGTATACTATTAGGTTAATTAATATGTTTTATGTTCTAGCTAGCTTTCCTTTATATAATGTACTTTCAACGTTTGACGCAACCACACAATTTGTTTTCTCGTATGTTTCTCCTTTGACTTAGTATTCACCCATGTTCATCCGACACTTATGGCATAATATGTTCCTTTCTTCTTCTTCTTTTTTATTCGGTGCACTCTTATACTAAAAAAAAACCTTATTTAAAAAATTCAAATCATTTCTTATACTTCTTTTGGGGATAAATCGGTCATAATAAGAATTTATTCTTATATTCTTTATCATATTTCCTCTTTTCATTTCTCGAGTGTGTATATATATATATATTAGTTTCTAATTTACTTCCATCTAAAAACATGAAGGATTGAGTTCGTAAGCCTACTCTCATTTGCTTTTGACCAAAATACCATTTATACTTCTTTGAGTTAGTTTTAGATAAATGACATTTTGGTCAATTTCATTTATTTTGTTTTTTTTAAGGATTATTTTGTTAAAAGCAAAGAATAATGGGTTTTTAATATCTCTTTCTAATGATGCTGATGATGTGATGATCTTTGCATTTCATGTTGTGACCAGGGCCGTTCTATGAATTTGGAGGCTCGACTCTTATAGTCAAAGTAGACCCTTAATAAAAAAAAAACACAATTTTTTTAAAAGAGCAATCTTCAATTTAAATTAAAAACAACATCCATATAATGATTATTAGCCACCGAAATCAAAATTAGCAATTATTTTGACAAAGGAACACATTTTTTTTACTTAGAAATAGAAACATTGGACATGTTTTTATTTTCTTTCTTTGGGTAGGGGTGGATACTGGGCAATACTCTTTTTTCTTGAGGCCCGTCACTTTGGTAGCTCAGCTCAGTTGAGTTGTTTACATTCCCCAAAGAACGAGCTTGGCTGTGATATATGAATGCTCACCCACACAAAAGTTGGACTCGTCGACGGTCGGTACTCCAGAACCTTCCTATCGGACTTAAACCTCACACCACACGCATTGGATAGTGTGTTTGGAAATTGTTTGACACATGCAGGTAGAAGCTACAAAGCTTTCAATTCTTCTTCTGCAAGGTTCTAAAGTGAAGTGAATAATCTCATTTCACCTCCAAAGGTCTTGGGGGTTCTTTCTAAAGTTCTTGTGTTCAAGGGGAGCTAATTGTCGGACGGAGCATCGAAGAGTTCGAGTGAAGAACTTCAAGGGTTGCACGGGTGATTGAAGATTCGAAGACATCAAGAAACACCAATTTCAAAGGTTATTTAAATATTGGGGTAGTGATTGCATAGGAATTGAAGAACTAGGGTAGTTCCAAGGAATTCTTGTAATCACATTGTAATAAAACATTCATTATTCTAGTGGAAGTTCTTGGTGGAGACGTTTTCCATCAAGAAGAGTGGAGGTAGCTCGAAGTGAGGACGAAAGAACGAACCACTATAAATCTCGGTACCCTATCTCTTTTCTATCCTCTTTAATTTTGATTAACTGTGTATTTGAATCTTGATAAATTTTTAGTATAGAGATTGAGTGTGATCTAGGTTTAAGACATTAAACTTGATTTTGTTCCTTGCATTTTTTTTTATCTTACTTAACTAATAAGAACACACTTAGTCTTAATTCATTGTCAATTTATCAAACACTTACACAATTTTGTTTATTAATATAATTGATTAATTGCTCTTATGTTTGGTTTGAGATTGTACTTGTTTTGTTACTTGTGTGTATTTTTTTAGGGTTAATAGTGATTTACCTCTCTTTAATATAGGTCATTTTTGTAACGCCCTAATTTATTATTTAGTTATTTTATCGAGTTTAGTGTCATTTTGAATAATTTATGTGAATAATTTATGTGTTGGTGAATATTAGTAGCTTATTATAGTATTATTAGTGAAGGAATAAAATTAAAATAGAATAATGAGCCAGTAAGGGCAAAATTATAAATAAGAGGAAATGTGTTAGGTTAGGAATAAGGAGAGGTTAGGAAAAGAATAGTCAGACACGTAAAACAGTTTTTGGAGGAAACGTCGAAGTGAGAAGTCAGAGAAAAGAAGAGCATTGTGTGAGGGCAAGGGAAAGCTTAAAGAATTCAAAGTTGATCCAATCTAAGGTAAGGGTGAGACTAACCTTCTTTAATGAGTTCTATAATTATGAAAAAGGAGCTAACTTTGATGTTGTTGATAATTGTGATGTTAAAGAAGTTAGGGTTTTGAATTGCAATTTGATTCTTGGTAACACATGCATAATTTCTTTGCATTGCATTTGTTGAGTCGTGTCGTTGTACTGTTGAGCGAAGTTAATTGATGATTTGTAGTTGTTCTTATGTGAAGCATTGTTAATGATGAGTTGCTGCTGTTTTGTGTTGTTAAATTCTTTTACATGAGTTATTCGTTATTAATATCGAATGTGAAATCTCAACCCTTCTGTTTGAATTTTACATCTACGTGGGTAACGTGCAAATATTCAGGAGTAACAATTGATGTGAGTTGAATTCTCGTGTCGTCATAGGAGTCATGCTCTGATACGTAACGAGATGGGGATTCTTATGTGGTTTACTTTCCATTGTTACATATCTTCTTATAATTTGATATTGGACCACTTTTAGGTGGATTTTATTTATGTTGTTGATGTTAAGGCCTTAGTGCCAAGTAATGCTTAAAGGTTAAATATTTCGGCTGCGACATTATTTTGAATTATTGAAAGCAGTTGTTTAAATAAATAGTGAATTTAACTCTATTTGTGTTAAATGATGTTTTGAAGAACAAAATGTGACATCCTGTTTGCAATGAACTCTGATTTATTTTATATTATTTATATGTTGGGAAAACGGGGTGTTACAATTTCCGGTTTTCCCCCGGTAAAATATTTTTTTTTTCAATTTCGTCATTTGTAATTTGAAGATTTTTTGTTTTTGGACCAGTAATTTCGTTTTTAATATAATATTTTTTGTCCTTTGTAATTGGAAAAAAATAATATAAAATACAAAGGACAAAATTGAAAAAAATATATTTTACCACCTGTCATATCCCAATTTTTGACCCAAGATACCACTAACACGTGTCCTTTAACCCGATCGATGTCAGCCTTTTCATTAAAAATTTCGACAAAGAGGTATTTTAAAATACCTCATATTTGGTTCCGAGTCGAGCCCTCTTCTCTCAATTTTCAATTTTCATTTATTTTCCATCTTTTATTAACTTTAAATCCGTTTTAAATTTTTTTCTTTTTATCTCATTTTGATTCACGTTAGTCTTTCTATTTTTTATTCTATTTTACTATTATTGTCAAAATTTTGTCCGATAATATCCAAAGTGAACACAGCAGCTTGCCAAGCTTCCTCTCCAAGCCTCAAAACAGCTTGCCATGCTTCCTCTCCAAGCCACAACAGCCTGTCAATTTCCTCTCCAAGCAACAAAATTTTGCTCAAATCAGCTCTATAAAAACAACACACAAGCACAGCCAGAAAGGAGGGGGGGGGGGGGGGGGGGGGGGGCAACAAACAAAAAACATTCCACGGCCAGAACCTGGGAGAGAACAATTTTCATTCCATTTTTCTTACAATCCAAACATACAATCAGAACCAAAAACAAGGAACAAATCCACAATACCATCAATCCAAATCCTCACAAAATCACACAAACGCATCAACCAAGTATCAATCACGCGCACAACAATCAAATCCAGTAAACATAAACCATATTACAAATCCAATCAACCACAAACCAAATCTAAACAGAACAAACACAAAATCATCATCAACCCCAAATCCATACAACCAAGTTTGACCCATACAAGCATCTCACAAACCGAAACACAAATCGGTTTTAAGCTTTAAAGGTTACTCTTTTTTTTTCTTTCGTTTCTTTTAGATCTAGGGTTGAAGGGTTTGATTTCGGGAATTTTAAGGCTAAAAGCGTATAGAGGAGAGGGAGTAGAATACAAAGAACAAAGAAAAAAAAAAAAAAGGAGTATTGAATCACACCGGCGCGGCGGCACGGCCATCTTGGCCGGCCGGCCACCGCGCCAACCACCGCTCTTCTCACCGGAGAAGATGAAGAAAGGGAGGAGAGAAGAGAGAGCTTCTCTCTCTAAAAGAAGTTAGAGAGAGAAAAGGGAAGGAAAAATGAAAGAAAACCGGCCTTACCCCTATTTATAATATTAGTCCGAACCGGTTTAGTCTCTGAACCGGCCTAAACCCCTCTCAGAGGCCCAGACGCGCCTGCTGTCTCATTTGGCCCAATTTAACCTTCTTTTTTCATTACCGCACCCCCCAACATCCTTTCTTTCTTTTTTATTTCTTTTTCATGCATTTTAATTCTCTCTCTCTATCTGTTAATCCAGAGTGCTCTGGTCCTATATTAATTGTTAATATTATATTTTCGTTTAATTTAATTATTCTCCAGAACAATCTGGTCCGTGTTAATTAAATTATCCAGAGTGCTCTGGTCCTATATTAACTGTTAATATTATATTTTTGTTTAATTTAATTATTCTCCAGAACAATCTGGTCCTTGTTAATTAAATTAATCCAGAGTGCTCCGGTCCTAAGTTAATTGTTAATATTATATTTTTGTTCTATAGAGTGTTCTGGTCCTATATATATTAAATACTATTTATCTTGTTGAACTAACATAAACCAAAAATCTTTTCTTCATGCACACGCACTTTTATTTTCATTACTCCTTAGTTTAATTTTCATTTACTATTCAACACAACAAAAACATTCAAATATCAAAAATCACAAAAACATTTTCATAACAAACCTTGATTCTCAAATCAAGTGATCGTTCTTTTTATTTTCTTTCTTAATCAAATTTCAAATCAATTCTAATTCAACTTTGAGTCAATTTTCTTCAATCTAAAAAACACAAACAAATTCCAATTTGCCACTTGGGTTTTTATTTCAAACCTTTTTCAAAACTAATAAAAAACACAAAATCAACCAAACGTCAATTTCTACCCCGAACTACGAGGTTTTGATCCCTCACGGGTACGTAGGCAGAGGACCTTGTCCTTCCAAATCAACTAAAAAACAATTTTCTTTTTTTCTCTTCAATCAAAATCAATTTTCATTTTCTTTTCAACTCATCATTCAATTCTATTTTCATCTCTTCAAAAGCAAGCAAGTTTAAGCACAAAAAGTTAAATAAAATCAAGAGGTTCTCGTAGAGTACTACGAATATTTAGGGTGCTAATACCTTCCCTAAATATAACCAACCCCCGAACCCTAAATCTCTTCAAAATGGGTGGTTTGGAACTTTTTCCCCTTAAAAAAAATTTGTTCAGTCGTGAGATAAAAAGTGAGTCAAAAGTGAATCAAATGGCCTTGACATCCGAAAAATGGCGCGACAGAAATGGCAACTTCACTGAGGACCCCCTAAGAGGGTTAAGCCTAAATTGGCTTTATTTAATTCTTTGTGCTATAACTTGTTTACAAATCAAAAATGGAAATATGTGCATATATGTTCTTCCTTCTCTTTCTTCTTTCTAATGTGAGTGGTGAGATAAGTTCTAACCCGGACTTGAGGGAAATATAAGATAGGAGTGGTAGAATCATAGTGACATTCCGAGAATTTTCTCGTGTTTTGGAACATGTGATATGGCCACACCTAGCGGAGGAGCTTGAAGTGATATATGTCGGCGTGTGTTTTCACGTTTAGACTTAAAGATACAATTGAAAATAATTGATTCATGAATCAATTATTACGGACAAACAAAAATAAAAATCTAGTTACATAGGTACGAAATCAATTCATCATCTGTGACATCTACCCATCCTGTGATTCCAAATCAACAGATTTATTGATCAACTCATGAGTTGAGTAAACTAATCGAATGAAAATATTTTCATTTTTTTATTTTAATAATTAATAAAAAGCTCTATCCTTTTACTGGACGACTAATTAATTCAATTCTTGAAAATGAAATAAAGAAATAAATTTAATTTTATAGTACTTGATCTCGCCACTGATTGTGAAATTTCGTTGCTGTGTTAGAAGAAGTATTACTCTTAAGTTTCCATTGAAGCTAAGGACCTTTAGTAACCATTAACCCATCTTGGCCTTTTAGGACGTAGTGCGGTGGCTAATCAAGAGTAGTCTTGGTTTAGTTGATACGCGATACTACACTCAGGCGAGACTTTCTTACGAACGTTGTTGGACCGGAAGTATTTCCGCAACCCGATGGCATTCGGAAGCGGTTAAAGACTCTGAGAACTTGGTAGAACCCATGATACAGGTACAAATGAAACCATAGTCCTTACCAAATTGCGTTTTTACCCTTGACTCCAACATTATGAGCTTAACCTCACCATGTTTTCACTGTTTGTGTAGCATAATCATGCATACATGCATTCATTCATAAACAACTTTTGCCATCAAACATCGAAGGATTTAGACAAGTTCTTTGCAAACATCACAGATGAACAAACCTTGTAAGGAAGAAACACCAAGAAATTCAAACTTCAAAAATCTTAACAAAAATCTTACCCTTTAAAGGAACCTATTGCAATATCTTTACAATTTTCAAATGAAACCAGGTTCCTCTATAATGTTTCCAATTACTTTGACAAATCCTTAAAAAAAAATGTGTCTATTTTTTGCATAAGCATATCATGCATCATCTTGCATTTCATAGTCTCAAATCCAAGTCTCACACAGATCTTCTTTTCCATCAAAGGTCAAAAGTGGTACGATGTCTTCGTTCAATCTCAGCTCACATATGCAAACACTCGTGCAAACACATAAAATGGATCAACTTGAACAAGAGGTCCAGAGCTTCGTAAAGAAATGACAGGGCTTTGGGCCAAGGTAGAGGAATTAACCAACCGGTTATCTTCGCTGACGGTTACAAAAGATCTACCACAATTCCAGCGAAGGCCCCAACCACCACGTCAGCCGTCATGCACGCAACAACCTCGACAACAGGCCCCTCAATAATCTAATCCACAGAATCAGGCTCGGAGAGCACGTTATGATCCAATTCCCATAAAATATGCGGAGTTGCTCCCAATTTTGCTTGAGAAGAACCTGGTCCAAACTAGAGCGCCTCCTCGGGTGCCTGACAAGTTGCCAGCTGGGTATCGATCTGATCTCTCATGTGCCTTTCATCAAGGGACACCTGGCCATGACATTGAGCATTGTTACGCTTTGAAAGCCGAAATCCAGAAGCTGGTTCAAGCCAAAAAGAATTGAACCCAAATGTGCAAGTCAATCCTCTCCCGGATCAGGGTAGCTGATGTTGCGACACATGGAGCGGATAACCGCGATTGTCACATTGATATTCCTTCTACTACCCATCCGTTCAAATAATGCGTTTGTTTGTTGTTTACTGCTCTTCAAAAAAATCCTTTCGTCCCGCCCAAGACGAAAGTGAACTTATTTAGGGCTTTTTGCTTCAGGCATGTTCCATCATTAATAAAAAGTCACTTTGATCCCGACTTTGCTTTTTATTTTTGTGTTTTTTCTAGAAAAATGGTAATACAAAAAACCCAAAAAAATTCTTTTAATCATTTTCAATTATCTGCATAATCATAACTTATACTTACTCGTCAAAATCAATAATCAAATCATGCATTAATAAACCCTTTGAACACAATAACCATGGACTCTCTTCCAACTTTGAGTTCCCTATGTATGAAGATGAAGGGACTCCCGATGAAATCTCCCACATACTGGGGCATCTTAGCCGTCGAAGCTGCAAACAAAAATATCAAGAAGAATGTCCAGAAGATGACTTTCATTTGCAAAAACGGGCACAAGATGCTGCCATCCGCACTTCATGAGTATAGTACTTCAATGCACATTTCAATAGGGGCAAGCTCCCCCTCCATCCCTCAGTATACAACATGAAGGTTGTGCTTCCCGTGGAGGTCGAAGTCCCGACAATAGGAGTTCTACCGAAGTCCCAGCTTGATTGAACTTAAAATGCACGACGACCTTGTACAACTATATCAAAAGAGGTTGAAACGAACTTCAAACAAGAAGGTTCGTCCCCATGAATTTCAAGGAAGAGATTTTTTGCCCAAAAAGTATGATCTTTCCAACCAGACTCCAGGGGCAAATGGACGCCTAACTATGAAAGCCCATGTGCACTGACTCTTGTGCCTACAAATGGTGACAAACTCACACGTCCTATGAATGCCAATGCAGTCAAGAAATACTTTGTCGAAAAATGAAAGCTCGATAAGTCGCAAACCTGAAAAGGCGGCTTAGGCAAAAATGAGCGTCTCGGTGGACTGAAAACCCAAAAGGGCGGTCCAGGCAAAAATTAGAGACATGAACAAAAATGATTATCCTGATAGATTGAAAACCCAAAAGGGCGATCTATGCAAAAGTTAAGGATCAAAAGACAAAGTAACTGCATCAGTCGGGCACCATCCACTTGGGGCATATCTAGCTATCAAAAGACTTCTGACTCGAAGCATCTACAAATCAACGACTCAGAACACGGGCATTCAAAGTTGTTAGGGAGAATAACGGTTATTGTGTTCAATGAACCCTTCCCATTACATTTATCATTTTTCAAATTTTTTAAAAGATCCGTGGAGCCATGCCATTGGCAGGTTACCACTCAATTCATCAAATTTAAGCCTGTGCCCATTTATTTGGAACTCTCATTTCTATTTTGCATAATTTCTTCTATTTTTAATGGTAATACTTAAAGCAAAAATTTTCAAAATACAAAACATTTTTTCTTTTGAAAAGTGTGAACAACAAACACACTCTCTTTGAACTCATGAGTAGGTGAAGCGTACATCAACATTCGCCTCGAGAACGGTTACACTCCGGAAGAGAAACAGGGCCAGGCACTATGGAAAGGACCTCTGCCTTGAGCAAGATGCTGTCACAGTCCAAGAAATACAAAAACAAAAGCTCGCTAAGTTGAAAACCTGAAAAGGCAGCTTAGGCAATAGAGAGTGTCCCGGTGGACTGAAAACCCGAAAGGGCGGTCCAGGCAAAAATTAGGGGCACAAAAAAGGAATATATTCCCGGTGGACTGAAAACCCAAAAGGTCGGTCTAGGCAAAAGTTAGGGATTTCAAAAAAAAGAAAAAAAAACACGACTGTTGAAGCATGCCAGGGGAAGAACAGCCTGCGTCGTCTTACAAATGGCGACTTCTTCCAGACTTTTGGTCAACAATGGGCTCTATCTCCAAGAGACATCAGTTGCTACCTTGTGCCGGGTGTTACCCCGTCAACGGTTCAATTTGTTCACAGTAATATCATCTTCAAAGAAGTTTGCTGAGTGTTTGTACTGCGATGTCAGTCCGCCTCCCATCTTACATATCTTGTCTCATTTCATCGAGTTTACCTGTCGTATATAGTCTATACAATCATACAGTTGCACTTTCACATATTCACACATCAATACATTCACACATCCATACATTCATACATTCATGCATTCATCAATATTTTCACATATTCATACGTCCATGCATACACAGCATATCCACAACATCATCCATACATGGCCGCATCAGTTCGCCCATAGTCTTGTTTGGCTGTATCCTTTCGTCTCATTCCTCAATTAATCAATTGTCAATTTCAATTTCAAAAGTGTCATCCCCAGCAAAAGCTGTGCCACTGATGTCACTAGTCAATTTCAATTTCAATTCCAATAGTGTCATCCCCAGCAAAAGCTGTGCCACTGATGCCACTAGTCAATTTCAATTCCAATGGTGTCATCCCCAGCGAAAGCTGTGCCACTGATGTCACTAGTCAATTTCAATTTCAAAAGTGTCATCCCCAGCGAAAGCTGTGCCACTGATGTCACTAGTCAATTTCAATTTCAATTCCAATAGTGTCATCCCCAGCAAAAGCTGTGCCACTGATGTCACTAGTCAATTTCAATTTCAAAAGTGTCATGTAACACCCCGTTTTCCCAATATACAAATTTCTTAAATCATTTATCAGAGTAAGCATCATAAAGAACGGGATATCACATATAAACATAATCCAAAACAGTTAAATAATAATTCAACCAAATATCTTAAACATTGCAGCGGAAATTATATCATAGTCATAAAACGTTTTGGCACGCAGGCCCCATCAAAATAATCTCAAAAGAGTTAGTTCAATAACACAATAGCATATTATTCACGTAATAGAACGAAGCATGCATAACATATAGCCCCATCCCGTTACGTATCAGAGCGACCTAGACGACACAGTGAAGGCAAGGCCACTCACGACGGAAACTGCACACTAAGCACGATCACCTGCAAGTTACCCATACGAAGGGCAACGTTTTCAAGCAGAAGGGGTGAGATTTCATAACAAAATAATGTTAATCAAAGTAATTCGAATCATAATTAACATTAACATCATAATCAATCTTAAGTAACTTTGCATATTTGATAAACAATTATCACGTAATCACATCATCAATCATAGACAACTTTGCATATTCAATAAACAAGTATCACGAATTCACATATTCAATCGTCATCAACAACATAGCACTATAGACATGACAATGTGACAATGCTCTTAGACTCCTTATATGCATGTGGTACCAATCGTCATCATAAGTATTAATATACTTTAATCGTGCGGAGGACAAAGCTCCAATAAATCGTGTGGAGGACAAAGCTCCTAATAATCGTGGTGAGGACTAAGCTCAATGAAATGCTATGCATGGACTCTTATGAACAAATCACCGTAATCAACATATCAACATGCATCCAATAATTTGGAGCTAAACGTCATCATTTCATCATATATATAGACCTTATGCACCTGGTTAAATAACAGCAGTAGCACAGTCAAGTCACATAACAGGATGACATCATTATATCAATAGCACATCAATTGCATCATAATTAAACCTTCATATGTTACATAATTGCACAATACATTAATCATGCTCAATTAAATTTCAACATATCTTAAACAGCTTTACAGACTGCATTAAACGTCATCATTAGGTCTCATTACCATAAGGGGGTTCTCTCTTGATCCAAACGTGCGATACAGATCGCACAAACACTCAAGACACTCCAACCTGGAAGTGCTCGCGAGGCGAGAATTCTTACTCGCCATGGCGAGTACAAGACAAGTTCCAAACTAATGCGACTTCTGACAAACTAAACAGGAATACACAAACTGTGCCACATATCGTTTCAAACCAGACCACCAGAAAATCTTCTTTAAATCATGATACATCTTCGTAAGTCCCGGATGAATACTCAAGCTACTCCTGTGACTCTCTTCAAGAATTATCTTCTTAATCTCTTCATTGTCTGGCATACAAATTCTTCCTCGAAATCTCAACACACCTTGATCATCGATTTTAAAATCACTGTCTTCAGTCCGATCTCTAGCAACCAATAAGTCCACAAACTTTACATCAACTTTCTGTGCTTCCTTGATACTTTTCAGAAATTCACTATCAATCTTCAGCATACCCAGTTTCACACTCCGAGGTGACCATTCGCAAACTAAACTCATATCTCTGAACTGTTCAAGTAATTCGAACTCTCTGACCATCATAGCGGACATATGCAATGTCTTCCTACTCAAGGCATCTGCAACAACATTAGCTTTACCTGGATGATAATTCAAACCAAAGTCATAATCTTTCAGCAATTATAGCCATCTACGATGCCTCATATTCAACTATTTCTGATCGAACAAATACTTCAAACTCTTGTGGTCACTAAACACCTCAAATCTCGAACCATACAAGTAATGTCTGCATATCTTCAATACAAAGACTACGGCCGCCAGCTCGAGATCATGCGTAGGATAATTCTTCTCATGAACTCTCAACTGTCTTGAAGCATAAGCTACCACTTTACCTTCTTGCATAAGCACACCTCCTAAACCCAACTTGGACGCATCATAATACACCACAAAAGGTTCATCTGACTTCGGTAAAATCAGCACTGGAGCAGTCGTCAGACACTTCTTCAATTCACCGAAACTGTTCTCACAATGGACGTCCCACACAAAAGTTTTACCTTTACAAGTCAACTGCGTTAGCGGAAGAGCTAACTTGGAAAACCCTTCAATAAATCTTCTATAGTAACCAGCTAAACCCAAGAAGCTTCTAATCTCTGTAACGGACTTAGGAGTCTCCCATTGCGATACCGCTTCAACTTTAGCCGGATCCACAACAATACCATCACCAGAAATAACATGGCCAAGAAAACTCACTTCTTTCAACCAGAACTCACACTTAGACAATTTGGCATAAATTTTCTTCTCTTTCAACACTTGCAAGACAATCCTCAGATGCTCAGCATGTTCTTCTTCAGTCTTGGAGTAAATCAAAATATCATCGATGAATACAACTACGAACCGATCCAAAAATGCATGGAAGATGCGATTCATATATTTCATAAACACTCCAGGTGCATTGGTAACACCAATAGGCATAACTTTATATTCATAGTGACCATAACGCATTCTGAAAGTCGTCTTCTGCATATCCTCATCTTTTACTTTAATCTGGTGATAACCTGACCTCAAATCAATCTTGCTGAAAACACGTGCACCCACTAACTGATCCATCAAATCATCAATTCTCGGAAGTGGATACCTATTCTTGATAGTTACCTTGTTCAACTGTCGATAATCAATACATAACCTCATACTACCATCTTTCTTCTTTACTAACAAAACCGGTGCTCCTCAAGGTGAAACACTTGGTCTAACAAATTTCTTCTCAAGCAAATCTTCCAACTGTTTCTTCAACTCAGATAATTCGGAGGCAGACATGCGATAAGGTGCTATCGACACCGGCTTCATTCCATGGACTAGATCAATAGAAAATTCAACTTCTCTCTCTGGAGGCACATCAGGAATTTCATCTGGAAAAACTTCAGGAAATTCACACACCACTTGTAGCTTATCAATCACTGCTTGATTCTCAATAGATAAGGTAGCCATTAACGAAAACATCAAGATACCATCGCGTTCCAGTTGCTTCAGCTGGTTAGTAGATAAAAACTCTGCACCACTCTCCTCTTCGATGGAAGATAAATGCACTGACTTGCTAAAACAATTAATAAGAACGTGGTTGTACTCTAACCAGTTCATACCCAGAATCACATCCATACCGCTCAAAGATAGACAAACTAAATCCATTTCAAAATCACGACCAAACATAGACAAAGGACATTTCAAACATACGAGAGAAGTAGTCACCGAACCCTTAGCTGGAGTTTCGACAACCATCTCTCCATTCATATCAGACAAATCAAGACCTAAAGCAGAAACACAATTGAAAGCAATAAAGCAATGCGTAGCACCAGTATCAATAATAGCAACTAAAGGAGTATTATTAATATAGCAAGTACCTCTGATCAAACGATCCTCGTTCTCCATCTGCGTACCAGTTAAAGCAAAGACCCTACCAGTAGTCGGCGCCCTCTTAGGCTGAGTACACTGTGAACTAATGTGACCCTCTCCATTGCAGTTAAAACACACAATGTCCGTACGCTTGCATTCAGCTACAATATGACCTTTCTTGCCACACCGGACACACTTCTTGATTTCTTCAGGACAAACATTGCTTTTGTGGCCTTTCCCACCACAGTTGAAACACACAATCTCAGTAGCATCCTTCTTCTTAGGCCGCCTATCATCGACCATCCTCTGTTTCCCTTTATCAGCAGGGGCACTGTACGGCTTAGGATGACTTTGCTGCCCCTTGCCCTTCCTCTCGTTCACTATCTTGTAGTGAGCCTTCGTATCCTCTTCATAGATCCTGCAGCTATTAACCAAATCTGGAAAAACTCTAAGCTGTTGATACCCAATCGCCCTTTTGATGTCGGGTCTCAAACCATTCTCGAACTTGATGCATTTCGAGAACTCAGCAGTATAGTGCGGGTAGAACTTCGCCAACTCAACAAACTTGGCAGCATACTCAGTCATAGACATGTTTCCTTGCTTCAGCTCAAGGAATTCAATCTCCTTTTTCCCGCGAACATCTTCCGGAAAGTATCTTCTCAGGAACTCTCTCCTGAACACAGCCCAGGTCACAACAGCTCCTTCTTGCCCAAGGGTAGGTAGAAGGCCAACCCACCAGTCATCAGCTTCCTCAGCTAGCTGATGAGTACCAAACCGCACTTTCTGATCTTCAGTGCACTGCATAACACGGAAAATCCTCTCAATCTCTTTAAGCCACGTCTGGGCTCCATCAGGGTCATATCGTCCTTTGAAAGTTGGAGGGTTCTTCTTCATGAAAGTCTCCAACATCCTAGTCTCAACATTCGCACCAGCATTTGCGTTAGGTTGTTGTCCCACAGCTTGGGCAACAACTTGTAGTGCAGCAGCTAACGCATCATCGTTTCTTCCAGCCATTCCTGATATTCTACAAAAGTAGCAACAACAACATAAGATAGTAATATAAATATTACTAAGACTCGACACGACTCTTCTAATTGACCGGACGGACCAACCAGGCTCTGATACCAATTGTAACACCCCGTTTTCCCAATATACAAATTTCTTAAATCAATTATTAGAGTAAGCATCATAAACAACGGGATATCACATATAAACATAATCCAAAACAGTTAAATAATAATTCAACCAAATATCTTAAACATTGCAGCGGAAATTATATCATAGTCATAAAACGTTTTGGCACGCAGGCCCCATCAAAATAATCTCAAAAGAGTTAGTTCAATAACACAATAGCATATTATTCACGTAATAGAACGAAGCATGCATAACATATAGCCCCATCCCGTTACGTATCAGAGCGACCTAGACGACACAGTGAAGGCAAGGCCACTCACGACGGAAACTGCACACTAAGCACAATCACCTGCAAGTTACCCATACGAAGGGCAACGTTTTCAAGCAGAAGGGGTGAGATATCATAACAAAATAATGTTAATCAAAGTAATTCGAATCATAATTAACATTAACATCATAATCAATCTTAAGTAACTTTGCATATTTGATAAACAATTATCACGTAATCACATCATCAATCATAGACAACTTTGCATATTCAATAAACAAGTATCACGAATTCACATATTTAATAAACATAGCACTATAGACATGACAATGTGACAATGCTCTTAGACTCCTTATATGCATGTGGTACCAATCGTCATCATAAGTATTAATATACTTTAATCATGCGGAGGACAAAGCTCCTATAAATCGTGCGGAGGACAAAGCTCCTAATAACCGTGGTGAGGACTAAGCTCAATGAAATGCTATGCATGGACTCTTATGAACAAATCACCGTAATCAACATATCAACATGCATCCAATAATTTGGAGCTAAACGTCATCATTTCATCATATATATAGACCTTATGCACCTGGTTAAATAACAGCAGTAGCACAGTCAAGTCACATAACAGGATGACATCATTATATCAATAGCACATCAATTGCATCATAATTAAACCTTCATATCTTACATAATTGCACAATACATTAATCATGCTCAATTAAATTTCAACATATCTTAAACAGCTTTACAGACTGCATTAAACGTCATTATTAGGTCTCATTACCATAAGGGGGTTCTCTCTTGATCCAAACGTGCGACACAGATCGCACAAACACTCAAGACACTCCAACCTGGAAGTGCTCGCGAGGCGAGAATTCTTACTCACCATGGCGAGTACAAGACAAGTTCCAAACTAATGCTGTTCTGGGTTTAATCTTGTCCTACATTCATCCCTATTCATTACTAGGTATGTTCAAGCACTCAAAGGCACTCAAAGTCCAACTAAAAAGGTCGAAACACAAAATCCAACATGCTCTCTGCTTTAGCTCGCTATGGCGAGTAAGGTTGCTCGCTATGGCGAGCAATACCAAAAGAACTCGCGATTCGAAGGGAAAGACTCGCGTGGCGAGCGATGAAGATCATCACTCGCGAGGCGAGGATCATAGCTCGTCATGGCGACCGATGAATGTCGCTACGACCAGGCTTCCTATTTTCACAAAAACCCGACGATTCACATGGTTCTAAGCCTAGTATTGATTCCAAAGTTTGTCCTAAACATTATCTAAGGTCCAGGAACACTTTCTACAGCAATCTAATCAATTCCTACCGTTAAATTATCAATTTTAGGGATTTGACCTAGTTTTCGTTTTCTCCAATTCAATCCTAATTCTTGCTAACTAATCATCAGAATTACATTCAATTAACAATACAGAGTTATTAGTCTCACCCTTACCTTAATTTGCAGAAATCACAGCTCTCCCTCTTGGTTTCTCTTCTCTTGGCTTTTTCTCCCTTTTTCTCCAAAAATGTACGTACAACAATGTTTCTCTAAAGCTAGGTCTAACCCTTTTATATCTCCTCTTAAATACTTATCTTATCTCACTTTCTCCCCCAAAACTATCTAAAATATCAAAACAGCCCTCAACTAAATATTTTATATTATTTTCAAATCTTTATTTTATTTAACAATAAAATAAATCCCTTAATCTTATCAAATCTTCCAAAACTCATAACTTATCACAATATCAACCAAACCATCAATATAGTCGTAAATCATTCAAATCATACCAAAATCATGCATATATTATATAAATATAATATAATCGCCTAAACTCGATTAAATAAACAATTAACAGAAGTGGGCGTTACAACTCTCCCCCACTTGAAAGATTTTCGTCCTCGAAAATTTACCTCAAGCAAACAACTCTGGATAAGACTCCAGCATCTTACTCTCAGGCTCCCACGTCAAGCTTTCACCAGCCGCTACCGTCCAAACGACTCTCACGAGAGGTATCTCCTTGCCTCTCAACGTCTTCACTTTACGATCATCAATCCTCACCGGTAAAGTCTCTACCATAAGGTTGTCTCTAACTTGCACATCGTCACTCTGGATTACATGAGATGGATCCGGAACATACTTTCGAAGTTGCGACACATGGAAAACGTTGTGCAAATTCGAAAGATGCGGTGGTAAACCCACTCGGTAAGCCACCGTTCCAACTCTTTCCAATATCTGATGCGGACCAATGAACTTCGGGGTCAACTTCTTTGACTTCAATGCACGTCCTACACCAGTCATAGGAGTGACTCTCAAAAATATGTGGTCTCCTTCCTTAAACTCAAGATCTTTTCTACGCTTATCATGATAACTCTTTTGTCGACTCTACGACGCTTTCATTTTCTCTTGAATCATCTGAACTTTCTCAGTAGTTTGCTGAACAATCTCTGGTCCTAAGACCACTCTTTCGCCTGACTCAAACCAACACAACGGAGTTCTGCACCTCCGACCATATAAAGCCTCGAAAGGTGCCATTCCAATACTAGAATGATAACTATTATTGTATGTGAACTCGATCAACGGAAGATGACTATCCCAAGTTCCTCCTTGCTCAAGAACACAAATCCTCAACAAATCCTCGAGCGACTGAATTGTCCTCTCCGACTGACCATCTGTTTGTGGATGATACGCCGAACTCAATCTCAACTTCGAACCCAAAGCCTCTTGCAAACTTTTCCAAAATCTAGAAGTAAATCTTGAATCTCTATCTGATACGATGCTCGAAGGAACACCATGTAACTTCACAATCTCCTTGATATAAATCTCTGCCAACTGGGCAATAAGGAAACTAATATTAATCGGTAGAAAATGAGCCGACTTTGTCAACCTATCAACAATAACCCAAATTGCGTCGTTCCCTCTAGGAGTATTCGGCAAACTCGTCACAAAATCCATTGATATACTATCCCATTTCCATTCTGGCACATCTAAAGGTACCATCATTCCGGCAGGTTTCTGATGCTCGACTTTCGACTTCTGACAAACTAAACAGGAATACACAAACTGTGCCACATCTCGTTTCAAACCAGACCACCAGAAAATCTTCTTTAAATCATGATACATCTTCGTAGCTCCCGGATGAATACTCAAGCTACTCCTGTGACTCTCTTCAAGAATCATCTTCTTAATCTCTTCATTGTCTGGAATACAAATTCTTCCTCGGAATCTCAACACACCTTGATCATCGATTTTAAAATCATTGTCTTCAGTCCGATCTCTAGCAACCAATAAGTCCACAAACTTTACATCAACTTTCTGTGCTTCCTTGATACTTTTCAGAAATTCACTATCAATCTTCAGCATACCCAGTTTCACACTCCGAGGTGACCATTCGCAAACCAAACTCATATCTCAGAACTGTTCAAGTAATTCGAACTCTCTGACCATCATAGCGGACATATGCAATGTCTTCCTACTCAAGGCATCTGCAACAACATTAGCTTTACCTGGATGGTAATTCAAACCAAAGTCATAATCTTTCAGCAATTCTAGCCATCTATGCTGCCTCATATTCAATTCTTTCTGATCGAACAAATACTTCAAACTCTTGTGATCACTAAACACCTCAAATCTCGAACCATACAAGTAATGTCTCCATATCTTCAATACAAAGACTACGGCCGCCAGCTCGAGATCATGCGTAGGATAATTCTTCTCATGAACTCTCAACTGTCTTGAAGCATAAGCTACCACTTTACCTTCTTGCATAAGCACACCTCCTAAACCCAACTTGGACGCATCACAATGCACCACAAAAGGTTCATCTGACTTCGGTAAAATCAGCACTGGAGCAGTCGTCAGACGCTTCTTCGATTCACCAAAACTGTTCTCACAATGGACGTCCCACGCAAAAGTTTTACCTTTACAAGTCAACTGCGTTAGCGGAAGAGCTAACTTGGAAAACCCTTCAATAAATCTTCTATAGTAACCAGCTAAATCCAAGAAGCTTCTAATCTCTGTAACGGACTTAGGAGTCTCCCATTGCGATACCGCTTCAACTTTAGCCGGATCCACAGCAATACCATCACCAGAAATAACATGGCCAAGAAAACTCACTTCTTTCAACCAGAACTCACACTTAGACAATTTGGCATAAAGTTTCTTCTCTTTCAACACTTGCAAGACAATCCTCAGATGCTCAGCATGTTCTTCTTCAGTCTTGGAGTAAATCAAAATATCATCGATGAATACAACTACGAACCGATCCAAAAATGCATGGAAGATGCGATACATATATTCCATAAACACTCCAGGTGCATTGGTAACACCAAAAGGCATAACTTTATATTCATAGTGACCATAACGCGTTCTGAAAGCCGTCTTCTACATATCCTCATCTTTTACTTTAATCTGGTGATAACCTGACCTCAAATCAATCTTGCTGAAAACACGTGCACCCACTAACTGATCCATCAAATCAACAATTCTCGGAAGTGAATACCTATTCTTGATAGTTACCTTGTTCAACTGTCGATAATCAATACATAACCTCATACTACCATCTTTCTTCTTTACTAACAAAACCGGTGCTCCCCAAGGTGAAACACTTGGTCTAACAAATTTCTTCTCAAGCAAATCTTCCAACTGTTTCTTCAACTCAGATAATTCGGAGGCAGACATACGATAAGGTGCCATCGACACCGGCTTCATTCCATGGACTAGATCAATAGAAAACTCAACTTCTCTCTCTGGAGGCACATCAGGAATTTCATCTGGAAAAACTTCAGGAAATTCACACACCACTTGTAGCTTATCAATCACTGCTTGATTCTCAATAGATAAGGTAGCCATTAACGAAAACATCAAGATACCATCGCGTTCCAGTTGCTTCAGCTGGTTAGTAGATAAAAACTCTGCACCACTCTCCTCTTCGATGGAAGATAAATGCACTGACTTGCTAAAACAATTAATAAGAACGTGGTTGTACTCTAACCAGTTCATACCCAGAATCACATCCATACCGCTCAAAGGTAGACAAACTAAATCCATTTCAAAATCACGACCAAACATAGACAAAGGACATTTCAAACATACGAGAGAAGTAGTCACCGAACCCTTAGCTGGAGTTTCGACAACCATCTCTCCATTCATATCAGACAAATCAAGACCCAAAGCAGAAACACAATTGAAAGCAATAAAGCAATGCGTAGCACCAGTATCAATAATAGCAACTAAAGGAGTATTATTAATATAGCAAGTACCTCTGATCAAACGATCCTCGTTCTCCGTCTGCGTACCAGTTAAAGCAAAGACCCTACCAGTAGTCGGCGCCCTCTTAGGCTGAGTACACTGTGAACTAATGTGACCCTCTCCATTGCAGTTAAAACACACAATGTCCGTACGCTTGCATTCAGCTACAATATGACCTTTCTTACCACACCGGACACACTTCTTGATTTCTTCAGGACAAACATTGCTTTTGTGGCCTTTCCCACCACAGTTGAAACACACAATCTCAGTAGCATCCTTCTTCTTAGGCCGCCTATCATAGACCATCCTCTGTTTCCCTTTATCAGCAGGGGCACTGTACGGCTTAGGATGACTCTGCTGCCCCTTGCCCTTCCTCTCGTTCACTATCTTGTAGTGAGCCTTCGTATCCTCTTCATAGATCCTGCAGCTATTAACCAAATCTGGAAAAACTCTAAGCTGTTGATACCCAATCGCCCTTTTGATGTCGGGTCTCAAACCATTCTCGAACTTGATGCATTTCGAGAACTCAGCATTCTCAGCAGTATAGTGCGGGTAGAACTTCGCCAACTCAACAAACTTGGCAGCATACTCAGTCATAGACATGTTTCCTTGCTTCAGCTCAAGGAATTCAATCTCCTTTTTCCCGCGAACATCTTCCGGAAAGTATCTTCTCAGGAACTCTCTCCTGAACACAGCCCAGGTCACAACAGCTCCTTCTTGCCCAAGGGTAGGTAGAAGGCCAACCCACCAGTCATCAGCTTCCTCAGCTAGCTGATGAGTACCAAACCGCACTTTCTGATCTTCAGTGCACTGCATAACACGGAAAATCCTCTCAATCTCTTTAAGCCACGTCTGGGCTCCATCAGGGTCATATCGTCCTTTGAAAGTTGGAGGGTTCTTCTTCATGAAAGTCTCCAACATCCTAGTCTCAACATTCGCACCAGCATTTGCGTTAGGTTGTTGTCCCACAGCTTGGGCAACAACTTGTAGTGCAGCAGCTAACGGATCATCGTTTCTTCCAGCCATTCCTGATATTCTACAAAAGTAGCAACAACAACATAAGATAGTAATATAAATATTACTAAGACTCGACACGACTCTTCTAATTGACCGGACGGACCAACCAGGCTCTGATACCAATTGTAACACCCCGTTTTCCCAATATACAAATTTCTTAAATCAATTATTAGAGTAAGCATCATAAACAACGGGATATCACATATAAACATAATCCAAAACAGTTAAATAATAATTCAACCAAATATCTTAAACATTGCAGCGGAAATTATATCATAGTCATAAAACGTTTTGGCACGCAGGCCCCATCAAAATAATCTCAAAAGAGTTAGTTCAATAACACAATAGCATATTATTCACGTAATAGAACGAAGCATGCATAACATATAGCCCCATCCCGTTACGTATCAGAGCGACCTAGACGACACAGTGAAGGCAAGGCCACTCACGACGGAAACTGCACACTAAGCACGATCACCTGCAAGTTACCCATACGAAGGGCAACGTTTTCAAGCAGAAGGGGTGAGATATCATAACAAAATAATGTTAATCAAAGTAATTCGAATCATAATTAACATTAACATCATAATCAATCTTAAGTAACTTTGCATATTTGATAAACAATTATCACGTAATCACATCATCAATCATAGACAACTTTGCATATTCAATAAACAAGTATCACGAATTCACATATTTAATAAACATAGCACTATAGACATGACAATGTGACAATGCTCTTAGACTCCTTATATGCATGTGGTACCAATCGTCATCATAAGTATTAATATACTTTAATCGTGCGGAGGACAAAGCTCCTATAAATCGTGCGGAGGACAAAGCTCCTAATAATCGTGGTGAGGACTAAGCTCAATGAAATGCTATGCATGGACTCTTATGAACAAATCACCGTAATCAACATATCAACATGCATCCAATAATTTGGAGCTAAACGTCATCATTTCATCATATATATAGACCTTATGCACCTGGTTAAATAACAGCAGTAGCACAGTCAAGTCACATAACAGGATGACATCATTATATCAATAGCACATCAATTGCATCATAATTAAACCTTCATATCTTACATAATTGCACAATACATTAATCATGCTCAATTAAATTTCAACATATCTTAAACAGCTTTACAGACTGCATTAAACGTCATCATTAGGTCTCATTACCATAAGGGGGTTCTCTCTTGATCCAAACGTGCGACACAGATCGCACAAACACTCAAGACACTCCAACCTGGAAGTGCTCGCGAGGCGAGAATTCTTACTCACCATGGCGAGTACAAGACAAGTTCCAAACTAATGCTGTTCTGGGTTTAATCTTGTCCTACATTCATCCCTATTCATTACTAGGTATGTTCAAGCACTCAAAGGCACTCAAAGTCCAACTAAAAAGGTCGAAACACAAAATCCAACATGCTCTCTGCTTTAGCTCGCTATGGCGAGTAAGGTTGCTCGCTATGGCGAGCAATACCAAAAGAACTCGCGATTCGAAGGGAAAGACTCGCGTGGCGAGCGATGAAGATCATCACTCGCGAGGCGAGGATCATAGCTCGTCATGGCGACCGATGAATGTCGCTACGACCAGGCTTCCTATTTTCACAAAAACCCGACGATTCACATGGTTCTAAGCCTAGTATTGATTCCAAAGTTTGTCCTAAACATTATCTAAGGTCCAGGAACACTTTCTACAGCAATCTAATCAATTCCTACCGTTAAATTATCAATTTTAGGGATTTGACCTAGTTTTCGTTTTCTCCAATTCAATCCTAATTCTTGCTAACTAATCATCAGAATTACATTCAATTAACAATACAGAGTTATTAGTCTCACCCTTACCTTAATTTGCAGAAATCACAGCTCTCCCTCTTGGTTTCTCTTCTCTTGGCTTTTTCTCCCTTTTTCTCCAAAAATGTACGTACAACAATGTTTCTCTAAAGCTAGGTCTAACCCTTTTATATCTCCTCTTAAATACTTATCTTATCTCACTTTCTCCCCCAAAACTATCTAAAATATCAAAACAGCCCTCAACTAAATATTTTATATTATTTTCAAATCTTTATTTTATTTAACAATAAAATAAATCCCTTAATCTTATCAAATCTTCCAAAACTCATAACTTATCACAATATCAACCAAACCATCAATATAGTCGTAAATCATTCAAATCATACCAAAATCATGCATATATTATATAAATATAATATAATCGCCTAAACTCGATTAAATAAACAATTAACAGAAGTGGGCGTTACAACTCTCCCCCACTTGAAAGATTTTCGTCCTCGAAAATTTACCTCAAGCAAACAACTCTGGATAAGACTCCAGCATCTTACTCTCAGGCTCCCACGTCAAGCTTTCACCAGCCGCTACCGTCCAAACGACTCTCACGAGAGGTATCTCCTTGCCTCTCAACGTCTTCACTTTACGATCATCAATCCTCACCGGTAAAGTCTCTACCATAAGGTTGTCTCTAACTTGCACATCGTCACTCTGGATTACATGAGATGGATCCGGAACATACTTTCGAAGTTGCGACACATGGAAAACGTTGTGCAAATTCGAAAGATGCGGTGGTAAACCCACTCGGTAAGCCACCGTTCCAACTCTTTCCAATATCTGATGCGGACCAATGAACTTCGGGGTCAACTTCTTTGACTTCAATGCACGTCCTACACCAGTCATAGGAGTGACTCTCAAAAATATGTGGTCTCCTTCCTTAAACTCAAGATCTTTTCTACGCTTATCATGATAACTCTTTTGTCGACTCTACGACGCTTTCATTTTCTCTTGAATCATCTGAACTTTCTCAGTAGTTTGCTGAACAATCTCTGGTCCTAAGACCACTCTTTCGCCTGACTCAAACCAACACAACGGAGTTCTGCACCTCCGACCATATAAAGCCTCGAAAGGTGCCATTCCAATACTAGAATGATAACTATTATTGTATGTGAACTCGATCAACGGAAGATGACTATCCCAAGTTCCTCCTTGCTCAAGAACACAAATCCTCAACAAATCCTCGAGCGACTGAATTGTCCTCTCCGACTGACCATCTGTTTGTGGATGATACGCCGAACTCAATCTCAACTTCGAACCCAAAGCCTCTTGCAAACTTTTCCAAAATCTACTAGTAAATCTTGAATCTCTATCTGATACGATGCTCGAAGGAACACCATGTAACTTCACAATCTCCTTGATATAAATCTCTGCCAACTGGGCAATAAGGAAACTAATATTAATCGGTAGAAAATGAGCCGACTTTGTCAACCTATCAACAATAACCCAAATTGCGTCGTTCCCTCTAGGAGTATTCGGCAAACTCGTCACAAAATCCATTGATATACTATCCCATTTCCATTCTGGCACATCTAAAGGTACCATCATTCCGGCAGGTTTCTGATGCTCGACTTTCGACTTCTGACAAACTAAACAGGAATACACAAACTGTGCCACATCTCGTTTCAAACCAGACCACCAGAAAATCTTCTTTAAATCATGATACATCTTCGTAGCTCCCGGATGAATACTCAAGCTACTCCTGTGACTCTCTTCAAGAATCATCTTCTTAATCTCTTCATTGTCTGGAATACAAATTCTTCCTCGGAATCTCAACACACCTTGATCATCGATTTTAAAATCATTGTCTTCAGTCCGATCTCTAGCAACCAATAAGTCCACAAACTTTACATCAACTTTCTGTGCTTCCTTGATACTTTTCAGAAATTCACTATCAATCTTCAGCATACCCAGTTTCACACTCCGAGGTGACCATTCGCAAACCAAACTCATATCTCAGAACTGTTCAAGTAATTCGAACTCTCTGACCATCATAGCGGACATATGCAATGTCTTCCTACTCAAGGCATCTGCAACAACATTAGCTTTACCTGGATGGTAATTCAAACCAAAGTCATAATCTTTCAGCAATTCTAGCCATCTATGCTGCCTCATATTCAATTCTTTCTGATCGAACAAATACTTCAAACTCTTGTGATCACTAAACACCTCAAATCTCGAACCATACAAGTAATGTCTCCATATCTTCAATACAAAGACTACGGCCGCCAGCTCGAGATCATGCGTAGGATAATTCTTCTCATGAACTCTCAACTGTCTTGAAGCATAAGCTACCACTTTACCTTCTTGCATAAGCACACCTCCTAAACCCAACTTGGACGCATCACAATGCACCACAAAAGGTTCATCTGACTTCGGTAAAATCAGCACTGGAGCAGTCGTCAGACGCTTCTTCGATTCACCAAAACTGTTCTCACAATGGACGTCCCACGCAAAAGTTTTACCTTTACAAGTCAACTGCGTTAGCGGAAGAGCTAACTTGGAAAACCCTTCAATAAATCTTCTATAGTAACCAGCTAAATCCAAGAAGCTTCTAATCTCTGTAACGGACTTAGGAGTCTCCCATTGCGATACCGCTTCAACTTTAGCCGGATCCACAGCAATACCATCACCAGAAATAACATGGCCAAGAAAACTCACTTCTTTCAACCAGAACTCACACTTAGACAATTTGGCATAAAGTTTCTTCTCTTTCAATACTTGCAAGACAATCCTCAGATGCTCAGCATGTTCTTCTTCAGTCTTGGAGTAAATCAAAATATCATCGATGAATACAACTACGAACCGATCCAAAAATGCATGGAAGATGCGATACATATATTCCATAAACACTCCAGGTGCATTGGTAACACCAAAAGGCATAACTTTATATTCATAGTGACCATAACGCGTTCTGAAAGCCGTCTTCTGCATATCCTCATCTTTTACTTTAATCTGGTGATAACCTGACCTCAAATCAATCTTGCTGAAAACACGTGCACCCACTAACTGATCCATCAAATCATCAATTCTCGGAAGTGGATACCTATTCTTGATAGTTACCTTGTTCAACTGTCGATAATCAATACATAACCTCATACTACCATCTTTCTTCTTTACTAACAAAACCGGTGCTCCCCAAGGTGAAACACTTGGTCTAACAAATTTCTTCTCAAGCAAATCTTCCAACTGTTTCTTCAACTCAGATAATTCGGAGGCAGACATACGATAAGGTGCCATCGACACCGGCTTCATTCCATGGACTAGATCAATAGAAAACTCAACTTCTCTCTCTGGAGGCACATCAGGAATTTCATCTGGAAAAACTTCAGGAAATTCACACACCACTTGTAGCTTATCAATCACTGCTTGATTCTCAATAGATAAGGTAGCCATTAACGAAAACATCAAGATACCATCGCGTTCCAGTTGCTTCAGCTGGTTAGTAGATAAAAACTCTGCACCACTCTCCTCTTCGATGGAAGATAAATGCACTGACTTGCTAAAACAATTAATAAGAACGTGGTTGTACTCTAACCAGTTCATACCCAGAATCACATCCATACCGCTCAAAGGTAGACAAACTAAATCCATTTCAAAATCACGACCAAACATAGACAAAGGACATTTCAAACATACGAGAGAAGTAGTCACCGAACCCTTAGCTGGAGTTTCGACAACCATCTCTCCATTCATATCAGACAAATCAAGACCCAAAGCAGAAACACAATTGAAAGCAATAAAGCAATGCGTAGCACCAGTATCAATAATAGCAACTAAAGGAGTATTATTAATATAGCAAGTACCTCTGATCAAACGATCCTCGTTCTCCGTCTGCGTACCAGTTAAAGCAAAGACCCTACCAGTAGTCGGCGCCCTCTTAGGCTGAGTACACTGTGAACTAATGTGACCCTCTCCATTGCAGTTAAAACACACAATGTCCGTACGCTTGCATTCAGCTACAATATGACCTTTCTTACCACACCGGACACACTTCTTGATTTCTTCAGGACAAACATTGCTTTTGTGGCCTTTCCCACCACAGTTGAAACACACAATCTCAGTAGCATCCTTCTTCTTAGGCCGCCTATCATAGACCATCCTCTGTTTCCCTTTATCAGCAGGGGCACTGTACGGCTTAGGATGACTCTGCTGCCCCTTGCCCTTCCTCTCGTTCACTATCTTGTAGTGAGTCTTCGTATCCTCTTCATAGATCCTGCAGCTATTAACCAAATCTGGAAAAACTCTAAGCTGTTGATACCCAATCGCCCTTTTGATGTCGGGTCTCAAACCATTCTCGAACTTGATGCATTTCGAGAACTCAGCATTCTCAGCAGTATAGTGCGGGTAGAACTTCGCCAACTCAACAAACTTGGCAGCATACTCAGTCATAGACATGTTTCCTTGCTTCAGCTCAAGGAATTCAATCTCCTTTTTCCCGCGAACATCTTCCGGAAAGTATCTTCTCAGGAACTCTCTCCTGAACACAGCCCAGGTCACAACAGCTCCTTCTTGCCCAAGGGTAGGTAGAAGGCCAACCCACCAGTCATCAGCTTCCTCAGCTAGCTGATGAGTACCAAACCGCACTTTCTGATCTTCAGTGCACTGCATAACACGGAAAATCCTCTCAATCTCTTTAAGCCACGTCTGGGCTCCATCAGGGTCATATCGTCCTTTGAAAGTTGGAGGGTTCTTCTTCATGAAAGTCTCCAACATCCTAGTCTCAACATTCGCACCAGCATTTGCGTTAGGTTGTTGTCCCACAGCTTGGGCAACAACTTGTAGTGCAGCAGCTAACGCATCATCGTTTCTTCCAGCCATTCCTGATATTCTACAAAAGTAGCAACAACAACATAAGATAGTAATATAAATATTACTAAGACTCGACACGACTCTTCTAATTGACCGGACGGACCAACCAGGCTCTGATACCAATTGTAACACCCCGTTTTCCCAATATACAAATTTCTTAAATCAATTATTAGAGTAAGCATCATAAACAACGGGATATCACATATAAACATAATCCAAAACAGTTAAATAATAATTCAACCAAATATCTTAAACATTGCAGCGGAAATTATATCATAGTCATAAAAAGTTTTGGCACGCAGGCCCCATCAAAATAATCTCAAAAGAGTTAGTTCAATAACACAATAGCATATTATTCACGTAATAGAACGAAGCATGCATAACATATAGCCCCATCCCGTTACGTATCAGAGCGACCTAGACGACACAGTGAAGGCAAGGCCACTCACGACGGAAACTGCACACTAAGCACGATTGTAACGCTCCTATTTCTATTAAAGCAATTAAACATGCGAATAATACATTTATTCAAGAAATAGAGATTACGTCTTATTCAAAATTCAAAAACCGATAGACATGTATGTAAACCTCAACAGTTACAGCGGAATATAATCAGAGTGATCAAATATATACATGCCATGAGCAAATAAATCATATCCAAAAGATAAATCTCAAAACCCAAACATCGGGTAGTCATCAACAAAATAATAATCCCAACGAAAATATAAACAACCTAATCTAGACCGACACGACAAGCCTAGATCAGAGCCGACACGACACCGATATCGGAGGAAGCTCCCGATATCCCAAGCAAAGACTCACCGAGACTACTCCTGCACAACGTCTACTCACCCATACAGGCAAGTAGGCAGTTAAAACCACTGGGGGTAAGCATTACATTATCATAATCCAGATAATAATCAAATCAAATAAATATCATGTACTTGAATAATAATAGTCATGCATAAATACTTATATCACAACTTGATAGCTCATATCCACATATATCAATCACATGAATAATTATCCAATCATAAATATTCATTCACAACATCAATCATAAACAATCATTGTCAACTTTCATTCTTCTCAATTCATCACCAATCACATATTTCACATAGGACTCATGCTATGATATGCACTTATTGACACATAAATGCATGTGGTACCAAATCTCAACAAGGTCGTCACCTCCGATGGACAAGTCAACATCGCATGTAAGGCTCACCTCTGCCTTACAATAATCTCGAAGTAAAAGATTCATCCCTTTTACAGCAACAACGACTATGATGCATGGACATGTGTAAGGACTCGATAATGCGACAACAAATCACAATCTCAACTCAATATATAGGACAACACCCAATTATATTGATTATCTCCACAACATTGCATTATCAAGAAAACATGCCCACACAAATAAATCATAGTATTCATCATCACACATCAACATATTATCAATAATCAACAATGTCACTCAACATCAACTATATCATATAGTTTCACCAATTCAAGCATTCTCATATTCCAAGTAAGATAGCAAAATATATCTCATGATCATTATCACATCCCAATTACATATTTACATACTCAATTATTCCCTCTAAATACTTCATTAAGCCAAATATCAAGTTTGGAAAAGTTTCACGACTCATAGAAAAAGTTATGCTAAGTTTTCACAAAAATTCACATGACCCATGTGTAGTAATTTGATCATAACTCGAGTTCTAAAAATCATTTGGACCTGAAACCAACGCCATTAGAAAGCTAACAAAATTATCTAAAACTTTCATGTTTACACCAAAGGCCAATTCGAAACAGAAATAGGTGAAAAAGACGCAAGAACGCGAAACAGGAGATGCTGGAACTGGCGCTTCTTGAGAAGCTTCTGGCCTACTTCTGAAGAGTGCTCCTGAAGTACGCTTCTGAAGAGTGCTTCTGAAGTACGCTTCTGAAGGGTGCTTCTGAAGTGTGCTTCTGAAGTATGCTTCTGAAGTGTGCTTCTGGCCTGTTCGCTTACAGCTTTTCCAAAAGTGCGTTTTTCACCATTTCGCGCGTAAAATGCAAACCGTTAATCGGATTTTGATGCCGTTTTCACCTACATGATCCTGACACTTGACTCTAACATAATCTATAAAAATTTCATGTTTCAACCATCCCAAAAGTCATTTTCCAAAACCTCACATAATCACTTATTGGCGAAAACGCTTAAACATCGACATTTCACACGAAAAATCCGTTTTCTCCCAAACGACTCAACTAACATAACCACAACGTGAAAACAGAAATTCTCATAGGTTCAATTCATCCAACAATAACAAAATTTCAGTCAACAACCATATATATATCAAAAAGTTCATTTTGGTCCTTCACATGAACACTTAACTCAACTTCACTAATTTCACAAAACCATCAACAACAATTTATTTCTCATCATCAATCCACAATTAAGTATACCCAAATCATAATTCACTTACAATAGCATCAGTTAACAATAACCACATTAATGGAATATGAATCACATCTCTTTTCAATCAAAGCATATCAAATTTCATCAATTAAGCATAATTTCATAACTTAACATTTATACATACTTTGAAACATGTAATTTCACCCATAAACATACCATAATCATCAATTCAAGCACAAGAAAATAGCATCACAGCAAGAGCACGAATTTAACAACAATTGTTCACCAACCCATTTTCATACAACATGAGAAAATGCAAAGATTGTACATGATTATGATAATAACTAACCCCCTTACCTTTGAAGTTGATTATCTCTAACCCTTGCTTCAATTCAGCTCCTAGGTCACCCAAATTGATTCCTCAAGCTTTCCCTTCAACACTCTTGTTCTTCTCTTCACCTCTTTCTCTCTCTAGGAAAATGTTTTGTGAAGTGAATGATATTTTCTATGACAACCCTAATGTTATCTCCCTTAATGGGCTTAACTCAAAATGCTAATGGGCCTAACCCATTCTAACACAATTCAAAAGTTTCTATACACTCAACGGTAATTACTAACAACGGTAAAATATAACCAACGGTCACTAACGGTAAAAACTAATCACTACACTAGTAACTTAGTAAAATAAGGGTCCTCACCAATTAATAAAATAATTCTCACCAAAATTACCATTTTACCCTTACCCGTCAAATGACCAAAATACCCTTCTAATACGGTAATCCATTTAAATGCACCCAATGACAATTAAATACACACAAGCACATTTAATCACACACAAACACAATTAAAAGTAATTAAAATAAATCTAGCTAAAAATTGGGCTGTTACAACGATCACCTGCAAGTTACCCATACGAAGGGCAACGTTTTCAAGCATAAGGGGTGAGATATCATAACAAAATAATGTTAATCAAAGTAATTCGAATCATAATTAACATTAACATCATAATCAATCTTAAGTAACTTTGCATATTTGATAAACAATTATCACGTAATCACATCATCAATCATAGACAACTTTGCATATTCAATAAACAAGTATCACGAATTCACATATTTAATAAACATAGCACTATAGACATGGCAATGTGACAATGCTCTTAGACTCCTTATATGCATGTGGTACCAATCGTCATCATAAGTATTAATATACTTTAATCGTGCGGAGGACAAAGCTCCTATAAATCGTGCGGAGGACAAAGCTCCTAATAATCGTGGTGAGGACTAAGCTCAATGAAATGCTATGCATGGACTCTTATGAACAAATCACCGTAATCAACATATCAACATGCATCCAATAATTTGGAGCTAAACGTCATCATTTCATCATATATATAGACCTTATGCACCTGGTTAAATAACAGCAGTAGCACAGTCAAGTCACATAACAGGATGACATCATTATATCAATAGCACATCAATTGCATCATAATTAAACCTTCATATCTTACATAATTGCACAATACATTAATCATGCTCAATTAAATTTCAACATATCTTAAACAGCTTTACAGACTGCATTAAACGTCATCATTAGGTCTCATTACCATAAGGGGGTTCTCTCTTGATCCAAACGTGCGACACAGATCGCACAAACACTCAAGACACTCCAACCTGGAAGTGCTCGCGAGGCGAGAATTCTTACTCACCATGGCGAGTACAAGACAAGTTCCAAACTAATGCTGTTCTGGGTTTAATCTTGTCCTACATTCATCCCTATTCATTACTAGGTATGTTCAAGCACTCAAAGGCACTCAAAGTCCAACTAAAAAGGTCGAAACACAAAATCCAACATGCTCTCTGCTTTAGCTCGCTATGGCGAGTAAGGTTGCTCGCTATGGCGAGCAATACCAAAAGAACTCGTGATTCGAAGGGAAAGACTCGCGTGGCGAGCGATGAAGATCATCACTCGCGAGGCGAGGATCATAGCTCGTCATGGCGAGCGATGAATGTCGCTACGACCAGGCTTCCTATTTTCACAAAAACCCGACGATTCACATGGTTCTAAGCCTAGTATTGATTCCAAAGTTTGTCCTAAACATTATCTAAGGTCCAGGAACACTTTCTACAGCAATCTAATCAATTCCTACCGTTAAATTATCAATTTTAGGGATTTGACCTAGTTTTCGTTTTCTCCAATTCAATCCTAATTCTTGCTAACTAATCATCAGAATTACATTCAATTAACAATACAGAGTTATTAGTCTCACCCTTACCTTAATTTGCAGAAATCACAGCTCTCCCTCTTGGTTTCTCTTCTCTTGGCTTTTTCTCCCTTTTTCTCCAAAAATGTACGTACAACAATGTTTCTCTAAAGCTAGGTCTAACCCTTTTATATCTCCTCTTAAATACTTATCTTATCTCACTTTCTCCCCCAAAACTATCTAAAATATCAAAACAGCCCTCAACTAAATATTTTATATTATTTTCAAATCTTTATTTTATTTAACAATAAAATAAATCCCTTAATCTTATCAAATCTTCCAAAACTCATAACTTATCACAATATCAACCAAACCATCAATATAGTCGTAAATCATTCAAATCATACCAAAATCATGCATATATTATATAAATATAATATAATCGCCTAAACTCGATTAAATAAGGGTTAATAGTGCTTTACCCCCCTGTAATATAGGTCATTTCCGGTTTTCCCCCCTGTAAAATATTTTTTTTGAATTTCATCCTTGTAATTTGAAGATTTTTTGGTTTTGGACCTTCATGGAAAATTTCACTCCCTGTAATTTGAGCAAATTTAGGTTTACCCCCTTGTAATTTGAGAAAATTTCGGTTTACCCCCCTGTTAATTTGAGCAAATTTCGGTTTACCCCCTATCATATCTTTGATTTTGTACTGTCAAAATTCATGAAGGTCCAAAACCAAAAATCATCAAATTACAAGGACGAAATCCAAAAAAAATATTTTACAGGGGGTAAAACCGGAAATGACCTATATTACAGGGGGGTAAAACACTATTAACCCATTAAATAAACAATTAACAGAAGTGGGCGTTACAACTCTCCCCCACTTGAAAGATTTTCGTCCTCGAAAATTTACCTCAAGCAAACAACTCTGGATAAGACTCCAGCATCTTACTCTCAGGCTCCCACGTCAAGCTTTCACCAGCCGCTACCGTCCAAACGACTCTCACGAGAGGTATCTCCTTGCCTCTCAACGTCTTCACTTTACGATCATCAATCCTCACCGGTAAAGTCTCTACCATAAGGTTGTCTCTAACTTGCACATCGTCACTCTGGATTACATGAGATGGATCTGGAACATACTTTCGAAGTTGCGACACATGGAAAACGTTGTGCAAATTCGAAAGATGCGGTGGTAAACCCACTCGGTAAGCCACCGTTCCAACTCTTTCCAATATCTGATGCGGACCAATGAACTTCGGGGTCAACTTCTTTGACTTCAATGCACGTCCTACACCAGTCATAGGAGTGACTCTCAAAAATATGTGGTCTCCTTCCTGAAACTCAAGATCTTTTCTACGCTTATCATGATAACTCTTTTGTCGACTCTACGACGCTTTCATTTTCTCTTGAATCATCTGAACTTTCTCAGTAGTTTGTTGAACAATCTCTGGTCCTAAGACCACTCTTTCGCCTGACTCAAACCAACACAACGGAGTTCTGCACCTCCGACCATATAAAGCCTCGAAAGGTGCCATTCCAATACTAGAATGATAACTATTATTGTATGTGAACTCGATCAACGGAAGATGACTATCCCAAGTTCCTCCTTGCTCAAGAACACAAATCCTCAACAAATCCTCGAGCGACTGAATTGTCCTCTCCGACTGACCATCTGTTTGTGGATGATACGCCGAACTCAATCTCAACTTCGAACCCAAAGCCTCTTGCAAACTTTTCCAAAATCTAGAAGTAAATCTTGAATCTCTATCTGATACGATGCTCGAAGGAACACCATGTAACTTCACAATCTCCTTGATATAAATCTCTGCCAACTGGGCAATAAGGAAACTAATATTAATCGGTAGAAAATGAGCCGACTTTGTCAACCTATCAACAATAACCCAAATTGCGTCGTTCCCTCTAGGAGTATTCGGCAAACTCGTCACAAAATCCATTGATATACTATCCCATTTCCATTCTGGCACATCTAAAGGTACCATCATTCCGGCAGGTTTCTGATGCTCGACTTTCGACTTCTGACAAACTAAACAGGAATACACAAATTGTGCCACATCTCGTTTCAAACCAGACCACCAGAAAATCTTCTTTAAATCATGATACATCTTCGTAGCTCCCGGATGAATACTCAAGCTACTCCTGTGACTCTCTGCAAGAATCATCTTCTTAATCTCTTCATTGTCTGTAATACAAATTCTTCCTCGGAATCTCAACACACCTTGATCATCGATTTTAAAATCATTGTCTTCAGTCCGATCTCTAGCAACCAATAAGTCCACAAACTTTACATCAACTTTCTGTGCTTCCTTGATACTTTTCAGAAATTCACTATCAATCTTCAGCATACCCAGTTTCACACTCCGAGGTGACCATTCGCAAACCAAACTCATATCTCAGAACTGTTCAAGTAATTCGAACTCTCTGACCATCATAGCGGACATATGCAATGTCTTCCTACTCAAGGCATCTGCAACAACATTAGCTTTACCTGGATGGTAATTCAAACCAAAGTCATAATCTTTCAGCAATTCTAGCCATCTATGCTGCCTCATATTCAATTCTTTCTGATCGAACAAATACTTCAAACTCTTGTGATCACTAAACACCTCAAATCTCGAACCATACAAGTAATGTCTCCATATCTTCAATACAAAGACTACGGCCGCCAGCTCGAGATCATGCGTAGGATAATTCTTCTCATGAACTCTCAACTGTCTTGAAGCATAAGCTACCACTTTACCTTCTTGCATAAGCACAACTCCTAAACCCAACTTGGACGCATCACAATGCACCACAAAAGGTTCATCTGACTTCGGTAAAATCAGCACTGGAGCAGTCGTCAGACGCTTCTTCAATTCACCAAAACTGTTCTCACAATGGACGTCCCACGCAAAAGTTTTACCTTTACAAGTCAACTGCGTTAGCGGAAGAGCTAACTTGGAAAACCCTTCAATAAATCTTCTATAGTAACCAGCTAAATCCAAGAAGCTTCTAATCTCTGCAACGGACTTAGGAGTCTCCCATTGCGATACCGCTTCAACTTTAGCCGGATCCACAGCAATACCATCACCAGAAATAACATGGCCAAGAAAACTCACTTCTTTCAACCAGAACTCACACTTAGACAATTTGGCATAAAGTTTCTTCTCTTTCAACACTTGCAAGACAATCCTCAGATGCTTAGCATGTTCTTCTTCAGTCTTGGAGTAAATCAAAATATCATCGATGAATACAACTACGAACCGATCCAAAAATGCATGGAAGATGCGATTCATATATTCCATAAACACTCCAGGTGCATTGGTAACACCAAAAGGCATAACTTTATATTCATAGTGACCATAACGCGTTCTGAAAGCCGTCTTCTGCATATCCTCATCTTTTACTTTAATCTGGTGATAACCTGACCTCAAATCAATCTTGCTGAAAACACGTGCACCCACTAACTGATCCATCAAATCATCAATTCTCGGAAGTGGATACCTATTCTTGATAGTTACCTTGTTCAACTGTCGATAATCAATACATAACCTCATACTACCATCTTTCTTCTTTACTAACAAAACCGGTGCTCCCCAAGGTGAAACACTTGGTCTAACAAATTTCTTCTCAAGCAAATCTTCCAACTGTTTCTTCAACTCAGATAATTCGGAGGCAGACATACGATAAGGTGCCATCGACACCGGCTTCATTCCATGGACTAGATCAATAGAAAACTCAACTTCTCTCTCTGGAGGCACATCAGGAATTTCATCTGGAAAAACTTCAGGAAATTCACACACCACTTGTAGCTTATCAATCACTGCTTGATTCTCAATAGATAAGGTAGCCATTAACGAAAACATCAAGATACCATCGCGTTCCAGTTGCTTCAGCTGGTTAGTAGATAAAAACTCTGCACCACTCTCCTCTTCGATGGAAGATAAATGCACTGACTTGCTAAAACAATTAATAAGAACGTGGTTGTACTCTAACCAGTTCATACCCAGAATCACATCCATACCGCTCAAAGGTAGACAAACTAAATCCATTTCAAAATCACGACCAAACATAGACAAAGGACATTTCAAACATACGAGAGAAGTAGTCACCGAACCCTTAGCTGGAGTTTCGACAACCATCTCTCCATTCATATCAGACAAATCAAGACCCAAAGCAGAAACACAATTGAAAGCAATAAAGCAATGCGTAGCACCAGTATCAATAATAGCAACTAAAGGAGTATTATTAATATAGCAAGTACCTCTGATCAAACGATCCTCGTTCTCCGTCTGCGTACCAGTTAAAGCAAAGACCCTACCAGTAGTCGGCGCCCTCTTAGGCTGAGTACACTGTGAACTAATGTGACCCTCTCCATTGCAGTTAAAACACACAATGTCCGTACGCTTGCATTCAGCTACAATATGACCTTTCTTGCCACACCGGACACACTTCTTGATTTCTTCAGGACAAACGTTGCTTTTGTGGCCTTTCCCACCACAGTTGAAACACACAATCTCAGTAGCATCCTTCTTCTTAGGCCGCCTATCATCGACCATCCTCTGTTTCCCTTTATCAGAAGGGGCACTGTACGGCTTAGGATGACTCTGCTGCCCCTTGCCCTTCCTCTCGTTCACTATCTTGTAGTGAGCCTTCGTATCCTCTTCATAGATCCTGCAGCTATTAACCAAATCTGGAAAAACTCTAAGCTGTTGATACCCAATCGCCCTTTTGATGTCGGGTCTCAAACCATTCTCGAACTTGATGCATTTCGAGAACTCAGCATTCTCAGCAGTATAGTGCGGGTAGAACTTCGCCAACTCAACAAACTTGGCAGCATACTCAGTCATAGACATGTTTCCTTGCTTCAGCTCAAGGAATTCAATCTCCTTTTTCCCGCGAACATCTTCCGGAAAGTATCTTCTCAGGAACTCTCTCCTGAACACAACCCAGGTCACAACAGCTCCTTCTTGCCCAAGGGTAGGTAGAAGGCCAACCCACCAGTCATCAGCTTCCTCAGCTAGCTGATGAGTACCAAACCGCACTTTCTGATCTTCAGTGCACTGCATAACACGGAAAATCCTCTCAATCTCTTTAAGCCACGTCTGGGCTCCATCAGGGTCATATCGTCCTTTGAAAGTTGGAGGGTTCTTCTTCATGAAAGTCTCCAACATCCTAGTCTCAACATTCGCACCAGCATTTGCGTTAGGTTGTTGTCCCACAGCTTGGGCAACAACTTGTAGTGCAGCAGCTAACGCATCATCGTTTCTTCCAGCCATTCCTGATATTCTACAAAAGTAGCAACAACAACATAAGATAGTAATATAAATATTACTAAGACTCGACACGACTCTTCTAATTGACCGGACGGACCAACCAGGCTCTGATACCAATTGTAACACCCCGTTTTCCCAATATACAAATTTCTTAAATCATTTATCAGAGTAAGCATCATAAACAACGGGATATCACATATAAACATAATCCAAAACAGTTAAATAATAATTCAACCAAATATCTTAAACATTGCAGCGGAAATTATATCATAGTCATAAAACATTTTGGCATGCAGGCCCCATCAAAATAATCTCAAAAGAGTTAGTTCAATAACACAATAGCATATTATTCACATAATAGAACGAAGCATGCATAACATATAGCCCCATCCCGTTACGTATCAGAGCGACCTAGACGACACAGTGAAGGCAAGGCCACTCACGACGGAAACTGCACACTAAGCACGATTACCTGCAAGTTACCCATACGAAGGGCAACGTTTTCAAGCAGAAGGGGTGAGATTTCATAACAAAATAATGTTAATCAAAGTAATTCGAATCATAATTAACATTAACATCATAATCAATCTTAAGTAACTTTGAATATTTGATAAACAATTATCACGTAATCACATCATCAATCATAGACAACTTTGCATATTCAATAAACAAGTATCACAAATTCACATATTCAATCGTCATCAACAACATAGCACTATAGACATGACAATGTGACAATGCTCTTAGACTCCTTATATTCATGTGGTACCAATCGTCATCATAAGTATTAATATACTTTAATCGTGCGGAGGACAAAGCTCCTATATATCGTGCGGAGGACAAAGCTCCTAATAATCGTGGTGAGGACTAAGCTCAATGAAATGCTATGCATGGACTCTTATGAACAAATCACCGTAATCAACATATCAACATGCATCCAATAATTTGGAGCTAAACGTCATCATTTCATCATATATATAGACCTTATGCACTTAGTTAAATAACAGCAGTAGCACAATCAAGGCACATAACAGGATGACATCATTATATCAATAGCACATCGATTGCATCATAATTAAACCTTCATATCTTACATAATTGCACAATACATTAATCATGCTCAATTAAATTTCAACATATCTTAAACAGCTTTACAGACTGCATTAAACGTCATCATTAGGTCTCATTACCATAAGGGGGTTCTCTCTTGATCCAAACGTGCGACACAGATCGCACAAACACTCTGTTTACACTGAATTTTGGTAAACAATCGCTGGTTTCAATGATGTTTACTTGCAAGATCAACCAGTAAATCTTAGGAGCATATTGTGTTTTTGTTGTTTGAAAATAAGAGTAATACTTGTTCGTAAAGTATTTTCGATAACGTAAAGACAAGAACGTAAATGTAAATGAATTGAATTCAATCCGTGTTGAATTCAATCGAAGTTCTGTAAATAAATGAAAAGAAGTACTTTGAAAAGACTTAGTAAAACAAGACTTAAATTGCAAAAGTGTTTAAAAGATTGTATTGAATTTGTAAAGACTTAATGAAAGTTGGTATACATGTTCATACTTTGCAACTTGTAACTCGTTTGTCGCTTCCATACGGACAGTATTGAGCGTAAGTTTTTAGTATGATTGAATTGTGACCCTTTTTTCCTAAGAAAAACTACTATTTATACAGATAGTCCTATAACTACCTAATCGCATCCTTTCGATTCAAAAATCGAAACTAGCCGTTCACAAAACTAGCCGTTTGCTAACTGCTTGGCCTTATCCGTGAGACCTAAAGAGCGTGTCGACAACTTCTTTCATCCTTCGAACTAGAAACGAGGTATTCGATTCCTGCTGAAGCACATTTGTATTTTTCGATGGATTCCTTTCTCAAAACTTCGCCCCATCTTTTGGTCAAAACCCTTGACTGCATTAAATGCTCATATTCTCACAAATATTGGCTAACAAATTGCCCCCCAGAAACGTTATGTTCGAACTTTCTTTCTCGAAAAGGTGTAGAACCGTCTTCATAAAGACTTAGTGGGCCATACCGTCACTGGGAACCATCAAAAACAACCGTTCCATGCGATGGTTGACATCTATCCAATATCAAAAGCTATATATGACCCTGAGTCATATTTTTACTTTTACTTCGCTTCTCCTTAGTTTATTTTACTCTTTTTTACCATCCCCTTCTTCTACCTTGCGATTTCAAACTACTGTTCATCATTCAACAAAAACTTTTGAAATCTTCCTGGCGAGCGTAGAAGGTTCTTCTTCTCAACCAACGAAACAACATGAACCAAATGTCAATCTCACCAAAAAAACTCAGTTTATGGAAGAACCAGACGTCAAAGAAGCTGAGGACAAAATCTGGAAATCCCAGGTAATCATCTCATGCCCAAACTCATCGCATGCATACCTAGGGCCTTTGCCGGACGGCTCCGACGATCAGAAAAAACTAGACGCTGTTTTTCCTTGTAACGAGGCACAATTGCCTCTTATTTTCTCAAAAGGTCCATATGACCTAAGTTTTTTGAAATCTAAATTTAGGACTGAACCCAAGATAGAAAATAATGAGAAATACCTTGACTGGCTGGATAAAGTGGAGAAAGTCAAAGGTCCCTTTTGGAAAGAAATGGGAGTTTTCGATCTTATTCAGCTATCCTGACAGGGACCAAAATATCATAATGAGATGATAATTACTGCTCTTCACTTTTGGAACCCTTCAACCAATAGCCTTCACCTGAAATGTGGGATGCTGACTCCTACTTTACTAGACGTTGCTGGTCTAGTCGGTCTGAAACCCATAGGCCAAATTTTCGACCCTGATACTCATTCTTCAGAGATATCTTTCGATTTCTCGAGACCTGCCTATGGTAACTTCATCATTGACCATCATGACACTTCTAGCACCACAGTGTCTGATCAGGAGCATATCGCCTTCTTGACCTACTGGCTATCCATGTACATTTTTTGCTCAAGGTCGATTCAGATTCCCAAGAAATTCACCACTTTAGCAATCCAATTGCATGAAGGGAGGGACATATGCCTAAGCAAGCTTATCTTAGGATCTCTGTACGAGAGTTTGAACCATGTAGTATCCAGTATAAAAGATTTCCAACCTGGTAGCAGTCTCATTATCCCTGGCCCTATCTGGTTATTCCAACTATGGCTTCTAGCCACTTTCAGAAACAAGTTGGCAGTTCACCTGCCCCCTGCTCTTTCGAAAGCTTATGACAATATGTCAATCGAAGGTCTAGGTCTGGCCATGCTTAAGTATGGAAATAGGAGTTCTCCTGATTTGTTTGCAGTGGCTTACAACGCCTTCTTAAGCTGCACGTCTTTTACACCTTCGATGGCTCCTTTTACCACTAGATCTTATGGGCCTTCATGGTTTACGGCAAGATTTCCATCGGATTCTAGTGAAGAAGAAGTAGATATAAATGCCATCTAGGAAGCTTACCTTACTCCCACCTTTTTGTTTAGTCGAGTAACTGCTGGAAGCCCATACGGTGTGTATGGCTATCAACCCAACCATGTAGCTAGGCAGTTTGGCTTAATTCAAATCAAGCCAAGTTCACTATACAAGTGCCTCGATGATTTGAGGCAACCTCTCATAGAGCATGTCTGGAGGTCTATTCTGTGTCGGGCTCAACAGCAAAAGCTGGTTTTCGAACCCAAACCATTTACTTCATCTTATGCATGCACGAAAATGTTCTATCGATGGTGGCAGTGCTATTTCCAGCACCAATCCGATCGTGTGGATCTTGATTCCCTACTTCCTGAACTGATCCTTGCTTTTCACACTGTGCAGAATAAATCGAAGAAACACAAAGGTACGCATATTTGAGAAATTCAGGCTTTTCAAAATTTCTTTCAAACTGTATATGATCCTCTCCATCTAAAGAGGACAGTTCACTATGCGGCCAAAACCTTAAGGGATAAGATTCACGACAAAATCCCTTCGATGTCTTTTCCACCTTTTACCCCTAGTAAATATCTTTTTGCACTTCATTTTAAAACGAAGTTTCCTGTTTTGCCAACTAGTCCGTTGGCCTTGGCCTTTAGGCTACCTTATCCCAAATGGTTATTTTGTGATAGTTTAATGGGAATGAAACAAAGATTTATAAAGAGGGAAAAAGACAGAGTAACTGCGACCAAGCACAGCCTATATACATATAGATGGCATCTACACTTAAATGATCCTTATATTCGAATTTTGTCCGAAATGGGATCAGGTAGTGAACCCTTTCGATTTTCCTTTTGTAGAAAAACATCCAAATTTCGAGTCTATTGTATTTGAATAAGAGAGGATACTCATCTGTTTTGTGTTTATGGCTAGCAGCAATTCCGTTGGCTTCAGGAGATGTAGAATATCCGTAAGAAGACGACTCTCGAAGGACATCTAGATCGAAGTCTGACAAGACTGCTCACAAGAAGAAATCCTCGAAGACGGACAAGAGGAAGAAGTCTGAAAAATCTTCTAAAGGAAAACAAACCCAGACTGTTGAAGATGAGGTAAGTCATTCTTCGAATGGCTTCAAACCATACTCTCTGTAGGAAGTCTTTTAAACTTAAATTTCCTTGCAGGTTGAAATTCCTCCTGCTGCTATCGAAAGAGCTGCTGTCTCTGAGCCCATTCAGCCAAAAGAGAGTCGTAGAAAGAGGGAACATGATTCTCCGGCCTTCGAGGCGGCTGTAATGGAAGGATCTTTGGGTAAGCCTAGCCCCAAAAAGACGAAAACCCACAAGGATTCAAATCCTAACAGTGCTCATTCTTGCGTTGGTGACAACGCTTCAAAGGTATTTTTTTATAAAGACCTCTTTGTTTATTTATTTTAAACCATGGGTCCCGAAACATGCCTTTCACAATGATGTTTATTTCGCAGGCCATGCAAGTCGATATTTCCCAACATGCTCAAGTTGGTCAAGCCGAAGCTTCGCCTATTGCTGAAGAGGATGAAGGTGTCGAGACCAGCGTTCTTACACTTGATTTGGAGATCATTTCCCCTAATCATATGGTGGTAGATTCGAGTGATCATCAAGGTGAAGGGCCGGAGGAAGGTAGTGACATGGGAGTAGATCTCGATGCTGATCAATTTATTGTTACTCCCAGGGAAGATCCTATTGCTGAAAACCCTTCGCTCACTCATTACAATGCTGAGCCATCTCAACATTATCCAACTTCGGTCCCAACAAACCTAAGTCAACTTGAGGAGTCTAACCCCTTGGATGCTTTCGATCTTCTGGCCAGTGACATTCTTATGTCTAGGAGCACCGGAAAATCCCCCAATGTGTCAACTGGGGATCCTTCTCAAACTTCGACCGAAAATATTTTCGCTGAATTCCGAAGCAAAGTGTTGAGCGTTGATTTATTTGAAATCATAGAGCAAGATGAGAACGCTATTCTCGAAATACAAGGATTATTTCACAAACTCATAGCTCTTCCCTCGGGTCTCAAGTTCCAACAGTTTTTTGAAGCTTTACATCCTCTATTGGATAGCATAAAGCAAGGGTGCCTTCAAAGAAAATATGGTAAGTCCAAGCTAGAGGAACAGACTTCTCGATATGATTAGTTGTTGGATGAGATTGCTGCCTTCAAGACCAAACTGGAAGCCTTTCGACAGGAAACTCCTCTTATTCAATCCCAAATTGCGGATATTAATTTGTCGATTGCTCAATATAAAGCCAAAATCGAACAGTTGGAGGGCCAAAAAGCCCAACTTTTGGCAAAAGAAGGTATAATGAAGTCTGAGGCCCAAATCGCCATAAAAAGATTAAAGAATCGAAGTCTTCTCAGCAAGAAATAGCGCTTCTCACTGCCCAGGGTAAAGCTCTTGAAGATAAACTTGATGGCTTAAAACAACAACTGTCTCAACTTACTTCTGGTTTCCAAATGTAATCATCTTGTATCGAACCCATCATGGGAGTTTGATTTTTTTTGTTTTTTCCATTGTACTCGTATTAATTTTGTAACGGTCGAGCAACCGTTTTTAAACTTAGAGTAATATTTATTGAGAAATTATCTTCATTTTCCTAATTTCTCTTTGTGTTGGAACAAATCTCAAGATGGTCATCATGATGAGAAACCGAAAAGTCTTTTTTCCATAGGATTAGTTCACCTAGGGAACCGTAAATCTTCCAAAAATCTAATTATGAGATTCTTTTTAGGGAAGATAAAACATAAAGTTTTTTACAACTTCCTTCCCACGGTTTGGCAATCACGCCGTCCATCTGATGCCACGTGTCCTTTGATGATCCATGATGATCAAGGAAATGAACCGTCATTTTCAAAAAGGAAAAACTACTTTCAACTTCCCACTCTTCTTATAAATAGCGTTTTTGTCTCTTCATACCTCACTTATCAAACACTTTTCCATAAAAACTTTTTCATGGATTACATAAATTGTCTAAGTGATGATCTGATCATAGACATTGCTACTAGAGTGGCTAAGGAAAGCATGATTGATCTTTTTTGCTTTCAAAGACAAAACAAAAGGATCGCTGCTCTCTGCAGAGACCGTAAGGTCTCAAGAGCTTTTGGTGGAGAATGTATCAGGCTGCTTACCGATTTGAAGCCTTCTCATCCTAAGTTGGATTTCCAACTTCATTTGTGGGAGCATGGACACCACATGTTCTGCATTTTGAGGTGTACCCAGTTCATGCTGGATCCTGAGCCCTGCATCCCTACCATCCAAGGTTTGCTGAAGAATGCCATGGACGCTGGCTCTGTGACCGCTCTGTGCCGCTGCACTTTTTCATGATTTCTGGTCTCTTTTGGAGACAATAAACGTCGCGCGCTATCGCAGAGACATAACAGGCGTAGACAACTCTTTCCGTTTCGTTTCAGGCTGGTATAAAAGATTATTGCCTCCTCGGTTGATCCGTCGTCGATTCTGCAACAACTGGCACAACTGTCGCGGGGATGGATTGAGACGTAACTATCGAGGCTATCACCCTGCTGAGGATGAGCAATATGATCTCCAGCGCTTCTACCTCAGGTGTCGTCTGGACAGCGAGATTCGATGGTTCCTCGATCTCTTTGGCTTTGGCCAACTTATGTAGGACTTTCCATCGAAGAATCATTTTCTGTTTGTAGCATTTCTTTTGTAATGGTTTACTTCGCACTCTTTTAAAGCTTATTTTGAAATTTTGTGTAAACCGCCCATTAGTTGGCTTAATGAAATGCTATGTTTGGGTTTATCTTTTCGAATTACTCTTGTATGATTCTAATTTCCTGCAATGTTGGTTTATACTTTTTCAAGTACTTTCCATTTATTCGTAGAATCCTTCGATCGTCGTTCAATTCCTCGATCTCATAAGCATTATTCGAAAAGACCCTTAATATTTGCCATGGTCCTTCCCATCCGGGTGACCATTTTCCCAAAGCTCTATCTTTTTTGTCCATTGGTAAGATCACTTTCCATACCAAATCACCTTGGGCAAAAAACTTCGATTTTACTTTTTTATTATATGCTTTTGCTACCTTTTCTTTTTGTCTTGCAAGGACTTCTAATGCTGTTAATCTTTCTTCATCGAGATCGGTCAATTCGTCTATGACCATGTCCCAATAATGATTAAATGGTATTTTGCATTGCCTTTGAATTCTGACTGATTGCAACAGAATTTCTACTGGTAGTACAGTATCATGACCAAATGTTAACCTAAACGGTGTAGTGTTTATCGATTCTTTGGGAGACGTTCGACATGCCCATAAAGCTTCGCCTAATATTTCAGGCCAGTTCTTGGGCTTTGCTTTTATTTTTCGTTTAATAATAGCAATGGTGTTTTTATTTGTTGCTTCAACTTGACCATTTGCCTGTGCATAGTATGGTGTCGAAGTTAGTAATTTAAAACCTGTATCTTCGGCGAATTTCACCATCTTTCGACCAGTAAATACGGATCCTTGGTCTGTGGTTATGGTTTCTGGAATACCAAACCTATAGATGATGAACTTTTGGATAAAGCTTATAACTTCCTCTTAAGTAACATCTTTTAAGGGAATCGCTTCTATCCATTTCGTAAAATAATCTATCCCTACTAAGATGTATCTGTATCCTTTCGATGAAGTAGGTTTAATCTCCCCTATTACATCTAAGGCCCATCCTCTAAATGGCCACGGTTTGATTATTGCATGGAGTTCACTTGCTGGGACGCGTTGAATTCCAGCGTATTTTTGGCATCCTTGGCATCCTTTTGCGAATTCTATGCAGTCTTTGAGCATAGTTGGCCAATACAAACCTTGTCGAAATAAGAGCCATTTCATTTTGTGGCCTGCTTGGTGTGTCCCGCATGTTCCATCATGAGTATTGGAAACAGCCAAATATGCGTCTATTTCTCCCAGGCATTTCAACAAAACTCCTTCTGAAGTCTTTTTGAATAGCTCACTACCCATTATCACATAGCTCAAGGCTCTGTATTTCACTTTTCGAGGGGTGGCTCCATTTGGATTTTCCAGATAATCTACTATGGGCTTACGCCAATCGTTTTCATTTAAATCGTTAATGACAAAAATTTCGACAGAGTCCGTACCTTTTATGGAATCTTGACTTGCTCTGGTCCCCCCAAGTTTTGGCGTTAATGATTTTCCAGGAAAACATTCTATCGAGTTTCGCCTGTTTCTTATCTCTATTGGCTCTTGCGTCCGTTCCTTGGAGAATTTGTACCCAGAGGCCCTCTGTGCTAAGTCATTTGCGTTTTGGTTCTCTATGCGAGGTACGTGCCGAATGCCCACATGGCGGAACTGTTTTAGCAGTCTGCTAGCAATTGCATGATAGGTGACCAAACTTTCTTTAACGCACCTATATTCTCTAGTCATCTGTTTGAGGACAAGTTCAGAGTCTCCTCTGATTTCGATGCATCTTGCCCCTAGTTCGAGTGCAATCTCTAGACCTGTAATTAAAGCCTCGTACTCGGCCTCGTTGTTAGAGCAAAACTGATTGATTCGAAACATGTGTTCGAATTTATGGTGTTTGGGCGATATTAGGACTATCGCTATGCCAGTACCATTTTTATGACTAGAACCATCGAAATATAAATTCCATGGATGGTTGTCTATTTCGGTTGTCAAAACCTCACTTATTGAACGGTCTACAATGAAATCAGCCACAATCTGGCCTCTGACAGCTTTTAATGATTGATATGTTAGTGAATATTCTGTCAATGCCAAGGCCCATTTCCCGACTCGGCTATGTAAAATTGGCTTTGACAACATATGTTTAATGATATCAAAATGGGAATACACATAAACGTCAAAAGGCTTTATATAATGCTTGAGTTTTGTACATGAGAAGAATAAACACAAACAAAGTTTTTCACTAGGATGGTATCTTGTTTCAACATCGTTAAGTACTCGACTTAAATAATAAATGGCCCTTTCTGTGCCATATTCATCCTCTTGTGCTAACATACTTCCGATAGTGCCATCTGACGTTGCTATATATAACTTCATCCTTCTACCCTTCAACAAAGGAGAAAGGACCGGAGGATTTACCAAATAAGACTTGATTTCATCGAAAGCTTTTTGGTGCTCAGGTTCCCATTTGAAAATATAATCTTTCTTCAAACGAAGCAGTGGTGAGAAAGCCTGTGTCTTGCCACTTAGATTTGATATAAATCTTCGGAGAAAGTTGATTTTCCCTAATAGAGACTGTAATTCTTTCTTTGTAGAAGGAGCCTTGGTCTCAATTATTGCTTTGGTTTTGTTCTGGTTGATCTCGATTCCTTTTTTGTGTACAACGAAACCTAAGAAATCACCTGCACAAACCCCAAATGCACATTTTAATGGATTCATTTTCAATCCATATTGCCTCATCCTTTCGAATGATTGGCGTAAATGTTCCAAGTGTCTTTCTTCCGAAGAAGACTTCACTACAATGTCATCTATATAAACCTGCATAAAATTCTTTATGAAGTCATGGAACATCAAATTCATCGCCCTCTGGTACGTAGCACCAACATTTTTCAGACCAAATGGCATCACTATCCATTCATAACATCGTAACGCCCCCGGGCATCGAAATGCGGTCTTGGCGATATCTTCTTCTGCAATAAAGATTTGATTATAACCAGAGTATCCATCTAGCATACTCAAGTAATCGAAACCCGCCGCTGAATCTACTAGCATTTCTGCTACCGGCATTGGGTATTCGTCTTTGGGGGTAGCGAGATTTAGATCTCTAAAATCTATGCATACCCTTATAGTCCCATTTTTCTTTTTAACTGGAACTACATTCGCTAGCTAATCCACATACCTCGCAGGCCTGATGAAGCCGCATTTCAACAATCGATCTATTTCTTCTTTGATCTTTGGTAGGATTTGTGGAGCGAACCTACGCGGAATCTGCTTGACTGGCTTTTTATCTTGTCGAATTGGTAATTTTAACTCCACCACTTCTGGTTTCAAACCAGGCATCTCGTTGTAATCCCATGCAAAGCAATCTTTGTATTTTCTTAATAGCTCTGCAATTTGACATTTAAATTTTTCAGGGATTTTGGCACTTACATAAGTAGGTTTTTTAACCGTTCCATCACCCAAATCGATTTCTTCAAGGGGATCTTGTGCCTTCATTTTCGTGGTGGATCCCATAGGATCCTCTTCGAAGCCCAACGGTTCATCATCATAAATGCAATCCAGTTTCTGGTCTTCGACCTCGATATCTGTTGATCCGTCTTCTAACTTCTCAGTGTTCTTTGACTTCGAAGATTCGGCCTCTCTGGCCGTTTGTATCTCTTTTTCGGCCAAGTAGGCCGCAATTTTCTCCCACATATTGGGATCAGACATAATTTCACTTTCTTGCGTCCCCCCCAAGTGGCGGGGTAGCATACTCTGAAGCGTTAGGGACAAGGTCATCAGTAACCTTTTTGTATGACATTATGAGGCTTCAAGTCAGAGTCATAGAGTCCAATTTTTCCCAGAAAAGATTGAGGCAGCAAGTTGACGGTGGCTCCACCATCTGCTAGTACTTTATTTACTCCTACGCCATTAATCTTGGCCTGAATAAATAAAGGCTTGCGATGCGCTTTCATCGAGATATCTGGCTTCTTAAAAACCGCATGTTGTTCTTCCACGCAGCCATTATTCATGACATAATAGCATAGTGGCTTGTGAATTGCCATTTCATCGACAAAGTCACTTTCCACTTCATTAATCTCTGACTGGACATCGTATTCCACAGGCAGGATTGAAACCAGATTGCAAACTATGTCGAGACTCGGGTCAGATTCCGTGAAATTTGAAGTCATCTCCTCATCCTCTTTGGAACAATCCTTCTTCAAAATTGACAATGGGGGTGAAATTCTTTCTGTTGCTGGCTTCTTGACCATTTCGAATACAGTTTTCTGTTTATCCTCCGTTTTGTCAATGTTGGTAATGTCTTGTAGAGTTATTGCTTTTTTCTGGCGCTGATACCTACGCCATTGAGTTCGTGTCATAGGTTTCTTACCTTTGTAATTATTATTATAAGAATACCTGGTAGGCAATTCTGGCACATTGAGTCGAGGGGCAGGAACTTGTCTCTTCACCCATTTGGTTGGAGGGGCAGAGTAACCAGACTTCCTTCCTCCTGAAAAGACCCACGTGTCCGTGGGAGAATTAGCAGACGGATTGAAAGTTCCTTTCCAATTTCTCTTTTGATAATTTTCAGCAGTGTGGTCTTTGTAAGGGACACCCTTTTTGTTGAAATTAAATTTAGGGCGGTTGTCCTTCCTCTTCCCTTTCCACTTTGCCTGTGGCTGAGCACCTTCTATGGCTTTAGCGGCCTCTTTATCGAAGACTGCGCTGCATCTTGGGCAAAGCATGGCATTGGTGTTTGAAATTTTGCAACGATTCAGAAAATCAATTAGATCTTCTTCAGCTTTAGGATATGCCTTTTCAACATCCTTTTGGAGTTGGTCCTCAGTAACCAGGCTGTCATTTTGAACATGGCCTTCAGTAACCATTTCAGCATCATTGAGCACAGCCTCTCCCGACAATAGTTTGACATCGCTTGGCGCGGCTACATCCACCATGTTTATACCCACCACTTCGGCGTACATAGACTCGGCTTTTTTGGAAGATTCGACATCAGGTTTGCTTGTTGCTTTAACCTTTTCTCCGAATTTCAGTCTTCCTTCATCGAGAGCCTTCTGCACAGAATCCCTGAAACGAGTACAACGGGATAAGTTATGGCCCAAAAAACCATGAAATTTGCAAAAACCCCTTTTCTTCCTCTGATCCAGAGGGGGAATTTTCATATTATCTGGCACCAAAATTATGCCATCAGCGACTAAAAGATCAAATATTTCTTCACATTTAGACACATCAAAAGTATAAGTTTTTGGGGGATATTTATCGTTTTTGGGCTCTTCTACGTTTTTCCCGTTTGATGGCCTTAACATTTTACAAGTGTAAGGCGGCCCATCTTTTAATTCCGCGAGATTTATTTCGCTATCTTCGACAGAATCGAAACCCCAATCGAATTCTAGTTCACTATCCCCAGTTTCGATATAAGCAACTTTTTCTTTCTTAGGGAACCTATTTGTCCTGGCTTTTTCAGCCTTGAGTCTTTCCACTTGGCGGACTCTATCTGCTAATTGCGCCATGTCCCTAAGATATTGTGTATCCAATTTCTTTCGGGCGGAATAATCTAAGCCACCCGCAGCCATTTCGACCAGTTCGTGTTCTGGCACGGCTGTAAAACATCGGGCTTTGAGGAGTCGAAATCTGTTCAGATAATCATCTATCGACTCGTGCGTTTTCCGTCTAACACTGGCCAATTCTTTCAAACTAATCTTAGACTGGCCCATGTAAAACTGCTCATGAAACGCTTTCTCCAATTGATTCCAACTAATTATGGAGTGTGGGGGCAATGTTGTGAACCTTGTGAATGCATTCTTCGTCAGAGAACTTGGGAAATATTTCAATTTCAAATTCTCATTATTTGCCAAATCACCAGCCTCCATAATATATCGAGCAACGTGCTCAACGGTGGACTCATTTGTTTCCCCAGCAAATTTAGTGAATTTCGGGATTTTATGGTTTCTTGGCATCTCCGTTTCTAAAACGAAATCGGCTAACGCGGACACGAAATTTGGACGGTGTATTCCAGTGTTGAAACCGTTTTGGGCCATCAATGTTTCGACTATATCGGCTATATTATTATGGCCTCCACAATTATTTCGACGGGCCTGCATAACCACTTGGTCAGCATTTTGGTTTCTATTTACCACTACAGGAACCCTAACGGGCTCTTCTGGTGTTTCAGGCTGTTCATTTTGTGCCTGGTTTTCGAGCACTTGATTAGTCTGTTCTTCGACGGGTGCTTCTCTTGGCCTGGCATTCGCATTTCGCGTAGCCGGCGTAGCGCGCACTTCGGGTGCGCCCAGAAAATCCGCTATCCGCCCCATGTGTTGTGACAGGGCTTGGTAACTGCTATTCATTTCCTGAATCAAAGGGCTAATAACAGTCGCAACTTGTTGTGTCACCATATTAACCATATCATGCTTAGTTTCTGCCATGGTTTGCCTTAACGCATTCATCGAAGCGTTGGTCAGCGATTGCTGAGGCGAACCGAATGGGATAAATGCTTGTTGGGTTCTACCAAACGCTACAGTTTCCCCTTGGTTAGGAAAGGGTGGCGTGATCGTGGTAGTGTGTGAAGTTTGGGTCGAGGAGGTTGGGATACCATAAGACCCTCTTCCATTGTTTCCCAAATTGAGAGACCTCTGAGAAAACATGTTTCCCGCAAACTGGGTAGTCTGAGCGGCCGTCGTAGCCACCGGGATACTTCTTGAAGTATTATTAGCCATTGTATTCGACGTATTGGCTTGTGATGTTTGCGAGACTACGTTTTCTTCAAGTATAGTCTCTACAGGCTCTAACACAGGACCCATATTGCTATTTTGGCCAAGTTGTGTAGACCCTACAAGAATTGCCTGATTGGTCGCTGTTCCTGAAGTAGAAGCAGTGTTTGCTGCTGTTGTACCACAAACTATAGAAGGGCGCGTCATTTCAGGAAGTATTTTGTTATTCCTTACACGCATACACAGTACAGACCAATAAAAAATTTAGAATCGAAAATTTTCAAAATTAAAAACACAAAAGGTCCCACTGGGCGTGCCAATTTGTTTACACTGAATTTTGGTAAACAATCGCTGGTTTCAATGATGTTTACTTGCAAGATCAACCAGTAAATCTTAGGAGCATATTGTGTTTTTGTTGTTTGAAAATAAGAGTAATACTTGTTCGTAAAGTATTTTCGATAACGTAAAGACAAGAACGTAAATGTAAATGAATCGAATTCAATCCGTGTTGAATTCAATCGAAGTTCTGTAAATAACAATAATAAAAAGAAGTACTTCGACAAGACTTAGTAAAACAAGACTTAAATTACAAAAGTGTTTAAAAGATTGTATTGAATTTGTAAAGACTTAATGAAAGTTGGTACACATGTTCATACTTTGCAACTTGTAACTCGTTTGTCGCTTCCATACGGACAATATTGAGCGTAAGTTTTTAGTATGATTGAATTGTGACCCTTTTTTCCTAAGAAAAACTACTATTTATACAGATAGTCCTATAACTACCTAATCGCATCCTTTCGATTCAAAAATCGAAACTAGCCGTTCACAAAACTAGTCGTTTGCTAACTGCTTGGCCTTATCCGTGAGACCTAAAGAGCGTGTCGACAACTTCTTTCATCCGTCGAACTAGAAACCAGGTATTCGATTCCTGCTGAAGCACATTTGTATTTTTCGATGGATTCCTTTCTCAAAACTTCGCCCCATCTTTTGGTCAAAACCCTTGACTGCATTAAATGCTCATATTCTCACAAATATTGGCTAACACACTCAAGACACTCCAACCTGGAAGTGCTCGCGAGGCGAGAATTCTTACTCGCCATGGCGAATACAAGACAAGTTCCAAACTAATGCTGTTCTGGGTTTAATCTTGTCCTACATTCATCCCTATTCATTACTAGGTATGTTCAAGCACTCAAAGGCACTCAAAGTCCAACTAAAAAGGTCGAAACGCAAAATCCAACATGCTCTCTGCTTTAGCTCGCTATGGCGAGTAAGGTTGCTCGCTATGGCGAGCAATACCAAAAGAACTCGCGAGGCGAAGGGAAAGACTCGCGTGGCGAGCGATGAAGATCATCACTCGCGAGGCGAGGATCATAGCTCGCCGTGGCGAGCGATGAATGTCGCTATGGCCAGGCTTCCTATTTTCACAAAAACCCGACGATTCACATGGTTCTAAGCCTAGTATTGATTCCAAAGTTTGTCCTAAACATTATCTAAGGTCCAGGAACACTTTCTACAGCAATCTAATCAATTCCTACCGTTAAATTATCAATTTTAGGGATTTGACCTAGTTTTCATTTTCTCCAATTCAATCCTAATTCTTGCTAACTAATCATCAGAATTACATTCAATTAACAATACAGAGTTATTAGTCTCACCCTTACCTTAATTTGTAGAAATCGCAGCTCTCCCTCTTGGTTTCTCTTCTCTTGGCTTTTTCTCCCCTTTTCTCCAAAAACGTACGTACAACAATGTTTCTCTAAAGCTAGGTCTAACCCTTTTATATCTCCTCTTAAATACTTATCTTATCTCACTTTCTCCCCCAAAACTATCTAAAATATCAAAACAGCCCTCAACTAAATATTTTATATTATTTTCAAATCTTTATTTTATTTAACAATAAAATAAATCCCTTAATCTTATCTAATCTTCCAAAACTCATAACTTATCACAATATCGACCAAACCATCAATATAGTCGTAAATCATTCAAATCATACCAAAATCATGCATATATTATATAAATATAATATAATCGCCTAAACTCGATTAAATAAACAATTAACAGAAGTGCCACTGATGTCACTAATCAATTTCAATTCCCAAAGTGTCATCCCCAACAAAAGTTGTGCCACTGATGTCACTAGTCAATTTCAATTTCAATTTCAAAAGTGTCATCCCCAGCAAAAGCTGTGTAACTGATGCCACTAGTCAATTTCAATTTCAAAAGTGTCATCCCCAGCGAAAGTTGTAACGCCCACTTTTGTTAATTGTTTATTTAATCAAGTTTAGGCGATTATATTATATTTATATAATATATGCATGATTTTGGTATGATTTGAATGATTTACGACTGTATTGATGGTTTGGTTGATATTGTGATAAGTTATGAGTTTTGGAAGATTTGATAAGATTAAGGGATTTATTTTATTGTTAAATAAAATAAAGATTTGAAAATAATATAAAATATTTAGTTGAGGGCTGTTTTGATATTTTAGATAGTTTTGGGGGAGAGAGTGAGATAAGATAAGTATTTAAGAGGAGATATAAAAGGGTTAGACCTAGCTTTAGAGAAACATTGTTGTACGTACGTTTTTGGAGAAAAAGGGAGAAAGCCTAGAGAAGAGAAACCAAGAGGGAGAGCTGCGATTTCTGCAAATTAAGGTAAGGGTGAGACTAATAACTCTGTATTGTTAATTGAATGTAATTCTGATGATTAGTTAGCAAGAATTAGGATTGAATTGGAGAAAACGAAAACTAGGTCAAATCCCTAAAATTGATAATTTAACGGTAGGAATTGATTAGATTGCTGTAGAAAGTTTTCCTGGACCTTAGATAATGTTTAGGACAAACTTTGGAATCAATACTAGGCTTAGAACCATGTGAATCGTCGGATTTTTGTGAAAATAGGAAGCCTGGCCGTAGCGACATTCATCGCTCGCCACGGCGAGCTATGATCCTCGCCTCGCGAGTGATGATCTTCATTGCTCGCCACGCGAGTCTTTCCTTCGCCTCGCGAGTTCTTTTGGTATTGCTCGCCATAGCGAGCAACCTTACTCGCCATAGCGAGCTAAGGCAGAGAGCATGTTGGATTTTGTGTTTCAACCTTTTTAGTTGGACTTTGAGTGCCTTTGAGTGCCTGAACATACCTAGTAATGAATAGGGATGAATGTAGGACAAGATTAAACCCAGAACAGCATTAGTTTGGAACTTGTCTTGTACTCGCCATGGCGAGTAAGAATTCTCGCCTCGCGAGCACTTCCAGGTTGGAGTTTCTTGAGTGTTTGTGCGATCTGTGTCGACCGTTTGGATCAAGAGAGAACCCCCTTATGGTAATGAGACCTAATGATGGCGTTTAATGCAGTCTGTAAAGCTTTTTAAGATATGTTGAAATTTAATTGAGCATGATTAATGTATTGTGCAATTATGTAAGATATGAAGGTTTAATTATGATGCAATTGATGTGCTATTGATATAATGATGTCATCCTGTTATGTGACTTGACTGTGCTACTGCTGTTATTTAACTAAGTGCATAAGGTCTATATATATGATGAAATGATGACGTTTAGCTCCAAATTATTGGATGCATGTTGATATGTTGATTACGGTGATTTGTTCATAAGAGTCCATGCATAGCATTTCATTGAGCTTAGTCCTCACCACGATTATTAGGAGCTTTGTCCTCTGCACGATTTATAGGAGCTTTGTCCTCCGCACGATTAAAGTATATTAATACTTATGATGGCGATTGGTACCACATGCATATAAGGAGTCTAAGAGCATTGTCACATTGTCATGTCTATAGTGCTATGTTGTTGATGACGATTGAATATGTGAATTCGTGATACTTGTTTATTGAATATGCAAAGTTGTCTATGATTGATGATGTGATTACGTGATAATTGTCTATCAAATATGCAAAGTTACTTAAGATTGATTATGATGTTAATGTTAATTATGATTCGAATTACTTTGATTAACATTATTTTGTTATGAAATCTCACCCCTTCAGCTTGAAAATGTTGCCCTTCGTATGGGTAACTTGCAGGTGATCGTGCTTAGTGTGCAGTTTCCGTCGTGAGTGTCCTTGCCTTCACTGTGTCGTCTAGGTTGCTCTGATACGTAACGGGATGGGGCTATATGTTATGCATGCTTCGTTCTATTACGTGAATAATATGCTATTGTGTTATTGAACTAACTCTTTTGAGATTATTTTGATGGGGCCTGCGTGCCAAAACGTTTTATGACTATGATATAATTTCCGCTGCAATGATTAAGATATTTGGTTAAATTATTATTTAACTGTTTAGGATTATGTTTATATGTGATATCCCGTTGTTTATGATGCTTACTCTGATAAATGATTTAAGAAATTTGTATATTGGGAAAACGGGGTGTTACAAAAGCTGTGCCACTGATGTCACTAATCAATTCCAATTTTAATTTCAAAAGTGTCATCCCCAGCGAAAGCTGTGCCACTGATGTCACTAGACAATGTCTTCTTTTCAATCTTATCTTCATACAACTATCATACAGGTAGTAGACAATCATTTTCCCCAGTAAAACTACATTCCCCCAAGTGGAGTCGGACCCCTTTTTCTTCAACGAATTTGGGTACTCCGTTTGTTGTTTCTTATTCCAGTCAAATCATCATTGTCATACTGCATTCATAATTGCATCACATACATTCATAGCATCTTGGGTCAAAAATGGTGTACTTTGTATTTAAGTCTCTTCGACCCGTCAAATCAAAGATTTCATCTTCAAATCTCCTGACGAAGAAACTTAAATAGGGGCATCTGTCATACCCCAATTTTTGACCCAATATACCACTAACAAGTGTCCTTTAACCCGACCGATGTCGAGCCCTCTTCTCTCAATTTTCAATTTTCATTTCATTTCCATCTTTTATTAACTTTAAATCCGTTTTAAATTTTTTTCTTTTTATCTCATTTTGATTCACTTTAATCTTTCTATTTTTTATTCTATTTCACTATTATTATTTTTATTATTGTCAAAATTTTGTCCGATAATATCCAAAGTGAACACAGCAGCTTGCCAAGCTTCCTCTCCAAGCCTCAAAACAGCTTGCCATGCTTCCTCTCCAAGCCACAACAGCCTGTCAATTTCCTCTCCAAGCAACAAAATTTTGCTCAAATCAGCTCTATAAAAACAACACACAAGCACAGCCAGAAAGGGGGGGGGGGGGGGGGGGGGGGGGGTTGCCCAACAAACAAAAAACATTCCACGGCCAGAACCAGGGAGAGAACAATTTGCATTCCATTTTTCTTACAATCCAAACCTACAATCAGAACCAAAAACAAGGAACAAATCCACAATACCATCAATCCAAATCCTCACAAAATCACACAAACGCATCAACCAAGTATCAATCACGCGCACAACAATCAAATCCAGTAAACATAAACCATATTACAAATCCAATCAACCACAAACCAAATCTAAACAGCACAAACACAAAATCATCATCAACCCCAAATCCATACAACCAAGTCTGACCCATACAAGCATCTCACAAACCGAAACACAAATCGGTTTTAAGCTTTAAAGGTTACTCTTTTTTTTTCTTTCGTTTCTTTTAGATCTAGGGTTGAAGGGTTTGATTTCAGAAATTTTAAGGCTAAAAGCGTATAGAGGAGAGGGAGTAGAATACAAAGAACAAAGAAAAATTAAAAAAAGGAGTATTGAATCACACCGGCGCGGCCATCTTGGCCGGCCGGCCCCCGCGCCAACCACCGCTCTTCTCACTGGAGAAGATGAAGAAAGGGAGGAGAGAAGAGAGAGCTTCTCTCTCTAAAAGAAGTTAGAGAGAGAAAAGGGAAGGAAAAATGAAAGAAAATCGGCCTTACCCCTATTTATAATATCAGTCCGAACCGGTTTAGTCTCTGAACCGGCCTAAACCCCTCTCAGAGGCCCAGACGCGCCTGCTGTCTCCTTTGGCCCAATTTAACCTTCTTTTTTCATTACCGCACCCCCCAGCATCCTTTCTTTGTTTTTTATTTCTTTTTCATGCATTTTAATTCTCTCTCTCTATCTGTTAATCCAGAGTGCTCTGGTCCTATATTAATTGTTAATATTATATTTTCGTTTAATTTAATTATTCTCCAGAACAATCTGGTCCTTGTTAATTAAATTATCCAGAGTGCTCTGGTCCTATATTAACTTTTAATATTATATTTTTGTTTAATTTAATTATTCTCCAGAACAATCTGGTCCTTGTTAATTAAATTAATCCAGAGTGCTCTCGTCCTAAGTTAATTGTTAATATTATATTTTTGTTCTCCAGAGTGTTCTGGTCCTATATATATTAAATACTATTTATCTCGTTGAACTAACATAAACCAAAAATCTTTTCTTCACGCACACGCACTTTTATTTTCATTACTCCTTAGTTTAATTTTCATTTACTATTCAACACAACAAAAACATTCAAATATCAAAAATCACAAAAACATTTTCATAACAAACCTTGATTCTCAAATCAAGTGATCGTTCTTTTTATTTTCTTTCTTAATCAAATTTCAAATCAATTCTAATTCAACTTTGAGTCAATTTTCTTCAATCTAAAAAACACAAACAAATTCCAATTTGCCACTTGGCTTTTTATTTCAAACCTTTTTCAAAACTAATAAAAAACACAAAATCAATCAAACGTCAATTTCTACCCCGAACTACGAGGTTTTGATCCCTCACGGGTACGTAGGCAGAGGACCTTGTCCTTCCAAATCAACTAAAAAACAATTTTCTTTTTTTCTCTTCAATCAAAATCAATTTTCATTTTCTTTTCAACTCATCATTCAATTCTATTTTCAACTCTTCAAAAGCAAGCAAGTTTAAGCACAAAAAGTTAAATAAAATCAAGAGGTTCTCGTAGAGTACTATGAATATTTAGGGTGCTAATACCTTCCCTAAATATAACCAACCCCCGAACCCTAAATCTCTTCAAAATGGGTGGTTTGGAATTTTTTTCCCTTAAAAAAATTTGTTCAGTCGTGAGATAAAAAGTGAGTCAAAAGTCAATCAAATGGCCTTGACATCCGAAAAATGGCGCGACACCACCGCATAGAGTGGGTTTACCATCGCATGTTTCGAACTTACATGATGTGTTTCATGTGTCATAACTTCCGAAGTGTGTTTCGGATTCAACTCATGTAATTCCAAGAGATGATGTGCAAGTGAGAGACAATCTTACGATTGAGACCTTACCAGTGAGGATTGAAGGTCGTGAAGTGAAGAAGCTGAGAGGCAAGGAGATACCTCTTGTGAAAATCGTTTGGGGAGGAGTTGCTGGTGAAAGTTTGACGTGGGAGTTGAAGAGCAAGATGCTGGAGTCGTATTCAGAGTTATTTGAATGAGGTACATTTTCAAGGACGAAAATATTCTAAGTGGGGGAGAATTGTAACACCCTAATTTATTATTTAGTTATTTTATCGAGTTTAGTGTCATTTGGAATAATTTATGTGAATAATTGCGATGTGTGATGTTTTGTGTTATGTGTTGTTGAATATTAGTAGCTTATTATAGTATTATTAGTGAAGGAATAAAATTAAAATAGAATAATGAGGCCGTAAGGGCAAAATTGAAATAAGATGGAATGTGTTAGGTTAGGAATAAGGAGAGGTTAGGAAAAGAAGAGTCAGACACGTAAAACAGTTTTTGGAGGAAACGTGAAAGTGAGAAGTCAAAGAAGAGAAGAACATTGTGAGAGGGCAAGGGAAAGCTTAAAGAATTCAATGTTCATTCAATCTAAGGTAAGAGTGGGACTAACCTTCTTTAATATGAGTTATATAATTCTAAAAAAAGGAGCTAACTTTGATGTTGTTGATAATTGTGATGTTAAAGAAGTTAGGGTTTTGAATTGTAATTTGATTATTGAAAGTGTAAGTAATCCGATGAATTAATGTGAAAGTTGATGTTTAGGTTGTAGAGTAACACTACTAGAAAAATTGGGAATGGAGACGGGAAAAATCCGTCTCTAAAATGAAAAAAATATGTCTCTATACGTGTCAGAGACGGAACAAGGTCTGTCGTTGTTTTTGTCGTCTCTAAACCCTTTAGAGACTATTTTTCATTTTCCGTCTCTGATCAGACGGAGCAAATCCGTCTCTAACAAATAGAATCCGTCGCCCAAACATTTTAGAAAGTTAAGAAGAATTTGTCTTTGTGGAGACGGAAAATACCGTCTCCAATATAAAAAATCCGTCTCTAAAATTGTGTTATAAAGGTTAAAATTTTCGTCTCTATTAATTAATATTCCGTCTCAACAGAGACAAATTGAAATTCCGTCTCTAAAATGTATTTTTTTTTTTATATATATATATTTGCCTCAATATTCCCACTGTTTAAGGCTAAACCGATGTTTAAAATATTCATGCTACATTTAACACTAACTCTCAAGAATGTCAATAATATTTTGATACCCGAGTTAGGAGAAGGGACAAAGTACACTCATAAAAACAAAACATGACCACAAAATGTCAAAATATTGAAGGTAATCAAACTAAAGTTTATCACCAATCCACCTAGTAGTTACCAAGATAAGTTTACCATCGATCCACTTAGTAGTTACCAACATAAAGTTGTCTAAAATATAAAAGACCATGATATGTTTTATCTAACAAAAGATACCAAAATAAAAGCAACCAAGCTAAAGTTCATCTATCTAATTGTTACCATTATCACCCTCTCCTTCCTGCTGCATTGAAGTGTTCATATTAGGCACAATATTCCCAATCATTTGCTCCAAGCGCTCCATCTTCTGTTTTAGCGTTTCTTGTTCAAAAATTTTCTTTTCAAGTTCAGCGGTTAATGCTTCAATTTTAGCCTCCATAGCAGCAACTTTTTCCGAAGAAGCTACATCGGTTGAAATTGAAGGCGATGGTCTCAAAGATTCTTTGACAACAACAACTTGAGATCCTAATCCAAATATGCGCCCCTTCTTGTTAATGCCTCCAACAATTTCCATATAAATATCATTGTCAATTTCTTCAGTAGGTTGTTGACTACTAATCTCACCACTTTGAGAGTGTTTCTCAAACATTTGAGTTTGGAACATTTCCTGCAAAAAAGATTTACTATTATTTATATAATTTAGATTTATGAAAGATAAAAAAATAAAAAATAAAAAATAAAAAAGACGCGTGTAAACATACAGCTATCTTAGCTTGTGTTTCGTTAAACCACTCATCTGGTTTCGCTTTTGGTCTATGAAGTTTGTCGTATATTTCAAACCATGTTGGTTCTCTATCCAATTCCACTCTCTAAAGCATAACCAACAAACAACAAGTTAATTTGAACATATTTAAATTGGAATTTAAAGAAAAAGAATTACAAACAACATGATCTATAAAATCACAAAAGCTTAAAACATGCATGCGCGCAACATGATCAAATTCTGTTAGTTTATAGAATTACTCCTTAATTTGTACAAAAGGGCTTTCATTTGTATTAGAAGATAAATTCTAGAAGCAACCACATAAGGGTTACTTCAAAGAAAACAGGCCTTCATACTTCAGCAATGAACAGCAAACCAGACCTAATGAAAAGACGAAAAGATGCACATAATATTGTTCAAATACACATAGTGACCACCAAGAACTGGACATCATAGAGCCAGACAAAAAGAACCAGCTAAATGCAGATAGCAGAACAGCACAACAATAAAAATCAACCAAGGATTTAGCAACATAACAAGGTTAATTTTTTTTCAAATACCCATTATTAGAAACAAAAAAACCCTATCAAAAATCAACAAAAAAAGTCACTACATAAACTCAATGAAGACCCAAATAATCAAAACAACAAAAACATAATCTAGACCTAAATAGATATCTTCAAAGAATACCCAAAAACAAGAATCAAAAGGGAATTTCTAAATTTTTTTTTATGAAACTAATGAAGTCCATTCAAAGGTGAAACAACACCTAAAATTAAAATTCAAGGAATTTCCCCAGTTATCACTTCCAAGTGACAATTTTGGAAGAAGCCTAGACAAAACCCTAACCTCCAAGTGACAAAATCTTCAATTTGTGAGCTGCAATCTAAGAGGGATTTACGAGCCAATATTAGGGATTTAAGAGAGGGGTTTGTGATATGTTTGAAAGAATTCAGAGAGGGTGACAACTAGGGTACCCATGGAAAAATGGTGGGTAATTTACCCCAACCAATAAACATTCACCTTTTTAGGTGGTATCCATAAATTATCTTGACCCCACCAATAAATTGCTCATTATGATTGGTTGATGGGTAAATTACCCACCATTTTTCAAAGGTAATCTAGAAAAAACTAGTGAATGAAGCTCATTAAAGAATAAAATAAGAAGAGGGAAATGAAAAGGTGTTTGGCGGTCTGGACTCTTGGATTTGATTTTGCCTAAATGTTCTTTTGTCAATTTTTGTCTTAATGTTTATTTTTATTATTTTTACTAAAAAAATGTTTCTTTTTTCCTTTACTCAATTGTGCAAGTGGTGGGTCCTATATTATTCTCGGATTTAATTTATTTGATACTGTTAGTTAGTTGGATCTGATTTAATTGACATATAAGTGTATTTTTATATTGAATATGATTTTAAAGGGATAGTTTGTTGAGACCATTTGATTTGATACTATTGGTCGGTTGAGTCTGTTTCAATCCACAGAGTAATGACTTTTTTTGTTGATTATATTTCTAAAGGGATAATTTGTCAGGTTAACTTATTCTGAAGATTCTGATTGTAAAAATTCGAGTTCTGATTCATTCTTAATCTTATTATGTTCTATCCAATGGTGGGATTGATTTGATTTGATAATGTTACTCGTCGGTAGAGTCTGTTTTAGTCGACTGAGAAGCGTATTTTCGATCGTTGAAATTCTAGCTTTTTGTTAATTCTTAATCTAATTAGGTCATCTGCAACGACATGGTTGGTTAAATTCGATATTGTTAGTCGATCTAGTCTATTTCAATTGATAGATAAATGTTTTTTCATGTTGACTAGGTTATGAATAGATATTTAATCCGATTAACTTATACGGAAGATTTTAATCATCAAAATTCGAGCTCCTTTAGGGGGTGGGGTAGTTCAATTAGGGTTTAAATCATGGTAATGTATAGAAAAATACTAACGTAACAATTAACATACTCATATTTGTCATCGATCGTTAGATGGGGTCAATTAACATACTTACAATTAATATCTAGATAAATTAAACTAATAAAATTAAAAACATTATGAATATTAATTCCATCATTATGGAAAGGAGAAGGAAAATATTTTCATGTTAATATTTTATAGGGTTAAATATGTTTTTGGTCCCTATAAAATTGAGAACTTCTAAATTTAGTTTTAATAGCTTTTTTTAGCCCCTACAAAAAAAAAAATTACTTATAATTTTAGTCCATGCTAAAACAAAGTTTGTTTAATTATCCTTAAACTTTTAAATTTTTGAACGATTTTTTCGAGACAAGTTTAGAACACTATAAAAGGTTCATTTACTAAAATTTAGAATTTTCTAACATGAAACGAATTAAATTTGAATTTCTTAAAAGAACTATTAAAATTAAGTAAGGACTAAACTTAAAAGATCTCAATTTTATAGGGACTAAAAACATATTTAACCCTATTTTATAAGACTATAAGATATCAATTTATCTAATAATGACTAGAGTTACTTATCCGTCATGGATCATATGTGTTAGCCGTCCATGTAGAGATGTAAAAAATGGACCGGGCTAATGGGTCGACCCATTAGCCCACATTTTCGGTCGGGCCGGGCCTAAAAACTAGCCCAAAAAATACACTCGGGCTATTTTGGCCCAAGCCCATTTGGCCCAAAAAAAAAATGGACCGGTCGGGCTGGCCCATTATTACTATTTAATTTGATTTTTGTAAATAAAATAGTATATTTTTGAAAAAATTTATCAACTATTTTAAAATTTATTAATAAAAAGATATTTAAATAAATAAACTTAATAAAAATGAATGAATTTACCTTAAAGTTTTAAAATTTTAAAGTTTATAAATTATTAATTTGATTTAATTGAATGAATAATCTAGAGTTTCATTAATATTCAATGTTAATGTAAAAATTACTTACACTTTTATGTCCATCCAACTATATTTTAGCAAAAAAATAGTGGTGAGTGACTAATATATAAGAAATACATAAAAAAGAGTGAATAAATTTTAAAAATAAAAAATTAACGGGTTGGGCCTCTTGAGCCCATTTATGTAGTCAGGCCTCTCGAGCCCGGACCGGGCCAGCCCATTTGATACCTCTAAGTCCATGTTAGTATTTGTTGGTAGAGATTACTTATGTGTACATAAACATAATTTATAAATAATAAGATACAGTTTATTTCAATTTATAAGTTTTTATGAATTAAAATAATAATAATAATAATAATAATAATAATAATAATAATAAAGCAATCATTAGAGACCGATTTAGAGACGAAGATGTCTAGAGACAAGAGTGGAGACGGATGTTGGAACCGATACTGTCAGAGACGAAATTTGAGATGGGCAACATCATTTCCGTGTCTAGATTCCGTCTCTGACCAACTTGTGTATACGCTTACATGACAAAGAAGCTCATTAGAGACAGATAGTGATCAGCGACAGAAAGTTCCGTCTCCAAAATCCGTTTTCGCACACATAATAGAAATCCGTCTCCAAATTACAAATTTTCGTCTCAACTTCCATCTCTATTAGAGACGAAGTAGTTCCGTCTCTAAATTTCGTCAGTATATCAACTTTTTCTAGTAGTGGATAACCCTAGGTAATGTTTCCTATCAAATTGAGATTTTGAATAAAAGTGATTTTAAGTGTTTCTAGGAAATAAGTGATTCTAGGATAAGCTTCTTTGGAGATTTGAAAATATGATTTTTCAGTAAAATATGATAGGACTTATTGAATATAATGCGTAGGCGAAAACAGAATTGGAATCGGGTTAACGGTTGAGTTTTTACGTGCGAAATGGTAAAACCATGAAAAAACCAGCAAGGTCACTAGCTACTGCCTGCCCACACCTGGGTGCAGCTTGCCAGCTCCTGGGCGCAGCAAGACAGCCCTCATGGGTGACTGCTTTGTTGTGCCTTCGTTTTCGTGCTATCACGACTTCGGTTTTTGAGTTTTTGTGCTTTTTCACCCTTTTTTTGATATGAATTGGCCTTTTGGTTTAAACATGAAGGTTTTAGATAATTTTGTTATCATTCAAATAGTTATGGTTTGGTTTCTAAACTTCAAACTTGAGTATTAAGGGGTTCAATTAAGGTATGCATGCTTGAGTTTCGTAATTATAAGCGTGTGAATAAAATTATTGTTTATTTACGAAGAATAATGTTGATTAATTGTGAAATTGTGATGCGAAGTTGTTGTTGATGCTGTTGCATTTTAATTGTGTCATTTCATAATCATTTCATTTTAATTACGATGGCTTGGATTGGCACCATGATGGCTTGTATTGGTGATTTATTAAGCGAAGGGGGCTGTTGTAACACCCCGTTTTTCCAACTTGAAACATTTTACATAATAATCAGAGTAATTAATCAACTTAAACAGGATGTCACACTACTTTAAAAGATAAATATAGTAGAATTACTATTTATTCAAACATCTCATGTCAACAATTCAAATTACATTGCAGTGGGAAATATTCATTAAACAGCGTAATGGAACAACGGCCTCAACATAAACAACTTGTTAAAATTCCATTCTAGGTGGTTCATCAACATAAATCATAAAAATACGTAACACATGGAAAACAAAGCAAGATCTCCATCCGATTACATATCAGAGCGACTCCTAAGAGGACACAAGGAATCAACTCACATCAATAGTTACTCCTGGTTATCTGCATGTTACCCACGTAGAGGCAACATTCAAACAGAATGGGTGAAATTTCACATTCAATAATAATAAGTATATAATTCATTAAAAGAATTTGACAACACATAAAAACATCTATTCATCATTAGCAATACTAATAAACAATAATTTAGATAAGAGAATTTATCAACATAAACAACAACAAATCATCATCATAATTATACTTCATTATTCTCATCGTGAAGATAAATTAATCATCATCATTCGAATCATCATCAACAATGCTTCACATAATTCCAACTATAAATCATCAATTAACTTTACTCAACAACGCAACAACAACAACTCATCAAATGCAATATGTATGTGGTACCATCTGAGCATCAAACTCTCTTCGTTTAAAATCAACAGAGCATCAAGCTAAAATCAACAGAGCATCAAGCCCTCTTCGTTTAAAATCAACAGAGCATCAAGCCCTCTACTTTAATATGAATGATTATACATTCCAGAGCATCAAGCCCTCTACTTTACTATGAATAATTATACATTCCAGAGCATCAAGCCCTCTACTTTAATATGAATGATTATACAATCCAGAGCATCAAGCCCTCTACTTTAATATGAATGATTATACATTCCAGAGCATCAAGCCCTCTACATTAATATGAATGATTATGCATTGACTCATCAGCAAATGCAACAACAACCAAAAACTTCAATGACATCGATAACAACTTACAACTTTAACTACATTGACAACAACTTACAACTTTAACGACATTGACGACAACAACGGCAACGACAACAACAACGACTTTGAATCATAATATCATAATTCATCAATTATGAACAACATCATGTAACATCAAATTAATCAACATATACATTCATAAAATAATTCATCAATCATGAACAACATCATATAACATCATATTCATCAACATATACATTCAGATAGATATTAAATCATCCAACAAAGATATTCACGTCAAACCAAATTGGATCCATCACAACATAGATTAAATACTCTTAAACACCTTAATTGTACTCATAGTACTTCTAGTTTTGAGGTTTGGAATTATTCCATAAGTTTTGGATTGACTTAGAAACGGTTTTGCTGAATTTTCATAAAATTTCAGTAAGACCTCCTGGAATTATTTTCATCATATCTCAAAAACAAAAAATCATTTTCAATTCAAACTAAAGCCACTGGAAAGCTAACACAATTATCTAAAACTTTCATGTTTATACCAAAACCCAATTCAGAGCGGAAAGGGGTGAAAAATAGTGAAATATGAAGGATCTGGTTCATAAAAATCGTGTCACGATTTGAGAAATCGCGGCACATTTTTATGTCCAGAACCACTGAAATTTCTGCCAACAAAATCATGACACGCCTGAAAAATCGTGACACATTTTGACAGCATTAGGTCCAGAAATCTGCTTTTCAAAAAGTGCGTTTTTCACCATTTCGCGCATAAAATTCAAACCGTTAATCGGATTTTAATGCCGTTTTCGCCTACATGCTCCTGACACTTAACTCTATCATAATCTACAGAGATTTAAAGTCTCAACCATCCCAAGAATCATTTCCCAAAACCTCACATAGTCACTTATTGGCAAAAACACTTAAACATCGATACTTCACACGAAAAACCCAAAATCTCATCTACCCAAATCCCTAATTTTATAGAAAACTCTTCCTATGTTTATTCTACAACCTGACCATCAATTTGTACACTAATTAATTGGATTACCTACTCTTTTAACAATTAAATTCAATCTAACCCTAATCTCTATAACATAAAAACTAACAACAACTACAAAGGTTAAACCCTTTTTCAGAATTATATACTCATGATTAAGGAAGGTTAGTCCCACTCTTACCTTAGATTAGATGATAGGACTCTACAAGATTGCTCCTCTTCTCACAAGATTATTTTCTTCTCTAACTTCTCACTTTCTCCATTTTTTTCCCAAAAGCAGTTTGCACGTATATTCTATTCTGACTTTCTAACCTTTCTTTTTATAAACCTAACTCATTCTCCCTTATTTCTATTCTGCCCCTATATATATATATATATATATATATATATATATATATATATATATATATTTCTACACCAAATAATGTAATATTTCTACACCAAATAACCTAATATAATATAATATGTTACTAAAAACACCAACATATAACACAAAAATAACACACATCACAATAAATTAAACAAATTACTCTAAAGGACTCTAAACTCAATAAAATAATTAAATAAATAAAATAGGGCGTTACAGCTGTAGCCTGTCAAAGCTGAATCACGGCATAAGCGAAGGGGGTTGTAGCCTGTCAACGCCGAATCACGGTATTAGCGAAGGGAGCTGTAGCTCTGTTGGTACCACATGCATAATTTCATTGCATTGCATTTGTTGAATCGTGTCGTTGTACTATTGAGCGAAGTTAATTGATGATTTGTAGTTGGACTTGTAACGCCCTATTTCTATTAAAGCAATTAAACATGCGAATAATTCATATATTCAAGAAATAGTCGCTACTTTCACCAAATCAAAGAAAATCAAAGTCAAATCAACGGCCAACATGCATGTATATAAACCTCATCAGTCGCAGCGGATACAAAGTTCTCATACATCAAGCATACATGTCATGTGATCTCAAAATACATAAGCACAAAATCCTCCAAGTCCGACACATGGACAAAATCTCAACATATAAAGAAATAATCCAACAAGATCTAGAGTTAACAACAAAAGCCTAGATCAGAGCCAACTCTACTCTAAGACCCGATAGTGGAGAAAGCTCCCACTATCCACCAACCTCGGGAAAACACCAAGATACTATTCCTGCACAACGTCTACTCACCCATACAGGCAAGTAGGCGGTCCATAACAGATCCACCGGGGGTAAGTATTACATAACATAATCAAAATAACAGTTAACATGGATATTTCAATTTAAACATCATGCACTTGATCAATAATAATATTCTCAAATCAATACTTACATCAAACCCCAATATCTCACATCAATAATCACCAATCACATGTGTAATGAACAAATATCAATTCACCGTTATTCATACACAATCACCAATCATATACATCATGAACAATCACCAATCATAAGCCATGAACAATCATTAATCATATTTCATGAAAAATCACCAATCATATTTCCACCATTTTCATGAGTTTATCAATTCACATAGTTAATCATGACATGACACAACAATCCATCAAATACAAACATCACCATTAATCACTTACAACCACAAGTACATCAAGTAATTTCACAACTAGGACTCATGTCACCTCATGATATGATCCTAGACACGACACCTATATGCATGCGGTACCGTTCATCACCAATATTTAGGCCGTCGCCCATGATGCCGACAAAACATCATAATCATCACCAAAATCATCACCAATTGGATATATAAACATATCCGTCATCACCAAATATGTATGCATGAACATATGACTCAATAATAATGCATATGTCCACACAACAACTCACCATATCATCACCAAAATCATCACCAATTGGATATATAAACATATCCATCATCACCAAACATGTATTTGCATTTATGCAATCACACCAATAATTCATCACCACTTGCATAATCAATACCATATCATAATAAAGAATGTATATGGACTCACCAACAATTCACAACATCATATATATATTCACCCACCACATCATAATAACCAATGTATATGGATTCACCAATATCATCATCTCCACATCATTTGTATTATCAAGAAAACATGTCCATACACAATTAAATCATAGCATTCATCATCACTACATCAACATGATCATCAATAATCAACAATGTTATTCAACATTAACTATCACATATAGTTTCACCAATTCAAGCATTTTGGTATTCCAAGTAAGAGAACATACAACACCTCATGTTATCCAACATATCATAATTCATCCATACATCTCCATTTTCAAAGTAAAACCAAGTAAAGTTCAAAGGAACCAATCTCATCCATTTCCGGAAATTTAGTAATCCTTAAACAACAGTAATCCCATTCCACACAATTCTCATATTCCAAGTAAGAGGAAAATACATCACCTTAAGATAAACATCACATTCAACCCTCAACTAACAATCAAATACTTCCATATAGTCATACAAAACTAAATATGAAAGATTTATAAGGTGATTGGCTTTAAAGGATATTTTCATCAATGTTCGTCTCTCTTGACATTTTACAAGAATCTTCCATTTTCAAAACCAAAACCAAATGAAACTCAAGGAAACCAATCACTACCATTTTCAGTAATCATATAATCTCTATTCTATCTTAATCCCATTCCATTTCCTTGAAGATCCCATTTTCCGGAAAAATCAACGTTCTTGAGCAATTTTCAAAGTTAAGTTTTGATTTCACAAACCAAGTCCAAATTTCATTCAAGGAGATGTTCCAGTAGGATTAAGTATGAGACTAATGATTATACAAGTTAAAAGAAGTGTTTTAAGAAGTTCGGATTGGCCCTAGGAAGCTCAGAACAAAATTTCAAAAGTGCTGGAAAAAGAACTTCTCGCTTAAGCGTCCACCTGCACGCTTAAGCGTCCAAATTCCAGTAGCTACTGTAACTGCACGCTTACCAGCTCGCTTACAGCACGCTTAAGCATGAAGTCATCAGACAACACTTTGCAGCGTCGCTTAAGCGACCATTCAAAATTTCTGTAGAAAAATGTTACGGGTTTCACCCCTTTTTCACCCAAAACTCCTAATTTTGATCTCCCAATGCCCAAACATGTTTCCAAAGATTGTTTATAGGTCATATAATTCACAAGGATACTCAAAAACACATTGAACATGAAAATCAATCTCACTTTTAGCCAATTCACCAAATCAACCCATTTACATTTTTTTTTCGATAAACTAGGAGAGTGGACACAACATCAAGAGACGTCATCGACATCCCAACTAGGTTGGCACCCCGAGATACCTCCATCCTATACCGGTACACTCATGAAAATTTTATTAAAAAAAAGGAAAAAATAATTACAAAAGGAGGGGGGGACTAGACCAAAACCCTGCACAAACAGAAAACAGAAAAAGAAACAGAAAAAAGAAAAAACAGAAAAAGAAACAACAGACTCCGACAACTTAAGGAAGCCTGTAATTAGGAAGCCCGCATCGATCCCGAAAGAAATCTAGATACAAATCAGTAGGAAGGATGTCTAACCAGACTTGACCAACACTGGAGTGACCCAAAGAGGCTAGTTTGTCCGCACAACAGTTTCCTTCACGAAAAATATGAGATGCTATAACCTGAACTCCGAGCCGATGAGCATTGTGCCATCTGTTTCTAAGCATAATAGGAACTAACAAAGGGTTAGAGAAAACCAACAAAGCGCTAGGGGAATCGCTTTCCAACCAGATGTGTCGCCACCCTTTACAAGCTGCAAACTCAATAGCTATAATAAAACCAGCACCTCCGAATAAAAAACAGACTGAATACCAATATTACAACAAAAAGCTCCTCGAAAAGTACCCAGATAATCACGAAAAATACCCCCCACAAGCTGCGTGCCCTCCTACCACTGAACCATCCGTGTTAACCTTTAACCAAGGGGAGGACGGCGCCTTCCACATTACCAATAGCATATCCTTGGTACGACGGTTATGGCAACATAAACGAATCCAAAAAGGAGTAATCCGACGTCAAGCATTTACCGTTAGAGGCCGACCCAGACAGAGCAATAGAAGAGTGAATATGTACCTTAGCTGAGTGTAATGAGGGCTGAAACGCAGAGAAACGGATAGAGTATGAAGAGTATACAAGATTGCTGCTAAAAAAATGTCTGCCACTTGGGAGGAGCAACTCGCTGGACGACAAGACAGCAGGGAATCAAAGGAAGATACGTCAACAACACGATTCAACCTAGAGCCAATCCAATCCCAAAGACGGGAAGCAAAGGCGCAAGAAAGGAATAGAAGTTCCATTGTTTCATATTCTTGCAAGCACAAACTACAAACAGACACCACAATGCAGCCACAGGTTCTAATGTTGTCGTCAGTGGGCATTTTCCCATGATGAATCCGCCAATATATAAAAGAAACAGAAGGCGGAATGGCAGCACTCCAAATGACAACCGCCCAAGGCACCAAAGTGGCACGTGGGCACAAAAAAGCAAAGGCGTGCTTGGATGAAAGGGTTCCATCAGAAGAAAGCCGCCAAACAAACAAATCTGAAAGGCGGGCTGGATGGTAAAACAATGCTATCCATTATGGCCTAAATGTCACTAGAAGCTGCTATAGTCGTAGGCAATAACAAGGCACCATTAATAATAGCTTCAGAAAGTTTACCTGTGAGATGACCGTGAAATTCCTTATCTAAATTCAACAAGTCCACCAACGGAGCACCTAACCAATTATCAGTCCAAAAATTGATGCTATCACCGCTGCCCACTATCCATAAAGAGTTCACTAAGACCGTTCCTATAAACTCCTTAATACCTGACCAAACTGAGGATTTAAAGTAACGCGAGCTGGGCGTACCATTGGAGAAATACCGCCGTTTTAAGAGGTTAGACCATTGAGAATCCATAGCAAGTAAATCCCAAGACAGTTTAAGAATTCGCACTTCATTAATCAAACGCGTAGGCTTGATATCCAGCCCACCTTCATTCGAAGGTCGACACAAAACTTTCCAAGCCACCGTGCATACTTTCCTGGTATGAACATCACCACTCCAAATGAAATTTTTTAACCACGAGTCCAGAAGCTGCAATAACCTTCTAGGCCAGAGATACACATGAAAAGAGTACCCAAGCATTCCATGAAATATTGATTTAACTAGCTGCACCCATCCCATAATTGACAAAATTCGACCTTTCCAAGTTGCCAATTTATTTTTAATTTTATCTATAATCCCACGGAAGTGAATTGCTTTTGGTTTCCCTTGGAAAATATTGCAACCAAGATACTGAAAAGGTACAGTTCCCACCGAGAAACCCAGCAAAGAAGCAATCATGTGTGTCCGAGTGCCCGACAAAGCTCCTGTATAGAACCTGCTTTTTGTGTTGTTTATAACCTGACTAGACACCTCTGAGTATCTCTGAAAAATACGGAGAAGCTCTCTAATATTACTCTTCAACCTTGTGCAAAAAATCATAATATCGTCTGCATACAGCACATGAGTCGGAATAAAAGATCCCCGACAATAAGAGATAGAAGTAAGGCGCCCCCTGGTAGAAGAAATAGAAATAGCTCTACTTAGAACCTCCTCTGCAAGACAAAATAAAGAGGGGAAAGAGGATCCCCCTGCCGAACCCCACGGGAGACAGAGAAAAATCCAACCGCGTTACCATTAATTAAAATAGATAAACGAGCAGATTGTAGAATAGCAAGAATCCAGTTGATGAAAGTAGCAGAGAAACCGAAGTTATTAAGCACAGCAAAAACCGCTGCCTTGATTTCACTCGACAAAGGAAAACGCATAAGCATTTGATTGTCCTCTTCCGTAACTAGCGCCGGAATGGTCTCATCCACTAAAGTATTTTGACCACAGTTATTATCCATGCTGAAAATACCCTGAAAGTAAGATAGAATATGCACCTCGATATCCGCAGGCTCATAGAGAATATTATCACCATCTTGCAACAAAGAAATAGAGTTGGTGGCTGCCCGGATTTTAGATACTCTGTGAAAGTAAGCAGTGTTACGGTCACCATTGATAAAATGCTGGTTGCGCGCCTTCTCTTTCCAAAATTGTTCCTGTACATTTAAGGCATTTGTTAAGAGCATTTGTGCTTCTAAATCCTGCAAATAAAGAGTATCAGAAAATCCTTCAGTGTCAATTAAAAGTTGAATACGATTCACTTCATCCACCGCTAGTCTCACTTGTCTATCCACATCAGCAAAAACATTGCGATTCCAAGCCTTAAAAGAATTTTTAATATTTCGTAACTTAGCCTGTAATTTCAACATACCCCTACCTCTAACCTCCTTAGACCAAACTTCAGTCACCAATTTCCGACAGTCCACATGGGATGTCCAAACCTTAAAGAATTTGAAAGGGCTGGCGTGTTGAACAGAGGAGAAAATAAGGGAGAGCAAAATAGGATGGTGAACAGACTGATGTCGAACTAAAGCGAAGCAAGTAGATTGGCGCCAAAAATTCACCCAAGCCTCATTACAAACTGCCCTATCTAGGCGAAGGGCCACATTTTCCATGCCGAAACGACCATTAGACCAAGTGAAAAAAGATCCCAAAGTAGGAAGATGATTTAAAACATTTGAATTCGTCCAGTTTAAGAAATCTTCACAAGACAAAGGTGGCGGAGGGTGCCTGCCCTGTTTTTCGTGAGCACCTAAAATACAATTAAAATCACCCACAAAAAGCCACGGACCTTGGAAACATCCTTGGAGGTTAGTAAGATCAGCCCAAAGTTCACGCCGTTTAACATAATAATTATGTGCATAAATGGCAGCCAAATAAACAGTTGAATTAAAGCAAGAAATCTCCAAAGCTATACATTGGACAGAAACAAAAATAACAGTTGCAATCACATCATTACCCCAAAGTGCCCACAAATTAGGAATAGAAGTACCTCTGTCATTTATGCAATATTTTGTAACTCCTATCGAAGGCCAATACCAAGAAGGAATTTGAGCAAAGCTAACCATTGGTTCCGCCACAAAAATAATAGTTGGTTTATGCGACAAAAATAAATTTTTTAAAGCAAGCCGAGTATCGGAATTACCAATACCGCGAACATTCCAATAGAGAACATTCATTGCGACAATGGCTGGTTGTTACCCCGCGGCCGAGGCTTAGGAGGCTGTGTTGCAAGAACTTGTTGAACCTTAAGCTTTTGCTTCTTACTGCGTGTGAGAACCGGCAATAGTTCCTCTTTAGTGGCACTAGCTTCAGCTGCAGCTCTAGCATTATATTCACGGACCCGTTCCCATAATTCAAGGCCATGTTGAATGTTTAGGCTAGGGTGAACCTCTTGTCGTTGCAAAGTGACGTCTTGGCCCTTCTCAATGGGCATATCATCAGCTGCCACATTAGAAGTTGCGGCAACCACAGGTTCAGTGAAAGCAGTAGCAATATCAACTGTAGCATGCAGAACAAATTCAGCGGGACGAGCATGTACTTCTACAGATAGCACTGGCATTTCAACCGGGTCATCAAGGGATGGGTTTGGAACATTCTCACGAGCACCTTTGGGACTCTTCTCCAGCTCCCGAAGGCTCACATGGTCCTGCTCCACACCATCCTGAAGCGGTTCAGAAAAATCATCGATCTTGGGGTTCTCCAACTCCTCCCGCGATGTCTGAGTTAACTGAACCTCTCCGTTAGGTCGTATGTCCTCACGCCCAGGAGGGGATGAGTTCGTTACACGCTCAGTAGGACCCTTGGGACTCTCCCCCAGCTCCCTCGGGTACCTAAGATTATGTTCCGGACTATCCAGAAGTGGGGAAGTAACATTAGTCAACGCGGGGTTCTCCAACTCCTCCCGCGCAGACTGAGAGATTCTCCCACTTCCACAGGTTGCACGTCATCGTGCGCTACAGGGGAAACAACCTTCTCCAACATAGGCGTCGCTAAATCATTCTCTTCAGTCGTAGGTCTATCAATAAGATCAAAAAGATTGTGAAGCGGTAGACTGAAGGAGTTTGAAGAGATGTCGGATACTAGTACTGTAGTTAAAGAGACCGGAATTGATTTCGTGAAGTTTCTGACGGAGATAGCCTGTGTTGTCGTGGCAACAGATGTCCTAGTAGTGGTGGTAACTGTGGAGGGTATAGGAATCCACGATGCTACACCTTACAAGGTCGAAGTAGAAGCACCCCCACCCTTGTGCTGCTGATGGGCCGCTCCAACACTCTCCTTGGCCGGTTGTTTCCCACGATCCAATTTCTCCTTTGTCACTTGCGGATTTAGCCATCGACAAGTGTTAACGTTATGCCCAATAGAGTAGCAATGATGACAAAACAGTGGCCTTCGTTCATATTGAATTTCCACCATAAATGCAAACCCATCGTGTTCGACAAGAACCTCATCATAAGCTTTCTTCAAAAGATCAATATCCACTAGGATGCGAGCATAGTGACCAAAAGTACGGTTTCGAGTTGGCCCATCAATATCTATAGGTGTGCCAACGGCACTTGCAATTTCCTTCTATGTACATTCCCGCCAATACTCTTGCGGTAACTGAACCAAACGAATCCAAAGCGATACATGCGTTTGCTTTTGCACCAAGAGTTTGAAATCTTTTGTCCATTGAGAGAAACGTAACAATCCAGGTTTAAGATTAACCGTGCCGGCTGCCCAGACTTTTTGTAAATCATCCATCGATTCAAAGTGAAAATCATGAAATCCCTTACCTAGAGGAACCATTTTCCATCCTGCCGTCGTCTTCGAAATCTTACCAATTTTCTCCCCGAGATCACGGGCAGAAATTGGATTGTCGCCCTTAGAAATAGTCAAGAGCGCCCGTAAAACCCTACTACAATCCTCAACCCCCTACCGGTACTCATCCTGACAAATTTTGATGCTTAAAGCATCACCTTTGATGCACGGAGAAGGGAAAGGTCGTTCGTCCATGGCTTTTTTCCCTGAAACAGCAGCAGCAAAGGAAAGCGGAGTTTATGCTAACGCTGCTGGCGATGGAACCGCAGTTGCCAAAATTGCCCTAGTCTGAGTTGGTTCGGCAGCAGCTATCGTACGAGCCATTGCTGCAGAATCAAAATCGTTGCGCGGTGCAGCTGATGTCAAAGAGAATTCTGCATGCCAGTCGAAAGACATGGCAGAACCCTGAAGAAGCAGTCAGTGCTGTAAGTATGCAGCGTGAATGAACCAGCAGAAGAATAAAAGAACAACGGAGAAAATACTTCAGAGAAAGTACAATGATTGCTTGCGTAGGAACATATCAAAGAAAAAGAATCGGATCAAGAATCAGCAAGGAAGATGATTGCGCATGAAACCCTAGAAGAGCAAAATCGCGCCTTCTTTCACCTCTCACTCATATCTTTCAACCCATTTACATAAAACACCAACAACAATTCAAATTCTCATCATCAATTCATGAATATGCATACCCAAGCAATGATTCATCAACAACAACATCATTTAACAACAACAACATCAATTGAACATGGTTCTCATCATAATTCAACAACAACATAGCAAAATTCACCAATTGAACACAATTTTCACAACTTCACATTTTTACATAATTGAACATGTAATTTCACCAACAATCATACAATTATCATCAATTCATGCATACAAACATAACATCACAGTTAGAGCACGAATTTAACAACAATTATCCATTTATTCAATTCAACCCATATTCATACAACAATGAGAAATTGAAATAAATGAACATGATTATGATGAAGACTAACCCCCTTACCTTAGGTAATGATTAATCCAAACTTAGGCTTCACTTTAGCTCCTAATTCTTCAATCTTCAAGTTTCCCCCTTTCTCTAACCCTTGTTCTTCCTTTCTCCCACTTTCTCTCTCTACCTCTCTCTAACTTTGTAAAATGAAATGAATGAATGAATTTCTCTCCAAGTTTAGGTTTAGGTGTGTTCCTGATGAGTCATTTAATATCTATTTTTATATGTTATTTAGTTTAGTTTTAAATAGATTTTATTTTATTTTATATTAGTATTATTTCCTTTTTGAGTTAGTTTACTACAAATTGAACTTTATTATATTTCAGGAACGAATATTGGATGGATTGAGTCTTGGAGCAAAAGAAAAGGACTTGGAGCTGATTTAGTATGAAAATACGAAGATTCAGAGACAAAAATATGTCTCCCCAAAGTCAGAAGCTTGGCACGGCCCGTGCTAGCATTGGCACGGCCCATGCTAGCATTGGCACGGCCGTGCCACCCTCCAGAGTCACTTTTGCTGCTTTTACTTAGATTTTAAGCTACTCTGTTTTAGCCCGCAGTTTCTTTTGGAACATTCCAGTAATGTAATTGCTTAGATTTTAAGTCGAATGTATGCTATAAATAGAGTAGCCATCCATCACAAATATTCATCTTTTCTTGCAATGCAATATGTGACAATTGTCTTTCTAATAAAAGTTCTTTTACTTTCTTGTTATTTACTTTTATGCTTTCTCTCTTCTTCTCCTTGTCTACGATGAACATTAGTGAGTAGACTTATTCTTGTCTTGGGATTGTTGGATAAGTCTAAATGACATAATCCTAATCAAACCAAGCTTTAAACCTTAATCTTATGTAACCCTAATTTCTTATCTAAATTCGCCGCTTTAACATGGATCAACCATTATCAAACTGTGGAAACAAAAGTGGAGGGTTTGATAATTGTTTATCCATCATCTCAAATATCAATTCATAAAACGAAAGTGGAGCTTTGATATTCGAACAAGTGAATTTAGACAAAGATTGTAAAGGCAGCGAAATAGTCTTTACAATCTTTGAGACATATAGTTTCGAACTTCAAGGATTCTAAATTGTGATCAAGTCAGCGAAATAGGCTTGGTTGCTAGAGGAACAAAAGAGAAACTGTCTTGAAAAATTAGGTCTAACATAAAGTTATAAGTTTAATAGTTTGGTTTGAGAAGGACTTGTCGTTAGGATGAACCAATAATCCCAAGGCTTTTATCTTTCATTTTCTTTTAAAAATCCAAACTTTTAACCTTTGAAACTTTCATCTAATCATTATTAAAAGTTAATTGAATTCATAACTCCCCGTCGGAACGATACTCTTTTTACTACATCGGTAGAACCGTGCACTTGCGGTTTTATCCCATTAGTTCCCACTCAATTGGGCTCAATTCTAGACCCTAATGGGCTTAACCCATTCTAACATAATTCTAAAAAGTTTCCATACACTCAACGGTAGTTACTAACAACGGTAAAATATAACCAACGGTCACTAAACGGTAAAAACTAATCACTACACTAGTAACTTAGTAAAATAATAGTTCTCACTAAACATTAAAAATAATTCTCACCAAAATTACCATTTTACCCTTACCCGCCAAATGACCAAAATACCCTTCTAATACGGTAATCCATGAAAATTCACACAATGAAAATTAAATACATACAAGGACAAATAATCACATAATAATTAATTAAAAATAAATCTAGCGAAAAATCGGGCTGTTACAGGACTTATGTGCAGCATTGTTAATGATGAATTCTTGTTGTTTTGTGTTGTTAAATTCTTTTACATGAATTATTGCTTATTATTATCGAATGTGAAATCTCACCTCTTCTGTTTGAATGTTACCTCTACGTGGGTAACGTGCAGATATTCAGGAGTAACAGCTGATGTGAGTTGAATTCTCGTGTCGTCATAGGAGTCATGCTCTGATACGCAACGGGATAGGGATTCTTAAGTGTTTTATTTTCCATTGTTACGTATCTTCTTATAATTTGATGTTGGACCACTTTTAGGTGGATTTTATTTATGTTGTTGATGTTGAGGCCTTAGTGCAAAGTACTGCTTAAAGATTAAATATTTTCGCTGCGACATTATTTTGAATTATTGAAACCAGTTGTTTAAATAAATAGTGAATTTAACTCTATTTGTGTTAAATGATATTTTGAAGAACGAAATGTGACATCCTGTTTGCGATGAACTCTGATTTATTTCATATTATTTATATGTTGGGAAAACGGGGTGTTACAATTTCCAGTTTTCCCCCTGTAAAATATTTTTTTTTTCAATTTCATTCTTTGTAATTTGAAGATTTCTTGTTTTTGGACTAGTAATTTAAGCAAATTTAGGTTTACCCCCCTGAAATTTGAGTAACCTTCGGTTTAATTCTTGTTAATTTGAGAAAATTCGGTTTACCCCCCTTCCAAATTTTTGATTTTGTACCAGAGCGAAATCCAAAAAAAAAAAATTTACAGAGGGAAAACTTGAAAATGACCTATATTACAGGGGGAAAGGCACTATTAACCTATTTATTAATATTAAATTGTGTTAACATTACTTAGAATATCTAAATTAAAAGTTAATCTTATCTTTGTGCATAGTCTTATTAATTTTGTCATACTTATTAACTTTGCATAATCCAATAAGTCGTAATTCGCTTTTACTAAAAATGCTTTCGCTACAACTCGATAAATTTTTTCATCGTTATTCACCCCCCTCTAGCTCTTATTACCTTGCAATATCGATCAACAAGTGACATCAAAAGCCAGGTCTCGTCGCTAACGGTTGATCATCAGAATAGTCAATATGGCAAGTAAGGAGCCTAAGGGGGCGTATAATAGAGCACCAATTTTTAACGGGAAAACTACAACTATTAGAAAGAATGCATGAGCATTCATATCCAATCGGTGGACATGGATGTGTGGGATTCCGTAACTAACATGAAGTTCTAACCGCAAGTTGTAACACCCCGTTTTCCCAACTTAAAACTTTCAAACATATTATCAGAGTATTCAACACAAAGCGGAATGCTACACTTCTAAAAGTCATAAATGAGATAATTAACTAATTATCCTTCAACATAAATCATCAACATATTCGCAGCAGATTAAATTCTTCAACATAAATACGTCTTGGCACGCATGCCTTATCAATAACTCATAAATTCAGTTTAAACGACATAGTCATGAAATCATAATCAAATACGTAAGAAATGGAAAATAGCCACAAAAGATCCCATCCCGTTAGGTATCAGAGCACCTAAAGACTCGCAGCTCACCATTGTGAACAGTTGAACTCGCCATAGCGAGCATGACCAGAGAGCTATCCAGATTTTGTAATTTTTACTTTTGAGTTGATCCTTAGATGTTTTTGAGTGCCTGAATATGTCTAATAATGATTAGGAAAGATTGGGGAATGAGATTGAACCTGGTAAGACTTTAGAATGAATTTTTTGTGAATTGTACCTGAACTCGCCATGGCGAGTAGAGGCTCTCGCCTCGCGAGCTAACTAGTTACAGAATGTCTTGTTTAGGATAAATGCGATCTTTGTCGCACGAGTTGATGTGAGTTGATCTTAGAGGTTAGAAACTAAGTTGTTTATATTGCTGTTGTTGTTCCAGTAAGACTGATGCATATGAATTGATGTTGTTTATAATGTTATATAATTGTATATACATCACATGAATTATGTTTGATAATTGAGATGTTGATGACTTACATTCGATATTGTTATATCATGATGATTTGCATACTGCCTATTTTTCTGTTTGTTATTTAACTAAGCTGCATGAGTCGGTCTAAGTTGATGATGATGATGTTCCAAATTATTGGACTTATTTAAGAGGTTGTTGTTCTAAGTTGTTAAGATGTTGTGTCCATGCATTAGCATTCATTGTTGGGGGCTTGATGCCCTGGAGCCTTGCTCACCACGTTGGGGGCTTGATGCCCTGGAGCTTTAGCTCAATTATGTTGGGGGCTTGATGCCCTGGAAGTATATTAATACTTACTATGTTAAGGGCTTGATGCCCTAGATTGGTACCACATGCATATAAGAGGTATAAGTTGCATAGTTGCATTTGTCGAGTCAAAGATGATAAGCTCTGAAGTTGTGATTGTTTTTATGAACTATGAATGAAGTGATAAATGATACATTATTATCTATGATGAATATTATGATGATTTCTTGTTGTTAAATTTAATTGTTGAATTATATGCTTAATATTATTGTTTTGTGAAATCTCACTCCTTCTACTTGGAAATGTTGCTCTTCGTATGAGTAACTTGCAGGTGATCGAGAATAGTTGCAGTTGCTTTGCTGTCATGAGTGGTTATCCCTCACTGATTCTTTAGGTACTCTGATGCGTAACGGGATGGGATCTTTTGTGGCTAATTTTCCATTTCTTACGTATTTGATTATGATTTCATGACTATGTCGTTTAAACTGAATTTATGAGTTATTGATAAGGCCTGCGTGCCAAGACTTATTTATGTTGAAGAATTTAATCCGCCGCGAATGTGTTGATGATTTATGTCGAAGGATAATTAGTTAATTATCTCATTTATGACTTTTAGAAGTGTAGCATTCCGTTATGTGTTGAATACTCTGATAATATGTTTGAAATTTTTAAGTTGGGAAAACGGGGTGTTACACAAGTTGTTGCTAACGGTGTCTCACAAGACAAACCAAAAGCCGATTGGAGTGACGATGACAAAAACAAGTTCCAATATGCTTTGACGGCGCGAAACATACTCATATCTTCTCTTGGGGTGAATGAGTATCATTCCGTCTCTCAATGTAAAACCGCTAAGGCTATATGGGATGCCTTGGAAACTGTTCACGAGGAAACCGACGATGTTAAGCAATCTAAAATTAATACTTTCAACATATGAGCTCTTCCACATGGAGGATGGTGAATCCATCGATTGTACTTTGGTTTTCAAATTTATTACTTTGTAACTAAAACTTGTACTTTTCCTTTAAAGTGCATCAGTAGTAAAAATTTAATAAAAGTATTAAACCATAAAATTAGAATAGGGGATAATTTTATTAAACCATAGCGCTCGTAGTGTACAGTTAAATGATTCAACAAAACATTATTCATTAAACTATTGGAGCTAAAACTACACAACAAATTTGGAGTAGGAACACAAGGCACACCATATTCATTATAAAAGAATATGTTACAATCGAATCGCAGATACAAAATTCAACAAACATTATTCATAAAATATGTGCAGCATGCACGATACCCAGAAAAATTATTCATGTCATTTTTCAAAACAAAGAAAACAAAAAACAAAAGCAAAATAAGTAATGATATAGTTTAATTATACTAGGATGAAAGAAACGAAAAGCGAAATGCAAAATATTGAGGTAGCTCGGAACATGGACATTCCAGTTTGATTCGCCGATGATTTCCCATATTTCTTTTTCTTCTTCTTCTTCTTCTTAAGTTTTCTACCATGAAAAGTATTATGACTTGGAGAGAAATGAATGAAAATCTTAATTCTCATTATCTCAAAAGAGTACAGTACAATGGTATTTATACAAAAGAGGGAAAGAATGCTAAGTACTGTGAACTAGCAGCTAGAGAATTGCTACTCTAATAGTAAAGCTAAAAACATGAAAAGTAATAGTCCCCCTCAAGTTGGAGGTTTGTATATATCAACTAAACCCAACTTGAACAACAAAGAATTGAAAAGCTGAGGAAGAAGGGACTTAGTAAAAAAATCTGCAAGTTGATTTTTAGAGGAAATGGGAAGAAGTTTCATGATTCCTGCTGCAAGTTTTTCTCTGACAATGTGGCAGTCAATTTCCAAATGTTTAGTTCTTTCATGGAACACTGGATTAGCTGAGATGTGAAGAGCACTCTGGTTATCACAGTACAACACAGGAATTCTAGTGCATGTAATCTGCAAATCTTTCAAAAGATACATCAGCCATTGAAGCTCACAGGTAGCTGCTCCCAATGCTCTATATTCAGCTTCAGAAGAAGACCTAGAGACAGTGAGTTGTTTCTTGGTCCTCCATGAGATCAATGAATCACCAAGAAAGAAACATTGCCCAGAAACGGATCTTCTGGTGTCTCTACAACCTGCCCAGTCAGCATCTGAGTAACCTTGGATATAAGGAAGTGAAGATCTGGGAAAATGAAGACCTTTTCCAGGACAAGTTTTGAGATATCTAAGCACTCTTAAAGCTGCATTGTAGTGTGTTTGAGTTGGCTTAGATAAGAATTGGCTCAATTGTTGAGTAATGAAGGTAATGTCTGGTCTAGTTGCATTCAAATACAATAATCTCCCAACAAGTCTTCTGTAAGCAGGAATATCTGTGTATGGAGGTGAATCATCATCATGATATAGCTTGATTGAAGGATCTGAAGGGGTGGCTACAGGTTTTGAATCTAAAAGACCTGTATCAGACAACAAATCCAAACAATACTTCCTTTGGCACAAAGAAATGCCTAGTTTTGAATGAGCAACCTCCAAACCCAAGAAATATTTAAGCTGGCCCAAATCTTTAATTTTGAAGGAATTGTGAAGAATATTCTTAATGAAAGTGAATTCATCCAAAGAGTTACCAGCTAAGATTATGTCATCAACATAGACTAAGAGAGCAGTGAATTGAGTGGTACTATGTTTGATGAACAAAGAGTGATCTGCTGAAGCTTGTTTATACCCATGATTCACTAACAGAGATGCCAGTTTTTCATACCATTTCCTACTGGCCTGTTTGAGTCCATATAATGATTTGAGAAGCTTGCAGCATTGATTAGGCTTAGTGGTGGAAACACCTGGAGGGATGTCCATGTACACATCCTCTTGAAGATCCCCATGCAGAAAAGCATTATTGACATCTAGTTGGTGAAGATGCCAATGATTTAATGAAGCAAGTGCTAAAACCAATCTGATGGTGGTGTGTTTGGCTACAGGGGAATATGTGTCAAAGTAGTCCAACCCCTCTACTTGATTGTAGCCTTTAGCAACAAGTCTGGCCTTGTATCTTTCAATAGTGCCATCTGCATGATGCTTAATCTTGTAAATCCACCTACAACCTATAGGTTTAGCATTAGGAGGTGAATCAATTATCTTCCAAGTTCCAGTATTTTCAAGAGCAGTGAGCTCAACTTGCATAGCTTGCCTCCAACATTCAAACTTGTTTGCCTCAGTGTAGGTTTTGGGTTCATTATGAGCATGAAGAGACAAAATGAAATGAGAGTGGGGATTAGATATGTTATGATAAGAAACATAATTGGAAATAGAGTACAAGTTATTGACAGATGTAGATGATTTATGAGGACAAATATAATCCTTCAAATAAGAAGGAGAGATTTTATTTCTGGAAGAACATCTAATGGGTGGAGGAGGAGAAGGGTCATTAGTGGGTGTAGTAGTAGTTGTAGGCTGAGTATGAGGAACAGATTCAATAGTTGATGGAGAATGAGAGATATCAGAAACAGAAGGAATGATAGGAGGGGATGAAATGGAAGTGAAATATTCCCAATCAAGACTCTGAGATGAGGAAATGGATTTATATGGTAAAACACATTCATGAAAAACAACATGTCTAGATATGAAGATCTCTCTAGTATGTAAATCATATAAAACATAGCCTTTGAAACCTAACTTGTATCCTAAGAAAACTGACTTTCTGGCTCTAGTTTCAAGTTTAGTTCTGTGACTTTGAAGGGATGAAGCATAGCAAAGACAACCAAAGACCTTAAAAGTAGTGATATCTGGTGGACTGTCATAAAGTAAATGGTAAGGAGAAAAATTGTGCAGAACAGGTGTAGTTATTCTATTGATGAGAAAGACAGCATGTAAGAAAGCATATGACCAAAAAGATAAAGGTAATTTTGACTGATATAATAAGGCTCTGCCTATGTTCAATATGTGTTGATGCTTTCTTTCCACTCTTCCATTTTGTTGGGGGGTTTCAACACAAGACCTTTGATGCAAAATACCTTTAGAGGCATAAAATTCATGGAGGAGAAATTCAGAACCATTATCAGTTCTGATGATTTTAGGTGTAACATGAAATTGATTCTCAATCATGACAATGAAGTTTTTAATGTGCATAGGAACTTCTGCTTTGGTTTTAAGCAATATGATCCACAAAAATCTAGTGTGATCATCAACTATAGTGAGAAAATATTTGTGACCATGAATAGAATTAATAGCAAGGGGTCCCCAAATATCAAAATGAAGTAATTGAAATTTACTGCTAGCATGAGAAGAACTATGGGAAAAGGGCAATTTCTTATGTCTGGCAAAATGACAAACATCACATGCAGCTTTATTATCAACAATAATAGAAGGATACAAATGAGTCATAGAGGACAATCTATGATTCGACAAATGACCAAGCCGGAAATGCCACAATGCAGATTCAGGTATTCTAGAACTGTCAAACACAGTTTGAGACTGAGTAAAACTAGAATCAGAAATAGTACAAGCACTATGTGCCATTTTATTTGGTAAAGACTTAAGACTACTATAAGGATGCATCTTCTGATTAGGAAACTGCATAGACAATGTGTAGAGACCATTTGATTTATCACCCAAACCAATCATCTTCTGTGATGTCACATCCTGTATAACACATTTATTAGAAACAAAATTGACACTACAAGATAAGGAATCACACATTTTGAAAACAGAAATTAAGTTGACTTTGAATTCAGGAGAATACAGAACATGATTTAGGTACAAATGAGGAGTAAAATATACATTACCAGCATAATGAACATATATCGAATTACCATTGGGAAGAGTAACAAGCACAGGTTTGATTTTGTAAAAAGCAGTGAAATGAGATTTTGAAAAACATACATGATCATTAGCGCCTGAATCTATGATCCAAATAGGCAAAGAATTGATATGAAAAGAGCATGAGAAAGCACTTTGTATACCTGACTGATAAGGAACAATAGGCATGGATGGTGAAGTGGTGAGTTGATTTGAAGTAGAAATAGAAGGAGACACAGCTGAGGATGACAGAGTTGCTTGTTGAAGCAAGTTTACAAGGTGCTCATATCTGTCTTGAGAAATACTGAAACCTGAGTCACCATTCCCATGCTCAGTGTTGCTGACATTTCCAGATTCAACTGTAACACTATTAGTGGATCCTTGAGTGGAGGCAGTGGAATTTCCTGGTCTGTTAGCATTGGGAAATCCATGCTTCAGGTAACAGGTATCAATGGTGTGGTTGGTGCGGTTACAAAAGGTACAGTGTCTAGATGAATTTTTCTGATTGCTATAATATCCTTTACCACGACCATATGATTTCTTGGAATCAGCAGCATTAACCGAAATATTGGATTCATCAGCAGGAAGAGAAAGGATAGGTGCATGATTACTCTCTTCTTGAATTACCAAAGAATACACCTTGTTCAAGGATGGAAGAGGATCCATAAGCAAGATCTGAGTCTTGACAATTCAAAATTGATCATTCAATCCAATGAGGAATTGCATGATTTGGTCTTCAACCGATAAACATGAGCACGAGTTGAAGCTTCACAACAGCATCGATGAATGCAAGAACAATTTGGAAGAGGTCTATGTGAATTAAGTTCTTCCCAAAGTGAACGCATCTCAGTGAAGTATTCAGAAACAGTTTTACCTCCCTGATTTAGATTGTTGATGGAAGAACGAAGAGTAGAAATTCTGATTCTATCAGCTTTTGAGAATCTCTCTTTCAGGTCCTCCCAAACATCTAAAGCGTAATCGTGAAAGACAATAGTTTGAGCAATGGATTCAGAAACGGAATTGATAATCCATGAATGAATTAGATGGTTGCACCGTTCCCACGCTGCTCTGTTCAAATCCAAAGCTTCAGGTTGTTGAATAATGCCATTGATGAAGGCGAGTTTGTTCTTCGCTCCCAATGCGCGTTTCATCGAACGACTCCAAGCTAAGTAATTTTAGCCATTGAGTTTGGGAATGATCGTAACAGAATTCGGTCCTTCGCTTGGATGAACGTAGAAAACCGATTCTACATCTTGTTGCGGTGCAGCTTGAATGATGACAGGAGCTTGACGAGGAGGCATGATTCAATTGAGGAATCGAAAAATCAATGCGTAAAAACGCAAAATTCAAGGAGAAGAAAGAGAAGAAAAGAGATGAAAAACACCGATTGAAACAAGAAAGAGGAAGTAAAGAAGCAAAGAAAGAGCTTCTGCAAGTAACAATGGTGGAAAGAGGGAAGAAAAACAGAGGTAGAAGAAGAAGAATGCGGCGGAAACAACCGTAACAGAAAACGGTTAGGATCGGAACTTCTCTCTCATGAGAGAGAAATCTGATACCATATTATGACTTGGAGAGAAATGAATGAAACTCTTAATTCTCATTATCTCAAAAGAGTACAGTACAATGGTATTTATACAAAAGAGGGAAAGAATGCTAAGTACTGTGAACTAGCAGCTAGAGAATTGCTACTCTAATAGTAAAGCTAAAAACATGAAAAGTAATAAAAAGGGAGGTCGCTGTCTTCCAATAATAGTCTTTTCTTGTTCTCTAATGAATGAAATTGGTGATTAAGAAGTGCTCTTGTCTTTGTATGCTCTAAGCTTTTCTTCTCATTTTCCACGTTAGTGGAGGAACTTGGAAAACAAAGGGACAATAACAGGAACGTAATGAGGGAAGCACGCAGCATTATGTAAATTGCGGTTTGTGTCATTTTGTATACTATTAGGTTAATTAATATGTTTTATGTTCTAGCTAGCTTTCCTTTCTATAATGTACTTTCAACGTTTGACGCAACCACACAATTTGTTTTCTCGTATGTTTCTCCTTTGACTTAGTTTTCACCCATGTTCATCCGAGACTTATGGCATAATATGTTCCTTTCTTCTTCTTCTTTTTTATTCGGTGCACTCTTATACTAAAAAAAAACCTTATTTAAAAAGGTTAAGATGATTCAGGAGAAGATGAAGGCATCTCAGAGTAGACAGAAGAGTTATCATGATAAGAGGAGAAAGGATATTGAGTTCCAAGTTGGTGATCATGTGTTTTTGAGGGTGAATCCTGTGACCGGTGTTGGTCGTGCTTTAAAGTGTAGGAAGTTGACTCCTCGTTTTGTTGGACCGTTTGATGTCATTGAGAAGGTTGGGGTTGTAGCGTATCGGATTGCGTTACCACCGTCTTTGTCGAATCTCCATAATGTGTTTCATGTGTCTCAGTTGAGGAAGTATGTGCATGATGCGTCTCATGTGATTCAAGTGGATGAATTGGAAGTAAGAGATAATTTGACGGTTGAGACTTGGCCGGTTAGGATTGAGGATCGTGACAAACCCACTTTTTTCACCATTTTGTGTCTGATGAGTCATTTATTGCTTATTTTTATATGCTTTTTAGTTTAGTTTTAATTAGATTTTAATTTATTTTATATTAGTATTATTTCCTTTTTAGGATAGTTTACTACAAATTGCACTTTATTTTATTTCAGGAATGAATATTGGATGGATTGAGTCTTGGAGCAAAATAAAGGGACTTGGAGCTGATTGAATGCAAAAATACGAAGATTCGAAGACAAAAATACGTCTCCCTCAAGTCAGAAGCTTGGCACGGCCCGTGCCATCATTGGCACGGCCGTGCCACCCTCGAGAGTCACTTTTGCTGCTTTTGCTTAGATTTTAAGCTACTCTATTTTTAATTAGCCCGAATGTAATTGCTTAGATTTTAAGTCGAATGTATGCTATAAATAGAGTAGCCATCCATCACAAATATTCATCTTTACTTGGAATTCAATAAGTGACAATTGCTTTTCTAATTAAAGTTCTTTTCTTTTCCTTTATTTTCTTGTCATTTACTTTTATGCTTTCTCTCTTCTCCCCCACGTCTACGATGAACATGAGCGAGTAGACTTCTCCTTGTCTTGGGATTGTTGGATAAGTCTAAATGACATAATCCTAATCAAGCCAAGCTCTAAGCCTTAATCTTATGTAACCCTAATTTCTTATCTAAATTCACCGCTTTAACATGGATCAACGATTATCAAACTGTGGAAACGAAATTGGAGGGTTTGATAATTGTTTATCCATCATTCCAAATATCAATTCATAAAACTAAAGTGGAGCTTTGATATTCGAACAAGTGAATTTAGACAAGGATTGCAAAGACAGTGAAATAGTCTTTGCAATCTTTGAGACATATAGTTTCGATCTTCAAGGGAACTAATAATAATCAAGTCAGCAAAATAGGCTTGGTTGTTAGAGGAACCAAAATCTAATAGTAATCAAGTCAGCGAAATAGGCTTGGTTGCTAGAGGAACATAAGAGAAAATGTCTTGAGAAATTAGGTCTAACATAAAGTTATAAGCTTATAGTTTGGTTTGTGAAGGACTTGTCATTTAGATGAACCAACGATCCCAAGGCTCCTTTTATTATTATCTTTCAAACGCTTGAAAACCCCAACTTACAATTCTTTTCTCCTCTAATTATTTTCAAAGGTTAATTGAATTAAACTACTCCTTGTCGGAACGATACTCTTTTCATACTACTTCGGTAAGACCGTGCACTTGCGGTTTTATCTCATCAGTGTCTCAGTATTACCTTATTTATCTATCTCGCCATATTATATATGCAAATTGTCTCACGCTTAAGAGAGATGTTATTGTGTCATACTGATGAGTCATTTATTGCTTACTTTTATATGTTTTTTAGTTTAGTTTTAATTAGATTTTATTTTATTTTATATTAGCATTAATTCCTTTTTAGGATAGTTTACTTTAAATTGCATTTTATTTTATTTCAGGAATGAATATTGGATGGATTGAGTCTTGGAGCAAAAGAAATGGACTTGGAGTCGATTTGATACAAAAATATGAAGATTGAGAGACAAAAATATGTCTCCCCACAGTCAGAAGCTTGGCATTGCCCGTGCTAGCCTTGGCACGGCCGTGCCACCATCCAGAGTGCCTTTTGCTGCTTTTGCTTAGATTTTAAGCTACTCTATTTTTAGCCCGAATGTAATAGCTTAGATTTTAAGTCAAATGAATTCTATAAATAGAGTAGCCATCCATCACAAATAATCATCTTTACTTGGAATTCAATAAGTGACAATTGCTTTTTCAATTAAAGTTCTTTTCTTTTCCTTTATTTTCTTGTCATTTACCTTTATGCTTTCTCTCTTCTCCCCCATGTCTACGATGAACATGAGTGAGTAGACTTCTTCTTGTCTTGGGATTGTTGGATAAGTCTAAATGACATAATCCTAATCAAACCAAGCTCTAAGCCTTAATCTTATGTAACCCTAATTTCTTATCTAAATTCACCGTTTTAACATGGATCAACCATTATCAAACTGCGGAAACGAAAGTGGAGGGTTTGATAATTGTTTATCCATCATTCCAAATATCAATTCATAAAACGAAAATGGAGCTTTGATATTCGAACAAGTGAATTTAGACAAGGATTGCAAAGTCAGCGAAATAGGCTTTGCAATCTTTGAGACATATAGTTTCAATCTTCAAGGGAACTAATAACAATCAAGTCAGCGAAATAGGCTTGGTTGTTAGGGGAACCAAAATCTAATAGTAATCAAGTCAGCGAAATAGGGTTGGTTGCTAGAGGAACATAAGAGAAACTGTATTGAGAAATTAGGTCTAACATAACATTATAAGCTTATAGTTTTGGTTTGAGAAGGACTTGTTATTTAGATGAAACCAACGATCCCAAGGCTTCTTTTATTATATTAATTTTCAACCGTTTGAACACCCCCAACTTACAATTCTCTTCTAGTCATTTCCAAAGGTTAATTGAATTGAACTACTCCCTGTCGGAATGATACTCTTTTAATACTACTTCGGTAAAACCGTGCACTTGCGGTTTTATCCCATCAAGTTTTTGGCGCCGCTGCCGGGGAGTAAACTAATTTGATTAACTCTTTCTTTGTGATTAGAACTTTTTTCCCTCCCCCTCTTCTTCCCTTCTTCTTTCTTTCTTTTCCTACACTTGACTTCTTGGGTAGTATAAAAATAATAGATAACATGGTTGAGGAACGCACTCTTAAGGAGTATTCGATCCCTTCTTCGGATGAGCCATGCACTATTATAGTTTACCCAACGGTTGAAGGTAGAAACTTCAAAATAAAACCTGCACTACTAATTCTGGTACAACAAAACCAGTTTTCTAGATTACCCTCTGAAGATCCAAATTTACATATCTCAACCTTTTGGAGACTTAGTGTAACTTGCAAAGACGACCAAGAAGCCGTCAGGCTACATCTCTTCCCTTTTTCTCTAAAAGATAGGGCCAGAAATTGGTTCAATTCTTTAAAGCCCGGTTCCATCACCTCTTGGGACCAACTGAGGCGAGAATTCCTTTGCCGCTTCTTTCCCCCATCAAAAACCGCCCAACTTAGGGGAAAGCTTTACCAATTTACTCAAAAAAACGGGGAATCTCTTTTCGATGTGTGGGAGCGTTTTAAAGAAATAGTTAGACGTTGTCCCCATCACGGTTTGGAGAAATGGTTAATCATCCACACCTTTTATAACGGTCTAACATCTAACACTAAATTGACTGTTGATGCAGCTGCAGGTGGTGCCCTAATGAACAAGGATTTCACAACAGCTTATGCCTTGATTGAGGACATGGCTCTAAACCTTTTGCAATGGACGAAAGAGAAAGCAATCATCAATCCTTCACCCTCTAAAAAAGAGGCAGGTATGGATGAAACCTCTTCCTTTGACTATCTATCTACCAAGGTGAATGCATTATCTCAAAGACTTGATCGCATGAGTACTTGTGTTATCACACCTACCTTCTTACCTCCATGTGAAGCATGTGGCCTATCTAGTCATTTTAGCATCGATTGCAAACTAAGTAGTATTGAGCAGTTAAACTTTGTTCAGAATGGGCAAAGAGTTGTTCAAAAATCTCACATTGAACTTTTAATGGAAAACTATTTTCTTAAACAATCCGAACAGCTCCAAGAGCTTAAGGACCAAACTAGACTTTTGAGCAACTATCTTGCTACTCTCACAACAACGATAGACTCCATCTCCTCTCACAACAAAACTTATGAAACTCAACTCTCCCAAGTAGTTCATAAGGTTGACCACCCCAACAAAATGAATGTTGTTACACTTAGGAGTGGTAAGCCACTTGAAGACCCCATAAGGAGAAACAAATCCAATGACAGTGAGAAAGAGATCTGCGAACCACCATCTAGGGAAATTAGGGCAGAAAGAGAGGAACCTCGAGTTAAGCAAAACGCACCACCTCCCTTTAAACCAAAAATTCCCTTCCCACAAAGGTTTGCCAAATCTAAGCTAAATGAGCAATTTAAAAAGTTCATAGAAATGATGAACAAGATATACATTGATGTGCCTTTCACCGAAGTCTTAACCCAAATGGCTACCTATGCTAAATTTTTGAAAGAAATCATTTCTAAAAAGAGAAAAATTGAGGAAGGTGAGACGGTTAACCTTACGGAAGAATGTAGTGCCATCATCCAAAATAAATTGCCACCAAAGCTTAAAGACCCATGCAGCTTTTCCATACCTTGTGTCATAGGGTCAGAAGTAGTGAAGAAAGCTATGTGTGATCTAGGAGCCAGTGTCAGCCTAATGCCTTTATCCCTTTACGAGAGGTTGGGAATAGGGGAACTTAAATCGACAAGGATGACCCTACAACTAGCGGACCATTCTGTTAAGTATCCAGCTGGAATCATAGAAGATGTCCCCGTTAAGGTAGGAGAGGTGTACATCCCCGCTGATTTTGTTGTAATGGAGATGGAGGAAGATAACCAAGTACCAATTCTTTTAGGAAGACCTTTTCTTGCTACTGCAGGAGCCATCATTGATGTAAAAAAGGGTATGCTTGCTTTTAAAGTCGGTAAAGAGACTGTTGAATTTGAACTTGCTAAACTAATGAAAAGTCCTTCCATTAAGGACTCTTGTTGCATGATAGATATAATCGACCATTGCGTGAAAGAGTGCTCTTTAGCATCAACTACACATGATGGTTTGGAAGTATGCTTGGTAAACAATGCAGGTACAAAACTGGAAGGGGAGGCAAAAGCTTATGAAGAGCTGTTGAATAGAACTCCTCCAATGGAAGGTCTAAGTGTGGAGGAGTTAGTAAAAGAAGAACCAGCACTTCTACCCAAGGAGGCACCGAAAGTATAGCTTAAACCACTTCCATCCAATCTATGGTATGAATTCTTGGGCCCTAAATCTACCTACCCTGTTATTGTAAATGCAAGCCTCGATGAAGTAGAAACTGAAAAGTTACTTTATGTCCTCAAAAAGTAGTATCCTAAAGCTATAGGGTACACCATTGACGACATTAAAGGAATAAATCCTTGATTATGCATGCATAGGATACTTCTTGAAGAAGACTATAAACCCTTCATTGAACATCAAAGAAGGCTAAATCCTAATATGAAAGAAGTTGTGAAAAAAGAAGTTTTAAAACTCCTAGATGCAGGTGTTATTTATCCAATTTCGGATTCCAAATGGGTTAGCCCCGTGCAAGTTGTACCTAAAAAGGGTGGTTTCACAGTTATTAAAAATGATAAAAATGAATCCATTGCCACTAGGACCGTCACCGGTTGGAGAATGTGTATTGATTATAGGAAGCTTAATAAAGCAACCCGTAAAGATCACTTCCCTCTCCCTTTTATAGATCAAATGTTAGAAAGGTTAGCTAAGCATTCACATTTTTGCTACTTAGATGGTTATTCTGGATTTTTCCAAATACTCATTCACCCTAATGACCAAGAAAAGACAACCTTTACATGCCCCTTTAGGACCTTTGCCTATAGAAGGATGCCTTTTGATCTTTGTAATGCCCCTGCTACTTTTCAAAGATGCATGATGTCTATTTTTTCTGACTTTGTTGAAAAGATAATGGAAGTTTTTATGGATGATGTTTCTGTGCATGGATCTAGTTTTGATGATTGTTTGACTAACCTTGAAAAAGTTTTGGAAAGATGTGAATAGGTGAACCTAGTCTTAAATTGGGAGAAATGTCACTTCATGGTAAGAGAAGGAATTGTCCTAGAACACTTGATCTCCAATAGAGGTATAGAGGTAGACAAAGCGAAAATCGAAATTATTGAAAAAATGCTACCTCCCACCTCTGTCAAAGAAATTAGAAGTTTCCTAGGACATGCAAGGTTCTACCGCCGTTTCATTAAAGATTTTTCATCAATCACTAAACCACTAACAAGTCTGCTTCTTAAAGATTCAGACTTTGTCTTTGATGACGCTTGTTTGCAGGTTGAAAAAAGCACTAATTACTGCCCCAATCATACAACCACCAGATTGGAGTTTGCCTTTTGAAATAATGTGTGACGCAAGCGACTATGCGGTTGGGGCAGTGTTAGGTCAAAGAAAGGAAAAAAAGATGCATACCATATACTACGCCAGTAAGACCCTAGATGGGGCACAGGTAAATTATGCCACAACAGAAAAAGAATTGCTAGCAGTTGTCTATGCCATTGACAAATTTCGGCAATACTTGGTGGGATCAAAAATCATTGTTTACACAGACCACTCGACCATAAAATATTTGTTAAACAAAAAATATGCCAAACCGAGGTTGATCCGATGGATTTTGCTCCTCCAAGAATTTGACCTTGAAATAAAAGATAAAAAGGGGGTCGAAAATGTTGTCGCTGACCACTTTTCCCGACTTCGAGAGACCAATGAGGATGAGTTGCCCTTGGATGATTCCTTCCCGGATGAACAACTCTTCTTGTTGGCACAGGCTGACGCGCCTTCGTATGCAGATTTTGTTAATTTTCTTGCAGCAGGAGTGCTACCGCCTGAGCTGAGTTACCAACGAAAGAAGAAATTCTTCAATGATCTCAAGCACTACTATTGGGATGAGCCCTACCTCTTCAGAAGGGGCTCAGATGGGATTTTCAGGAGATGCATTCCTGAAAACGAGGTAAATAGTATTCTAACTCATTGCCACTCCTCTTCTTATGGTGGCCACGCCAGTACACAAAAGACTTTTTTCAAAACTCTTCATTTTGGTTTCTGGTGGCCATCACTTTTCAAAGATGTGCATTCCTTTATTTCTAAATGTGACAAATGTCAACGCACCGGTAGTATTACTAAAAGAAATGAAATGCCTTTGAACAACATCCTTGAAATCGAAATTTTTGATGTTTGGGGTATTGACTTTATGGGACCATTCCCCTCCTCTTTTGGGAATCAATACATTTTGGTAGCAGTTGACTATGTGTCCAAATGGAGGGTCAAGGGTTCGGAGTGCCAAGGGTTGTGATAAGCGATGGAGGGTCTCACTTCATTTCAAGACATTTTGAAAAACTTTTGCTAAAACTTGGAGTGAGGCACAAAATTGCGACACCTTATCACCCCCAAACTAGCGGACAAGTGGAGGTCTCAAATAGACAAATCAAAGCTATCCTTGAAAAAACTGTTTCAACCTCTAGGAAAGATTGGTCAAGTAAGCTTGACGATGCCCTTTGGGCCTATCGAACGGCTTATAAAACTCCCATTGGAATGACCCCTTTTATACTTGTCTATGGGAAATCTTGTCACCTTCCCGTTGAGCTCGAGCATAAGGCCTATTGGGCAATTAGAAACCTCAACTTAGTGATGGAATAAAACCGCAAGTGCACGGTCTTACCGAAGTAGTAAAATAAGAGTATCGTTCCGACAGGGAGTTATGAATTCAATTAACTTTTAATAATGATTAGATGAAAGTTTCAAAGGTTAAAAGTTTGGATTTTTAATTATAAGAAAATAAAAGAAAAGATAAAAGCCTTGGAATCATTGGTTCATCCTAATGACAAGTCCTTCACAAACCAAACTATTAAACTTATAACCTTATGTTAGACCTAATTTCTCAAGACAGTTTCTCTTTTGTTCCTCTAGCAACCAAGCCTATTTCGCTGACTTGATTACTATTAGATTTTGGTTCCTCTAACAACCAAGCCTATTTCGCTGACTTGATCATTATTAGTTCCCTTGAAGATCGAAACTATATGTCTCAAAGATTGTAAAGACTATTTCGCTGCCTTTACAATCTTTGTCTAAATTCACTTGTTCGAATATCAAAGCTCCACTTTCGTTTTATGAATTGATATTTGAGATGATGGATAAACAATTATCAAACCCTCCACTTTCGTTTCCACAGTTTGATAATGGTTGATCCATGTTAAAGCGGTGAATTTAGATAAGGAATTAGGGTTACATAAGATTAAGGTTTAAAGCTTGGTTTGATTAGGATTATGTCATTAGACTTATCCAACAATCCCAAGACAAGAGAAGTCTACTCACTGACGTTCATTGTAGACAAGGAGAAGAAGAGAGAAAACATAAAAGTAAATAACAAAGAAAGTAAAATGAACTTTTATTAGAAAGACAATTGTCACATATTGTATTCCAAGAAAAGATGAATATTTGTGATGGATGGCTACTCTATTTATAGCATTTGATCGAGTTAAAATCTAAGCTATTACATTTGGGCTAAAAATAGAGTAGCTTAAAATCTAAGCAAAAGCAGCAATAAGACACTCTGGAGGGTGGCACGGCCGTGCCAAGGCTAGCACGGGCCGTGCCAAGCTTCTGACTTATGGGAGACATATTTTGTCTCTCAATCTTCATATTTTTGTGTCCAATCGGCTCCAAGTCCCTTTCTTTTGCTCCAAGACTCAATCCATCCAATATTCTTTCCTGAAATATAATAAAATGCAATTTAAAGTAAACTATCCTAAAAAGGAAATAATACTAATATAAAATTATATAAAATCTAAATAAAACTAAACTAAAAAACATATTAAAATAGACAATAAATGAGTCATCAAACTCTGCTTGAATCTTTGCTTGTCCTCAAGCAAAAGGCATAAACATAGTAGCACCAACAGTTATATCAAATGACAATTCAATTAAAGCACATGTCTCCTGATGAGATAAAACCGCAAGTGCACGGTTTTACCGAAGTAGTATAAAAGAGTATCGTTCCGACAGGGAGTAGTTCAATACAATTAACTTTTTAGAGATGATTAGAAGAGAGAAGAGAATTGTATGTTTGGGGTTTTCAAGCGTTTGCAAGATAATAATAATAAAAAGAGCCTCGGGATGGTTGGTTTCCTTTAAATGACAAGTCCTTCTCAAACCAAAACTATAAGCTTATAATGTTATGTTAGACCTAATTTCTCAAGACAGTTCCTCTTATGTTCCTCTAGCAACCAAGCCTATTTCGCTGACTTGATTACTATTAGATTTTGGTTCCTCTAACAACCAAGCCTATTTCGCTGACTTGATTGTTATTAGTTCCCTTGAAGATCGATACTATATGTCTCAAAGATTGCAAAACCTATTTCGCTGACTTTGTAATCCTTGTCTGAATTCACTTGTTCGAATATCAAAGCTCCACTTTCGTTTTATGAATTGATATTTGGAATAATGGATAAACAATTATCAAACCCTCCACTTTCGTTTCCACAGTTTGATAATGGTTGATCCATGTTAAGACGGTGAATTCAGATAAGAAATTAGGGTTACATAAGATTAAGGCTTAGAGCTTGGTTTGATTAGGATTATGTCATTTAGACTTATCCAACAATCCCAAGACAAGGAGAAGTCTACTCACTCATGTTCATCGTAGACATGGGGGAGAAGAGAGAAAGCATAAAAGTAATGACAAGAAAATAAAGGAAAAAAAAAGAACTTTAATTAGAAAAGCAATTGTCACTTATTGAATTCCAAGTAAAGATGAATATTTGTGATGGATGGCTACTCTATTTATAGCATTTGATCGACTTAAAATCTAAGCTATTACATTTGGGCTAAAAATAGAGTAGCTTAAAATCTAAGCAAAAGCAGCAAAAGACACTCTAGAGGGTGGCACGGCCGTGCCAAGGCTAGCACGGGCCGTGCCAAGCTTCTGACTTGTGGGAGACATATTTTGTCTCTCGATCTTCATATTTTGGTGTCCAATCGGCTCCAAGTCCCTTTCTTTTGCTCCAAGACTCAATCCATCCAATATTCTTTCCTGAAATATAATAAAATGCAATTTAAAGTAAACTATCCTAAAAAGGAAATAATACTAATATAAAATTATATAAAATCTATATAAAACTAAACTAAAAAGCATATTAAAATAGTCAATAAATGACTCATCAAACTCCCCCACACTTGAATCTTTGCTTGTCCTCAAGCAAAAGGCATAGACATGGTAGCAACAAAAGGATTAATATATGACATTTTAAATAATAAGCTTATGTCTCCATCGAGGTTTCACTTCAATGTACACTAATCACAACTTCAAGCATTCCTTGTAAACTTATTCAACCCGACAACATATTTCAGGTGAGTGTGTGTGTGTAGGCCAATCCTTTTCTTGCTCCTGTATAAGATGGATATTATGAGGAACAGGTTCTAACCTTAACACTAAAATGACCGAGAAAAATCTTTTCTTCATTTCATATAAGAGAAGTGGGAGAGTTAAGATAGACCTGATGAATTTATACATTTGGGGGCTTGTAGATGCCTAGGGGCTATCATTTCACATTAGAAGTTCGTGAGGGGGTATCCTTTCCTCCAAGTTTCTATGATCACCCTAAGTAGTGCTACAACTTGTTTACTTCACTTAGGAAGTTTCTCTTTTTAGAGGGTTTAATTCAAGCACAATTTATTTGAGAAATCATCACCACATTTAGGAAGTTAGTGAGAGGGTATGCTTTCCTCCACGTGTGGTGATATCCTTCCGCCCCATTTTGGTTTACACATTTCATCACATTAGAATTATTCCCACATAAACTTATACTACTTTTACTCTGAAGATTTTTAAGGGACCAGGTTACCATTAAAGTTAGAACATGTTCCTTAAAATACCTATTCATACACTTACTCAAGGATTGAAACTAGGTGTTTTTCTCATTGGAGAATTAATTTCACAATAAAACTTGATGTGGGTATAGCAAGAATACTTATAACACAAGAAATCACTTTTCATGTACAAGAAACGACCATTGAATAGACAACAAAAAATTTATGTCATAATAAAACAATAAAAACGAGCTGCTTAATTGTGCCTTTCACAATAAAACATAACCAAAGAATAAAGTTCAAGGTAGTTTGGAAACACTACGACTAAAGACACTTTATTAGGCTCCCCCCACACTTAGGAGAAGCATTGTCCTCAATGATTCAATATAGAAAAATAAAAGAGAAGGAGAGGAAGAAGAAGAAGAAGAAAAAGAAGGAGGAGGAGAAAGAAGGGAGGAGAGGAAGAGGAAATCTCACATTTTTATCATTGGGGTCCATATGGAGGACCTTGGAGGTGAAAGTGATGCATCATGTTCCGAAGCATTTGGTTATTTTCTTCGGATATGCGGTTGCCCCTTTGGACATCGTTCCTTATGCCCATTAGTTCAACACCTTGCCTTTGTTGCTCGGTGCTTATTCTTTCGACCTCGGTAGTCATCCATGCCCATCTTGCATTTTCATTTGTGTCACCTTCATCAGGGTCATGGTGCTCCTCATCATGGTGCGATTGTGCAACTTCCTCTTCGTGGTGCAAGTGTGCACCTTCTGCTTCTTCATGATGTTGGTCTATGTGCACATGTGGGTCATCATGAACATACAACAAATTTTCTTCCACCTCGGTGTTAGTCCGAGATGGGTTAGGCAATAAAATCAAAGTGGGCACATTGAGCTTGAGTGTATAAACAAAGGGGATTCGGGGTTTTATGAAATTCATAGAGATAAGGGTTTCTATGTTGAGTCTATTGTTACCCTCAATCTTGTTTATCCCTTGGTCTTCACTCACGCCTAACCATCCAGCTATGGATGTTATGATACCACCAACTACTATTTCTCCCCTACTATCAGACCTATCTCCTATAAGGGAAAGGTAGTCAAGCAAGTAAAAACAAGTGTTAACGGGTTGGTTGTGCATCATAGCCCAAAGCATGAAGAGTTCATCGTTCCTAGTGTTCCCTAGTTCTGTCCGTCCCCTAATAGTGCAAGCCATTACCCTTTGAAGGTACCTAAGTACGGGGTTGTGAATGTTGCTAGCTTTGTTGGCACGTGTGTTAAATTGGTTAAGACCTGTAATTCGCTCCCAAAAGGCGGCGGGTTGATAGTTAACCGGTTTCAAATTTTGATCCCAAGAGTCGTGGATAAACCCCGCGTTGGCGAAGCCCATCTCATCACAGAAGTGTTGAAGAGACATCTCGTAATCAATATTCATCAGCCGGAAAGAAACTCTATGATTATGGTTATCAAAATTCAACCTATCTTTCGTAAAAACAATAGAACTTAAAAATTCATAGGTGAAATTCTCATACCCTCTCATAGGTTTCAACATATCCACCCATCCTAACCTTTCTAGCAGATTAAACACATTATCTTTGATTCCTAGCTTATTCAAGTCATGGTTATCAAGGTATCGGCAAGGATGTAAAGGTTTAGAGATTAGAATTTTATACCTATCCCGTTGCTTGTTGTCCCTGAAGGTGATGCCATGATTCTTAGCTTGCGTTTTCTTCTTTGGAGGAGGTCCCCCGGATGTGCTTGCAACTTCTTTACCACTTCTCTTTGAAGCCATTGCCTTGACCTTGCTTTTGGTGTGGTGGTGGTGATGGTTTGGGTGTGGGTTGTTTTGGTGGAAAAAGGTTGGTTTAGTGATGTGGTGAAGGTTTAAGTGAGTTTGAGGGGTTGGGTTATGGAGATTGGTGAAAGGTTTCAGGTTTTTGGGTTAGGTTTATGGGGGTTACGAATTTGGGTGATGTTGTTTGGATGGGTGAGATTGGTTTTTGAATGGGGGGTTATGATTGGAATGGTGTTTGTGATTGATTGGGTGGAGAAATTTTGTAAATTGGTGAGATTTGAGGGGGGTTGTGGAGGTTTGAGGTTGTTTGGTTATGGAGGTTTGAGAGAGAAGGTTGAAGGTAGAGAGATGTTTGTGTTTGAGAGTGAAGGAAGAAGAAGGCCAAAAGGTATGGTTATACCTACCTGAGATCGGGCACGGCCGTGCCAAGCTTAGCACGGGCCGTGCCAACATTCTGGAATATGGGCTGGTTTTGGTGTGTCAAGGTCTGGCACGGCCGTGCCAGTGTGAGCACGTGCCGTGCCAAGGTTCTGGAGGGCGAGGCTTCAAAATTTTCTGTTTTCTTGAATTCTTTTCGGACAATGACCTACAAAATAATTTAGAATAACAAAAACAAAACAAAAGCAGTTAAATGCGTGGGTTGCCTCCCACGAAGCGCTTCTTTATAGTCATTAGCTTGACGTTAAAAGAAAGTGTCCATTAGAAAGGATCAAAGATGTTGTATTGTGTAGATGACGCTAAAAAGCGTTCTTTCACACTATGTTCTTTGACCATATTGCAATAATAAAGGGCGGGACCTTCCTTAATGTTTTCAAACTTAAATCCTACCATGTCTTCACTCACTTGAAAAACTATCCTACCATTCTGAACGTCAACTATAGCACCCGCAGTAGCGAGGAAGGGTCTTCCTAGGATCATAGGGCAATCATGGTCTTCCTCGATGTCAACAACCACAAAGTCAGTTGGGATGTATATCCCTTCTATCGGAACGGGGATGTCTTCAACATATCCAGCTATTGGGATAAAAGAACGGTCGGCTAACTTTAATATCATCTCGGTGGGTTTCTGTAATGCTCCTATTTCTATTAAAGCAATTAAACATGCGAATAATACATTTATTCAAGAAATAGAGATTACGTCTTATTCAAAATTCAAAAACCGATAGACATGTATGTAATTCTCAACAGTTACAGCGGAATATGAATCAGAGTGATCGAATATATACATGCCATGAGCAAATAAATCATATCCCAAAGATAAATCTCAAAACCCAAACATACGGGTAGTCAACAACAAAATAATAATCCAAATGAAAATATAAACAACCTAATCTAGACCAACACGACAAGCCTAGATCAGAGCCGACACGACACCGATATCGGAGGAAGCTCTCGATATCCCAAGCAAAACTCACCGAGACTACTCCTGCACAACGTCTACTCACCCATACAGGCAAGTAGGCGGTTAAAACCACTGGGGGTAAGCATTACATTATCATAATCCAGATAATAATCAAATCAAATAATATCATGTAATTGAATAATATTAGCCATGCATAAACACTTATACCACAACTTGATAGTTCGTATCCACATATATCAATCACATGAATAATTATCCAATCATAAATATTCATTCACAACATCAATCATAGACAATCATTATTGACATTCATTCATCTCAAAACATCACCAATCACCCAATTCACATAGGACTCATGCTATGATATGCACTTATGGACACATAAATGCATGCGGTACCAAATCTCAACAAGGTCATCACCTTTCGATGCCACTTGCACATCGATTGTAAGGGCTCACGCCTGCCTTACAATAATCTCGAAGTAAAAGAGTCATCCCCTTTACAGCAACAACGACTATGATGCATGGACATGTGTAATGACTCGATAATGCGACAACATTTCTCAATCTCAACTCAATACATAGGACAACACCCAATTATATTGATTATCTCCACAACATTGCATTACCAAGAGAACATGCCCACACACAGTTAAATCATAGTATTCATCATCACACAGACAACTTGATTATCAACAATCAACAATATCTTTCACACAATTCACTTATCACATGAATAATTCACCACACTATCTCGGAACGAAACAACTAGAACAAGTCGAACACTATTAACCAATCTTATCCAATAATGTCTACATGAAATTAAGTCGTCTTCGGACTATCATACAAGACCAAGCACAACTTAAGTTCATCAAGGAATCCCGTTTTCACAACCTTTCATTTCCCACTCAAAATATCATTTCACTTTGATAATGGTATTGGCCACCCTTGCAAGCATCACCTAAGTCTATATGAGCTATAGGTCTACTTGCAAGCCTCATTGGATTACAAAATTTGTTTTCGACAAGGTTTGGAACTCTCAAAATCTCACAAGTTAAGACTCATTTCAAAAATCCCAAGTATATGCGAACACTCATCGTTCCAGCAGGCTTTGGGGAATTAACAGTGGTTTAACATGTTTAAAACATCATTTAAGAAAACTCGGATTTGGTCCCCAAAGACCGGAACGAAAGATCAAGGTGGTTGGAACTGAAGCTGTTCGCTTAAGCGACCCTCTGGTTCGCTTAAGCGAACAAGTTACAGTAGCAACTCGCCTTGTTCGCTTTCTGGTCGCTGACTGGTCGCTCACCAGTTCGCTTAAGCGACGACATGTTCGCTTAAGCGAACGAGTTCCAGTAACAACCAGAAATCTTCGCTCGTTCGCTCACAGTTCGCTCAAGCGAACTGAACCCAGAATAATACTATGAATGTTCGCTTACCAGGTCGCTTAAGCGAACCTCTAAGCGAACCTTCACAGGTTTGCAGAAATTTTACGAGTTTGGAACCCCTTTCACTCAAAATTCCCCAATTTGATTCCCAAATCTCAAAATATGTTTCCAGAACATGTTTACAGATCACTATGATTAAAAAGACTCATAAAGGCACAATCAACCTTTAAAACACTTGCCGTTTGAGCTAACTCTTCATTTTCACCAAAACACCAACATAACTCAAATTCTCATCATCAATCCATGAATATGCAAACCCAAGCAATTATTCATTAATCATATTATCAAATAACATTCATAACATCATTTGAACAAGCATCACATCTCAACTTAACAACAACTTAGGAGAAATTCACCAATTGAGCACAATATTCATAACTTATCATTTTTGCATATATGAACATGTAATTCCACCAACAATCATACAACTAACATCAATTCATGCATACAAACATAACATCACAGCAAGAGCACGAATTTAGCATGAATTGTTCATCAACCCATTTTCATACAACATGAGTAAATGCAAAAATTACATGATTGTGATAATAACTAACCCCCCTACCTTTGAAGAAGATTAACCCTAATCCTTGCTTCAATTCAGCTCCTAAGTCACCCACTTGATTCCTAAAGCTCTTCTCTTCACCTCTTTCTCTCTCTACCTCTCTCTAGAAATGTTTGTGAAATGAATGAATTGGTTCTCCTAACACAACCCTAGTGTTATCTCTACTAATGGGCTTAACTTAGTTTCTAGTGGGCTTAACCCATTTCTATTCAAACCAAAATATTACTACACTCCAAACGATATTTTAATTAATAACGGTAAAGTGTCACTAACGGTAAAATCTCGACTCTCTCTAGTAACTTAATGAAATAACCATTCTCACTAATTACTAAAAGCAATTCCACTAAAATTATAATTTTACCCATCCTCACAAAATTACCAAAATACCCCCCTAATACGAAAACCCACGTAAATGCACCCGATGACAATTAAATATACACAAGCACAAATAATCACACACAAACACATAATAAAAGTAATTAAAATAAACATAGCTAAAAATCGGGCTGTTACAGTTTCAACTCTCCTATTCCCATCTTTTTAAAGAGGGATAGAGGCAACAAACTAACACTGGCTCCTAAATCACACAAGGCTTTGTCAACGGTCTCTTTCCCTATCACACAAGGGATGGCAAAACTACCTGGATCTCTAAACTTTTGGGGTTGCTTCTTGACGATTGCACTACTTTCCCTAGTTAAAGCTATTGTCTCTTTGTGATCTATAGCCTTTTTCTTTGAAAAAATTTCTTTTAAAAACTTGCCGTATAGAGGCATACGAGATAAAGCTTCAGCGAAGGGAATCTTAATGCAAATCTTTTTAAGTATGTTTAAGAATTTAGCGAATTGAGCCTCAAAGTTGAGCTTAGTAAGCCTTAATGGGTTAAGGGCCTTGTTCTTATCAAGTGGTTTCTTTATCGCACTTTCCTTACCTAGAAGCTTAACACTCTCTCCCTTGACACTTTTAGCTTTGGTAATGGTCTCTTCTAATTTACTGCCCCCAAGAGAAATAGCATTGACATGGGCTTTGGGGTTTGTTTCAGGTTGGCCAGGAAAGATTCCTGGTGTTTGAGAAGAGGTGGCCACTTGTTGGGCCACTTGGGAGATTTGGGTCTCAAGCATTTTGGTGTGTGTGGCGATAGAATCAACCTTGGTATTGAGTTTGGAGAGAGAGTCGTTCAGAAATCCTGTTTGGTTTTTCAATTCTTGAAGATTTTTATTTTGATTAGCTATGCAATTTTCCAACAAAATCTCCAAACTTGATTTATGAGCCACTCTCTGGTTGTTTGCATAGCCAGGTGGTGCTGCTTGTCCATAGGAACCTTGAGGATTTTTGTAAAAATTTTGATTTGGCCTCATTCCTTGGTTATATTGAGCGTAATTCAGTTGCTCAATATTGGCAGCACTACCTAACTGACAATCAACACCGATATGACCGGATATACCACAAATTTCACAAGGAGGGGATGCAGAAGAAGGTGTGACAGCATTAACATTAAGCTTTTCAAATTTTTGGGTTAATGCCTCAACCTTAGCAGCAAGGTGGTTATATTCAGAGACTTCGTGTATACCTGCCTCTTTCTTAGAGGGAGTAGGAGTGGTGACGGCTCTCTCGTTGGTCCATTGGTAGTGATTCTGAGCCATGTCTTCAATCAAAGCATAAGCCTCCGTATAGTTTTTGTTCATTAGAGCTCCACCTGCAGCTGCATCAACAGACATCTTAGTGGTATATGACAAGCCATTATAAAATGTGTGGACTATAAGCCACTTCTCTAGGCCATGGTGGGGACAAAGTCTAAGCATTTCCTTGAAACGCTACCACGCCTCATAGAGAGATTCCCCATCTTTTTGATTGAAACGCGTGATTTGGTCTCTAAGCTTAGCGGTTTTAGATGGGGGGAAAAATCGGGCGAGGAATGCTCGCCTCATATCGTCCCATGAAGTAATGGAACCGACTTCTAGGGAATGGAACCAAGCGCTAGCTCTATCCCTTAAGGAAAAGGGAAAGAGATGAAGTCTTACGGCTTCTTGGTTCTCTTTTATGGTGCCACTGAGTCTTAGAAAGAAAGAAATATGGAGATTTGGATCCTCAGTGGGTGATCCAGAAAACTGACTTTGCTGCACCAAATTGAGTAGTGCAGGCTTGATTTCGAATTTATTACCCGCAACCGTTGGGTACACGATAATAGCTTGTGGCTCTTCCGTTGAAGGAGTAGCATACTCTTTGAGAGTGCGTTCAGCCATAGCAGTATTATTTTGTGCCTCTCTCTTTTTCTTATGCAAAAACCTTTCGATCTAAGGAATAAATTCTCCGAGACTTTTACTTCTTCGCATAAGATACCAAGAACCGAAAAAGTTAGTGGTAATACAAAAGAAAGAAGTAGAAGAAAAGAAGAAGAGAAGAGAGTTCTAATCACAAAGAAAGAGTTAATCAAATTAGTTTACTCCCCGGCAGCGGCGCCAAAAACTTGATGAGATAAAACCGCAAGTGCACGGTTTTACCGAAGTAGTATAAAAGAGTATCGTTCCGACAGGGAGTAGTTCAATTCAATTAACTTTTTAGAGATGATTAGAAGAGAGAAGAGAATTGTATGTTGGGGGTTTTCAAGCGTTTGCAAGATAATAATAATAAAAAGAGTCTCGGGATCGTTGGTTTCCTTTAAATGACAAGTCCTTCTCAAACCAAAACTTTAAGCTTATAATGTTATGTTAGACCTAATTTCTCAAGACAGTTTCTCTTATGTTCCTCTAGCAACCAAGCCTATTTCGCTGACTTGATTACTATTAGATTTTGGTTCCTCTAACAACAAAGCCTATTTCGCTGACTTGATTGTTATTAGTTCCCTTGAAGATCGAAACTATATGTCTCAAAGATTGCAAAGCCTATTTCGCTGACTTTGTAATCCTTGTCTGAATTCACTTGTTCGACTATCAAAGCTCCACTTTCTTTTTATGAATTGATATTTGGAATAATGGATAAACAATTATCAAACCCTCCACTTTCGTTTCCACAGTTTGATAATGGTTGATCCATGTTAAGACGGTGAATTCAGATAAGAAATTAGGGTTACATAAGATTAAGGCTTAGAGCTTGGTTTGATTAGGATTATGTCATTTAGACTTATCCAACAATCCCAAGACAAGGAGAAGTCTACTCACTCATGTTCATCGTAGACATGGGGGAGAAGAGAGAAAGCATAAAAGTAATGACAAGAAAATAAAGGAAAAGAAAAGAACTTTAGTTAGAAAAGCAATTGTCACTTATTGAATTCCAAGTAAAGATGAATATTTGTGATGGATGGCTACTCTATTTATAGCATTTGATCGACTTAAAATCTAAGCTATTACATTTGGGCTAAAAATAGAGTAGCTTAAAATCTAAGCAAAAGCAGCAAAAGACACTCTGAAGGGTGGCACGGCCGTGGCAAGGCTAGCACGGGCCGTGGCAAGCTTCTGACTTGTGGGAGACATATTTTGTCTCTCAATCTTCATATTTTTGTGTCCAATCGGCTCCAAGTCCCTTTCTTTTGCTCCAAGACTCAATCCATCCAATATTCTTTCCTGAAATATAATAAAATGCAATTTAAAGTAAACTATCCTAAAAAGGAAATAATACTAAGATAAAATTATATAAAATCTAAATAAAACTAAACTAAAAAGCATATTAAAATAGTCAATAAATGACTCATCATCTCCTCAAGGGCTTAAATCCCAAATGTACACTAATCACAAACTCAAGTATTTCTTGTAATTTTTATTCAACCCAACGATCAAGTTTCAAGTGAGTGTGTGTGTGAAGTCCAACCCTTTTCTTGCTCCTGTATAAGATAGGCATTATGAGGAAACATGGTCTAATCCTAGCACTAAACCAACCAAGAAAGATTCCTTCTATAATTCATATAGGAGGTCGGAGGGCCTACCCCCTTCCCCAATCTAGATCCAATGGTATCCCTTAAAACATCATCTTCACGTAGGAAGTTGGAGGGCCTACCTCCTTCCCCAATCTAGATTCAATGATGCTTTTTAAAGTTTTTCCTTAAGATAACAATCATCTTCACGTAGGAAGTCGGAGGGCCTACCTCCTTCCCCAATCTAGATTCAATGATGAGATCTTGGAATTTATTTGGCTTTTTGGCTTTTTATGCACTCCCTTATACTAACTTATACTACTGGCACTTTGAGAATCTTTAAAGGTTAATGCACCACTAAGATTAAAACGCGTTTCCTTAAAATACCTATTCATACATTTACTCAAGGGAAGCAACTTTGTGTTTTTCTCATCAGAGAATTTTATTCACTTTAAAACAAGGTGTGGGTATATCAAGAAGACTTTAAAACACAAGAGTTTGCTTTCATGTACAAGGATCAACCAAATAAGAGGAGACAATGAAAATTTTATGTCATGATATTTTCAATAAAAATTAGCTACTTAACCATGCCTTTTACAATAAAACAAAACAAAAGAATAAAGTTCAAGGGAGTTTGGAAACACTACGACTAAAGACACTTTATTAGGCTCCCCCCACACTTAGGAGAAGCATTATCCTCAATGATTCAAGATAAAAGAAAAGTAAAAGAGAAGGAGAGGTAGAAGAAGAAGAAGAAGAAGAAGGAGGAGGAGGAAGAGAAAGAAGGGAAGAGGAAGAGGAAATCTCACATTTTTATCATTGAGGTCCATATGGAGGACCTTGGAGGTGAAAGTGGTGCATCATGTTCTGAAGCATTTGGTTATTTTCTTCGGATATGCGGTTGCCCCTTTGGACATCGTTCCTTATGCCCATTAGTTCAATACCTTGCCTTTGTTGCTCGGTGCTTATTCTTTCGACCTCGGTAGTCATCCATGCCCATCTTGCATTTTCATGTGTGTCACCTTCATCAAGGTCATGGTGCTCCTCATCATGGTGCAATTGTGCACCTTCCTATTCTTGGTGCAAGTGTGCACCTTCTACCTCTTCATTATGTTGGTCTATGTGCACCTGTGGGTCATCATGAACATACAACAAATTTTCTTCCACCTCGGTGTTAGTCCGAGATGGGTTAGGCAATAAAATCAAAGTGGGCACATTGAGCTTGAGTGTATAAACAAAGGGGATTCGGGGTTTTATGAAATTCATAGAGATAAGGGTTTCTATGTTGAGTCTATTATTACCCTCAATCTTGTTTATCCCTTGGTCTTCACTCACGCCTAACCGTCTAGCTATGTATGTTATGATACCACCAACTACTATTTCTCCCCTACTATCGGACCTATTTCCTATAAGGGAAAGGTAGTCAAGCAAGTAAAAACAAGTGTTAACGGGTTGGTTGTGCAGCATAGCCCAAAGCATGAAGAGTTCATCGTTCCTAGTGTTCCCTAGTTCTGTCCTTCCCCTAATAATGCAAGCCATTACCCTTTGCAGGTACCTAAGTACGGGGTTGTGAATGTTGCTAGCTTTGTTGGCACGTGTGTTAAATTGGTCAAGACCTGTAATTCGCTCCCAAAAGGCGGCGGGTTGATAGTTAACCGGTTTTAAATTTTGATCCCAAGAGTCGTGGATGAACCCCGCATTGGCGAAGCCCATCTCATCACAGAAGTGTTGAAGAGACATCTCGTAATCAATATTCATAAGCCGGAAAGAAACTCTATGATTAGGGTTATCGAAATTCAACCTATCTTTCGTAAAAACAATAGAACTTAAAAATTCATAGGTGAAATTCTCATACCCTCTCATAGGTTTCAACATATCAACCCATCCTAACCTTTCTAGCAAATTAAACACATTATATTTGATTCCTAGCTTATTCAAGTCATGGTTATCAGGGTATCGGCAAGGATGTAAAGGTTTAGAGATTAGAATTTTATACCTATCCCTTTGCTTGTTGTCCCTAAAGGTGATGCCATGATTCTTAGCTTGCGTTTTCTTCTTCTTCGGAGGTACCCCGGATGTGCTTGCAACTTCTTTACCACTTCTCTTTGAAGCCATTGCCTTGACCTTGCTTTTGGTGTGGTGGTGGTGATGGTTTGGGTGTGGGTTGTTTTGGTGGAAAAAGGTTGGTTTAGTGATGTGGTGAAGGTTTAAGTGAGTTTCAGGGGTTGGGTTATGGAGATTGGTGAAAAATTTCAGGTTTTTGGGTTAGGTTTATGGGGGTTACGAATTTGGGTGATGTTGTTTGGATGGGTGAGATTGGTTTTTGAATGGGGGGTTATGATTGGAATGGTGTTTGTGATTGATTGGGTGGAGAAATTGTGTGAATTGGTGAGATTTTGGGGGGGTTGTGGAAGTTTGAGGTTGTTTGGTTATGGAGGTAGAGAGATGTTTGTGTTTGAGAGTAAAGGAAGAAGAAGGCCAAAAGGTAAGGTTATACCTACCTGAGATCGGGCACGGCCGTGCCAAGCTTAGCACGGGCCGTGCCAACATTCTGGAATATGGGCCGGTTTTGGTCTGTCAAGGTCTGGCACGCCCGTGCCAGTGTGAGCACGGGCCGTGCCAAGGTTCTGGAGGGCGAGGCTTCAAAATTTTCTGTTTTCTTGAATTCTTCTCGGACAATGACCTACAAAATAATTTAGAATAACAAAAACAAAACAAAAGCAGTTAAATGCGTGGGTTGCCTCCCACGAAGCGCTTCTTTATAGTCATTAGCTTGACGTTAAAAGAAAGTGTCCATTAGAAAGGATCAAAGATGTTGTATTGTGTAGATGACGCTAAAAAGCGTTCTTTCACACTGGTTTCTTTGACCATATTGCAATAATAGAGGGCGGGACCTTCCTTAATGTTTTCAAACTCAAATCCTACCATGTCTCACTCACTTGAAAAACTATCCTACCATTCTGAACGTCAACTATAGCACCCGCAGTAGCGAGGAAGGGTCTTCCTAGGATCATAGGGCAATCATGGTCTTCCTCGATGTCAACAACCACAAAGTTAGTTGGGATGTATATCCCTTCTATCCGAACGGGGATGTCTTCAACAAATCCCGCTATTGGGATAACAGAACGGTCGGCTAACTTTAATATCATCTCGGTAGGTTTCAACTCTCCTATTCCCATCTTTTTAAAGAGGGATAGAGGCAACAAACTAACACTGGCTCCTAAATCACACAAGGCTTTGTCAACGGTCTCCTTCCCTATCACACAAGGGATGGCAAAACTACTTGGATCTCCAATCTTTTGGGGTTGCTTCTTGACGATTGCACTACTTTCCCTAGTTAAAGCTATTGTCTCTTTGTGATCTATAGCCTTTTTCTTTGAAAAAATTTCTTTTAAAAACTTGGCGTATAGAGGCATACGAGACAAAGCTTCAGCGAAGGGAATCTTAACGCAAATCTTTTTAAGTATGTTTAAGAATTTAGCGAATTTAGCCTTCAAGTTGAGCTTAGTAAGCCTTAATGGGTTAAGGGCCTTGTTTTTATCAAGTGGTTTCTTTATCGCACTCTCCTCACCTAGAAGCTTAACACTCTCTCCCTTGACACTTTTAGCTTTAGTAATGGTCTCTTCTAACTTACTGCCCCCAAGAGAAATAGCATTGACATGGGCTTTGGGGTTTGTTTCAGGTTGACCAGGAAAGATTCCTGGTGTTTGAGAAGAGGTGGCCACTTGTTCGGCCACTTGGGAGATTTGGGTCTCAAGCATTTTGGTGTGTGTGGCGATAGAATCAACCTTGGTAGTGAGTTTGGAGAGAGAGTCGTTCAGAAATCCTGTTTGGTTTTTCAATTCTTGTAGATTTTTATTTTGATTAGCAATGCAATTTTCCAATAAAATCTCCAAACTTGATTTCTGAGCCATTCTCTGGTTGTTTGTATAGCCAGGTGGTGCTGCTTGTCCATAGGAACCTTGAGGATTTTGGTAAAAATTTTGATTTGGCCTCGTTCCTTGGTTATATGGAGCGTAATTCAGTTGCTCAATATTGGCAGCACTACCTAACTGACAATCAACACCTATATGACCGGATATACCACAGATTTCACAAGGAGGGGATGCAGAAGAAGGTGTAACAGCATTAACATTAAGTTTTTCAATCTTTTGGGTTAATGCCTCAACCTTAGCAGCAAGGTGGTTATATTCAGAGACTTCATATATACCTGCCTCTTTCTTAGAGGGAGTAGGGGTGGTGACGGCTCTCTCGTTGGTCCATTGATAGTGATTCTGAGCCATGTCTTCAATCAAAGCATAAGCCTCCGTATAGTTTTTGTTCATTAGAGCTCCACCTACAACTGCATCAACAGACATCTTAGTGGTATATGACAAGCCATTATAAAACGTGTGGACTATAAGCCACTTCTCTAGGCCATGGTGAGGACAAAGTCTAAGCATTTCCTTGAAACGCTCCCACGCCTCATAGAGAGATTCCCCATCTTTTTGATTGAATCGTGTGATTTGGTCTCTAAGCTTAGCGGTTTTAGATGGGGGGAAAAATCGGGCGAGGAATGCTCGCCTCATATCGTCCCATGAAGTAATGGAACCGACTTCTAGGGAATGGAACCAAGCGCTAGCTCTATCCCTTAAGGAAAAGGGAAAGAGATGAACTTTTACGGCTACTTGGTTCTCTTTTATGGTGCCACTGAGCCTTAGGAAGGAAGAAATATGGAGATTTCGATCCTCAGTGGGTGATCCAGAAAACTGATTTTGCTGCACCAAATTGAGTAGTGCAGGCTTGATTTCGAAGTTATTACCCGCAACCGTTGGGTACACCATAATAGCTTGTGGCTCTTCCATTGAAGGAGTAGCATACTCTTTGAGAGTGCGTTCAGCCATAGCAGTATTATTTTGTGCCTCTCTCTTTTTCTTATGCAAAAACCTTTCGATCTCAGGAATAAATTCTCCGAGACTTTTACTTCTTCGCATAAGAAACCGAGAACCCAAGAAGTTAGTGGTAATACAAAAGAATGAACTAGAAGAAAAGAAGAAGAGAAGAGAGTTCTAATCATAAAGAAAGAGTTTAATCAAATTAGTTTACTCCCCCCGGCAGCGGCGCCAAAAACTTGATGGGATAAAGCCGCAAGTGCACGGTCTTACCGAAATAGTAAAATAAGAGTATCGTTCCGACAGGGAGTTATGAATTCAATTAACTTTTAATAATGATTAGATGAAAGTTTCAAAGGTTAAAAGTTTGGATTTTTAATTATAAGAAAATAAAAGAAAAGATAAAAGCCTTGGAATCATTGGTTCATCCTAATGACAAGTCCTTCACAAACCAAATTATTAAACTTATAACCTTATGTTAGACCTAATTTCTCAAGACAATTTCTCTTTTGTTCCTCTAGCAACAAAGCCTATTTCGCTGACTTGATTACTATTAGATTTTGGTTCCTCTAACAACCAAGCCTATTTCGCTGACTTGATCATTATTAGTTCCCTTGAGGGTCGAAACTATATGTCTCAAAGATTGTAAAGACGATTTCGCTGCCTTAACAATCTTTGTCTAAATTCGCTTGTTCGAATATCAAAGCTCCAGTTTCGTTTTATGAATTGATATTTGAGATGATGGATAAACAATTATCAAACCCTCCACTTTCGTTTCCACAGTTTGATAATGGTTGATCCATGTTAAAGCGGTGAATTTAGATAAGGAATTAGGGTTACATAGGATTAAGGTTTAAAGCTTGGTTTGATTAGGATTATGTCATTAGACTTATCCAACAATCCCAAGACAAGAGAAGTCTACTCACTGACGTTCATTGTAGACAAGGAGAAGAAGAGAGAAAACATAAAAGTACATTACAAAGAAAGTAAAATGAACTTTTATTAGAAAGACAATTGTCACATATTGTATTCCAAGAAAAGATGAATATTTGTGATGGATGGCTACTCTATTTATAGCATTTGATCGACTTAAAATCTAAGCTATTACATTTGGGCTAAAAATAGAGTAGCTTAAAATCTAAGCAAAAGCAGCAAAAGACACTCTGGAGGGTGGCACGGCCGTGCCAAGGCTAGCACGGGCCGTGCCAAGCTTCTGACTTGTGGGAGACATATTTTGTCTCTCAATCTTCATATTTTTGTGTCCAATCGGCTCCAAGTCCCTTTCTTTTGCTCCAAGACTCAATCCATCCAATATTCTTTCCTGAAATATAATAAAATGCAATTTAAAGTAAACTATCCTAAAAAGGAAATAATACTAATATAAAATTATATAAAATCTAAATAAAACTAAACTAAAAAGCATATTAAAATAGACAATAAATGACTCATCACTTAGACCCCAATTTAGCCGGTGAAAAAAGAAAGCTTCAATTAAGCGAGCTAGAAGAACTTAGGATAGATGCCTATGAGAATGCCCGCATTTATAAGGAAACAACTAAGAATTGGCATGACAAGAAAATCGTCAAGAAGCACTTCAAAAGCGGTGACCTAGTGCTGCTCTTTAATTCTAGGCTAAAGCTCTATCCCGGTAAACTAAGGTCACGATGGTCTGGTCCTTTTCAAGTTCGCACGGTCTACCCTTATGGGGCGATTGAAATATTTTCTGAAGAAACAGGATCCTTCACGGTTAATGGGCAAAGGCTTAAAATCTATAATACCGGAGAAGTAAATGAAGTAGTGGCTGATTTCACTCTGAGTGACCCACCTTAAGGATTTTTATCAAGCTAGTGACGATAAAAGAGCACTTCGTGGGAGGCAACCCACTAATTTAATTGCTTGCTTTGTTTTCTGTTATTTTTTTTCTTTGTTTTGTAGGTAAATGTCCGAGATTGATTAGGAAACGCAAGAAAAATCAAAGTTACAAGAACCAGAAAGGTGGCACGGCCCATGCTTGAGTTGGCACGGCCGTGCCAGGAATCACAACACCACCTCAACCAAAATTGGCAGAATGATGGCACGGCCCGTGCTAAAGCTAGCACGGCCGTGCCAACCTGACAGGCCTCCGGGGTTCAAAATTTTCGGTAAATTGTGAGCTTTCCGCATCCTTTCTCACTTTTTCCTTGTTTCTTTCGTTTTTTATCTTAAATCATTGAGGACAATCCTTCTCCTAAGTGTGGGGGGAGCCTAATAAAGTGTCTTTAGTCGTAGTGTTTCCAAACTCCCTTGAACTTTATTCTTTTGTTGTGTTTTATTGTAAAAGGCATGAATAAGCAGCTCGTTTTTATTGTTTTATTATGACATAATTTTTTGTTGTCTCTTCAATGGTCGTTTCTTGTACATGAAAGTGATTTCTTGTGTTATAAGTATTCTTGCTATACCCACATCAAGTTTTATTGTGAAATAAATTCTCCAATGAGAAAAACACCTAGTTGCAATCCTTGAGTAAATGTATGAGTAGGTATTTTAAGGAACACGTTCTAGCTTTAATGGTAACCTGGACCCTTAAAAATCTTCAGAGTAAAAGTAGTATAAGTTTGTGTGGGAATAATTCTAATGTGATGAAATGTGCAAACCGAAATGGGGCGGAAGGATATCACCACACGTGGAGGAAAGGATACCCTCTCACTGACTTCCTAAATGTGGTGATGACTTCTCAAACAAATTGTGCTTGAATTAAACCCTCTAAAAAGAGAAACTTCCTAAGTGAAGTAAACAAGTTGTAGCACTACTTAGGGTGATCGTAGAAACTTGAAGGAAAGGATACCCTCTCACGGACTTCCAATGTGAGATGATAGCCCCTAGGCATCTACAAGCCCCCAAATGTATAACGTCAAGTCTATCTTAACTCTCCCACTTCTCTTTTATGAAATGAAGAAAAGATTTTTCTCGGTCATTTTAGTGTTAAGGTTAGAACCTGTTCCTCATAATATCTATCTTATACAGGAGCAAGAAAAGGGTTGGACTACACACACACACTCACTTGAGATTTGTTGTCAGGTTGAATAAGTTTACAAGGAATGCTTGAAGTTGTGATTAGTGTACATTGAAATGAAACCTCGAGGGAGACATAAGCTTTTATTTAAAGTGTCATATATTAATCCTTTTTGTTCCTGCCATGTCTATGCCTTTTGCTTGAGGACAAGCAAAGATTCAAGTGTGGGGGAGTTTGATGAGTCATTTATTGCTTACTTTTATATGCTTTTTAGTTTAGTTTTAATTAGATTTTATTTTATTTTATATTAGCATTATTTCCTTTTTAGGATAGTTTACTTTAAATTGCATTTTATTTTATTTCAGGAATGAATATTGGATGGATTGAGTCTTGGAGCAAAAGAAAGGGACTTAAAGTCGATTGGATACAAAAATATGAAGATTGAGAGACAAAAATGTCTCCCCACAGTAAGAAGCTTGGCACGGCCCGTGCTAGCCTTGGCACGGCCGTGCCACCATCCAGAGTGCCTTTTGCTGCTTTTGCTTAGATTTTAAGCTACTCTATTTTTAGCCCGAATGTAATAGCTTAGATTTTAAGTCAAATGAATGCTATAAATAGAGTAGCCATCCATCACAAATAATCATCTTTACTTGGAATTCAATAAGTGACAATTGCTTTTCTAATTAAAGTTCTTTTCTTTTCCTTTATTTTCTTGTCATTTACCTTTATGCTTTCTCTCTTCTCTCCCATGTCTACGGTGAACATGAGTGAGTAGACTTCTTCTTGTCTTGGGATTGTTGGATAAGTCAAAATGACATAATCCTAATCAAACCAAGCTCTAAGCCTTAATCTTATGTAACCCTAATTTCTTATCTAAATTCACCGTTTTAACATGGATCAACCATTATCAAACTGTGGAAACGAAAGTGGAGGGTTTGATAATTGTTTAACCATCATTCCAAATATCAATTCATAAAAAGAAAGTGGAGCTTTGATAGTCGAACAAGTGAATTCAGACAAGGATTACAAAGTCAGCGAAATAGGCTTTGCAATCTTTGAGACATATAGTTTCGATCTTCAAGGGAACTAATAACAATCAAGTCAGCGAAATAGGCTTTGTTGTTAGAGGAACCAAAATCTAATAGTAATCAAGTCAGCGAAATAGGCTTGGTTGCTAGAGGAACATAAGAGAAACTGTCTTGAGAAATTAGGTCTAACATAACATTATAAGCTTATAGTTTTGGTTTGAGAAGGACTTGTTATTTAGATGAAACCAACGATCCCAAGGCTTCTTTTATTATATTAATTTTCAACCGTTTGAAAACCCCCAACTTACAATTCTCTTCTAGTCATTTCCAAAGGTTAATTGAATTTAACTACTCCCTGTCGGAACGAAACTCTTTTAATACTACTTCGGTAAAACCGTGCACTTGCGGTTTTATCCCATCACATACGTGAGTCAAAATTTCGCATATGTAAGAGTAGATTTTGAGGTTAAATGTAAGATGACCTATGTATCTAGTGCCTTAAGGTTTAGTGAAGAATTGATATCAATCTCATTTTTGTGGTTGATTTTAACTTAATGTGTGATTATCCAACCCAATTTATGCTCATATGAATGTCACAACATTGTGATTAATTTTTTTGTTAGTTTTCTAATGTATCATATGTTTATTATTTTTTATCTTAAATTCTAGATTTTGTATATCATTCGCTTTGTTGATATCTTTTGTATTCAACGTCTATCATGTTAAGCTACTTCATTTTTGTCTTTGGTGAGGTCTGACAATGAAAAATTGTAGATGTGTTATGTTGAGTTGACAAAATACATACTCATTATAAATTTTAAGTTAAGATGTGGCGTCGATCTAATTTGTGTGATTAATCTTAGAATAATATGATGATCCAACTCAATGTGAGATCCCTATATAGTCCCACCATTATGGTGAACTATTTTCTTAGTGTTTGGATGTCATTTGTTTAATTTGTTTTCTTAACATTTAGATTTTGTATGTCATTATCTTTCATGCTATTTTTCTATTCAAGCTCTATTATTTTAAATTCCTTTTCATTTGGTATTTGGTCAGATGTAACAATGAGAAAATGCAGATGTGTTATACTAAGCTCACAAAATACATGTTTATTTGACATTTGAAAATGATGTGAAGTTTTCTTAAATTAAGTCTAATTTATTGGTAAAATAATTACCCAAAAATCTTCTAACTCCTTTAACAAACTTATATAATTACCATCAATTTACTATGTTCGATAATATTTCACGGCTAAAACATGCACTATATTTTTTTTTTCCTTTTTCAATTTCTCTCATGTTCATATTCCTTTTTCGTATTCGTTTTTTTCATTCTAATTTCCTTTCTCTCTTCTCCCAGTAAGAAAAGTGCATAAACATTTATCCATGAAACTAATTACAACCCACCTTTTTGAACATGTTGCGCCTGCGTTTGACCTTATTTGACTATGTATCATAATTAGATTGGGGATAATCACACATTTGATTAAGAGATTAATGTGTCAAGTGTGAGTGAATGTTCAACATTGAATGGAAGAATAGATTTTGAATAATATATAAGTGAGATGACCCATATACCTAATACCTTAGGGTTTTGAGTGAAAATGTGTTATCGATCTCACTTGTATGTTTTTGAGTGAAGATGTGGTGTCACTCTCTCTTGTACGGAAGTTCCAAAATTAAGATAAATTATATGTTAATTTTTTAATGTCGTTTGTTTAACTTTTTTTAATCTTAAATTTTAATTATTGGATTTATTCGTTTCAATGCTCTATTTTTTATTTAACGTCAATTATTTCAAATTCCTTTGCTTTTTGTTGGATTTGACAATGGCACACTGCATATGTGTTCTATTGAGTTGACAAAATACATGTTTATTAAAAATTTTAAAATAGCGTGGCGTTTTTTATTTAGTCTAATTTTTGGGTAAAACATTTATCCAAAAATCTCCACGTCCTTCATCAAACCTGTAAACTCTATTTCATATCATTTCTCACATGTTCAAATTTATTTTTTTATCTTCTTTATTTTTTGAATTTATTTTCTCACATGTCTTCTTTTATTCTGATAATTTTTTTCTATGTTACCAGATCATAGATGGAGAGAGTTTCACACTTAATGAAAATATGTTAAAAGTTTCACATTGGATGCAAGAGTAGATAGTGAGATGACTCATATACATTATGCCTTAAGGAATGAAGATAAGGTGTCGACCTCACTTGTGTGGTTGCTCTTAACCTAATGTAGTTATCCAACCCATTGTAGTCCCCCCCTCTCCACAAAAAAAAATCTCAACAATACGATGGCCTTTCTTTTTCTTGTTTCGTTTTTTTATGTCACTTGCTTACTTCTTTTATCTTAAATTTGAGTTTTTGGATGTCATTCACTTTGATGCTATTTTTATTCTACCTCAGTTATTTCACATTCATTTAATTTTGGTGTTTGGTGTGATCTGATAATGGAAAAATATAGATCTATTATGTTGAGTTAACGAAATATACGTTTATTAGAAATTTAAATGAAGACGGGGTATCAATTTCACTCGTGTGGTCACTCTATTCTCTATACTCTCATGGACAAACCACACACTACTTATTGTTTTTCCTTACATTTTTATCGTGTTAAATTTTTTTCTTCACATTTTTCCTTTTTCTGTTCTTTCTAATTTAATTTATCTCTTTTCACGAAAGAAAGGAACAAAAACTTCTTGCATGAAACCACAAACGGCCCACCTTTTTTAGTATGATGTGCCTTTATCAGACCTTATTTGGCTATGTTCTTATATCGCAGACGTATAGAGTCTCACACATTAAAGAGAGATGTTATTGCATCTAGAATGAGTTAAAGATACAAATTGAATGCAAAATTAGATGTTAAACAACATATAAGTGAAATAATCAATATATCTAATCTCTTAATATTTTTGTTGAATATGCAGTGTCAATCTCAATTTTGTGGCTGCTCTTAGCCTAATATTATATATGATTCAATACATTGTAGGCTTTCTCGAAAGTTTGAACATTATTATATATTGGTTTCTTTTTTTTTTTACGTCTATTGATTCTACATTTTTTTTTGGATAAACCGGGAGCGTGGACATGCATCAAGAGGAAACACCGACATCCCGATTAGGTTGGCATCCCGGGGAACCTCCATCCTATACCACCACACTCAAATTTTATTAAAAAAGGGGGAAAAATAATTACAAAGAGGGGGGACTAGACCAAAACCCTCAGAAACAAACAAAGAACAAAGTAAAGAAATCACAGACTAAGGAAATCTGTAATTAGGAAGTCCACATCTATCACGAAAAAAATCAAAGCCTAAATCAGGTGGTAGAGTAGAATGCCAAACCGCACCGGTGATGGAATGACCAAGGTTTGCTAACCTGTCAGCACAAACATTACCTTCATGATATATGTAGGATGAAATAACCTGAACTCCTAGGCGAAGAGCATTGTTCCAGCGATTGCGAAGCATAATAGGAACCAACGAGGGAGACTTGAAGACCGCAATGGCACTGGTAGAATCACATTCCAGCCAGAGATTGGTCCAACCATGGAGAGCCGCATACTCCAGGCAAAGATGATCCCCTGAACCTCGGAAGAAAAAACTGAAGCATGACCCAGATTACAAGAAAATGCACCGAGGAAAGTACCTAAATGATCACGAAAAATACCACCACAAGCAGCATGATTATTAACAACCGAGCCATCCGTATTCACCTTCTTCCACAAAGGAGAGGGAGCTTTCCAAGAAACTTGGCAGCATGAATAGATACAACATTCGAAGAGAAGCGTAGAGAATTTCGCGACAACCAAATAATGTGTAAAGTATGAACGATTGTCGCCACAAAGATGTCAACGACCTGCGTGGAGCACCTAACCGGAACACAATCCAAGAGGGCAGCCACAGTAGTAAGATCAATCACACAATTTAACTTACTCCCAATCCAAGACCAAAGCTCGACCGCAAAGGGACAAAGGAGGAACAAATGCATAGAAGTTTCATCAGTTAGCATACATAAATTGCAAATCGAAACAGTAGCACAACCTCTAGCACGGAGGTTCTCATCAGTGGGCATCTTGCCATGCATCAAACGCCAATAAATAAAGGAGTGAGACCGTGGTACACAACACCTCCATAGAAGCATAGGTGCAACCGGTGTCAAAAAAGATTTCGCATGCTTTGCGGTCAGCCTACCATCCGTTGTGTGTTGCCAAACTAGCGCGTCTGCAAAAGGAGAGGTTGGCAACACCAATGTGTCCAAAACAGAAGCCACATGCGGCAGCAAGGCACCCGGGAAGTTTCATGCTCCATTGTTAATCACATCCGAAACTGTTCCAGAGAATAGGTCATGAATGTTCGGATCAACATGAAGAAGATCAAGAAGAGGCTCACCCATCCAGTTATCCGACCAAAGGTTAATATTTTCCCCGGTACCCACTATCCAAATAGAGTTAGAAACATTCGTGGGAATATGCATTTTGAAACTAGACCAAACTGAAGATTTCATATAACGCAAACAGGGTCTCCCATTGCGAAAATATTTGATCTTAAAAAGCGATGTCCACTGACAATCCGAAGCCAATAAATCCCACACCAATTTCAACATTAAAGATTCATTGATTAGTCTAGTTGATTGAATATCAAGGCCACCAGCAGCCCAAAGTCTACACATAATCTTCCAAGAGACCGTACAAATTTTTCGAGAGTGAATATCACAGCTCCAAATAAAGTTCTTTATCCAAGAATCCAGTAAACACAAAAGTCGGCGAGGCCACATATAAACATGAAAAGAGTACACCAACATACCATGAATAATTGATTTCACCAGTTGGACGCGACCCATAATGGAAAGTGAAATGCCTTTCCAAGTAGCAAGCTTTGTTTTAATTCTGTCAAGGATGGTGAGAAAAAAAGCGGACTTCGGCTTCCCTTTAAAAAGAGGACATCCCAGGTAGTTAAAAGGAATGAACCCTGCACTAAAACCAAGCAAGGCCGCAAGCATCTGAACCCGAGAGGTTGTCATGGAACCCGTAAAAAATTTGCTCTTTGAGTTATTCACAATCTGCCAGGACACGTTTGAATAATCTTGGAAAATATTCAACAGATAGCGAATGTTTTTCTTTGTAACTGTGCAAAAAATCATAATATCGTCCGCATATAAAATATGAGTAGGAAAAGTAATCCGTGCAGCATAAACCATAGGGGAGAGGCGGCCAGCAGAGTGAGTTGCAGAGATAGCACGACTGAGCACCTCCTCGTCAAGGCAAAAAAGAAGTGGGGACAAAGGATCGCCTTGACGAACCCCACGAGAACAAGAGAAGAACCCAACAGCCCTAGCGTTTACCAAAATAGATAGCCGGGCACATTGAATAATAGATAAAATCCAATGAGTGAAAATCGTAGAGAAACCAAATTGAGTAAGCACTGTAAGTAGAAAATTCCAATCCAAAGAGTCAAAAGCTTTCGCCACATTACCACCAAACTGTCGCTTGTCAATACAATTAATAGCCTCGGATGCCAGAATAACACAGTCTGAGATATGTCTGTGTTTAATGAACCCGCGCTGCTCAACAGATATAATACGCGTTGTGATAGACAACAACCTGTTTACAAGAATTTTTGTAATGATTTTAAACTGAAAGTTTGCAAGTGCAGTAGGTCGGAAGTCACCCATAGATTTTGCCCCTGGAAGTTTCGGAATTAGAACAATTAAATTGGAATTAACATTAGTCGCCAGAGAACCTGTGCTAAAAAAATTCTGAACCGAAAGTACCACATCAGCAGAAATAATGTCCCAAAATGTCTAGTAAAAATGCCCACCAAACCCGTCAGGACCCGGCGCACTATCACCATTAAGATCAAAAACCGCAGACTTTATTTCAGACATCATAGGTAAACGACATAATAAATCAGTCTCAGCCTCCGTAACCAATCTTGGAACCAATTGCTCTACCATATTATTAGCCCCACAATCATTATCAACGCTAAAAATAGACTGAAAATATGACACAACATGCTCCTCTATCTCAATTGGGTCCGAGATGACATTATCCCTATCATGAAGAATGGACATATGTTTAGAAACCGCACGTACCTCTGCCTTAAACGCTTGTTTTATATTCTTAATTTAAGTTGCAAATGGACCATTCCACAACCCCGAACATTTTTTAGACCAAGTCTCCAAAACAAGACGTCTGCAATCATCATGAGTAACCCAAGTCTTGAAAAATTTAAAAGGAACAGCCTGCCCATTATTAGCCTTATCAACAGAAAGTAAAATAGGATGGTGATCCGAGTGGTGACGAACCAGAGAAGTACAAGTAGTACGCTGCCAAAGATTCAACCAATCAATATTGCAAATAGCACGATCCAGATGGAGGGCTACATTCTCTAAACCGAGCCTCCCATTAGACCAAGTGAAAAATGAACCAAAGGAGGGAAGGTGGGATAATAAATTAGCATTTGACCAATGAAGAAAGTCCATACATGACAATGGAGGCGGAGGACGACGACCCCGCTTCTCATGGGCACCAAGAATAGCATTAAAATCTCCTAAGAAGAGCTAAGGTCCCGTATGTAACACCCCGTTTTCCCAACAAAAAAATATCTTAACATAAATCAGAGTAAACATCACAAGACGGGATATCATATTTCACATAATCTAAAATAGTTAAATAACAATTTAACTTCCAACAAAATATCTCAATCATCGCAGTGTAGTTAATTCAAAATCATAAATTGTCTTGGCACGCAGGCCCCATCATAATAACTCGAATAAATTCAGTTAAACAAATCAAGTCATACACGTCATAGTCAAATACGTAAAGGAAATGAAGCATGCATAACATAAACCCCATCCCGTTACGTATCAGAGCAACCTAAGACTCAGTGAGGCAAGGCCACTCACGACAGCACAACAACAACCTACGCTCGATCACCTGCAAGTTACTCATACGAAGAGCAACATTTCCAAGCAGAAGGGGTGAGATTTCACAAAACAATAATATTAATCAATATAATTCAACAATCGTAATTAACAACATAAACATCTTCAACACAAGCATCTTAAAACATCATAGCATCATAGATAATAATATATCAAGTATTCACTTCATTAAAGCATCATAAATCTCATAACATCTTAGCATCGACTCATGGGACTATGCAACTTAGACCTCTTATATGCATGTGGCACCAATTCAGGGTATGAGCCCCCAACATTATTTTAGTATTAATATACTTTCAGGGCATGAGCCCCCATCGTTATTTGAGCTAAAGCTCCATCGTGGTGAGTACAAAGCTCCAGGGCATGATCCCTTAACAAATGTATGCTAATGCATGGACTCAATCTCTTAAAACATCTTAATCATCATCTCATATATATCCAATAATTTGGAGGTTCAACATCATCTTAATCATCTTACATCGACTCATGCAACTTGGTTGAATAACAATAGCAACATAGGCAGATTACAACAACAATCATGATAATTATACAAATTCAATTCATCAACATCTTATGTATACAATTAATCTTCAAGTAATGCATAAACATTATAATACATCATATTCAACGCAAACATCTCATATCAGTTTCATAGATTGCAGTTAACTTCTTATATAGGTCTCATTACTACCTAAGGGTCCATCCCTAATCAATTCAAGCAATACAAATCACTACATTCTCACTTGCACTCAGTTTTGGAAGTGCTCGCGAGGCGAGAGCATTTGCTCGCCACGGCGAGTCCAAGCCAGAATCCCAACTAAAATTGTTCCAAGCTAAACCAGGTTCAATCTCAGTCTAAGTTATCATTTAATCTTTAATAAACATCTTTAGGCACTCAAAAGCATCTAAGGTTCAACTCAAAGGTCAAAAATACAGAATTCAACATGTTCTCTAGTCATGCTCGCTACGGCAAGTAAGGTTGTTTGTTGTGGCGAGCTACGACTTGTAACTCGCGAGGCGAAGGGAAATGGCTCGCGTGGCGAGCGATGAACTTCATCACTCGCGAGGCGAGGATCATCGCTCGCGAGGGCGAGCGATGAATATAGGCTCGGGCAGAATGCAGTTTTTCACGAAAATTCAACAACTCACATGGTTTGAAGCCTAATTTGATCATCAGAATTACATGGATTAATACTACTGAATCATTAGTCTCACCCTTACCTTATTAGATGAAAATCGCAGCTCTCCTTTTGGTCTTCTCCCTTCTATGGCTTTTTCCTCCTTTTCCCAAAGTTTGATCGTACGTACAAAGTGTTTCTAAAACCTAGGTTTTTCCTTTATATATCTCCTCCAAATATCTTATCTTATCTCTCTTTCTCCCCCTAAACTCTCTAAAATCTCAAAACAGCCCCTAACTAAATATTTTATTTTATTTTCAAATCTTATTTTATTACACAACAAAATAAGTATCATGTCCTCATAAAAATCGTCACATCACATAAATCATCTAAAACCATCGTAAATCATCTAAATCATCATAAATCACACATATATTATACAAATATAATATAACTCGTCTAGACTCAATTAAATAACTAATTAATTAAAAGTGAGCGTTACACCGTATGTCTACCAATCTCAAGAGTAAGATCAGCCCACAGATCACGACGAGTTAAATAATTGGTGCTTGCATAAACGGCCGCAACATAAACATTATTATTATCAACAGAGAGTTCCAAAATAATACATTGTGAAGAGACATAAATCACCGAAGGACTGATTGTGTTCCCCCATAAAGCCCACAGATTTGGAAGCACCGAGCCTCTATTATTCACACAATATTAGCTACCCCAATACTCCTCCAATACCAGTCCGGAATGCGGGAAACATCAATCATTGGTTCAGCAATAAAAAGTAATAAAGGCTTGTGCGTCAAAAATAATTTTTTTAATGTAACAAGAGTATCAGAGTTACCAATACCTCGAACATTCGAGTAGAAAATATTCATTGAGCAGGAGGTGAAGTGCCACCCTTGGAGTGGGTTTTGTACGGAGGTTTTCCATTAAACTGGTGTTTACGTAGCATTTGTTGTTGTTTCTTGGATAGCACCGGAATAAAAGGTGGATTTTCTGCTGCTTGTTTATCATACTCTTTGATTCTTTGCCACAAATCAAGATCTTGCTGAATCCGAGGATTGGTGTGTGTCATGCCCTCCTCTCGCTCGAGTGATGCACCGGAGACTCTCTCCCTAACTGTGCTTTGCTCATCGACGACAATAACAGGGATTTCCCCTTCCGAATTTTCAGAGTCTAAGCCCTCCCCATCCATATTCTCAGCAGCGCTGGTATTTGTAGCCTCATTTACTTCAGCCGACACTTCAGCGAAAATCAAAGGTATCTCAGATACTACCGGGGAAATATCAGCAGAGCCCGCAGGCATCCCGTTACCGTCAGCAGGTAACTCATGATCATTCGTAGCCAATGTCAGAACGGATTCAGTCACCTGAGGCAGTGTTCTTTGAGGAACATGATCCACCACATTTGCCAAAGCAAAACTAAAAGTATTATCTGATATATTCTTCGCTGTTTCCAGCACTTCAGTAGTCGCTTCCAACGCCGCAAAAGCATTTGAAGCACCTATTCCTGCAGGATTTGTTTGCAAAGGGACCCAAGCTGTCTTTTGCACCGAAGACTTTGTCTTCCCTTTATCAGGCTGAACAGCGGGCTTATTGGAATCCTTCTTTGGGTATAACCACTGGCAATTGGTCACATGATGTCCAAGATTATGACAATGCGTACAAAAGTCCGGCATCCATTCATAAACAACTTCGACAGGAAAGGAGAAACCCTCCCGCTCAACCAGAATTTCATAATACAACTTCTTAGAGCAATCCATATCCACCAATATTCGAGCATAGTGACCATAGAGTCTCTTGGATGTTGCGTTATCAATCGTCAACGGAGTGCCTATCGCACTTGCAATCTCCCGAAGAGTTCTGTCCATCCAATATTCTTGAGGGAGTTCAATCAGACGAATCCAAACTTGAGTGTGTGTATCTTTCTGTTTGTGCATATTAAAGTCTTTTCTCCACTCAAACAATCGCAAAATACCAGGTTTCAAAATAACTGTGCGCTTCGCCCACACGGAGCGCATATCAGCTTCGGAAGCAAAATAAAACTCGTAATAACCCCTCCCTAAAGAGAGCAGAGACCATGGTGCAGCCGTGTTCCAATGTTTCTGAAGGCGTTTATGAATCTCCGAGGAGGTATATGGTTTGTCTCCCTTGTTCAGTATCAACCTCCCGCGGAGGTTTCTCTTACAGTAATCAACTCCTTTTTCATAAACTGGCTGCGAAATTCGAATACTGAGTTGTTCACCTTTGAGCAATGGTTGTGGCAGCGAATCTTCATCTAGATGAGTCGGAGCCGTAGATGTCAGCACCTGGGCAAAGGAAGGTGCAGGAGTCTGTCGCACAGGAGGTGCTTGTGGCGGTGGCAGACATGGGGTTGGTGCAGGAACGGGTGCAGGAACGGCCAAGGGAGCCAACTCAGCCATTAATTTTAAGTTTTTTCAATGTTGTTCCCTTTCATACCATTTGTTTTATTCGACCTGTATTATTTTAAATTTCTTATATTTTTGTTGAGGTCTAACCACAAAAAATGTTGAAGTGTATACTGAGTTGAAAAATTACATGTTTATTAAACATTTTTAAATGATGTGGTGGTTTTTTTAAAGAAACATGTTCTTTGACATTTTTATTAGACTTTTTATTAGACATTTTTAAATGATGTGGCGGTTTTTCTTATTAGACATTTTCATATATAAGAATTCTTTTTCTTTTTCTTCTTAATATTTTGTTAATAATTATATTTTGAAAATTAAAGGAAAAATAGAAACAACGTGACATGCAAGAATAAATTGAGAAATTCAAGAAACAATCACATAAAAAAATGGTATTATCATTTACAAAAAAATGTAATATATGTATAAAATTTTAGAGTTTGGTGGGCATAGGACGGAGACTTCCCGGGATGCCAACATAGTTGAGATGTCGGTGTGGCCTCCTGATGTGTATCTTTCTCACTGCTTAGCACAAAAAAAAAAAAGGAGCAATTGAAATTAATGAGAGGATTTTGTGTAAAATGACAAACCATAATGACAGTATAACTGCAAATTAATTATTATAATCATTTGTTAACTTATTGTCCTTTATAATCCCTTAATAAAAATTATTGTCCTTTATTAAATAAATGAAATTATAATGATCTTAAAAATGAATCATAGAACAAATCATTAGCCATTAAATGATTGTAGGAAAACTCCTAATCATTTATAATAATAGATAAATATAATATTAATTCTTGACCAAAATAATAATAATATTAATTAATAAAAAAGGTGTTTTAATATTGAAAATTGGTGTTTGAATTTCAATATTCATTTTATTTATTTATTTATTTTTCATTACTTTTTATTTTGCAGCATGATCGTGGGCATGTTGATCATATTTCATCATCCAATGATCATGCTGTTGAATTTAAATACTGCATAATTTTCTGAAAGTTAATTTTGGTTTAATCTTTTGTTTTTTTTTTTAAGAGCAAATAAATTATATCATTTCATTAAAAATCAAGTCGGAAATACATGTTGGGATATCATCAAAGACCTGGAAGCTAGTACTACATGTGGCTGCCTTAGCTAAAGTATGAGCAACCTCATTTGCTTGCCTCCTAATAAACTCGACATGAGAGTTTGTTAAATATTCATTACAGAAGCTTAAACTACTACCCATAATGGAGCCAAACTCGGTGACATCTCCACTACCTTTGTTGAAATAATCAGCTACTCTTTTTGAGTCAACCTCGAAATCAACATTTGAGAGTTGAAGTTCATGTATCCACCGAATCGCATGATTTAAAGCCAGGGCCTCCCCAACATCGACAGAGCAGGTCGGAGTGAACCACATGATTTTAAAACGGACATGGTTCCCATCCGAGTCTCGGATACACATACCAAAACCTACCTTGTTTGTTGTGTTGGGAAAGGAGGCATCGATATTACACTTATATCTGCCTCTTGTTGGTTTCTCCCATTTGAAATTGGCATTGACGTTGAAGTTTGAAGAACTCGGAGCGGAGGCTGAAGTGTTTGAGTTTATGTGCACTTGCTTGCGGTTTGCATTCCTCCACCCTTCAAGAAGATGCTTTGCTCTTTCAATAATGGTAATATTTGAATCAGACACTTGCTGCCATAACTTGAGATTTCTAGCTTTCCAGATGCTCCACATGATAGTGACATTTATCTCAATTTGAGTTGATGACAACCTTTGCAACAAGTTGAAAATAATATCAGGGGCATTGTCAAATTGGTTTAGTAAAGGAGAGATTAAGTGCCACAAATTAGTTGTTTGCCAAATATCAGCTGCAGTTGGGCAATGAAAGAGAATATGATAGCTATCTTCATGAGGGTCTTCACACCTAACACAATCCGACGGACAATTAACACCCCTACTTTGCAGCTTCACCCTTGTTGGAAAACAGTCTCTGCAAATTCTCCACACTAAATTCTTAACCTTGGGGGGCACTTTCAATCTCCAGATGCCACTCCAATACCCAGGTCTACGTAGATGGTCATTGTTTATGACATCTTCGATACAAGTGCGATAGGCGCTTCTAACTGAGTAGCACCCATTTTTCTCTGCCTTCCATATCATTTTGTCCATTTTAAACCTGATGATGTAATGGCGTATTTAAAATATCCTTAGCCGTATCATCCGCAAACAACTGACGGATCAATGGTTCGTTCCAGACTTTAGCCTCTTGATCAATTAAGGGTCCTACAGAAAAAGCTTGAAGTGCTACCATATCATCACCCACAAGGGGGAATACTGGATCCTGAACCAATCCATGGTTCACTAATAATAGGAATGTCAAAGCCTGTGCCAATTTTCCATCTAGCTCCTTGACGGACCACCACCTTGGCGCTGAGGATACTATGCCACACAAAACTAGGGTTATGCCCCAGTTTAGTCTCTAGATAGGAACTGTTCGGATAGTATCTAGCTTTGAAGATTCTTGAGACGAGACTTTCCGTATTTGTTTGCAACTGCCAACCCTGTTTACCAAGCATTGCCACATTAAAAGCTTCCAGATCTTTGAATCCCATCCCTCCATCATTCTTGTGAACAGAGAGCTTTTCCCAGGATAGCCAGTTTAAACCTTTATTTCTTGAGCCACCATGACCCCACCAAAAAGCGTTCATCATTTTTTCTATTTCCTCTAATAGAATGTTTGGTAATCTAAAGATGCTCATGACATAAGATGGAATAGCTTGAAGAACAGATTTGATCATAACCTCCCTCCCAGCTTTAGACAAACATTTGCTGCTCCAACTACTAATTCTTTGCCACACTCTATCCTTGATAAAGCTGAAAGTTGCTTTTTTGCTTTGTCTTACCATTGCTAGTCCCTAAGACCGCTCTAACCCCCAATATATTGGTGATAGATTGTTGTAATGGATCTTCAACATTTCTGCTATAAAATATTTCAGACTTGGGAAGACTAACAACTTGTCCTGAAGCTTCTTCATATTGATTCAAAATCTGCTTCATTATATTTGCCTGTTGGACCTCCGCTTGAAAAAACAAAAAACAATCATCGACGAATAGTAAATGAGACACTCTTGGGGCTGAACGACATACACGAACACCTTGAAGATCACCTCTATTTTCAACATTCCTGATTACCGCAGACAAGCCTTCAGCGCAAAGTATAAAGAGATATGGGGACAATGGGTCACCTTGTCGTAGTCCACCACCTGGAATGATAGGGCCAACCATCTCTTTATTCACAATAACAGAATAGTCAACTGTTTCTACACACATCATAATCCATTGGATCCATTTATCCAAGAATCCCATTTTGAACACGACATCTTTGAGATAAGCCCAATCAATTCTATCATAAGTTTTACTGATGTCCAGCTTCAGCGCCACACTTTTATCTTTTCCTTTTGTCTTTGTCTTCATATGATGAACCAATTCTATAGCAACTAAAGCATTATCCAGAATGGATCTCCCATGAACGAAAGCTGACTTTGAGTCAGCAATGCATTTATGTAATATTTTCTTCAGACGATTTGCCAGAACCTTTGACAAAAGCTTGTAAAGGACATTACACAACGCAATGGGTCTCCAATCCTTCATTGTTTTTTTTTCTGTGCCTTTTGGAATTAAGGCTATGTTTGTAGAGTTCAAAGATGGAGGAAAATGTCCTTCATTCATCCATTGGTAACATTCATTGAAGATATCATTACTGCAAACTAACCAGAAGTGCTGATAGAATCCAGGATTGAATGAATCCATCAGGACCCGGACATTTGTCAGGCTGCATGTAAAACATTGCTTCTTTAAATTCTTCTATGCAAAAGGGAGCTGTTAGTTGAGCATTATCCTTGTAACGCCCATTTCGAATTATTTAATTATCTAATTGAGTCTAGAAATTATTTAGATCAGTTTATATTATATTTATATAATATATGTGTGATTTATATGATTTATATGATTGAGGTGGTTTTTATGATTTTATGAGGAATTGTGACTTATTTTATTGTTAAATAAAATAAGATTTGAAAATAAAATAAATATTGAGTTTAGGGGCTGTTTTGAGATTTTAGAGAGTTTTGGGGGAGAAAGAGAAATAAGATAAAATAATTGGAGGAGGTATAAATAGGGAAACCCTAGTTTAGAAAAAAGAAACAGTACGTACGATCAATTTTGGAGAAAAGGGAGAAAAAGCCAAGAGAAGAGGGAGAAGACCTAGAGGCTGCGATTTTCATTTTTTAAGGTAAGGGTGAGACTAACTTTGCAATTTTATTAAGTCTATGAATCAGCGGTTGCATTTGACATGAATTAGGATGAGTTTAAGTAGAATCGAAAATTAGGTCAAATTGATAGAATTGATGATTAAACGGTGAAAACTTGTTAGATTGATGTAGAAACTATTCCTAGACCTTAGATAATGTGTAGGATGAATTCTGGAATCAATGTTAGGCTTAAAACCATGAGAAAAGATGAATTTTCGTGAAAACTGCACTTCTGCCCGAGCCAACATTCATCGCTCGCCCTCGCGAACAATGATTCTCGCCTCGCGAAGGATGAAGTTCATCGCTCGCCTCGCGAACCATTTTCCCTCGCCTCGCGAGTTGCACGTCGCAGCTCACCATCGCGAACTGATGAACTCGCCTAGCGAGCTGGACCAGAGAGCATGCAAGATTTCGTATTTTTGACTTTTAAGTTGAACCGTAGATGCTTTTGAGTGCCTTAATATGTCTAATAATGATTAGGAAAGAATGTAGGATGAGATTGAACCTGGAATTAAACTTGTAGGATTCTGACCTGAACTCGCCACGGAGAGCAGAGGCTCTCGCCTCGCGAGTGACCCTGAAACAGAGTGACTTGTTAGATTTTGCGACCTTTGTTGCACGAGTTGTCGAGAGTTGACTCGTTGGGTAGGATTAAGACTTAATAATAAGGTTAATTATAATCTGTGAAGCTGTATAAGATATGTTGTTGATGATTATGATGTGATATAATATTTATGCATTACTTGAAGAATATTTTTATACATAAGATGTTGATGAATTGAAATTGATATTATTATGTCATGTTGTTTTGTATACTGCCTATGTTGCTCTTGTTATTTAACTAAGCTGCATGAGTCAGTCTAAGTTGTTGAAGATGATGATGTTCCAAATTATTGGACTAATATAAGAGGTTGTCGAATCAAGTTGTTTTAAGAGGTCTAGTCCATGCATTAACATTCATTGTTGGGGGCTTGATGCCCTGGAGCTTTGTACTCACCACGTTGGAGCATTAGCTCAAATTAGCGATGGGGGCTTGATGCCCTGGAAGTATATTAATACTCAAATAGCGATGGGGGCTTGATGCCCTGTATTGGTACCACATTCATATAAGAGGTCTAAGTTGCATAATTGCATTTGTCGAGTCGATGATGATAAAATGATTAAGTTGTGATTATTATGAATGAAGTGAATTAAGATATATTATTATCAATGTTGTATAAAAAGATGTTTTATGCTGTTAAATATAATTCTTGAATTATATGCTTAATATTATTGTTTTGTGAAATCTCACCCCTTCTGCTTGGAAATGTTGCTCTTCGTATGAGTAACTTGCAGGTGATCCAGAGTAGGTTGCTGTTTGTGCTGTCGTGAGTGGCCTTGCCTCACTGAGTCTTAGGTTGCTCTGATACATAACGGGATGGGGTCTTTGATTGCATGCTTCTATTCCTTTATGTATTGACTTTTGAAATTATGATTAATGTTAATGAACTGAATTTATGACATGTTTGATTAGGCCTGCGTGCCAAGACAATTTATGAAGTTGAATTTAATTCCGCTGCTTTTATGTTGAAGTTATGTTGAACGATAAATTATTATATATCTATTTTGATATTTTTAAGAAGTGTGATATCCCGTTTCATGATGTTTTACTCTGATTATTGTTGAAATTTTTATGTTTGGAAAACGGGGTGTTATAATTGGTATCAGAGCAGGTCGGTCCGTCCAGCCAATTAGAAGAGTCGTGTCGAGTTTTACTAATAGTTATATTACTATCTTATGTTGTTGTTACTTGATGTGTAGAAACTAAGAGATGGCCAGGAGAGATGATGCTGCGTTAGCTGCTGCACTACAAGTCGTAGCTCAAGCTGTGGGACAACAGCCTAATGCAAATGCTGCTGCGAATACTGAGACGAGGATGCTAGAGACTTTTCTGAGGAATCATCCTCCTACTTTTAATGGAAGATATGACCCTGATGGAGCCCAGACGTGGCTCAAGGAGATTGAGAGAGTGTTCCGTGTGATGCAGTGTTCAGAGGTTCAGAAGGTGCGTTTTGGTACGCACATGCTAGCTGAGGAAGCTGATGATTAGTGGGTGAGTCTTCTACCTACCCTAGAGCAAGATGGTGCTATTGTGACTTGGGCTGTGTTTAGGAGGGAGTTCCTAAGAAAATACTTTCCGGAAGATGTTCGCGGGAAGAAAGAGATCGAATTCCAAGAGCTGAAGCAAGCAAACATGTCTGTGACTGAGCATGCTGCCAAGTTTGTGGAATTGGCAAAGTTTTATCCGCACTACACTCCAGAGACTGCTGAGTTTTCAAAGTGCATCAAATTTGAGAACGGGTTACGTCTTGAGATTAAGAGGGCAATTGATTACCAAAAGATCCGAGTTTTCTCTGAGCTGGTGAGCAGTTGCAGGATCTATGAGGAGGATACCAAGACTTATTACAAGATTGTGAATGAGCGGAAAGCTAAGGGTCAACAGAGTCGCCCTAAGCCTTATAGTGCCCCTGCTGATAAGGGCAAACAGAGGATGGTCGAAGATAGACGACCTAAGAAGAAGGATGCTCCTACAGAGATTGTTTGTTTTTCTTGTGGTGAGAAGGGCCACAAGAGTAATGCTTGTCCTGGGGATACCAAGAGATGTTTCCGATGTGGGAAGAAGGGTCATGCACTAGCTGAGTGCAAACATGATGATATTGTATGCTTTAACTGCAATGAAGAGGGTCACATTGGTTCACAGTGCAAGAAGCCTAAGCAGGCGCCGACTACTGGTAGAGTGTTTGCTTTAACTGGTACACAGACAGAAAATGAGGATCGCTTGATCAGAGGTACTTGTTATATTAATAATACACCTTTAGTTGCTATTATTGATACAGGTGCTACGCATTGTTTCATTTCTTATGATTGTGCTACTAAGTTGGGTCTTATCATGCCTGATATGAATGGAGAAATGGTTGTCGAAACTCCAGCTAAGGGCTCGCTGACTACTTCTCTTGTGTGTTTAAGATGTCCTTGTCTATGTTTGATCGTGATTTTGAGATGGATTTAGTTTGCTTACCTTTGAGTGGTATGGATGTGATTATTGGTATGAACTGGTTGGAGCCATGTTCACATTAATTGTTATAGTAAGTCAGTGTATTTCTCTTCTGCTGAAGAGGAAAGTGGCGCAGAGTTTTTGTCTACTAAGCAGCTGAAGCAGTTGGAACGTGATGGCATTTTGATGTTTTCTTCGATGGCTTCCTTATCTATTGAATCAAGCGGTGATAGATAAACTACAAGTGGTGTGCGATTTTCCAGAAGTTTTTCCCGATGAAATTCCTGATGTGCCTCCAGAGAGGGAAGTTGAGTTTTCGATTGATCTTCTTCCACGAACGAAGCCTATGTCTATGACATCTTATCGTATGTCAGCTTCTGAGTTGGCCGAGTTGAAGAAACAATTAGAGGATTTGCTCGAGAAAAAGTTTGTTAGACCAAGTGTTTCACCTTGGAGAGCGCCGGTTTTGCTAGTGAAGAAGAAAGATGGTAGCATGAGATTGTGTATTGACTATCGACAGTTGAACAAGGTGACAATAAAGAATAGGTATCCACTTCTGAGGATTGATGATTTGATGGATCAGTTAGTGAGTGCAAAAGTTTTCAGCAAGATAGATTTGAGATCAGGTTATCACTAGATTATAGTAAAAGATGAAGATATGCAGAAGACAACTTTCAGAACGCGGTATGATCACTATGAGTACAAAGTTATGCCTTTCGGTGTTACGAATGCACCTAGAGTATTTATGGAGTACATGAATCGCATCTTTCATGCATTTTTGGATCAGTTCGTGGTTGTTTTTATCGATGATATTTTGATTTACCCCAAGTTTGAAGAAGAACATGATGAGCATTTGAAGCTGGTTTTGCAAGTGTTAAAAGAGATGAAGCTTTATGCGAAATTGTCTAAGTGCGAATTCTGGTTGAAAGAAGTGAGCTTTCTTGGACATGTTATTTATGGTAGTGGTATTGCAGTAGATCCGTCTAAAGTCGAAGTGGTATCGCAATGGGAGACTCCTAAGTCAGTTATTGAGATTAGAAGCTTTTTGGGATTGGCTGGTTATTATAGAAGGTTTATAGAAGGATTTTCCAATTTAGCACTTCCGCTAACGCAATTGACTTGTAAAGGTAAAGCCTTTGTGTGGGATGTTCAATGCGAGAACAGTTTCAGTGAATTCAAGAAGCGATTGACGACAGCTCCGGTTTTGATTTTGCCGAAGTTAGATGAACCTTTTGTGGTATATTGTGATGCGTCTAAGTTGGGGTTAGGTGGGGTGCTTGTGCAAGATGGGAAAGTAGTATCTTATGCTTCGAGACAGTTGAGAATTCATGAGAAGAATTACCCTACGCATGATTTAGAGTTGGATGTTGTGGTCTTTGTATTGAAGATATGGAGACATTACTTGTACGGTTCGAGATTTGAGGTGTTTAGTGATCATAAGAGTTTGAAGTATATGTTCGATCAGAAGGAATTGAATATGAGGCAGCGTAGATGGCTTGAATTGCTGAAGGACTATGATTTTGTGTTGAGCTATCATCCGGGTAAAGCTAATGTTGTTGCAGATGCTTTGAGTAGGAAGACCTTGCATATGTCTGCTATGATGGTAAAAGAGTTCGAGTTGCTTGAACAGTTCAAAGATTTAAGTTTGGTGTGTGAAATGTCATCTGAAAGTGTGAAGCTAGGAATGCTGAAGATTGATAATGAATTTTTGAAGAGTATTAAAGAGGCACAGAAAGCTGATGTTAAGTTTGTAGACTTGTTGGTTGCTAGTGATCAGACTGAAGACAGTGATTTTAAAATCGATGATCAAGGTGTACTGAGGTTTCGAGGTCGGATTTGTATTCCCGACGATGATGAGATGAAGAAAATGATTCTTGAAGAGAGCCATAGATGTAACTTGAGTATTCATCCGGGAGCTACGAAGATGTATCATGATCTAAAGAAGTTGTTTTGGTGGTCCGGATTGAAACGCGACGTTGCACAGTTCGTGTATTCTTGTTTGATTTGTCAGAAATCGAAGGTTGAGCATCAGAAACCTGCTGGTATGATGGTGTCTTTAGATGTGCCAGAGTGGAAATGGGATAGTATATCCATGGATTTTGTGACGAGTTTTCCGAATACTCCTAAAGAGATGTGCCAGGGTGATTGTTGATAGATTGATGAAGTCGGCTCATTTTCTTCCGATTAATATTAGTTTTCCTGTTTCTCAGTTGGCGAAGATCTACATTCGTGATATTGTGAAGTTGCATGGTGTTCCTTCGAGCATTGTGTCAGATAGAGATCCAAGATTTACTTCTAGATTTTGGAAAAGTTTGCAAGAGGCTTTAGGTTCTAAGTTGAGGTTGAGTTCGACGTATCATCTGCAGACATATGGTCAGTCGGAGAGGACGATTCAGTCGTTAGAAGATTTGTTGACGGTTTGTGTTCTTGAGCAAGGAGGAACTTGGGATAGTCATCTTCCATTGATAGAGTTCACGTATAATAACAGTTATCATTCTAGTATTGGAATGGCCCCTTATGAGGCTTTGTATAGTCGGAGATGCAGAACTCCGTTGTGTTGGTTTGAATCAGGTGAAAGAGTGGTCCTAGGACCAGAGATTGCTCAGCAAACTACCGAGAAGGTTAAGATAATTCAAGAGAAGATGAAAGCGTCGCAGAGTCGTCAAAAGAGTTATCATGACAAGCGTAGGAAAGACCTTAAGTTTCAAGAAGGAGACCACATGTTTTTGAGAGTCGCTCCTGTGACTGGTGTTGGACGAGCTTTGAAGTCAAATAAGTTGACTCCGAGATTTATTGGTCCGTATCAGATATCGGAAAGAGTTGGAACGGTGGCGTATCGAGTGGGATTACCACCGCACCTTTTGAATTTGCAGGATGTGTTTCATGTGTCGTAACTTCGGAAGTATGTACCGGATCCATCCCATGTGATCTAAAGTGAAGACTTTACCGTTAAGGATTGATGATCGAAAAGTGAAGACGTTGAGAGGCAAGGAGATACCTCTTGTGAGAGTCGTTTGGGACGGAGCGACTGGTCAAAGCTTGACGTGGGAGCTAGAGAGTAAGATGATGGAGTCTTATCCAGAGTTGTTTGCTTGAGGTAAATTTTCGATGATGGAGTTGTGACTTATTTTATTGTTAAATAAAATAAGATTTAAAAATAAAATAAATATTGAGTTTAGGGGCTGTTTTGAGATTTTAGAGAGTTTTGGGGTAGAAGAAGAAATAAGATAAGATAATTGGAGGAGGTATAAATAGGGAAAACCTAGTTAAGAAAAAAGAAACATTACGTACGATCAGTTTTGGAGAAAAGGGAGAAAAAGCCAAGAGAAGAGGGAGAAGACCTAGACGCTGCAATTTTCATTCATTAAGGTAAGGGTGAGACTAACTTTGCAATTTTATGATCAGTCTATGAATCAGCGGTTACATTTAACATGAATTAGGATGAGTTTAAGAAGAATCAGAAATTAGGTCAAATTGATAGAATTGATGATTAAACGGTGAAAAGTTGTTAGATTGATGTAGAAACTGTTCTTAGACTTTAGATAATGTGTAGGATGAATTCTAGAATCAATGTTAGGCTTAAAACCATGAGAAAAGATGAATTTTCGTGAAAACTGCACTTCTGCCCGAGCCAACATTCATCACTCGCCCTCGCGAACCATTTTCCCACGCCTCGCGAGTTGCACGTCGCAGCTAGCCATCTCGAACTGATGAACTCGCCAAGCGAGCTAGACCAGAGAGCATGCAAGATTTCGTATTTTTGACTTTTGAGTTGAACCTTAGATGCTTTTGAATGCCTGAACATGTCTGTCGCGTCATTTTTTGGAGATCAAGGCTATTTGATTAGCTTTTGACTCACTATTTTATTTCACGACTGAACATTTAATTTTTAAGAAAAAGGGGAAAAAAGTTCAAACTACCCCTATTTGAAAAGATTTAGGGTTCGGGGGTTAGTTACATAAAGGGAAGGTATTAGCACCCTTTACGTCCGTAGTACTCTACGGGAACCTCTTGTTTTTATTTAATTAATGTGCTATAACTTGCTTGCTTATTTTTGAAAAGAAGGAATTAAATTGGAAAAATAAAGACCTAATTATCTACATTTTTTATTGATTTGGAAGGACATGGTCCTCTGCCTACGTACCCATGAGGGATCAAAACCTCGTAGTTCGGGGTAAAAATTGACGTTTGATTTGTTGAGGGTTTTTTATTAGTTTTGAAAAAGGTTTTTAAATGAAAAGCCAAGTGGCAAATGAGTATTTGTTTGTGTTTTTTAATATTGAAAAAAAAAAAGAGACTTAAAGTAAAGTTAAATTGATTGAAGTTTGATTAAGAAAAGAAAATAAAAATGCGGTCACTTGATTTGGATCAAGGTTTATTATGAAAATATTTTTGTGATTTTGATTATTTGCATGTTTTTGTTATTTTTGGAATAATAAATGAAAATTAAACTAACGGAGCAATAAAAATAAAAGCGCGTGGATTTTTGTCGTGACGTTGGATCACCACAAAATCCCTAATCTAATTTTTTTTGCATTTTATGATATATCTAAGGCGGTAAAGAAATAAAAGGACACACACACCCACACACTTTTCTCATTTATATTTACATTGGACCTAAATACATTCTAATTGCTGGAAAATAAATAACAATAATTAAAATGCTAAAGAGAATAAAATAAAAATGCAAAATTGCTAAAAAGAAAAAAAATGCAAGAAAATAAAAGAAATGGACAACCGAAGGGACAAAATTCGGAAGGGAATTATTCAGAAGGGACTTATTCCGAAGGGACAGAAAAAAGAGGGAGAAGAAAAGAATAGCTCGTTAACACAAGCTAAATAGGGAGAAGAGAGAAAAGTTCTTTGACAACTCAAGAGAACTTTTGGTGTGTGAAATTGTGTGGAATGAAGGCTCTATTTATAGGTGAGGAGGTTGATGAAAAATGGAAAATTGGTTTAATGAAAATGATGGACAATTATGGTGAATTTTGAAAAAGGAATGTTAAAGTTGACACTTGACTTTAAATTTTTTTAGACCTTGGACATTTTATTTTTGGACCTATTGACACTTTGTTTGTTTTGGACACTAATTAATTAAAAAGAAATAAAATAAAATAAATCTAATACGAAATAAAATAAAAACAAATTAAACTAAATTATCTAAAGAAAAATAAAATTAAAAGATGGAAAATAAAAATTATTAAATATAAAAATAGTAACTAAACTTAAAATAAAAATTAATAAAAGATGGAAATTAGATAATAAAAATAAAAAGAAAATAAAGAGAGAAAAGAGGGCCCGACTCGGAATCAAAAATGAGGTATTTTAAAATACCTCCCTGCCGAATTTTTACTGAAAAATCAGAGATCGATCAGAGTCAAGTGACATGTGTCAGTGGGGCCTTAGGTCAAAAATTCGGATATGACAGATGCCCCTATTTAAGTTTCTTCGTCCGGAGATTTGACGAGTCGAAGAGACTTAAATACAAAGTACACAATTTTTGACCTAAGATGCTATGAATGCATGTGATGCAATTTATGAATGCAGGATGATTTGACTCGAATGAGAAACAACAATGGGATACCCTAATTCGTTGAAGAAAAGGGAACTGACTCCGCTAGGGGAATGTAGTTTCATTGGGGAAGATGATTCTCCACTGTCGTTTTGGTTTGGAACGACAGTTTAATGGAGACAAGATTTTAGTGACACCTTTCGACTTGATAAAGAGGTTTGCGAGAATCCACTCGGCTTGGTAAACATTTGCGAGAATCCACTCGGCTTTTGGTAAAGGTTTTGCGAGAATCCACTCGGCTTGATAAACATTTTCGAGAATCCACCCGGCTTTTGATAAAAGGTTTGTCAGAATCCACCGGGCTTTTGCGAGAATCCACTCGGCTTTTTGATAAAAGGTTTGCCGGAATCCACCGGGCTTTTGCGAGAATCCACTCGGCTTTTTGATAAAAGGTTTTCCGGAATCCACCGGGCTTTTGTGAGAATCCACTCGGCTTTTGATAAACATTTGCGAGAATCCACTCGGCTTTTGATAAAAGGTTTGCCGGAATCCACCGGGCTTTTGTGATGTGTGACATCTCTGGACCAAACTCACTAGGGATGACACCTTTGAAAAAAATAAAGTGTGATTTCAAACTGTTCATTAATTGGGACTGACAACTTGAAACAAGATAAAAGTAAATTCAAGTGCCCGTTGGTGGACTTGGTGACTTGGAACGAGATAAAAAGTAAACTCAAGTGTCCGTTGGTTGACTTGGTGACTTGAAACGAGATAAAAAGTAAACTCAAGCGTCCGTTGGTGGACTTGGTGACTTGAAACAATGATAAGTTACGACCGAAACGAGATTCTGGATGACCGATGCAATTATGTGTGAATTGATGTTGTGCATATGTTATGTACGCATAAACGTATGAATATGTGAAAATATTGGTGAATGCATGATTGTATGAATGTATGGATGTATGGATGTGTGAATGTATGAATGTGTGACTGCATGACTGTATAGACTGTATATGACATGTGACTCGATGAACCGAGACAAGACAAGTAAGATGGGAGGCGGACTGACATCACAATACAAACACTCGGTAAACTTCCTTGGAGATGATATTATTGTGAACAAATCGAGCCGTTGACGGTGTAAGAACCTGGCACAAGGTAGCAACTGATGCCTCCTGGGGTAAAGCCCATTGTTGATAAAAAGTTTGGAAGAAGTCGCCATTTGTAAACCGGCACAAAGTGTTCTTCCATTGGTATGCTTCAACAGTCATTCTTTTTTGTTTTATTTTTCTTTGAAAATCCCTAACTTTTGCCTGGACCGCCCTTTCGGGTTTTCAGTCCACCGGGATTATATTCCTTTTTTTGTGCCCTTAATTTTTGCCTGGACCGCCCTTTCGGGTTTTTTAGTCCACCAGGACGCTCTCTATTGTTTAAGCCGCCTTTTCAGGTTTTCAACTTAGCGAGCTTTGATTTTTATTTTTTTTTGTATTTTTCGACTGTGACAGCATCTTGCTCAAAGTAGAGTTCCTCTCCATAGTGCTTAGCCATGTTTCTCTTTCGGAATGTAACTGCTCTCGAGGCGGATGTTGATGTACGCTTCACCTACTCACGAGTTCAAAGAGAGTGTGTTTGTTGTTCACACTTTTCAAAAGATGTAAAACAAGTTTTTGTATTTTGAAATTTTTTGCTCTAAGTATTGTCATCAAAAATAGAAGAAATTATGCAAATAGAATAAATGAGAATTCCAAATAAATGGGCACAAGCTCAAATTTGATGAATTGAGTGGTGGCCTGCCAAGGGCATGGCTCCACGGATTTTTGAAATTTTTTTAAAAATGGTAAATGTAATGGGAAGGGTACATTGAACACATATAACCGCTATTTTCCCTAAAACTTTGAATGCCCCTGTTCCGAGTCTTTGACCTGCAGATGCTTCGAATCGGAGGTCTTTTGATAACTGGAAGCCCCAAGTGGATTGTGCCCAATCGGATGCAGTTACTTTGTCTTTTGATCCTTAACTTTTGCATAGATCGCCCTTTCGGGTTTTCAATCTATCAGGATAATCTTTTTTGTTCATGTCTCTAATTTTTGCCTGGACCGCCCTTTCGAGTTTTCTGTCCACCGAGACGCTCATTTTTGCCTAAGCCGCCCTTTCAGGTTTTCGACTTATCGAGCTTTTATGTTTGACAGAGTATTTCTTGACTGCACCGGCATTCATAGGAAGTGCAAGTTTGTCACCATCCACATGCTCCTGGAGTCTGGTTGGAAAGGTAGTACCTTTTTGGGCACAAAGTCTCTTTCTTGAATTTCACGGGGACGAACCTTCTTGTTGGAAGTTTGTTTCAATCTCTTTTGACATGGTTGTACAAGGTCGTCACGCACTTTAAGTTCAATCAAGCTTGGACTTCGGCAGAACTCCTATTGTTGGGACTTCGACCTCTACGAGAAGCACGACCTTCGTGTTATATACTTGAGGGAAGGAGGGGGGGTTGCCCCTATTGAAATGTGTACTAAAGCATGAGATCCGAGCAAAGAGAATGGTAGCACCCCGAGCCAGTCTTTGTAAGCGATTTCCATCTTCTGGACCATGTTCATGATTTTTGTTTGTAGCTTTGACGGCTATGATGCCCCAGCATGTGAGAGATCTCATCGGGAGCCTCTTCATTTTCCTCTTCTTCAGCTTCGGATACAAGGAATTCAAAGTTGGTAGAGCGTACATGGTTAATGTGTTCAACGGGTTTATTAATGCATGATTTGATTATTGATTTTGACAAGTAAGTACAAGTTATAATTATGCAGATATTTGAGAATGATTTAAAGAATTTTTTTTGGTTTTTTTTATTACCATTTTTTCCAGAGAAAAGCACAAAATGAAAACAAAGTCGGGATCAAAACGACTTTTTTATTAATGATGACAATTCTTAAAGCAAAAAGCTCTACACCAGTTCACTTTCACCTCGGGCAGGACGAAAGGATGTTTTTTGAAAAGCGAAAAGCAACAGACAAACATTATTTGAACAAAAAGTAGCGGACGGAACGTCAACATCGACCCATTTCGTTGGATTATCTTGCGCATCTAAATTCAACCTTCGAAAAGCAACATGTTAGCTTCAATCAGCTTATGGACTTCAATCTTCAAAGAGAAACATTGCTCGATGTCATGGCCAGGTGCTCCTTGATGAGAGGTCAGCTTGATACCATACTGGCAACTCGTTAGGCACCGGAGGAGGCGTTATGGTATTGGCATGGTTCTTCTCGAACAATATGGGAAGTAGCTCCGCATATGTCATCGGGATTGAGTCAAATTGCATCCTTGGAGCCTGTTGATGTTGGCGTTCGGGCCCTTGCAGCTGATTTTTGCGAGGCTACCAATGAAGCCACCAGAGTACTCAGTCTCTCTAACTTGATTTGGACTGTTGTTACCTCATCACGAATGCTCGCGGATCTCTTGTTCAAACTGATATGTTCTTCCTTTTTGTTTGCACGAATGTTGTAGGTGCGAGTTGGCTTTGGACGAGGACAGTCGGACCCCTTTCGAAATGGATTGACCTTTAGTAGAAAAGACGTAGTGTAAGACTCAAACTTGAAATGATGAATGCAAAATGATGCATGCTTTGCTTATGCAACAAATAGACACATTTCATTGAAGGACTTGTCAAAGTAATTGTAAACTTGATAAGGAACATTGTTTTATCTGAAAATTATGAAGATGTTGCAATTAGTTCCCTTTTCAAAAGTAAGAACGAAACCAAGGAAAAAAGTTCTTTAACAAAAGCTAAAGCTTTGGTTAAGATTTTTGAAATTGTATTTCTTGGTGTTCCTTCTCACAAGGTCCATATCTTTGATGTTTGCAAGAACTTTACCTAAGTCCTTCGATTTTAGTGAGAAAAAAGTTTTTACGAATGAATGCATGTATGCATGATTATGCTAAAGAACATGGAATGCATGCTGAGGTTAAGTCCACAATGTTGGAGCTTAAGGGTAACAACGTCATTTGGTAAGGACTATGATTTCATTTGTACCTGTATTTCGGGTTCTACCAAGTTCCCAAAGTCTACAACCACTTTCGAATTTTATTGGATACCGAGAAAACACCCGGTCCAACAACATTCGTAGGAAAGTCTCGTTTGAGTGTAGTATCGCGTGTCGACTAATTCCGAAAAAACACCCGGTTAGCCACCACACTACGTCCTAAAAGCAAAGATGGGTTAAGGGTTACTAAAGGTCCTTAGCTTCATTGGAAACTTAAGAGTAATAAAGTCTAAACGTGAAAACACACGCCGACATATATATCACTTCAAGCTCCTCCGCTAAGTGTGGTTATCTCACGTGTGACAAGACACGAGTATACTCTCGGTATGCCACTATGAGTCTACCACTCCTATCTTATATTTCTCTCAAGTCCGGGTGTAGGACTTATCTCACCACTCACGTTTAAGAAATGGCGACCTCACTGGGGAAATCCCTAAGAGGGTTGAGCCTAACTTGGCTTTATTTAATTCTTTGTGCTATAACTTGCTTAAAACAAAAACAAAAAAATAAAAGATGGAAATATGTGTATATATGTTCTCATTAAGGTGAATTTTGAAAAAGGAATGTTAAAGTTGACACTTGACTTTAAATTTTTTTAGACCTTGGACAATTTATTTTTGGACCTATTGACACTTTGTTTGTTTTGGACACTAATTAATTAAAAAGAAATAAAGTAAAATAAATCTAATACGAAATAAAATAAAAACAAATTAAACTAAATTATCTAAAGAAAAATAAAATTAAAAGATGGAAAATAAAAATTATTAAATATAAAAATAGTAACTAAACTTAAAATTAAAATTAATAAAAGATGGAAATTAAATAATGAAAATAAAAAGAAAATAAAGAGAGAAAAGAGGGCCCGACTCGGAATCAAAAATGAGGTATTTTAAAATACCACCCTGCCGAATTTTTACTGAAAAATCAGAGATCGATCAGAGTCAAGTGAGATGTGTTAGTGGGGCTTTAGGTCAAAAATTGGGGTATGACAATGTCTAATAATGATTAGGAAAGAATGTAGGATGAGATTGAACCTGGAATTAAACTTGTGGGATTCTGACCTGAACTCGCCACGGCGAGCAGAGGCTCTCGCCTCGCGAGTGACCCAGAAACAGAGTGACTTGCTAGATTTTGCGACCTTTGTTACACGAGTTGTCGGGAGTTGAACGGTTGGGTAGGATTAAGACTTAATAATAAGGTTAATTATAATCTGTGAAGCTGTATAAGTTATGTTGTTGATGATTATGATGTACATGTGATATAATGTTTATGCATTACTTGAAGAATATTTGTATACATAAGATGTTGATGAATTGAAATTGATATTATTATGTCATGCTGTTTTGTATACTGCCTATGTTGGTCTTGTTATTTAACTAAGCTGCATGAGTCGGTCTAAGTTGTTGAAGATGATGATGTTCCAAATTATTGGACTAATATAAGAGGTTGTTGAATCAAGTTGTTTTAAGAGGTCGAGTCTATGCATTAGCATTCATTGTTGGGGGCTTGATGCCCTGGAGCTTTGTACTCACCACGTTGGAGCATTAGCTCAAATTAGCGATGGGGGCTTGATGCCCTGGAAGTATATTAATACTCAAATAGCGATGGGGGCTTGATGCCCTGTATTGGTACCACATGCATATAAGAGGTCTAAGTTGCATAGTTGCATTTGTCGAGTCGATGATGATAAAATGATTAAGTTGTGATTATTATGAATGAAGTGAATTATGATATATTATTATCAATGTTGTATAAATAGATGTTTTATGTTGTTAAATATAATTGTTGAATTATATGATTAATATTATTGTTTTTTGATATCTCACCCCTTCTGCTTGGAAATGTTGCTCTTCGTATGAGTAACTTGCATGTGATCTAGAGTAGGTTGTTGTTTGTGCTGTCGTGAGTGGCCTTGCCTCACTGAGTCTTTGGTTGCTCTGATACGTAACGGGATGGGGTCTTTGATTTACGTATTGACTTTTGAAATTCTGATTAATGTTAATGAACTGAATTTATGACATGTTAGATGAGGCCTGCGTGCCAAGACAATTTATGAAGTTGAATTTAATTCCGCTGCTTTTATGTTGAAGGATAAATCATTATTTATCTATTTTGATATTTTTAAAAAGTGTGATATCCCGTTTCATGATGTTTTACTCTGATTATTGTTGAAATTTTTATGTTGGAAAAACAGGGTGTTACAATCCACATTTTCAATCGCCTAATCCAGCATGTTAATTACTGGAGAACGAACACTTTCATGACCTTCAAACAAATCTTCAAAATAGCTCTTTGCAACAGAGCGCATACCAATATCATCTGATACATGAATTCCTTCATTGGATTCAAGTGAAATAATTTTGTTTACTTTCTTTCAGGAGGTTGCGGAAGCGTGGAAGAATTTGGTATTTAGGTCTCCATCACGATACCAGTGTGTTTTAGCTCTCTGCCTCCAATACATATCTTCTTGAACAAGCCAATGGTTGAGTTTTTGTCTCAAACTGTCAAATTGAATCTCGTCCTGGATTCCATGAGAAGTGCGACTTCTACTAAGTTGTTTTCTGCAGTGTTCAATATCAACTTGAAGTTTATTGCAATAGTTTTTGCTCCACTGTGTTAGATCTTCTGCACAATTTGATAATTTGTTAATGACACTACTGCCTGCACTACCAATCCAGCTATTACTAACAACATCGTTCACTCCATTCTCAATCCTCCATGCATTTTCGAACTTGAAGGATCTTTCAATTCTATGACCCCGAGCTACCAGAATTCTGTCTAGTAAGATAGGAAAAAGGATCCGAAGATGGAGCAACAAGATTTTCCAATTTAGCATTAGGAAATAATTGCATCCAAGAATTTGTGGCCATAGCTCGATTCAACTTTTCTTCTACGGCACGCACCGTACCCAAACTCTTAAACCATGTGAAAGGATATCCCTCCATAGGAACATCAATAAGACCAGTAGCTTGAGTAGCTTTTCGAAATCCCCTAATGAGCCAATTAGGTCTAGTGGCCCTCCCTTTTTTCTCGTCTGCATGGAGAATGTCATTAAAATCCCCCATTAGGCACCAAGGTAAATTTTTCTGTCTAGCAAGACCACGAATAAATTCCAAGAATCTCTTCTTCTGCCAATTTCTGGATAACTGTAGAACCCTGTGAACATCCATGCCATACGACTAACTTCTTCAATTTTAGCACTAATATGGTTAGCTGAATAATTAACAATGCTACAGTTAACCGTATTACGCCAAAATAGTGCAATATCTCCTCCTCTACTGTTTCTACTAGGTGCAAAACAAGAATCATAACCCAATAAATAACGGAATTCCTCGATTTTATTACTTTCAATAAGAGTTTCACAAAGGAAACGGATATCCGGTTTATAATACCGAACAAGGAATTTGATTTTAGGAATTACGCGCAGGTTTCCCAGGCCTCGGCAATTCCAAGCTACTATACTCATTGGTCTCGGCAGGCCTGGCCTTCACCAGGTCCCGCCGTTTTATTATTTTTTTCAAAGACCGGATTATTACAAACTGACATTGCTTTCTGCCCCTCCCTATCCTTGTCACTTTTTTCAGCAAAATCTGTTCTGGATCTTTTCTTAGGCCCAACATCAAATAATAATCAACATCTTAAAACATCATATATACATATAACACTTCATCAATCATGGACAATATCGTATTCACAACATATACATACATATACTAATTCATCAATCATAAACAACATCATACTCATAAACATATACATTCATATACTAATTCATCAATCATATTCAATTATTCACTGTGACCTACGTGAAGTAATTTGACTATAACTCAAGTTCTATAAATCCTTTTGAAGTCAAACCAACGGCATTAGAAAGCTAACATTCATACCTACAACTTTCGTGTTTACACCTAAGACCAAATCTGTACCAATCAATACAAGTTTGCATTTGAAATTCGGACAAAGTTATGCTGAAATTCATAAAAATTCACTGTGACCTACGTGCAGTAATTTGACCATAACTCAAGTTCTATAAATCATTTTGAAGTCAAACCAACGGAATTAGAAAGCTAAAATCCATACCTACAACTTTCGTGTTTACACCTATGACCAATTCTGTACCAATCAATATCAGTTTTCATTTCAAATTCGGACAAAGTTGTGCTGAAATTCATAAAAATTCACTGTGACCTACGAGCAGTAATTTGACCATAACTCAAGTTCTATAAATCGTTTTCATGTCATACCAAAGGCATTAGAAAGTTAACATTCATACCTACAACTTTCGTGTTTACACCTAAGACCAATTATGCACCTATCAATACCAGATTTCATTTCAAATTCGGGGCAGAGATGAAAAAAAAAATCAGAAAAAGCAACCTATATTATTCAACTTCACTTTCATTCAAAATCATCACTCTTAACCCTAATTCTCAAATTCTCAAAAACTAAACCTACAAAATATTAAATACAATTTTCAGAATCATAGACTCAAGATTATTGAATGTTAGTCCCACCCTTACCTTGGAATATAAAAATCGCAGCTTCCTAGGTCTCTCTCCCTTCTCTTGGCTTTTTCTCCCTTTTCTCCAAAATTGATCGTATGTTATCTTTTTCTAAACTAGGTCTCTCCTATTTATAATTTTTCTTTTCTATTTTATCTTATTTCTCTTTCTCCCCCAAAACTCCAAAATCTCATAACAACCCCTAAACTCAATATTCTATTCTAATATATATAAGGCTTAAATGCTCTTTTGGTCCCTTAACTATTTAATTGGTATCGCTTTGGTCCCTTAACTAAAAAAAAGATTGTTTGAGGATTTTAAGTTTTTTTTTAATCTCGTTTTGGTCCCTTCTGTTAGGGTTTTAAAAAAAAGTTAACTCCTGGACACGTGTCACCTTGTCATTGGCTCTGAGTTTTTTTTTACAAAAAAATTATTATTTTTTTAAAATATATTTTTTTTTTGTAAAAAAAAAAATCTCTGAGCCAATGACAAGGTGACACGTGTCCACACTTAACGTTTTTTATTAAAACTAACGGAAACCTAACAGAAGGGACCAAAACGAGACTAAAAAAAACTTAAAATCCTCAAACAATCTTTTTTTAGTTAAGGGACCAAAGCGATAGCAATTAAATAGTTAAGGGACCAAAAGAGTATTTAAGCTATATATATATATATATATATATATATATATATATATATATATATAATATAAAATATTTCTATAACAAATATATTTCTATAACATATATATTTCTAAACCAAATAGCATATATATTATAATAATAAATACCAACATATAACATAACAAAATATCACTCATCAAAATAAATCATATAAATCACACAAATCATATAAGTATATTCTAAACTCATTAAAATAATCAAGTAATTAAAGAGGGCGTTACATAGAGATGTACAATATACAGTGTATTTATATGAGAAACTGAACAATTTTTCAGAATTTGGAGGTATATGTTCTCCAATGGAAACTCAGAGACAAATAAAAAAAGAAAATCAACCCATAATCTATCTATTACCATGAAAATAAAAATACACAATACATTTTTTATGGAAGAAATAAAAATACACAATACATTTTCTATGCGAGAAAGATGAAAATGATGAAAAGCAAATTGTCTATTTATAAGGAAAAACCCATGTATTAATTTACAAATGAGTCATAATCCATTTTGATTGGCTCATGAAAAACAAATGTGTCATAATCCTTTTTTTATTGGTTGATATAAAATAAATGTGTCATAATCAATTTTGATTAGATGATATGAAAGCATTAAATGATATGAGAAATATGAAGATGCCAAGTGTACTTTTCAAAAAAAATTAAGGCAAAATGTTTATAACTAGTATGGACACCCGTGTCAAGCACGGGCTAGAATTTCGTCATAGTTGATGGAGACAATATTATGATGTATCTAGTGTCAGTTAAATTCAAACATGGGATAAAACAACGGAGGTTTATTAACTAATAAGCGGAAGAAAAAAAAACTAATATTAAGCATGAAATTTTTGGATGAAGATGCAATATCATTCTCACTTGTGTGGTTGTTCCTTCTCAGATGTGTCGATCGATCGGTGTTGGCTCCTCCATAAAGTCCAACGATGGTATGTTATTTATGTTTAACATTGCGGGGGAGAAGTTCTTGGTGGTGGAACACAAATATTGTGTCAAGTGTTAGTAAAAGTTTCACTTTGTATGAAATCAGGGGCGGATCTATGTTAGGGCTATGTGGGGCCATGCCCTTCCCTATTTTTTTTTATATATATTATAAAAATGGTAATAGTTATTTTGGTCCCTGAATATGTAATAAATAGTCATAATAATCTCTCAGTGTATTAAAATTCTAAAATAATCCATGATTTTGTACTTTGTTAGTCATAATAGTCCCTGAAGTGATAATAAATAAGTATATTGAAGGACTAATATGACAATATCAATGAAGTATTTGAATGTTAGGGACTATTTTGACTAATGAAGTGTACAACCAGAGACAATTTAAAATTTTAATACATTGATGGACTATTTTAGCCTCACATGTATCCAATGTCTAGATTTGTCCCTGGATGCAAAAGTAAATGTTAAGAAACATATAAGTTAGATGATCGATATACCTAATACACTAAGATTTTGGATGATGTTGTGCTGTCAATTGTATGATTAACCTTAACATAAAGTGATGATCCAACTCATTGTAGTCTCCATCAGAACTCTAGAATTTTTTTTTGTTACTGAACTCTGAACATTATGATGAAATATTTTGTTAGTTTTTGGATGTTTTGCTAGTTTTTGGATGTCCTTTATTTAATTTTAATATTAAATTGAAGTAGATGTTGAACAACATATAAGTTATATGACTCATATACCTACTACTTTAAGCTTTAGGGTGAAGATGTGATGTCTAATCACTTGTATGGTTTCTTTTAATCTAACGCGATGATCAAACTCAATGTAGGATGCCCCGAAACTCACGACAATATAATGAACTATTTTTTTAGTTTTTGGATGTCATTTGCTTAATTTTAGCTTAATTACAATTTCATTTCTTCTATTTTCACTCACTCGCGGAAATTGTTCTTCCATTTCAAAATTACACGGTCTTGGTGCCTCTTTCAGATTTTTGAACTTAAAAATGGTGATATGTCATATTTAAATTAAAACTTTAAAGGAGTTTTCATTTAATTATGTAACACCCCGTTTCCCAAAATCAACTAAATAATAATAATTCAATATCAGAGTAAAACCCAAACGGGCATGTCACATCACATTTATAATAATCATCTTAAATAGAATATAAAAATCTATTTAATTAAACATCCTTCGAATTTATCATTAAATTTGCAGCGGAATATTCTCATCAAACAACAATTCATAACTGTTTTAAACTCCATAATAAATTCTTGGCATGAAAGCCTTAACATCATAAAATCCAACATCGATAGGGCTACAACAGCAATATTCAAAATTTGATACATAGGAAAGAAATTAAACAATAAAATCCCATCCCACGTATCAGAGCCCTAGACACTTTGAGCCACCACCAACTACTCAGGATCACCTGCAAGTTACCCATAGGAAGCGCAACATTTTCAAGCAGAAGGGGTGAGATTCACAACAATAATATAGATAAAGAATGCATCAATTGAATCTAACACCCTATCATATTAATTCGTCATCAAAATACTAATATCATCATTTTCAATGTCATCAACAAATGGTAATTAAAAACCAATTCACGACTCATGCAACTCATCACCACTCCACTAAGACTCCTCTAACAACACCCATGCATGTGGTACCATAATCAGGACCGTAGCCCTCACCGCTGTAGAATGGTTAAAGCATTCATTTTCAGGACATAAGTCCTCACCACTAACACCACTTTGAGCAACTAGTGCTCCACCACTTTGAACGACAAGGCGTTCCAGAGCCGAAACTCTCCCACTTTTATGCTTATGCAACTGACCCACTTGTGTATATCTACATACAACCTAACCTATGCATATATATGTATATGACTCACCACTCCAAATTACAACGTTCATGTATAACTTAATTAAATAAAAGCATACATCCAGCCAGCATCCATTCATTATAACCAATTTAGAACATCCAGAAAAAAAATACACCAACATAAAAGTCATGCTTAATCATCAAGATAAATCAACCATCATCAACAGAAATCAATCCAACAAATACTGGGCAACTCGCCTCTCGAGCACATCTTCTCGCTATGGCGAGCTCAAAACACAGGACACTCGCCATGGCGAGTTCGAGGCGAACGAAAATATGGTGCTCTCGGGAGTTTTGACATTTTTCTCACTAAATCATCAATTCTAAGCTCCCTATTCATCTTTTTAATCTAAAACTTGCTCCAGTCCTCTCTAAAATCATCTAGGTACATAAAAATACGGCTTATAACAACACTTAAAAAATCCAGTTTTCCTCACAGGTACTCGCCAAGGTGAGTTGTCTCACTCGCGAGGCGAGCCATGAAGTTGCTCACTCGCCTTGGCGAAAAAAGGCTACTCGCGGGGCGAGCGATGAACTTCTGTACGGGCAGAATGCAGGTTATTCCCAAAAATCCCATTTTCCTCCATTTCACTCCACAAATCAGTTTACAGATATGCAATGAAAGGTTATATGCACTCAGAACCCATTTCTAACATCAATATAACAATCCCAACTCTCAAAACCCATTAATTTAACAAAACCTAACTTCTCCCAATTCTCTCATAAACCTGTTAAAAACAAAATCAGAATCCAGAACCTATACAATTGCGGTAAACCTCACCCTTACCTTAGAATTGCAGAAAAATAAGCACAACAATTGACAGACTTGGCTCTCCTTGCTCTTCTCTCCTTTTCTCCAAAAACTGACAGTTACACGTAAAAACGTTTTCTGACTTTTTCTTTCTTTCTTAACTCATTTCTTAACTTCTCTTTATTCTAATTACTCCCCCTTAATTCTATTAAATTCCAACATAACCCCCAAAACTCCAATTTAATACTAATTCTCACTTACAAATATTATTTTAAAACCATAAAAAGACTCCACATAAATCCAAAATAATTAAAATAACGACTAGGGCGTTACAACTCTCCCCAAATTACAGAATTTCGTCCTCGATATCTTACCTCAAGTAAACAACTCTGGATAAGAATCTCGCATCTTACTCTCCAGCTCCTAAGTCAAACTTTCACCAGTCGTTCCGTCCCAAACGACTCTCACAAGGGGTATTTCCTTGCCCCTCAAAGCCTTCACCTTCCGATCATCAATCCTCACCGGTAAAGTCTCCGCCGTAAGGTTGTCTCTAACTTGCACGTCATCTCTCTGAATAACATGCGAAGGATCCGCTACATACTTCCGAAGCTGCGACACATGAAACACATCATGCAAGTTCGAAAGATGTGGTGGAAAACCAACTCTATAGGCCACAGTTCCAACCCTCTCTGAAATCTGATACGGACCGATGAACTTTGGAGTCAACTTCCTCGAATTCAATGCACGTCCTACCCCGGTCATAGGAGTAACCCTCAGAAACACATGATCACCCTCCTGAAACTCAAGGGCCTTTCTCCGCTTGTCATGGCAACTCTTCTATCGACTCTACGACGCTTTCATCTTTTCTCTGATCATCTTAACTTTTTCTGTAGTCTCATGAACCAAATCCGTTCCCAACACCACACTCTCTCCTGACTCATACCAGCATAAAGGAGTCCTACACCTCCGACCATACAAAGCTTCGAACGGTGCCATACCTATACTCGAATGGTAACTGTTATTGTATGCGAACTCTATCAGCAGTAGGTGACTATCCCAAGCTCCACCTTGCTCAAGCACACATACTCTCAACAAATCCTCCAATGATTGGACCATCCTCTCCGACTGACCATGTATCTGAGGATGATAAGCCGAACTCAACCTCAACTTCGACCCCAAAGCGTCCTGTAAACTCTTCCAGAACCTAGAAGTGAACCTCGGATCCCTATCCGACACAATACTCGAAGGAACTCCATGTAGCTTCACAATATTATGAATATAAATCTCAGCCAACTGAGCTACCGGATAACTCATGTTAATAGGGATGAAGTGTTCCGACTTTGTCAACCTATCGACCACAACCCATATAGAATCATGCCCTCTCGGAGTGTTTGGTAAACTCGTTACAAAATCCATAGAAATGCTATCCCATTTCCACTCCGGTACATCCAACGGTGTCAACAACCCTGCAGGCTTCTGATGTTCAAATTTAGACTTCTGACAAGTCAAACATGCATACAAAAACTGAGCAACGTCGCGTTTCAAACCGGACCACCGAAACAGCTTCTTCAAATCATGGTACATTTTTGTAGCTCCCGGATGAATACTCAAGCTACTCTTGTGACTTTCTTCTAAAATCAACTTTTTCAATTCTTCATTGTCAAGATTACAAATTCTACATCTGAATCTCAATACACCCTGATCATCAACCTTGAAGTCACTATCCTCTGTTTCATTATCCGCAACCATTAAATCAACAAACTTTACATCCACTTGCTGCGCTTCTCGGATACTATTCAAGAAATTACTGTTAATCTTCAGCATTCCCAACTGTATACTCTGAGGTGACAATTCACAAACAAGGCTCAAGTCTCTAAACTGTTCTAGCAAATCAAATTCTCTTACCATCAACGCAGACATATGTAGGGTCTTCCTGCTTAACGCATCCGCAACCACATTGGCTTTACCAGGATGGTAATTCAAACCAAAATCATAATCTTTTAACAACTCAAGCCATCTCCTCTGCCTCATGTTCAATTCCTTCTGATCAAATAAATGTTTCAAGCTTTTATGATCACTGAACACCTCAAATCTAGAACCAAACAAATAATGCCTCCAGATTTTCAAAACAAACACCACCGCAGCCAACTCCAAATCATGTGTAGGATAATTCTTTTCATGAACTCTTAACTGCCTAGAAGCATATGCTAACACCTTGCCATCTTGCATCAGAACACCTCCTAAGCCCAGCTTAGACGCATCACCGTAAACCACAAACGGTTCCTCCGGCTTGGGTAAAATCAAAATAGGAGCAGTTGTCAATCTTTGCTTTAATTCATTGAAACTACTCTCACACTGAGCATCCCACACAAAAGTCTTACCCTTGCAGGTCAACTGAGTCAACGGAAGTGCCAACTTCGAAAACCCCTCAATAAACCTGCGGTAGTAACCAACCAAACCGAAGAAGCTTCTGATTTCAGTCACTGACTTCGGAGTCTCCCATTGTGATACCGCATCAACTTTTGATGGATCAACTACAATACCACTACCAGAAATAATGTGGCCAAGAAAACTTACTTCACTTAACCAAAACTCACATTTTGACAATTTGGCATACAACTTCTTTTCTTTCAAAACCTGTAACACAATCCTCAGATGTTCTTCATGCTCTTCTTCAGTCTTAGAATAAATTAAAATATCATTAATAAATACCACCACGAATTTATCCAGAAAAGCATGAAAAAATTCGGTTCATATACTCCATGAACACACCTGGCGCGTTAGTAACACCGAAAGGCATCACTTTGTATTCGTAATGACCATATCATGTCCTAAAGGCCGTCTTCTGCATATCTTCATCCTTCACCTTAATTTGATGGTAACCTGACCTCAAGTCGATCTTACTAAAAACTTTTGCACCCACCAACTGGTCCATGAAGTCATCAATCCTCGGAAGTGGATACCTGTTCTTTATCGTAACTTTGTTCAATTGACGATAGTCAATGCACAACCTCGTGCTACCGTCCTTCTTCTTTACCAACAACACAAGCGCTCCCCACCGTGAAACACTGGGTCTAACAAACTTCTTATCAAGCAAGTCTTCCAACTGTTTCTTCAATTCAGCTAACTCAGATGCTGACATACGATATGGTGCCATCGACACCGACTTCGTTCCTGGAACAAGGTCGATGGAGAACTCAACCTCCCTCTCTGGTGGCACATCTGGAATCTCATCCTGAAAAACTTCAGGAAATTCATTCACCACTGGTAACCTATCAATCACAGCTTGATTTTCTAACGACAAATTTGCCATTAAAGAATACATCAAAATTCCATCACGTTCTAGTTGTTTCATCTGTTTCGTAGACAAGAACTCCACATCACCCTCTTCTTCATCGGAAGAAAAATGCACCGTCTTACTAAAGCAATTTATATGAACTCGGTTATACTCTAACCAATTCATTCCAAAACTAACATCCATACCTGTCAACGGTAGACACACTAAGTCGACCACAAAATCTCTACCAAACATAGACAACGGACACCTTAAACAGACAAGAGAAGTAGTTACTAAACCCTTGGCTGGAGTTTCAACAACCATTTCTCCTTTCATATCAGATACAATCAACCCCAACTTATATGCACTTTCTAAAGCAATAAAACAATGAGTAGCACCTGTGTCTATAATAGCAATTAAAGGAGTACTATTAAAGAAACAAGTACCTCTAATAAGACGGTCCTCATTGGTAGTCTGCGTACCAGTCAAAGCAAACACTTTCCCACCGGTTCTAACCTTCTTCGGCTGTGTGCACTGAGTACTGATATGGCCCTCTTCGTTGCAGTTATAACATACAACATCACAACGCTTGCAATCCGCTAACATGTGACCCTTCTAACCACACCTGAAGCACTTCTTATCATCTTTGGTACAAACATTACTCTTGTGGCCTTTCTCGCCACACTTATAACAGACTATCTCAGCAGGAGCATCTCTCCTATTCGGCCTCCTCTCATCATTCAGTCTTTGCTTTCCCTTGTCAGCAGGGGCACTGTACGGTTTAGGACGACTCTGTTGTCCCATACCTCTTCGCTCACTCATCACCTTATAATGAGCTTTTGTGTCCTCTTTATAGATTCTGCAACGACTTACCAAATTAGAGAAGATTCTAATATATTGGTACCCTATGGCTCTCTTGATGTCAGCTCTCAAGTCATTCTCAAACTTTATACATTTGGAGAATTCAGCTGTCTCCGCGGTATAGTGTGGGTAGAACTTTGCAAGTTCCACAAACTTTGCAACATACTCAACAACATACATGTCACCCTACTTCAGTTCCAGAAATTCAATCTCTTTCCTACCTCGGACATCTTCTGGAAAGTACCTGTTCAGAAATTCTCTCCTGAACACCGCCCAGGTCACTGCAGCTCCATCATGTTCCAACACAGGTGACAAACTTACCCACCAGTCATCTGCCTCCTCAGCCAACATGTGCGTCCCGAACCGCACCTTTTGCACTTCAGATCATTGCATGACCCTGAAAATCCTTTCCACTTCCTTTAACCAAGACTGGGCACCATCTAGGTCATACCTTCCCTTGAATCTGGGGGATGATTCCTCAAAAAGGTCTCCAGCATCCTCACTTCTCCATTACCAGCTCCAGCTTGCGGTTGCTGTTGAACAGCTTGATCTACAGCCTCAAGTGCAGCAGCAATAACAGCATCATTTCGACCAACCATCTTAAGATTCTACATAAGAAACAACAATTCAGAACAACAACATCAAACAACATTAGAGTTGACACTCTATCCTAGGTGGCTCAACACGACTCTACTACTCGGCCGGACGGACCAACCTGCTCTGATACCAATTGTAACACCCTATTTCCCAAAATCAATTAAATAATAATAATTCAATATCAGAGTAAAACCCAAACGGGCATGTCACATCACATTTATAATAATCATCTTAAATAGAATATAAAAATCTATTTAATTAAAAATCCTTCGAATTTATCATTAAATCTGCAGCGGAATATTCTCATCAAACAACAATTCATAACTATTTTAAACTCCATAATAAATTCTTGGCATGAAAGCCTTAACATCATAAAATCCAACATCGATAGGGCTACAACAGCAATATTCAAAATTTGATACATAGGAAAGAAATTAAACAATAAAATCTCATCCCACGTATCAGAGCCCTAGACACTTTGAGCCACCACCAACTACTCAGGATCACCTGCAAGTTACCCATAGGAAGGGCAACATTTTCAAGCAGAAGGGGTGAGATTCGCAACAATAATATAGATAAAGAATGCATCAATTGAATCTAACACCCTATCATATTAATTCATCATCAAAATACTAATATCATCATTTTCAATGTCATAAACAAATGGTAATTAAAAACCAATTCACGACTCATGCAACTCATCACCACTCCACTAAGACACCTCTAACAACACCCATGCATGTGGTACCATAATCAGGACCGTAGCCCTCACCGCTGTAGAATGGTGAAAGCATTCATTTTCAGGACATAAGTCCTAACCACTAACACCACTTTAAGCAACTAGTGCTCCACCACTTTGAACGACAAGGCGTTCCAGAGCCGAAGCTCTCCCACTTTTATGCTTATGCAACTGACCCACTTGTGTATATCTACATACAACCTAACCTATGCATATATATGTATATGACTCACCACTCCAAATTACAACATTCATGTATAACTTAATTAAATAAAAGCATACATCCAGCCAACATCCATTCATTAGAACCAATTTAGAACATTCAGAAAAAAAATACACCAACATAAAAGTCATGCTTAATCATCAAGATAAATCAACCATCATCAACAGAAATCAATCCAACAAATACTGGGCAACTCGCCTCGCAAGCACATCTGCTCGCTATGGCGAGCTCAGAAAACAGGACACTCGCCATGGCGTGTTCGAGGCGAACTCGAGGCGAACGAAAATATGGTGCTCTCGGGAGTTTTGACATTTTTCTCACTAAATCATCAATTCTAAGCTCCCTATTCATCTTTTTAATCTAAAACTTGCTCCAGTCCTCTCCAAAATCATCTAGGTACATAAAACTACCCAAAATACGGCTTACAACAACACTTTAAAAATCCAGTTTTCCTCACAGGTACTCGCCATGGCGAGTTGTCTCACTCGCGAGGCGAGCCATGAAGTTGCCCACTCGCCTTGGCGAGCAAAGGCTACTCGTGGGGCGAGCGATGAACTTCTATACGGGCAGAATGCAGGTTTTTCCCAAAAATCCCATTTTCCTACAATTCACTCCCCAAATCAGTTTACAGATATGCAATGAAAGGTTATATGCACTCAGAACCCATTTCTAACATCAATATAACAATCCCTACTCTCAAAACCCATTAATTTAACAAAACCTAACTTCTCCCAATTCTCTCATAAACCTGTTAAAAACAAAATCAGAATCCAGAACCTATACAATTGCGGTAAACCTCACCCTTACCTTAGAATTGCAGAAAAATAAGCACAACAATTGACAGACTTGGCTCTCCTTGCTCTTCTCTCCTTTTCTCCAAAAACTGACAGTTACACGTAAAAACATTTTCTGACTTTTTCTTTCTTTCTTCACTCGTTTCTTAACTTCTCTTTATTCTAATTACTCCCCCTTAATTCTATTAAATTCCAACATAACCCCCAAAACTCCAATTTAATACTAATTCTCACTTATTCTGATTATTATTAAAATAAACTATATAATAAAATCTAACACACCATAAAATCCACAAATATTATTTTAAAACCATAAAAAGACTCCACATAAATCCAAAATAATTAAAATAACGACTATGGCGTTACAACTCTCCCCAAATTACAGAATTTCGTCCTCGAAATCTTACCTCAAGTAAACAACTCTGGATAAGAATCCCGCATCTTACTCTCCAGCTCCCAAGTCAAACTTTCACCAGTCGCTCCGTCCCAAACGACTCTCACAAGGGGTATTTCCTTGCCCCTCAAAGCCTTCACTTTCCGATCATCAATCCTTATCGGTAAAGTCTCCACCGTAAGGCTGTCTCTAACTTGCACGTCATCTCTCGGAAAAACATGCGAAGGATCCGCTACATACTTCCGAAGCTGCGACACATGAAACACATCTTGCAAGTTCGAAAGATGTGGTGGCAAACCAACTCTATAGGCCACAGTTCCAACTCTCTCTGAAATCTGATACGGACCGATGAACTTTGGAGTCAACTTCTTCGACTTCAATGCACGTCCCACACCCGTCATCAGACTAAATACAAGGTCATCTAAAATATGTCACATCATTGTTTTATAGTCTAAAAATAGCATAAATGGACCAAAACACTACTAAAAAACAAAAATTAGTGAGGGATAACATGAAATCTCTCTCTAATTATGTTACTAAATTTTGTGACCAAGGAATTTATGATGGATTTTATTTTTTCCGTCACTAATTTTTCATTTTCTAGCAATGAAGCTGAGTGATTTTAAAATGAACGGACTAATTCATGAGTTGCTGAAAATATGGGACTAAATCTGCAATTAAGTCTTTAACTTTTCAATCTTAAAATTTTATTTTTGAATGTCATTCTCTTTCTTGTGAATTTTTCATTCAACCTCAATTATTTCAAATTTAGTTACTTTTGGCCTTGTGTGGCAAATGATAATGAAAAATTGTCAATGTGTTATGTTGGGTTGACAAATATATGCTTATTAGATATTTAAAAATATGTGGTGTTTTTTTAATTGAATCTAATTTTTTTGGAAAATAGTTGTCCAAAGAATCTCCAACTCCTTGAGTAAACTCATAGATTTATCATACAACTCACACTGTTTTCTATACCTTCACAAACAAAACACACAATGATTTGTTTTTTTCCCATTATCTTCTCTCATGTTCAAATCTTTTTTTCGTATCTTTTTTCTTACTTCTAATTTCTTTTCTCTCTTCTCATGTGAGAAAGAAACATAAACCTCCCGCAATGAAACCATCACTAAACAACCTTTTTAAACATATGGTGTCTTCATTTGATATTATTTGACTACGTCACGTAATTATGGACACAGAGAGTTGCAAACTTGAATAAGAGATGTTAATGTGTCAAGTGTGAGTTAAAATTCTATAGTGGATAGAAGAGTAGATTTTGAATAACATATAAGTGAGATGATTCATATACATACTACTAGCTTAAGGTTTTGTGTGAATATGTGATATCAATCTCACTTGTATGGTATCTCTTAGTCTAATATGGTGATAAAACTCAGTGTAAGATCCCTTGGAAGTCCCAAAGGTATGATTAATTGTTTTGTTAGCTTTTATATCTCATTTATTTAAAAAAATTATCCTAAATTTTGATTATTGAAAGCCATTCGCTTCGATGCTAGTTTTTTATTCAATCTCCCTTATTTCAAATTCCTTCACTTTGGGTCTTTTGTATAATCTAACAATGGAAAAATGCATATGTGTTCTACTGAGTTGACAAAAACATACTTATTAGAAAATTTAAATTGATGTTGCGGTTCTTTAATTGAGTCTGATTTGTCGTAAAATAATTACCCCAAAACTCCTAATTCTTCAACAATCCCACAAAATTACTAGGAACTCACATTAGATATAAAGAAAATGTCATTTGTCGTGATTAATTTGAAATAGAAACCCATTTTTTAGTTCATTGTGATTTTATAACTCTATTTGTTTGGATGGTAATGGAAAATTTAAGGAAAGAAAGTGAAAGGAATGATTGTTATAGGAAAGAAAGTGAAAAAAAGTGAGTGTAAAGTGTGATGATTTTTTTGCTGTTTGGTATGAGTGATAGTGAAAGAAAATAAAGATTTATATTTAATAAAATGACTAAAATATCCCTATAAGAAGGTGATATATATATAATAACTAATTTAAAGTTTATAATTTTATTTAATAGTCAAAAAATACATAACGGTATGATTTTTATTTTGATAGAATACAACCATAAAAATTTACTTTCATCAGTTATATTTTAATTTTAATTTAGAATATTTTAATGTCAAGTTGTAAAGCATTTGCTTTGTGGGTTTTTTTTATGTAATTTTACTTAAAATAGTGCAGTCACCATGCTTTCCATCCTTAATAGGGAAGAAACATTTTTTGTGTGGGGCCCAGCCAACTGTACCCTTCCTCCCTCTTTCTAAGGTAGTTCCAAACAAAGGAAAGAATAATAATCTTACTACTTTCTATCCTTCTTCAATCTTTCCTACTACTTTCACCCAAAATAAACAGACCCTAAGGGTATGTTTGGATAGTGGATGGAAAGAAAGTTAGAGGAAAGAAGGTTAAAGGAAAGAAAGTAAGAAGAAAGTGAATAGAAAGAGAGATGATTAGTTCGTTGTTTGGTTATAGTGAAATTAAGGGAGGAAAGAAAGAAATGAATTTATTAAATGACATAAATAACCCTATGTTATTGTGTTATTTAAGTAATTTTGAATAAAAATACATGTAAATAATTTTGATATAAACACTATTAAAATTGGTAAAAAAATTACTATCATGAGTTCTAATTTGAGCATGCTAAGAAGTGTGTATAAGTATTGAAAATAATAAAATATTGGCTTAATTGGACATTTGGTCCCCTAAATAATTATGAGTTTCCATTTTGGTCCCATAAATTGTAAAACTCACATTTTGGTCCCCTTGGTTTTCCTCCGTCAGTCAAATTGATCCCCTCCGTTAGTTTTTTAATGATTAAAATTTTTTATATGATATTAGCCGTTTGATTGCATGTCCATTATACCTATAGTGAGCCGTCGGCACCTAATTTTTCCAGCACTATCATCTTCTCTCTTCTTCTCCCTCACTCTTGTTCATCATCAAATATTCATACATTCATCACAATTCAAAACAACCTAGAAAAAAGAAGAATTTAAACCCAAAAAATTAATAAAACTTGGAAACACACAGATCTATTTTTTTTCTTCAGATTCTCGAAATACACCACAACAACAATCTGTTCCCATTTCTCCATCAATCTGAGCTTTCTTCAAATCAAATCCAAATCTATTTCACAAAAACAATCCAGCAAAACAAAACACAACACAATAAAGAAAAAATGAAACCATGAGGCTTCAAAGTCCAAAATAGTGAACACAAAAAACAAAACAAATGGCAAACTATTACTGTCCATTGTCCGGTGTAACGCCTGTTTTAATTTATTTAATTATTTAATTGAGTCTAGAATTTATTAAGAGAGTTTAGAATATATTTATATGATTATATGATTTATTAAGTGGCTTATTATATTATTTAATAGAATAAGATTAGAAAATAAAATAATAGAGTTTATGGGTTGTTATGAGATTTTAGAAAGTTTGGGGGGGGGGGGGGGGGGGGGGAATAAGATAAGATAGATGGTGGAGTTATATGTAGGAAAGACCTAGTTTAGAAAAACAGATCGTACGGCCAATTTTGGAGAAAAGGGAGAAAAATCTAAGAGAAGGGAGAAGCACATAGAGACTGCGATTTTCATATTCTAAGGTAAGGGTGAGACTAGCATTCAATTCTATTAAGTCTGTAATTCTGATGATTAAATTTAACAAGTGTATGATTGAATTAGAGAAGTTGGAGAATTAGGGTTAAAGTGAGAAATTGAGGATTAATTGATGTAGAACTGTTAGATTGATGTAGAAACTGTTTACAGGCCTTAGATACTCCATAGAATGATTACAGAAATTAGTTTTGAGGTTTAAACCATGTGAATAAGTGAATTTTCGTGAAAATTGCACTTCTGCTGGAGCCAACATTCATCGCTCGCCTCCCGAGTGATGATCCACGCCATAGCAAGTGATGATCTTCATCGCTCGCCTCACGAGCAACTTCTTCTCGCCTCGCGAGTCATACCCTGGAACTCGCCATAGCGAGTGTGACCAGTGAGTCAACATTGTAACGCCCTAGTCGTTGTTTTATTTATTGTTGATTTATTTAGAGTCTTTTATATGATTTTAAATAATATTTGTGATTTATGTGGTGTGTATTATTTTATTATATAGTTTATTTTACTAATAATTAGATTAAGTGGGAAATAAAATTATTTTGGAATTTGGGGAGTTAATTAGAATTAATAGAATTAAGGGGGGAGTAAACGAAATAAAGGGGAGTTATTATTTTGGGAGTTAAGAGAAAGAGAAGTCCGAAACGTTTTTACGTGAAAGCAGTCAGTTTTGGGAGAAAAGGGAGAGAAGAGCAAGTAGATCCAAGGAACCCGAATTGCTGTGCATTTGTCTTTCTGAATTAAGGTAAGGGTGAGGTTTGCTTCAGTAATATAGTTGCTGAATTCTGATTTTGATTTTAACAGGTTTATGTTAGAATTGGGAATTTTGGGGTTTATGTTGAATTTTAGGTTTTTGGGTGATTTGAGTGTAAAGATTGTTGTTCTAATGTTAGAAATAGGTTATGAGTGCATACAGCAAGTTATTTCACATCTGTAAACTAATTTGGGGAGTGAATTCGAGGAAAATGTGATTTTTGGGAAAAATCTACATTCTGGTTGTGCTGACATTCATAGCTCGCCTAGGAGAGTGGACTTTCCCGCCTCGCGCGGGAGTAATGTTCATAGCTCGCCCCACGAGCAAGCCAACTCGCCATGGCGAGTACTTGTGAGAAAAACATGATTTTTGAATTGTTGTTATAAGCTGTAATATGGATAATTTTAAGTGCCTAGATGATTTTAGAGAGGTGTGGGACAACTTTTAGATTAAAAAGATGAATAGGGAACTTAAAAATGAAGATTTAGTGAGAAAAATGTCAAAACTCCCGAGAGCACCTGTTTTTCGTTCGCCTTAAGTTCGCCGCGGCGAGCAACCCGTTTTCTTGTGCTCGCCATAGCGAGTAGATGTACTCGCAAGGCGAGTTGCCTAGTTCTGAAGCCGTTTGTTACTTAATTGAATATAAATGGGAGAACTTGAATGTATGAGCATAGTTATGATTAATTGTGTATTTTTCTGGACTGTTGGATTGATTATGATGATACATGTTGTTAAATTGTGGGTTGTGAGTCATATATACATATATGCGTTTGTTGAAGTTGTATGTAGATATACACAAGTGGAGTCAGTTGCATAAGCATATAAAGTGGGAGGACTCTAGCCCTGGAACGCCTTGTCGTTCAAAGCGGGAGGACTCATGTCCTAGAACACTTATTGTTCAAAGCGGTGAGGGCTTAGGCCCTGATGAATGCTTTAACCATTCAATATCCGGTGAGGGCTACTGCCCTGTAAATTGGTACCACATGCATGTGCATTGTAGAGGAGTCTTAGTGGAATTGTCGAGTGTTGCATAAGTCATTGTCTTGGTTGTAAACACCATTGTTGATGATGTGTTGATTATGAAATATACATTTATATTTGAATCATTATTATTATGTTAGGGTGTAAGATTTGATAAGAAAATAAAAATATTTAGTTGAGGGCTGTTTTGATATTTTAGAGAGTTTTGGGGGAGAAAGAGAGATAAGATAAGTTATTAGGAAGTGGTATAAAAGAGATAGACCTAGTTTTAGAAAAAACATTGCACGTATGATTGTTTTTGGAAAAGAAGGAAAACCAAGAGAAGAGCTAGAGAGAGGGCTGCGATTTCTTCAATACAAGGTAAGGGTGCGACTAATAATTCAGTAATCTTAATTGTTATAATTCTGATGATTAATTGACAAAGTTAGGATTGAATTAGAAAAGTTTTGAAATTAGGTTAAATCCCTAAAATTGATGATCAAACGGTAAAACTTGATTAGATTGATGTAGAAACCGTCCTATAACCTTAGAATATGTTTAGGATGAATTCTGGAATTGAGATTAGGCTTAGAACCATGTGAGATCATGAAATTTGTGTAGAAACTGCATTCTGTCCGAGCCCAAGTTCATCGCTCGCCATAGCGAGCTATGATCCTCGCCTCGCGAGCGATGAATGTTCATCGCTCGCCACGCGAGCCATAACCCTTCGCAACGCGAGTTACTTGTTGTAGCTCGCCACGACGAGCAACCCTACTCGCCATAGCGAGCTTGACCAGAGAGCATGTCATTTTCTGAGTTTTTGACTTTTGAGTTGAACCTTAGATGCCTTTGAGTACCTTTAGGTGCCTACTATTGATTAGGGAATGATTTAGAACGAGATTGAACCTGGAACAACCTTAGTTGGGAATTTGGCTTGTACTCGCCATGGCGAGCTGATGTTCTCGCCTCGCGAGCACTTCCATAATTGAGTGTATTTGACGATTTGAGCCCTGAGTTGTTTGGATTGATTAGGAAAGGAACTTTAGGTGTTAATGAGACCTATTAAAGATAATGACTGAGAACTGTGAAGCTTTTATGATATGTTAAGTGAATATAAAGTGAATTATGGATTGATTGTATTTACTTGAATTATTATTGAATGATCAAGGAATTGTTGAAAATGAATTGTTATTAAGCTTGATGTGATTTGATTATGCTGCAATTGTTATTTAACTAAGTTGCATGAGTCTGAATTAAGTTGATGATGAACTCCAAATTATTGGATGTATAAGTGATAAGTTGATTAAGATGTTTTGTTGTTAGAGTCCATGCATTAGCATTCATTGAGCTTTGTCCTCACCATGATCGGAGTTTTGTCCTCCACACGATAGGAGCTTTGTCCTCCGCACGATTAAAGTATATTAATACTATGACGACGATTGGTACCACATGCATATAAGTGTCTAAGTTGCATTGTCGCATTTGTCGAGTTTTAAAGATGTTTATGTTATTGATGATGATTGAAGTTGTGATTATGTGATAATTGTTTATCAAAGATGCAATGTTGATTAAGACTGATTGTGATGTTAATTATGATTTCGAATTATATTGATTAATATTATTGTGTTATGAAATCTCACCCCTTCTGCTTGAAAATGTTACTCTTCGTATGAGTAACTTGCAGGTGATCGTGCTTAAGTGTGCAGTTTGCTGTCGTGAGTGGCCTTGCCTCACTGAGTCATCTAGGTCGCTCTGATACTTAACGGGATGGGGTGTTTGTTATGCATGCTTCATTCTCTTACGTGAACATTTATGTTATTTTTATAATGTTGATTAACTTTTGAAATACTTTGATGGGGCCTATGTGCCAAAACGTTTTATGGATTATGAAATAATTTCCACTGCATTGTTTAAGTAAATTGTTGAAAGTTAAATTGTTATTTAACTGATTTCAGATAATGTTATAATGTGATATCCCGTTTATGTTGTTTACTCTGATAAATGTTTAGAAATTTTTATATTGGGAAAACGGGGTGTTACAATTGGTATCAGAGCAGGTCAGTCCGTCTGGTCAATTAGAAGAGTCTTGTCGAGTCTTAGTAATATTTGTATTACTATCTTATGTTGTTGTTGCTGCTTGTTGTAGAATATCAGAAATGGCTGGAAGGAACGATACTGCGTTAGTTGCTGCTCTACAAGCTGTTGCCCAAGCTGTGGGACAACAACCTAACGCAAATGCTGGTGTAAATGCTGAGACCAGGATGTTGGAGACCTTCATGAGAAATCATCCTCCAACTTTCAAAGGAAGATATGACCCCGATGGAGCCTAGACGTGGCTAAAAGAGATTGAGAGGATTTTCTGTGTGATGCAGTGCATCGAGGTCCAGAAAGTACGATTTGGTACTCATCAGCTAGCTGAGGAAGCTGATGATTGGTGGGTTAGTCTGCTACCTAACCTTGAGCAAGATGGAGCTGATGTGACTTGGGCTGTGTCTAGGAGAGAGTTCATGAGAAGATACTTTCCGAAAGATGTTTGCGGGAAGAAGGAGATCGAGTTCCTTGAGCTGAAACAAGGGAACATGTCTGTGACAGAGTATGCTGCCAAATTTGTGGAGTTGGCAAAGTTCTATCTGCACTATGCTGCTGAGACCGCCGAGTTCTTGAAATGCATCAAGTTCGAGAATGGTTTGAGGCCTGACATCAAGAGGGCGATCAGATACCAACAGATCCGAGTTTTCCATGATTTAGTGAATAGCTGTAGAATCTACGAGGAAGATACCAAGGCTCATTATAAGGTTGTGAATGAGCGGAAGACCAAGGGCCAGTAGAGTCGCCCTAAGCCTTATAGTGCCCCTGCTGATAAGGGCAAACAGAGAATGGTCGATGATAGGCGGCCTAAGAAGAAGGATGCTCTTGCGGAGATTGTTTGTTTCAACTGTGGCGAGAAAGGCCACAAGAGTAATGTTTGTCCTGAAGAGATCAAGAAATGTGTCCGGTGTGGCAAGAAGGGTCATATTGTAGTTGATTGCAAGCGAAATGATATCGTATGCTTCAATTGTAATGAAGAGGGTCATATTGGTTCCGAATGCAAGCAGCCTAAGAGGGCGCCTACTACGGGTCGAGTTTTTGCTCTGGCTGGTACTCAGACAGAGAATGAGGATCGTTTGATTAGAGGTACTTGCTATATTAATAATACTCCTTTAGTTGCTATTATTGATACTGGTGCTACGCATTGCTTTATTGCTTTCGATTGTGTTTCTGCTTTGGGTCTTGATTTGTCTGATATGAATGGAGAGATGGTTGTCGAAACTCCAGCTAAGGGGTCGGTGACTACTTCTCTCGTATGTTTGCGATGTCCTTTGTCTATGTTTGGTCGTGATTTTGAAATGGATTTAGTTTGTCTACCTTTAAGCGGTATGGATGTGATTCTGGGTATGAATTGGTTAGAGTACAACCATGTTCATATCAATTGTTTTAGCAAGTCAGTGTATTTCTCTTCCGCTGAAGAGGAAAGTGGTGCAGAGTTCTTATCTACTAAGCAGCTGAAGCAAATGGAACGCGATGGTACTTTGATGTTTTCGTTGATGGCTTCTTTATCTATTGAGAATCAAGCAGTGATTGATATGCTACAAGTGGTATGCGACTTTCCTGAAGTTTTTCCAGATGAAATTCCTGATGTGCCTCCAGAGAGGGAAGTTGAGTTTTCTATTGATCTTGTTCCTGGAACGAAGCCGGTGTCGATGGCACCTTATCGTATGTCTGCTTCCGAGTTAGCTGAGTTGAAGAAACAGTTAGAAGATTTGCTCGAGAAGAAATTTGTTAGACCAAGTGTTTCACCTTGGGGAGCGCCAGTTTTGCTAGTAAAGAAGAAAGATGGTAGCATGAGATTGTGTATTGACTATCGTCAGTTGAACAAGGTAACTATCATGAATAGGTATCCACTTCCGAGAATTGATGATTTGATGGATCAGTTAGTGGGTGCAAAAGTTTTCAGCAAGATTGATTTGAGATCAGGGTATCACCAGATTAAAGTGAAAGATGAAGATATGTAGAAGACAGCTTTCAGAACACGTTATGGTCACTATGAATATAAAGTTATGCCTTTCGGTGTGACCAATGGACCTGGAGTGTTTATGGAGTATATGAATCGCATCTTCCATGCCTTTTTGGATCGGTTCGTAGTTGTGTTTATTGATGACATTTTGATTTACTCCAAGACTGAAGAAGAACATGCTGAGCATCTAAAGATTGTCTTGCAAGTGTTGAAAGAGAATAAACTTTATGCTAAATTGTCTGAGTGTGAATTCTAGTTGAAAGAAGTAAGTTTTCTTGGCCATGTTATTTCTGGTGATGGTATTGCAGTGGATCCGTCTAAAGTTGAAGCGGTATCGCAATGGGAGACTCCTAAGTCAGTTACAGAGATTAGAAGTTTCTTGGGTTTAGCTGGTTACTACAGAAGATTTATTGAAGGATTTTCCAAGTTAGCATTTCCGCTACCGCAGTTGACTTGTAAAGGTAAAACTTTTGTGTGGGATGTTCATTGTGAGAACAGTTTCAGTGAATTGAAGAAACGTTTGACTACTGCTCCAGTTTTGATTTTGCCGAAGTTCGATGAACTTTTTGTGGTGTATTGTGATGCGTCCAAGTTGGGTTTAGGCGGTGTACTTATGCAAGATGGTAAAGTGGTAGCTTATGCTTCAAGACAGTTGAGAATTCATGAGAAGAATTACCCGACACATGATTTAGAGTTGGCGGTTGTGGTCTTTGTATTGAAGATATGGAGACATTACTTGTATGGTTCGAGGTTTGAGGTGTTTAGCGATCACAAGAGCTTGAAGTATTTGTTCGATCAAAAGGAGTTAAATTTGAGGCAGCGTAGATGGCTAGAACTGTTGAAAGATTATGACTTTGGTTTGAATTATCATCTAGGTAAAGCTAATGTTGTTGGAGATGCCTTGAGCAGGAAGACATTGCATATGTCCGCTTTGATGGTTAGAGAGTTTGAGTTACTTGAACAGTTCAGAGATTTGAGTTTAGTTTGTGAATGGTCAACTCAGAGTGTGAAATTGGGAATGCTGAAGATTGATAGTGAATTTCTGAAGAGTATTAAAGAGGCACAGAAAGTTGATGTCAAGTTTGTAGACTTGTTGGTTGCTAGTAATCAGACTGAAGACGGTGACTTTAAGTCGACGAGCACGGTGTGTTGAGATTTCAAGGTCGGATTTGCATTCCTGACGATGTAGAGATGAAGAAAATGATTCTTGAAGAGAGTCATAGAAGTAGCTTGAGTATTCATCCGGGATCTACAAAGATGTATCACGATTTAAAGAAGATTTTCTGGTGGTCTGGTTTGAAATGAGATGTGGCACAGTTTGTGTATTCCTGTTTAGTTTGTCAGAAGTTGAAGATTGAGCATCAGAAACCTGCTGGTATGATGGTATCTTTAGATGTGCCAGAATGGAAATGGGATAGTATATCCATTGATTTTGTGATGAGTTTGCCGAATACTCCTAGAGGGAACGACGCAATTTGGGTAATCGTTGATAGATTGACGAAGTCGGCTCATTTTCTACCGATTAATATTAGTTTTCCTGTTGCCCAGTTGCCAGAGATTTATATCAAGGAGATTGTGAATTTGCATGGTATTCCTTCGAGCATTGTATCGGATAGAGATCCAAGATTTACTTCTAGATGTTGGAAAAGTTTGCAAGAGGCTTTAGGTTCGAAGTTGAGATTGAGTTCGGCTTATCATCCGCAGACAGATTGTCTGTCAGAGAGGACAATTCAGTTGCTAGAGGATTTGTTGAGAGTTTGTGTTCTTGAGCAAGGAGGAACTTGGGATAGTCATCTTCCGTTGATCGAGTTGACATACAATAATAGTTATCATTCTAGTATTGGAATGGCACCTTTTGAGGCTTTGTATGGTCGGAGATGCAGAACTCCGTTGTGCTGGTTTGAGTCAGGTGAAAGAGTGGACTTCGCATCTTTCGAATTTGCACGATGTTTTCCATGTGTCGCAACTTCGGAAGTATGTTCCGGATCCATCTCATGTGATCCAAAGTGATGATGTGCAAGTCAGAGACAATCTTACGGTAGAGACTTTACCGGTGAGGATTGATGATCGGAAAGTGAAGACATTGAGAGGCAAGGAGATATCCCTTGTTAGAGTCGTTTGGGCTGGAGCGACTGGTGAAAGCTTGACGTGGGAGCTTGAAAGTAAGATGCTGGAGACTTATCCAGAGTTGTTTGCTTGAGGTAAATTTTCGAAGACGAAAATCTTTTAAGTGGGGGAGAGTTGTAACGCCCACTTTCGTTTAATTATTTATTTAATCGAGTTTAGGCAATTATATTATATTTATATAATATATGTGTGAGTTTTGTTGATTTAAGATGATTTAGATGATTTGGATGATTTCATGTGTTTTGATGATTTGATAAGATTATGAGACTTATTTTATTGTTAAATAGAATAAGATTTGATAAGAAAATAAAAATATTTAGTTGAGGGCTGTTTTGAGATTTTAGAGAGTTTTGGGGGAGAAAGAGAGATAAGATAAGTTATTAGGAAGAGGTATAAAAGAGATAGACCTAGTTTTAGAAAAAAGATTGCACGTACGATTGTTTTTGGAAAAGAAGGAAAACCAAGAGAAGAGCTAGAGAGAGGGCTGCGATTTCTTCAATACAAGGTAAGGGTGCGACTAATAATTCAGTAATGTTAATTGTTATAATTCTGATGATTAATTGACAAAGTTAGGATTGATTTAGAAAAGTTTTGAAATTAGGTTAAATCCCTAAAATTGATGATCAAACAGTAAAACTTGATTAGATTGATGTAGAAACCGTCCTATAACCTTAGAATATGTTTAGGATGAATTCTGGAATTGAGATTAGGCTTAGAACCATGTGAGATCATGAAATTTGTGCAGAAATTGCATACTGTCCGAGCCCAAGTTCATCGCTCGCCATAGCGAGCTATGATTCTCGCCTCGCGAGTGATGAATGTTCATTGCTCGCCACGCGAGCCATAACCGTTCGCCTCGCAAGTTACTTGTTGTAGCTCGCCACGGCGAGCAACCCTACTCGCCATAGCGAGCTTGACCAGAGAGCATGTCATTTTCTGAGTTTTTGACTTTTGAGTTGAACCTTGGATGCCTTTGATTACCTCTAGGTGCCTACTATTGATTAGGGAATTATTTAGAACGAGATTGAACCTGGGACAACCTTAGTTGGGAATCTGGCTTGTACTCGCCATGGTGAGCTGATGCTCTCGCCTCGCGAGCACTTCCAAAATTGAGTGTATTTGAGGATTGTGAGCCCTGAGTTGTTTGGATTGGTTAGGAAAGGAACTTTAGGTGCTAATGAGACCTATTAAAGATAATGACTGAGAACTGTGAAGCTTTTTTGATGTGTTAAGTGAATATAAAGTGAATTATGGATTGATTGTATTTACTTGAATTATTATTGAATGATCAAGGAATTGTTGAAATTGAATTGTTATTAAGCTTGATGTGATTTGATTATGCTGCAATTGTTATTTAACTAAGTTGCATGAGTCTGAATTAAGTTGATGATGAACTCCAAATTATTGGATGTATAAGTGATAAGTTGATTAAGATGTTTTGTTGTTAGAGTCCATGCATTAGCATTCATTGAGCTTTGTCCTCACCATGATCGGAGCTTTGTCCTCCACACGATAGGAGCTTTGTCCTCCGCACGATTAAAGTATATTAATACTATGATGACGATTGGTACCACATGCATATAAGTCTCTTAGTTGCATTGTCGCATTTGTCGAGTTTTAAAGATGTTTATGTTATTGATGATGATTGAAGTTGTGATTATGTGATAATTGTTTATCAAAGATGCAATGTTGATTAAGATTGATTGTGATGTTAATTATGATTTCGAATTATATTGATTAATATTATTGTGTTATGAAATCTCACCCCTTCTGCTTGAAAATGTTGCTCTTCGTATGAGTAACTTGCAGGTGATCGTGCTTAAGTGTGCAGTTTGCTGTCGTGAGTGGCCTTGCCTCACTGAGTCGTCTAGGTCGCTCTGATACGTAACGGGATGGGGTGTTTGTTATGCATGCTTCATTCTCTTACGTGAACATTTATGTTATTTTTATAATGTTGATTAACTTTTGAAATACTTTGATGGGGCCTACGTGCCAAAATGTTTTATGGATTATGAAATAATTTCCGCTGCATTGTTTAAGTAAATTGTTGAAAGTTAAATTGTTATTTAACTGATTTCGGATAATGTTATAATGTGATATCCCGTTTATGCTGTTTACTCTAATAAATGTTTAGAAATTTTTATATTGGGAAAACGGGGTGTTACAGCAGAGGTAAGGGACAGTAGAGTCGTCCGAAGCCTTATAGTGCTCCTGCTGACTGATGAGTCATTTATTACCTATTTCTAGATATTATTTAGTTTAGTTTTAATTAGATTTTAGTTTATTTTATATTAATATTATTTCCTTTTTAAGATAGTTTACTACAAATTGTATTTTTTTATATTTTAGGAATGAATATTGGATGGATTGAGTCTTGGAGCAAAAGAAAGGGACTTGGAGCCGATTCAGTACGAAAATACAATGATTGGAAGACAAGATATGTCTCCCCTAAAGTCAGAAGCTTGGCACGGCCCGTGCTAGCATTGGCACGGCCGTGCCACCCTCCAGAGTGTCTTTTGCTGCTTTTTGCTTAGATTTTAAGCTACTCTATTTTTAGCCCAAATGTAATTGCTTAGATTTTAAGTCAAACGTATGCTATAAATAGAGTAGCCATCCATCACAAATAATCATCTTTTCTTGGAATGCAATATGTGACAATTGTCTTTCTAATAAAAGTTCATTTTACTTTCTTGTTATTTACTTTTATGCTTTCTCTCTTCTTCTCCTTGTCTACAATGAACGTCAGTGAGTAGACTTCTCTTGTCTTGGGATTGTTGGATAAGTCTAATGACATAATCCTAATCAAACCAAGCTTTAAACCTTAATCTTATGTAACTCTAATTCCTTATCTAAATTCACCGCTTTAAAATGGATCAACCATTATCAAACTGTGTTAACGAAAGTGAAGGGTTTGATAATTGTTTATCCATCATCTCAAATATCAATTCATAAAACGAAAGTGGAGCTTTGATATTCGAACAAGTGAATTTAGACAAAGATTGTAAAGGCAGCGAAATAGTCTTTACAATCTTTGAGACATATAGTTTCGAACTTCAAGGATTCTAAATTGTGATCAAGTCAGCGAAATAGGCTTGGTTGCAACTTAGGACCAAAATCTAATAGTAATCAAGTCAGCGAAATAGGCTTGGTTGCTAGAGGAACAAAAGAGAAACTGTCTTGATAAATTAGGTCTAACATAAAGTTATAAGTTTAATAGTTTGGTTTGAGAAGGACTTGTCGTTAGGATGAACCAATAATCCCAAGACTTTTATCTTTTCTTTTATTTTCTTGTAATTAAAAATCCAAACTTTTATCTAAAATTCTTTCATCTAATCATCATTAAAAGTTAATTGAATTCATAACTCCCTATCGGAACGATACTTTATTTTTACTACTTCGATAGAACCGTGCACTTGCGGTTTTATCTCATCAAGTTTTTGGCGCCGCTGCCGGGGAGTTATTGCAATTTGATTAATTTTTTTAATTTTTTTTTTAACGATTAGACTGAAAAAAAAAATTATTTTTCTTTCTTTCTTTATTTCTTTGTTTTTACCGTTAACTTCTTGGGTTCTTATTCTAAGATGAAAAACACACAATAATAACGATATGGCTGAGAAACATGCTCTCAAAGAGTATGCAATCACATCTTCAGATGAGCCGTATGATGATATTGTGTACCCAACGGTTGAGGGTAATAATTTTGAAATAAAGCCTGCACTTATTTACCTAGTGCAGCAAAATCAATTTTTTGGATCACCCACTGAGGATCCGAATCTTCATGTTTCAATTTTTTTAAGACTCAGTGGAACTTTGAAGGCAAACCAAGAGGCCGTAAGGCTGCACCTCTTTCCTTTCTCTTTGAGGGATCGAGCTAGTGCTTGGTTTCATTCATTGAAAATTGGTTCTATAATTTCATGGGACCAAATGAGGAAGGCATTCCTTTCCCAATTCTTTCCCCATAGTAAAATTGCTCAATTAAGGAGTCAAATCACACAATTTACTCAAAAAGATGGTGAATCTCTTTACAATGCGTGGGAGCGTTTCAAAGAAATGCTTAGGCTTTGCCCCATCATGGTTTTGAGAATTGGCTTATTATCCACACTTTTTATAATGCTCTTTTGTTTTCCACAAAAATGAATGTTGATGCAGCTGCAGGTGGAGCTTTGATGAAAAAAACTTACACAGGAGCCTATGATTTGATCGAGAACATGGCATACAACCACTATCAGTGGACAAGTGAGAGAGTTATCACTGAAGGTACTCCTCCACCCTCTAAAAAAGAGGCAGGTATGTGCCAGGTTTCTACCCTTGATCATCTATCTGATAAGGTGGACACACTTCTTCAAAAATTTGATAAATTAACTGTAAGTGTCGTCACACCTGCTCTTGTTTCACCACCTTGTGAATTTTGTGGAATACTTGACCATACTGGTGTTGAATGCCAACTAGGTAGTGTTGCTAAAAGTCTCGAGCAAAATTTTTATACCTCTGGACAACAAACAACACCACCCGTTTATGCAAACAACGAAAGAGTCCCTCAGAAATCCAGCTTGGAAATTTTACTAGAAAAACATGCTATGGAGCAATCCTAGCAATTTCAAGAACTTAAAAATCAAACTGGATCTTTGAATGACTCTTTTGTCAAACTTACATCTAAAGTGGACTCCATTGCTACTCAAACTAGAATGCTAGAAACTCAAATCTCTCAAGTAGCCCAAAAAGTAGCTACTTCCTCTCAAACCCCCGAAGTCTTTCCAGGTCAAACTGAAGCCAACCCCAAAGACCTTATAAATGTTATTCAACTTAGGGACGGTAAGCAGTTAGAGGACCCCATTATGAAAACTAAGACAATTGAGGGTGTGATAGAGAGTGAAAAGCAACAAGGTGAGAAAGTCATAGGAGAGAGTGATAAGCCAATCGTTTCACCACCTTATAAACTCAAAATCCATGTCCCACAAAGGCTTGTTAAGCCTAACCTCATAGTGATTGAGAGTTTTTCCACCCCATGTGTGATTGAGAGTGAAACCATTGAAAAAGCTAGTTGTAATTTGGGAGAGAATCTCAGGTTGATGCCACTATCCCTTTGGGAAAGATTGGGTATTGGGTAGAGAAACCTTCTAATCGTCAAGCTAATGACTCTAAAAGAGCGCTTCGTGGGTGGCAACCCACGAGTTTAATTGCTTTTATTTTGTTTGTTTTGTGTTGTTTTAATTTATTTTGTAGGTATTTGTCAAAATATGATGCAAAAAAATGAAGAAAATTGAGCCTTGCACGTCCAGAAGCTTGGCATGGCCAGTGCCAATGTTGGCACGGCCGTGCCTGTGACCTAGCCAACATCCACCAACCTCCAGAGAGTTGGCACGGCCCGTGCCTGTGGTGGCACGGCCGTGCCATCATCCCAGACCCTCTTTTACCATTTTTTTTCACTTTTCTTCTTCTTCCTTCATTCTCAAACACAAACTTCCCTCATCCTTCAAATTCTCTCTCTAAACCTCCATAACATCAATCTTCAAATCTCCATATCTATCCCCATTCACCATTCCAAAAAAATTCTTCACCAATCTCCACCATTCAACTCATAAACCTCACTAAAACCAAACCCAATCACTAAACCAACCCTTCCCACATAAACCTTGTCCAAGCCTAACATCCACCCACACCCACACCAAGCTAAGGTCAATGGCATAAAAAAGGAAAGGTGAGATGATTGAAGCCTCCGGAAGTGGTGCAAGCAAGAAGCAATCATGGGATCCAATTCAAGGATTCCGAGCAAAGAAATAGGTATAAATCTATAATCTCTAGAACTATCTCTCCTTGCAGGTACCTTGATGTTAATGCTATGGATAGACTAGAAATAGATGAACATATGATTAGGCTGTTGAATAAATTCACAACCTTGTGCTTAGGTACCTTCACACGGTTATTGCTTGCACCATATGGGGTAGAAAAGAGGTAGGAATGATGAGGAATGTTGAGCTATTTTTGTTGTGGGCTATGCTTTATAACCACCATGTTAACATTTGCTATTATTTGATTTATTATCCTGTTTCAATTGCTAGAAAGAAACTGGATATAAAGGTGATATAGTGGTAGGTGGAATCATCACTTTCATTGTTAGAAAATTTGAGGTAAAAGTGAATAAAGGGATAAATAGGAGTGAGGGAAACTACTATCTAGACTTAGAAACCCTCACTACCATGTTTTTTTTTTTTTAGAATTCATGGCCCTTCTCACAATTACCAATATGAGTGGAGAGTCAATACTACTAATTTCTTGATTATTCTACCTAATTCAGATGTTACTAAACCGGAGGTGGTAGAAAACTAGGTTTATGTTGGCACTAACCCACAGGTACACAATGATGGTGGTAATGAAGAGGAGGTAGGTGCAAACTTGCACCATTAACAAGAAGCCGGTGGAAACTATAATGATGAACGGTGGGCATTGATGCAAACCGAAGTTCAAAGAACATGCACCGAGCAACAAAGACAAGGTGTTGAAATGATCGGGCTAAGAAACGATGTCCTAAGGGGCAATCAAATAAATGAATAAAACAATCAAATGTTCCGATACATGATGCAAAATCTTCACCTCCAAGGTCCACCTTATGGACTTCAATAAAATTGTGAGCTCTCCTCTTCCTTTACTCTTCTCTACTTCTCTTCTTTCTTCATCCTCTTCTTCTTTTTCTTCTTCTTTTAAATCATTGAGGACAATGCTTCTCCTAAGTGTCGGGGGAGCCTAATAAAGTGTCTTTAGTCATAGTGTTTCCAAACTTCCTTGAACTTTATTCTTTTATTTTGTTTTATTGTAAAAGGCATGAATAAGCAGCTTGTTTTTATTGTTTTATTATGACGTAAATTTTTTGTTGTCTCTTCAATGGTTGTTTCTTGTACATGAAAGTGATTTCGTGTGTTGTAAGTGTTCTTGCTATACCCACATCAAGTTTTATTTTGAAAATTCTCCAATGAGAAAAGCACCTAGTTGCAATCCTTGAGTAAGTGTATGAATAGGTATTTTAAGGAACACGTTCTAACTTTAATGGTAACCTGGACCCTTAAAAATCTTCAGAGTAAAAGTAGTATAAGTTTGTGTGGGAATAATTCTAATGTGATGAAATGTGTAAACCAAAATGGGGCAGAAGAATATCACCAGCACGTGGAGGAAAGGATACCCCCTCTCTGACTTCCTAAATGTGGTGATGACTTCTCAAACAAATCGTGCTTAAATTAAACCCTCTAAAAAGAGGAACTTCCTAAGTGAAGTAAATAAGTTGTAGCACTACTTAGGGTGATCATAGAAACTTGGAGGAAAGGATACCCCCTCACAGACTTCCAATGTGAAATGATAGCCCCTAGGCATCTACAAGCCCCCAAGTGTATAAATTCATCAAATCTATCTAAACTCTCCCACTTCTCTTATATGAAATGAAGAAAAGATTTTTCTCGGTCACTTTAGTGTTAAGGTTAGAATCTGTTCCTCATAATATCTATCTTATACAGTAGCAAGAAAAGGGTTGGACTACACACACACACTCACTTGAGACTTGTTGTTGGGTTGAATAAGTTCACAAGGAATACTTGAAGTTGTGATTAGTGTACATTGAAATGAAACCTCGAAGGAGACATAAGCTTTTATTTGAATTGTCATATATTAATCTTTTTGTTGCTGCCATGTCTATGCCTTTTGCTTGAGGACAAGTAAAGATTCAAGTGTGGGAGAGTTTGATGAGGCATTTATTACCTATTTCTAGATATTATTTAGTTTAGTTTTAATTAGATTTTAGTTTATTTTATATTAATATTATTTCCTTTTTAAGATAGTTTACTACAAATTGCATTTTATTATATTTCAGGAATGAATATTGGATGGATTGAGTCTTGGAGCAAAAGAAAGGGAGTTGGAGCTGATTCGGTACGAAAATACAAAGATTGGAAGACAAAATACGTCTCCCCTAAAGTCAGAAGCTTGGCACGGCCCGTGCTAGCATTGGCACGGCCGTGCCACCCTCTAGAGTGTCTTTTGCTGCTTGTTGCTTAGATTTTAAGCTACTCTATTTTTATCCCAAATGTAATTGATTAGATTTTAACTCAAACGTATGCTATAAATAGAGTAGCCATCCATCAGAAATAATCATTTTTTCTTGGAATGCAATATGTGACCATTGTCTTTCTAATAAAAGTTCATTTTACTTTCTTGTTATTTACTTTCATGCTTTCTCTCTTCTTCTCCTTGTCTACAATGAATGTCAGTGAGTAGACTTCTCTTGTCTTGGGATTGTTGGATAAGTCTAATGACATAATCCTAATCAAACCAAGCTTTAAACCTTAATCTTATGTAACCCTAATTCCTTATCTAAATTCACCGCTTTAACATGGATCAACCATTATCAAACTGTGGAAACGAAAGTGGAGGGTTTGATAATTGTTTATCCATTATTCCAAATATCAATTCATAAAACGAAAGTGGAGCTTTGATATTCGAACAAGTGAATTTAGACAAAGATTGTAAAGGCAGCGAAATAGTCTTTACAATCTTTGAGACATATAGTTTCGAACTTCAAGGATTCTAAATTGTGATCAAGTCAGCGAAATAGGCTTGGTTGCAACTTAGGACCAAAATCTAATAGTAATCAAGTCAGCGAAATAGGCTTGGTTGCTAGAAGAACAAAAGAGAAAATGTCTTGAGAAATTAGGTCTAACATAAAGTTATAAGTTTAATAGTTTGGTTTGAGAAGGACTTGTCGTTAGGATGAACCAATAATCCCAAAGCTTTTATCTTTTCTTTTATTTTCTTGTAATTAAAAATCCAAACTTTTATCTAAAATTCTTTCATCTAATCATCATTAAAAGTTAATTGAATTCATAACTCCCTGTCGGAACGATACTCTATTTTTACTACTTCGATAGAACCGTGCACTTGCGGTTTTATCTCATCACTGACAAAGGTAAGCAGCGACAGAATGATGAGAGGAAGCCCAAGAGGAGAGATGCTCCTACTGAGATTGTTTGCTTCAAGTGTGGTGAAAAAGGCCACAAGAGTAATGTCTGTGATAGAGATGAGAAGAAGTGCTTCACGTGTGGTCAGAAAGGACACACACTAGCTGATTGTAAGCGTGGAGACATTGTTTGCTATAACTGCAATGAGGAAGGTCACATTAGTTTGCAGTGTACTCAACCGAAGAAGGTTAGGACCGGTGGTAAAGTGTTTGCTCTGACTGGTACGCAAACCACTAGTGAGGACAGGCTTATCAGAGGTACTTATTTCTTTAATAGTACTCCTTTAATTGCTATTATAGATACTGGTGCTACTCATTGTTTCATTGCTATTGAATGTGAAGGTGAGAAAAACACAAGAAGGGGGGGTTGAATTGTGTTTTTTTTCTCTCTAAAAAATACTTCTTCTGATAATATTTCAGAAGCAGTTTGGGAATGCTTCTGATGTAATAACCAGAATCAGATATGCAACAGAAAAGATCAAAGCAGAGAAAAGAAAAGCGAGACACAAGCAGTTATCCTGGTTCCTTCCACAAATCGGAAGTAGTCCAGTCCCCCTTGCACTTCCAAGGAGATTTCACTATAATGACAAAGATTACAAATGCTCAATACTCTCTAAGTATGAGACTTCTCAAAAATGCTCAAGCACGCAGGCAAGAGTCTTCCAATGCTCAAGCACTAAGCAAGAGTCTTCTAATGCTCAAGCACGCAGGCAAGAGGCTTCTATTCAAATAAAAATACAGAGAAAAATGTTTGATGATGAACACTTGATATACAATCAGTGGTGTTCACAATACAATGCAATAAAGACTCTAGACTTGTGAATTTCTAAGATGTATCAAATCAGTACAGAAATTCAATGTGCTTCTTGGAATCAAATTGACAGAGTTTTGGCGCTTTTTAACTTGTATATCTCTATCTCCAATCTTCAAGTCTTCACTCCTTTATATAGAGGCGTGAAAGAGACGTTGAGATGATTAGCACGTCTAAAGAGTCGTTGAGTTCCTTTGATCATCCACCAGTAATCCTTTGCCTGATTTGGGTGTAGTCCTTTGAAGGATTAACTTCAAATTCATTCCCATCTTGTGTTCAAATTCTGCAGGCATGGCTGTTTTCTTGTCTTGTAGCGTAGACAAAAACAGATTAGTGGAGGTAGTGGTTGTACACTTGTAGTTTGTCAACTCTAATAATGAAGGACAAGCACTCAGTGTTCTTCAAATGACCGTTGATACCTCCCTTTTAATTCTTCGTTCTTCTTAGATGAGGTTGAAACGAGAAATAGCTACTTTGAATCTTCAGTTTAAATTTACTCTAATAATGAAGGACAAGCACTCAGACGCAGTTTTCTTCAAATGCTTTGGATTCCTTTGCTCTCCATTGTTCTTCCAAGACCTATTGAAATTAATTGACTTGCCTATGGTCCTGTACACTTGAACAATTATTAGCAATAACCAATTGACAATTTTTAATACCTTGTTATCATCAAAACTTATTAAGGTTTATTGTGAAACACATTTTGTTCCAACAATCTCCCCCTTTTGATGATGACAAACAATAGTATTTAAAATGTTCAATTGTTGTTGATCTAATTAACAAGTTGACTACTGGGATAGAGGTTTGAAAGCTCCCCCTGAGTCTAATAGATCTTTAAGGTGAGGTTTGTAAGCTCCCCCTGAGTTCTATACTCATTAATTAAATTTCAATAAAATGCGCACAAGATAATGAAATTTCAGAAGTAAAAAAAAATACCAAGTGTAGAGAAATGGTTCAGAGCACAAAGTTAACTTAGACAAGTTAATTTAATGGGGCTCAGAGCCTAAAAATACTATACAACTACTCCCCCTTTTGTCATCAACAAAAAGTAAATAAAACAAAAGAAAGAGTTTGAGAAGAAAAACTGGAATTAACAACATATCAGAGCAAAAATTAAAATATAGCAATTATAATCAGAGCCAAAAATTATAGTTAGCATGATTAATCAGAAGCAATGAAAGATACATGTAAAGCAAGTTAAAATACATAGTCAGAGCAATTTAATACTAAAACAAAATCTAAACAAGCAAAGATTGATGTGCAACTAAGGTTTGGCTAGTTTAGACACTTGTTCCATCAAGTACTTGATCTGCTCAGACTGCTTCTTGAGTTCTTCTGTCAGCTCTTGAAATATAATCACTTTCTGAAAAGAAAGGAGTGTTGGCTAACAAAGGTACATAATCTAGCTCTTTCTCTGCTTCAGCAGCATGAAGTTCTTCCAACATCTTCTTCAGCATATCAGTATGAGATGTGATGCATTTTTCACTGAGTTGATCCAGGAACTTATTAAAATCACTCTTCAGATCCATCCATTGGTCAATGTAGTGAATTGGAGGTGCAGGAACAGTTCTGATAAGAATAAGTCTTTGAATTTCATCACTTACCCTTTGAATCTTTTCATCAATAAATTCAGGTTCAAGGATGGTATCTGGGATGGGTGTAGGTTCAGGAATGGTTGTTTGAGATAAGGAAGGTTGGTCAGAGGCTGTATGTTGTTCAGGAAAAGTTTGATTGTTAGTTGGTGATTGGTTAAGATTTTTTGTTTGTTGTTCTAAGTTAGGTTGTGGTCGATCAGAAGTATTTAGTTCTACGTTAGAAGCACCTTGTTCAGGAACACTAAGTTCAGGAAAAATTTGCTCAAGCACGGTTTGAGTTTCAGTTTGGGGGAGTGTTTGTTGGTTTTCCAAAACAGTCTCTTTAGGGACTGTTTTAGAGGCCTTTGTGGGGGTTGGTTGCATTTCACCTCCTAAATGTTTTTCTAGATTGTGAAGTGTTGAGGTTTCATGTTGTTGGGGGTCTTCTGAAGTAGTTACTTCTGGAGCTACTTCAAAGACTCTTTGTGGAGTTTGGTTATTTTGTGGGTTGGTTTCTTGATTGGTTTCTGGGTTGGTTTCTGGATATTGTACACTAACAGGTTCAATCAAGGGTGGTTGAAAGAAATGATCAGCAAGCAAATTCAATTTTTCACAGATTTTTATCCTCTGCTCAAAGAAATTGATTTGCGTCTGCTCAAAGTCTATGGTACAAGAAATTTTAGATGTGGTAGGTTTGAAACCTGTAAGAAATTTACTAAGGTGCTGACTTAGAGGAACATCATCTGAGTTAGTGGAAGAAGATGAGGAGGGTGAAGATGGAAGGTCAGGAATCTGAATATTGACTTTAGCTTGAGTACCTGAAGAATGAGCTTCTGGTTGAGCAGCTTCTGAAGCTGGTTCTGAAGAAGTAGCTCCTGAAGCATGCTTACCTTTCAGTGCTTGTCTTAACAGAGCGGCTCCTTCCTTAAAAGTATCCTCTGCAATCTCAGCAGCCAAAGATGCAATTACAGTAGCTTTCTCAGGAGCAAGCTCATACCCTGCTGCCTTCAACTGTTCATCTCTTTGCTTCTCATACTGTTCTTTCAATTTCTTCCTTCTTGCTATCTCAGCAGCAGCATAATCCCTAGCTCTTGATCTTGTTCAGAAGTGAGTCTGAAACAAGGCATCTCCATAGGCATATCCTTCTTGGCCTTCTTAGGACTGGGCTCCTCTTTCTCTGTTCTTAGCTGTTCAGCAGCTTCTTTCATACGCTCCTAAACGCTTCTTTCTCCCTTTGCTCTTTTATTTCTGATTGCATCAAGAGCAACTTCCCTTCTGGTAGCATCTTCACGAGGAGTAGCTTCCTCAGCAGCAACTTGAACATCTGGCTCTCTATTTCTCTTCTTCTGGACAACTCATTCAGAAGTAGGAACATTTGAGCTTTCTGTTTTGACAGTCTTAGCCTTTTTGGGTTTGGGTGCTGCAACCTCAACCTTATCAGCTTCCTTAGACTTCTTGGAAGGTTTTCTTGGCACTTCTTCTTCCAAGTATTCTTCTTTGGACAGTGCTTTGCTTTTTGTCTTCCTGCTTTTGGCAACAGGAAGAACTCCTCCATACATTTGCTCAGGCACTTCCTTTAAGCTGATTTTGACCTTAGTCCTTTCAAAGTGCTCTCTGTTGTAGTTCATCTGAACCTCCAGAGGGTCTTGCTTGCAGATAGGGGGAAAGTTAGGCATCAAAGCTGATTTAGCATCAGATTCTATTATATCTGTGCTCAGCTTTTTAAGATCCTTTACATCAACCAGTCGCATGGACCTCAGAGTTTCTCCATTGATGATTTTCCCTCTAACAGTTCCCAATTGTTCATCAGTGAAGAAGTCCACTTCCTTCAGTAGTTTAAGAATATTTCCTTGATGAAAGATTTCAGAGAGAAGCCTCCCATAGGGCACCCAGCACCTATTCTTCAGCTGGCTCTATCTGAGCTGTTGAACCATATGCCTAAAAATGTATCTGGGCACATTTGCCTTTACACCAGTAATGAAGAAGTGTAGAAGAATCTTGTGCTCCAGTGAAGGCTGATCACTACCACCACCTTTTGGTAGTAGATTTTCGTTCTGAATTTTTAGCATAATTTTGGTTTGAGATGACATATCAAAATAAGCAAACTTTTTGATTTTGTTGTAGAGAGTTTGATTCACAATGTCATTCCAAGGGCTCTCCTTGACTTTTGTAATGCCAGCTTTGTATTCTCCTTCTACTGGCCTTCTGAGGACGAAAGCAATTACATCCTCAGTAATGCGGACTGGAATCCCCATGATGCTTGACCTAATCTCAGTCTGAGAAAATGGTTCCAATCCCATTTCCATTATGGATTTTCCTTTCAGTTCTGGATTGAGAAGCACTTTCTCAGCTTCTTCAACCTTTGCAGCATCTCGATCATGGATGCTTGCTCTAACCCAGAAGTGACGCACCAGCGTTTGATAAGTTGGACCGTTCAAGAAGTTGAAGTAGCTCCCCAAACCTTGAGCTTCGTAGAATTTTCCAACATCACAATTGTGAGCAGCCAATGAGTTGAAATCTACTGGACTTTCTGACTGAATTTTCAAATCCCATTCCTCCAAGGACATGGTTCTTCCTTTAATCTCGTAGGCAGGAGCTTCTTGTTGTTTCATGTTCAATGATGATCCAGGAGGAGAACTAGATGAAGCCATTTGATTGATTGAAGAAGAAATGGTTTTCTAGGGTTTAAGAGCTTCTTTGCAGAGAAGGTTTAGGACGAAATGAAAGTGTGAGTTATGAAGTGAGTAGTGTGTGTTTGTTTAAGTGTTTTTAGTAAAACGTTTGCAATTCAAAAGAGACAAACAAACATAGCATTAAAGACAAATTGGGGGCGCGTGTTAGTACGTTTAAAAGCATATAAAACATCATTGCCCTTTTTGTTATACTCCAATACAAATAGACCACGTCAGAAACTTTTCAGATAAATAACCTTTGGTTAATGGGACAGCTGTTACTAAAAGTAACTGCCAACGATCCCACTAGCCTTGCTATTCAGAAGTAAACAATATAACTTCTGAAGTTTTAGTGCTGACGTCATCTTCAGAAGCAGATTTTCCTCAGAACCTCAGTTAAGAGCTTCTGATGGACCATTGCTTCTGAATAGACTTCAGAACCAAACTTCTTATTCAGAGGCAAGCAAATCTTAATCAGACACAAAATGCATGTTCAAATTTTTCTTTATAAAATCAAATCTTTCAACAAATAAAGGCTTTGTAAATATATCAGCCCATTGATGCTCAGTATCAATGAATTGTATATCTAAAATTCCTTTTTGAACGTAGTCTCTGATAAAATGGTGTTTGATCTCAATATGCTTGGCTCTAGAGTGTAGAATTGGATTCTTTGACAAACAAATAGCAGCAGTATTATCGCAAAAGATGGGAATACTGTTAGCATTAATCTGATAATCTTCCAACTGATGTTTCATCCAAAGTAGTTGTGTACAACAACTTGCAGCTGAAATGTATTCTGCTTCTGCTGTAGACATAGCAATAGTTGCTTGTCTTTTGCTTGCCCAGGATATCAGATTCTCTCCTAGGAATTGACAATTTCCACTGGTTGATTTTCTTTCAATCCTGTCACCAGCATAATCAGCATCACAGAATCCAATCAACTTATAATCTAGGGATTTCCTATACAGAAGTCCAAGATTAGTTGTTCCTTTCAGATACCTGAAGATTCTCTTAACAGCAGTTAAATGAGATTCTCTAGGATCTGATTGAAATCTTGCACACAAGCATACACTAAATAAAATATCAGGTCTAGATGCAGTGAGATATAACAGAGAACCAATCATACCTCTGTATAGCTTCTGGTCTACTATAGTTCCAGTATCTTCTTTGCTTAAGGTGCAGGTTGGATGCATTGGAGTGTTCATCACTTTACAATCTTTTAGCTTGAACTTCTTCAGAAGCTCCTTCGTGTATTTTGTTTGATGAACATATACTCCTTCTTTGCTTTGGTTGATTTGAATTCCAAGAAAGAACTTCAATTCTCCCATCATGCTCATTTCAAATTCATCCTGCATTAACTTAGAAAATTCCTTGCAAAGAGATGCATTAGTAGAACCAAATATTATATCATCAACATATATTTGCACAATCAGAATGTCTTTCTTAAGAGTCCTTCTGAAGAGTGTTGTGTCAACTTGTACTCTTTTAAAATCATTTTTAATTAAGAAATTAGTTAGTCTATCATACCAAGCTCTAGGAGCTTGTTTCAAGCCATATAGTGATTTCTTAAGTTTGTAAACATGATCAGGATGCTTAAGATCTTCAAATCCAGGAGGTTGTTTGACATACATTTCTTCTTCAATGACACCATTAAGAAAAGCACTCTTGACATCCATTTCATATAATATTATGTCATGATTAACTACATAGGATAGAAGTAACCTGATTGCTTCCAATCTTGCAACTTGAGCAAATGTTTCAGTGTAATCAATGCCTTCTTGCGGACTGTAACCTTGTGCAACAAGTCTAGCTTTGTTTCTGGTTACCACTCCTTGTTCATTCAGCTTGTTTCTGAATACCCATTTTGTTCCAATAATGTTCTTATGATTGGATTTGGGTACCAGATCCCACACATCATTCCTTTGGAATTGATTTAGCTCTTCTTGCATAGCTAATATCCATCCATCATCTGAGAGAGCTTCTTCAAAAGTTTTAGGCTCAATTATTGAAAGCAATCCTATCAAAGATTCTTCTTGTCTGAAGTGAGATCTTGTTCTTCTAGGACTGTCTTTGCTTCCAATGATTAGCTCCTCAAGATGTGAAGATTTGTGCTTGAATTTCGGTTGAACCACATGCTGAGTGTTATCTTGAATGTTCTCAGAAGCATTTTCATTCTGTACTACTGGACTAGATTCAACTTCTGAAATAGACTCGGCTTCTGGATTAGGTTCAGCTTCTGGACTTAATTTAGCTTCTGAATTCTTTTCAGTATCAGAAGGTTGATCAGATTTTGATGCATCTTCAGAATCAGTTGTACCTGCATTACTTTCACTTTGCTCTGGAGTTTTACTCCCAGGCTCTCTATCATCAAATTTAACGTGCATAGATTCTTCAACACAATGTGTTTCTGAATTATCCACTCTGTACGTCTTTGACCTTTCAGAGCAACCTAAAAAGATTCCTCTTTGAGCCTTGGCATCAAATTTCTTCAGATAGTCTTTAGTGTTTAGAATGTAACAAGTACATCCAAACTGATGAAAGTAAGAGATATTGGGTCTTCTTCCTTTAAATAGTTCATATGCAGTTTTCTCCAACATAGGTCTGATATAGATCCTATTTTGAATATAACATGAAGTATTAACTGCTTCTGCCCAGAAATGTTTGTCTAAATTATTTTCATGGATCATGGTTATGGCCATTTCTTGTAAAGTTCTGTTCTTTCTTTCTACAACCCCATTTTGTTGTGGAGTTCTAGGAGAATAAAATTCATGGAGAATCCCATGTTTTTCACAAAAAGATTCAAATGGCTCGTTTTCAAATTCTCCACCATGATCACTTCTGACTTTCAAAATTTTCAATTCTTTTTCAGATTGTATTTGAGTGCAGAAGCTGCTAAACACTTCACATGCATAATCTTTACTTTTAATGAATTTTACCCAAGTCCATCTGCTGTAATCATCAACAATGACTAATCCATATTTACTTCCATATAAGGATGCAGTGTTAACTGGTCCAAAAAGATCAATATGGAGTAATTCTAAGGGTCTGGAGGTTGATACAATGTCTTTGGATTTGAAAGAACTTTTAACAATTTTTCCTTTCTGACATGCACCACAAAGTGCATCTGAATGATAATCAATGTTAGGCAATCCTTTGACAAGTTGTAACTTGCTAATTTTAGAAATTAATCTCCAATTAGCATGTCCCAACCTTCTGTGCCAAACCCACTTTTTATCATTCATTGACAGAAGGCAAACTACCTTCTGATCAGCCAGATCAGAGAAATTAATCTTATAGACATTCTCAACTCTCTTTCCCTTAAATGTAATGGATTTGTCATCCTTGTCAGAAAATTGACTAATGCTCAACAGGTTATGCTTCAGACCATCTACAAGCCACACATTATTTATTGAAATGGAGGAATTACCAATAGTACCTGTACCAATGATTTTTCCAGTTTGGTTGCCACCAAACTTCACTTCTCCTCCATCTTTCATGGTAAGGGTAAGGAACAAAGCTTTCTCTCTTGTCATATGCCTTGAACACCCGCTGTCTAGGTACCATGACCTTTGTTTCTCTCTTGCCCTTAGGCACACCTACAGTTTTAATCAATTCAGATTTAGGTACCCATATCTTCATGGGTCCTTTTGGGTTAGTTTTGGAGGTTTTACTTTTCCTCCCTTGTACCTTGGGGTGAGTGCTGAGTAGCTTCTGATCATTCAATACTTTAGGTTTAACACCTTTGGGTATTGTTTTCTCAGAAGCAGTAACTGCTTTGTTCTTCTGACCCTTTGGCTTTACGTTTATAGATTCTGATTTAATCAGACTCTGAGGAACAGGTTCTGATCTTTTCAGAATTTTGACCTTTGTAGTCTTAGGATCAGATTTTGTCATTACCTTAAACTTGAGGTTTTCTGGCTTTGATGTAATCTTAACCTTAGAACCAGAAGCTTCAGGTTCTGACTGAACAGTAGTTACAGCATCAGTACCTTCAGGCACAAAGGTGGATTTCAATCCATCCTTAATACAATCACAGTAGCTCTTGAGACTATACTCTTTGGATTTCTCCTCAGAGTATCCAATCCCTTTGTCATTGTTTTTGTATGTGTTGTAGATCATAGAAGCTACTTTGCTTCTGTCTATGCCAGCCATTATAAAATCATCCAAGGCAATTTCATGTTTAATGCTAGAACCTTTATCACATTTTTCTTGTAGCTTCTGACAGAGAATCTTGAGTCTGTCTTCATATGTGGTTGATATGAAGTTAAACCCTTTGAGTTCTTCTTCAGCAGCTTTCAGTTCCAATAGAGTTGTTTCTTGTTGTTTTATTAAATCAACATATTTTTCTTTTAAATCAGACAACTCATTGGTTCTGTGTTCAAATAGTGATAAGAGTTCTTTTAGAGAATCAACAAGTTCTTGTCTGGGAATTTTGGAATATACCTCATTTTCATCTTCTGAATCTGATTCAGATTCTGATACTGCTTCTGATGATACTGTTGCCACTAATCCCATGGCTGCTTTTGCATCATCATCTACTTCTTCTTTATCAGAACCAGATTCACTGTCCAGATCTTCCCAGGTCGCCATCAAGCTCTTTTTGATTTGCTTTCTGAATTTGCTAGAGCTGAAGCTTGATTTCATGGGTCTGCTTTTAGACTTCTCCTTCTGCAGATCAGGGCAATCAACAATGAAATGACCAGGCTTCTTGTAGTTGAAACATCCCTTCTGATCTTCTTTCTTGGAGTTCTTATAACCACCTCTCTTGCTCAAAAACTTCTTCTGCTTCCTTGCCAGATACTCAAGCTTGTTAGACAGCATAGCCATCTTCACAGATTGATCTTCATCAGATTCTCCATCTGGTGATTCTTCTTCAGATTCACTGGCCTTGTAAGCTTTGGAAGATTTGGAAGACTTTCCTTTAGATGGTAAAGCAATAGATTTATTTTTCTTAGAGGACTCATGCTCATTCAGACTCATTTCATTTCATCTAGAAGGCAAGCTTCTCAGAATCTTGCTAACATGATCAGAAGTAACATAGCTCTTCTTCAGTATTTGCAGTCCAGATACTAAAGTTTGAAATCTTGAGTACATCCCCTCTATACTCTCATCATTCTTCATTTTGAACAGCTCATACTGATGAACTAGCATTAGAGCCTTTGCTTCTCTAACCTTCTTGCTTCCTTCGTAGTTAGCACAGAGTGATGCAAACATAGCCTTAGTAGTGGATTTATCACTCATCTTCATATATTCAGTGCGAGGTATAGAAGCAACAATGATCCCTCTGATCTTGTGATGCTTTCTGTAAAGCTTCTTCTGAGCAGGAGTGTGTATCTTTCTATCAATAGCAGCTCCTTCTTCATCCAAATCCAAATCATCAACTCCATCTTCAAGAATGTCCCATAGTTCTTCATCCAATCCCATGATATAGCTGTACATATTGGTTTTCCACCATGAAAACTCTTCTGGATCTCCATTGAACTTTTGAGCTTTTCCAGAATCTGATTTCCTTTCAGTAGTATCATAGTCATGTTTGACACTATTGTATTTTATAGATGTAGTGGATTCCTCTCTATCAGACATGTTTTTCTTGGATCTTGATCTGTTACACGGTTAAGTGCTATGATAACAGAGCAGGCTCTGATACCAATTGAAGGTGAGAAAAACACAAGAAGGGGGGGTTGAATTGTGTTTTTTTTCTCTCTAAAAAATACTTCTTCTGATAATACTTCAGAAGCAGTTTGGGAATGCTTCTGATGTAATAACCAGAATCAGATATGCAGCGGAAAAGATCAAAGCAGAGAAAAGAAAAGCGAGACACAAGCAGTTATCCTGGTTCCTTCCACAAATCGGAAGTAGTCCAGTCCCCCTTGCACTTCCAAGGAGATTTCACTATAATCACAAAGATTACAAATGCTCAATACTCTCTAAGTATGAGACTTCTCAAAAATGCTCAAGCACGCAGGCAAGAGTCTTCCAATGCTCAAGCACTAAGCAAGAGTCTTCTAATGCTCAAGCACGCAGGCAAGAGGCTTCTATTCAAACAAAAATAAAGAGAAAAATGTTTGATGATGAACACTTAATATACAATCAGTGGTGTTCTCAATACAATGCAATAAAGACTCTAGACTTGTGAATTTCTAAGATGTATCAAATCAGTACAGAAATTCAATGTGCTTCTTGGAATCAAATTGACAGAGTATTGGCGCTTTTTAACTTGTATATCTCTATCTCCAATCTTCAAGTCTTCACTCCTTTATATAGAGGCGTGAAAGAGACGTTGAGATGATTAGCACGTCTAAAGAGTCGTTGAGTTCCTTTGATCATCCACCAGTAATCCTTTGCCTGATCTGGGTGTAGTCCTTTGAAGAATTAACTTCAAATTCATTCCCATCTTGAAGGAACAATTCTGCAGGCATGGCTGTTTTCTTGTCTTGTAGCGTAGACAAAAACAGAGTAGTGGAGGTAGTGGTTGTACACTTGTACTTTGTCAACTCTAATAATGAAGGACAAGTACTCAGTGTTCTTCAAATGACCGTTGATACCTCCCTTTTAATTCTTCGTTCTTCTTAGATGAGGTTGAAACGAGAAATAGCTACTTTGAATCTTCAGTTTAAATTTACTGATTAATTGTAGCTTCTGGTGATGATTTTCTGCTTCTGATGAGCTTATGCTTCTGATGACGTCATTACTTCAGAAGCACTCCAGCTTCAGACGTAGTTTTCTTCAGATGCTTTGGATTCCTTTGCTCTCCATTATTCTTCCAAGACCTATTGAAATTAATTGACTTGCCTATGGTCCTGTACACTTGAACAATTATTAGCAATAACCAATTGACAATTTTTAATACCTTGTTATCATCAAAACTTATAAAGTTTTATTGTGAAACACATTTTGTTCCAACAGAATGTGCATATAAGTTGGGTCTGGTTGTATCCGATATGAAAGGATAAATGGTTGTTGAAACTCCAGCTAAGGGTTACTTCTCTTGTTTGTCTAAGATGTCTGTTGTCTATGTTTGGTAGAGACTTTGAAGTCGACTTAGTTTGTTTACCGTTGACGGGTATGGATGTTATTTTTGGGATGAACTAGTTAGAGTATAATCGAGTTCATATCAATTGCTTTAGCAAGACGGTGCATTTTTCTTCTGCTGAAGAAGAGAGTGGAGCAGAGTTCCTATCTACTAAACAGTTGGAGCGTGATGGAATTCTTATGTTTTCCTTGATGGCATATTTGTCGTTAGAGAATCAAGCTGTGATTGACAGGTTACCAGTTGTGAATGAATTTCCAGAAGTGTTTCCTGATGAGATTCTAGATGTGCCACCAGAAAGGGTGGTTGAATTTTCAATTGACCTTGTTCCAGGAACGAAGCCGGTGTCGATGGCACGTTATCGTATGTCAGCTTCCGAGTTAGCTGAATTGAAGAAACAGTTGGAGGACTTGCTTGATAAGAAGTTTGTAAGACCAAGTGTTTCACCTTAGGGAGCGCCGATATTGTTGGTTAAGAAGAAGGATGGTACTATGAGGTTATGCATTGACTATCGTCAGTTGAACAAAGTTACAATAAAGAACGGGTATCCACTTCCGAGGATTGACGACTTAATGGATCAGTTAGTGGGTGCAAAGGTTTTCAGCAAGATTGACTTGAGGTCAGCTTACCATCAGATTAAGGTGAAGGATGAGGATATGCAGAAGACGGCCTTTAGGACACGATATGGACATTAAGAATACAAAGTGATGCCTTTCGGTGTTACTAATGCGCCTGGTGTGTTTATGAAGTATATGAACCGAATTTTCCATGCCTATCTGGATAAATTCATGGTTGTATTTATTGATGACATTTTGATTATTTTAGGACTGAAGAAGAGCATGCAGAACATCTGAAGATTGTATTGCAAGTATTGAAAGAAAAGAAGTTGTATGCCAAGTTGTCAAAGTGTGAGTTCTGGTTAAGTGAAGTGAGTTTTCTTGGCCACATTATTTCTAGTAGTGGTATTACGGTTGATCCATCAAAAGTTGATGCAGTATCACAATGGGAGACTCCGAAGTCAGTGACTGAAATCAGAAGTTTCTTGGGTTTGGCTGGTTATTACCGCAGGTTCATTGAGGGATTTTCAAAGTTAGCACTTCCGTTGACTCAGTTGACCTTTAAGGGTAAGTCTTTTGTGTGGGATGCTCAGTGTGAGAGTAGTTTCAATGAGTTGAAGCAAAGGTTGACAACTGCTCCTATTTTGATTCTACCGAAGCCGAAAGAACCGTTTGTTGTTTATTGTGATGCGTCTAAGATGGGCTTAGGTGGTGTTTTGATGCAAGATGGTAAGGTGGTAGCTTATGCTTCTAGGCAGTTGAGGATACATGAAAAGAATTATCCTACACATGATTTGGAGTTGGTTGCGATGGTTTTTGTTTTGAAAATTTGGAGGCATTACTTGTACGGTTCTAGATTTGAAGTATTCAGTGATCATAAAAGTCTAAAATATTTATTTGATCAGAAGGAATTGAACATGAGGCAGAGAAGATGGTTAGAGCTGTTGAAGGATTATGATTTTGGCTTGAATTACCATCCGGGTAAAGCTAATGTGGTTGTAGATGCCTTGAGTAGGAAGACGTTGCACATGTCTGCTATGATGGTGAAAGAATTCGATTTGCTAGAGCAGTTTAGAGACTTGAGTCCTTTCTGTGAATTGACACCTCAGAGTGTACAGTTGGGGATGCTGAAGATTAATAGTGATTTCTTGAATAGTATCCGAGAAGCAAAACAGGTGGATGTCAAGTTTGTTGATTTGATGGTTGTTGGTAATGGCACTGAGGATAGTGACTTTAAAGTTGATGATCAGGGTGTGTTGAGGTTCAGAGGAAGAATTTGCATTCCTGATAATGATGATTTGAAAAAGTTGATTTTAGAGGAAAGTCACAAGAGTAGCTTAAGTATTCATCCGGGAGCTACGAAAATGTATCATGATTTGAAGAAGCTGTTTTGGTGGTCTGGGTTGAAACGTGATGTTGCTCAGTTTGTGTATGCATGTTTGACTTGTCAGAAGTCTAAGGTTGAGCATCAGAAGCCTGCAGGGTTGTTGACACCGTTGGATGTGCCGGAGTGGAAGTGGGACAACATTTCTATGGATTTTGTGACGAGTTTACCGAACACTCTGAGAGGGCATGATGCCATTTGGGTTGTTGTCGACAGGTTGACGAAGTCGGCACATTTTATTCCAATTAATATCAGTTATCCGGTAGCTCAGTTGGTGATGAGTCATTTATTGCTTATTTTTATATACTTTTTAGTTTAGTTTTAGTTAGATTTTATTTTATTTTATATTAGTAATATTTCCTTTTTAGGATAGTTTACTACAAATTGCATTTTATTTTATTTCAGGAATGAATATTGGATGGATTGAGTCTTGGAGCAAAAGAAAGGGACTTGGAGCTGATTGAATGCAAAAATACGAAGATTCGGAAACAAAAATACGTCTCCCCCAAGTCAGAAGCTTGGCACGGCCGTGCCACCCTCCAGAGTCGCTTTTGCTTAGATTTTAGGCTACTCTATTTTTAGCCCGAATGTAATTGCTTAGATTTTAATTCGAATGTATGCTATAAATAGAGTAGCCATCCATCACAAATATTCATCTTTTCTTTGAATTCAATAAGTGACAATTGCTTTTCTAATTAAAGTTCTTTTCTTTTCCTTTATTTTCTTGTCTTTTACTTTTATGCTTTCTCTTCTTCCCCATGTCTACGATGAACATGAGTGAGTAGACTTCTCCTTGTCTTGGGATTGTTGGATAAGTCTAAATGACATAATCCTAATCAAGCCAAGCTCTAAGCCTTAATTTTATGTAACCCTAGTCTCTTATCTAAATTCACCGCTTTAACATGGATCAACCATTATCAAACTGTGGAAACGATAGTGGAGGGTTTGATAATTGTTTATCCATCATCTCAAATATCAATTCATAAAACGAAAGTGGAGCTTTGATATTCGAACAAGTGAATTTAGACAAGGATTTCAAAGGCAGCGAAATAGTCTTTGAATACTTTAAGACATATAGTTTCGATCTTCAAGGGAACTAATAATAATCAAGTCAGCGAAATAGGCTTGGTTGCTAGAGGAACATAAGAGAAACTGTCTTGAGAAATTAGGTCTAACATAAAGTTATAAGCTTTTAGTTTGGTTTGTGAAGGACTTGTCATTTAGATGAACCAACGATCCCAAGACTCCTCTTATTATTATTATCTTTCAACGCTTGAAAACCCTAACTTACAATCCTTTTCTCCTCTAATCATTATCAAAAGCTAATTGAATTAAACTACTCCCCGTCGGAACAATACTCTTTTCATACTACTTCGGTAAGACCGTGCACTTGCGGTTTTATCTCATCAAGTTTTTGGCGCCGCTGCCGGGGAGTAAACTAATTTAATTAACTCTTTCTTTGTGATTAGAACTCCTTCTTCTCCCTCTTTTCTTCTACTTCTTTCTTTCTTTGTATTACCATTAACTTCTGGGGTTCTCGATTTCTTATGCGAAGAAGTAAAAGTCTCGATGAATTTATTCCTGAGATTGAAAGATATTTGCATAAGAAAAAGAGAGAGGCACAAAATAATATTGCTATGGCTGAACGTGTAACACCCCGTTTTCCCAACATAAAAATTTCGCATAAATAATCAGAGTTTTTCAACATAAACGGAATGTCACATTCTTTTCTTAAAATCATAAACTGGATAAATAACTATTTATCCTTTAAAATTCAAATACAAGATCTTTAATACTTCGCAGCGGAATTTATTTCAATAACTAAAACAGTTTTTGGCACGAAGGCCTCTTCATAAATGTCTCATAAAAATCCAATCTAAAAACATAGTCATAAATCTTCAAAAACAATACGTAAGGAATAGAAAAGCAATAACAAAGTTCTCATCCCGTTACGTATCAGAGCACCTAAGACACAAGAGAAGGAAAGCTTACACGACATCAACTATTCTTGGTTACCTGTTAGTTACCCATGGTGGGCAAACAGAAGGGGTGAGATTTCACAAACAATAATATTAAGCATATAATTCATCAATTACATTTAACAACATAAGCATCATCAATCATATTTAACAACTCATAGACAACATCATGTAATCATCATAATATTCATCATAGATAATAATATATCATAATTCACTTCTTTAATAGTTCATATAAAGAATCACAGCTTTAAACAATTTCATGATTTAACAACTTAACAACTCGACAACTTGACAACTTGACAACTTAACCTCTTGACTATGCAACTTAATCTTCTAATCATGCATGTGGTACCAATCTTTGAGCGTAAATAGGCTCCCAGGGCATCAAGCCCTCAACTTTATTTGAGCGTAAAAAGGCTCCCAGGGCATCAAGCCCTCAACTTAATTGAGCAAAGGCTCCAGGGCATCAAGCCCCCAACAATGAAATGCTAATGCATGGACTCGACCTCGTAATATCTTAAATCGACAACCTCTTATATAATCCAATAATTTGGAACTTCATCATCTTAATCAACTTAGACCGACTCATGCAGCTTAGTTAAATAACAACAGCAACACAACAGTATACAAAAACAGCATGACATAATAATATCAAATGCAAGTCAACAACGTCTCAATTATTCACATATAATTCAAGTAATGCATATACAATTATATCACAATATAACAACATCAAATAATAATCAACATCTTAAAACATCATATATACATATAACACTTCATCAATCATGGACAATATCGTATTCACAAACATATACATACATATACTATTTCATCAATCATAATCAATTATTCACTGTGACCTACGTTCAGTAATTTGACCATAACTCAAATTCTATAAATCCTTTTGAAGTCAAACCAACGGCATTAGAAAGGTAATATTTATACCTACAACTTTCGTGTTTACACCTAAGACCAATTTTGTACCAATCAATACCGGTTTTTATTTCAAATTCGGACAAAGTTGTGCTGAAATTCATAAAAATTCACTGTGACCTACGTGCAGTAATTTGACCTTAACTCATAAACCGAAATTCATTTTCAAGTAAAACCGACGCCACTGGAAAGCTAACACAATTATCTACAACTTTCATGTTTACACCAAAGGCTAATTCAAAATAGAAACGTGTGAAAAAGACGCAAGAACATGTAACAGGACATGCTGTCAGAGAGCAACTCGGGAAAAACACACTTTTCACCCCAAAATCCCAATTTTAACTTCCCTATGCCAATATTTGATCCCAAAGTTTGTCTAAACATTTATATACATCAAAAGAGACTCAAAACCATATAAAACTTGACCCAAAATATTATTTTAGAAAATCATCAAATAATCACTTTTGACCCTAATTCCTAAATTCTCAAAAAGTAAAACCTACAACATGTTAAATCCAATTTTCAGAATCAATGACTTAAGATTATTGAATGTTAGTCCCACCCTTACCTTATAGATGAAAATCGCAGCACTCCTAGGTCTTCTCCCTCCTCTCGGCTTTTCCTCCCTTTTCTCCAAAATTGATCGTACGTTATGTTTTTTCTAAACTAGGTTTCTCCTATTTATAACCCTTTTTTTCTATTTTATCTTATTTCTCTTTCTCCCCCAAAACTCTCTAAAATCTCATAACAAACTCTCAACTCAATCTTATTTCTATTTTCAAATCTTAATTTATTAAATAACAACATAAGCCACTTAATAAATCACATAATCAAATAAATATATTTTAAACTCTTCTTAATAAATTTTAAACTCAATTAAATAATTAAATAAATCAAATAATTCAAAGAGGGCGTTACAGAACGCACTCTCAAAGAGTATGCTACTCCTTCAACGGAAGAGCCACAAGCTATTATCGTGTATCCAACGGTTGAGGGTAACAACTTCGAAATCAAGCCTGCACTACTCAATTTGGTGTAGCAAAATCAGTTTTCTGGATCACCCATTGAGGATCCAAATCTCCATATTTCTTCCTTCCTTAGACTCAGTGGCACTATAAAAGAGAACCAAGAAGCCGTAAGACTACATCTCTTTCCCTTTTCCTTAAGGGATAGAGCTAGCGCTTGGTTCCATTTCCTAGAAGTCGGTTCCATCACTTCATGGGATCAAATGAGGCGAGCATTCCTTGCCCGATTCTTTCCCCCTTCTAAAACCGCCAAACTAAGAGACCAAATCACGCGGTTCAACCAAAAATATGGGGAGTCTCTCTATGATGCGTGGGAGCGTTTCAAGGAAATGCTTAGACTTTGTCCCCACCATGGTTTAGAAAAGTGGCTCATAGTCGACACTTTTTATAATGGCCTAACATATACCACTAAGATGTCTGTTGATGCAGCTGCAGGTGGAGCACTAATGAATAAGAACTACACGGAGGCTTATGCTTTGATTGAAGATATGGATCAAAATCACTACCAATGGACCAACGAAAGAGCCATCACCACCTCTACACCCTCCAAAAAGGAGGCAGGTATTTACGAGGTCTCTGATTATGATCACCTTGCTGCTAAGGTCGATGCATTAACTCAAAAATTTGAAAAACTCAATGTTGATGTTGTCACACCTTCTACTACATCTCCTCCTTGTGAAATCTGTGGTATATTTGATCATATTGGTGTTGATTGTCAGTTAAGTAGTGCTACTAATAGTATTGAGCAATTGAATTATGCTCAATACAACCAAGGAACGAGGCCAAATCAAAACTTTTATAAAAACCCTCAAGGTTCCTATGGACAAGTAGCACCACCTGGCTATACAAACAACCAAAGGGTGGCTCAGAAATCAAGTTTGGAAATTTTGTTGGAAAATTGTATGATGAATCAAAATAAACAACTTCAAGAACTGAAAAACCAAACAGGATTTCTGAACGACTCTCTCTCCAAACTCACTACCAAGGTTGATTCTATCGCCACACACACTAAAATGCTTTAGACCCAAATCTCCCAAGTGGCCCAACAAGTAGCCACCTCTTCCAAAACACCGGGAGTATTTCCCGGTCAACCCGAAACAAACCCCAAAGCTCATGTCAATGCCATTTCTTGTGGGGGTAGTAAGTTGGAAGAGACCATTGCTAAAGCCAAAAGTATTAAGGGAGAGAGTGTTAAGCTTTTGGGTAAGAAAGGTGTGATAGAAAGTGAGAAACCACTTGATAAGAACAAAGCCCTTTCCCCATTAAGGCTTACTAAGCTTAACTTGGAGGCCCAATTCGATAAGTTCGTCAACACCCTAAAGAAGATCTGCATTAAGATTCCCCTTGCGGAAGCTTTGTCTCGAATGCCTCTATATGCCAAGTTTATAAAAGAAATTTTCTCAAAGAAAAAGGCTATAGACCACAAAGAGACAGTAGCTTTAACTAGGGAGAGTAGTGCAATCATCAGAAAGCAGCCCCAAAAGCTTAGAGATCCAGGTAGTTTTGCCATCCCTTGTGTGATAGGGAAAGAAACCGTAGACAAAGCCTTGTGCGACTTAGGAGCCAGTGTTAGTTTGTTGCCTCTATCCGTATTTAAAAAGATGGGAATAGGAGAGTTGAAGCCTACCGAGATGACATTAAAGTTAGTCGATCGTTCCGTTATCCCCATAGTTGGATATGTTGAGGACATCCCCGTTAAGATAGAAGGGATATACATCCCGACTGACTTTGTTGTTGTTGACATCGAGGAAGACCGTGATTGCCATATGATTCTAGGAAGAACCTTTCTCGCTACTGCGGGTGCTATAGTTGATGTTAAGAGTGGTAGGATAGTTTTTCAAGTGAGTGATGACATGGTAGGATTTCAGTTCGAGAATGTTAGGAAAGGTCCCGCCCTTTATTATTGCAATATGATCAAAGAACATGATGTGAAAGAACGCTTTTTAGCGTCATCTACACAATACAATATCTTTGACCCTTTCTAATGGACACTTTCTAACGTCAAGTTAATGACTATAAAGAAGCGCTTCGTGGGAGGCAACCCACGCATTTAACCGCTTTTGTTTGTTTCTTTTCTGTTATTTTTAGTTGTTTTGTAGGTAATTGTCCGAGTATGATTCAAGAAAACGGAAAAATTTTGAAGCCCGTCATCCAGAACCTTGGCACAGCCCGTGCTCACACTGGCACGGCCGTGCCAGATCTTGCCAAGCCAAAACCTCACCACATTCCAGGAAGTTGGCACATCTTTTGGCCTTCTTCTTCCTTCACTCTCAACCACAAACATCTCTCCACCTTCAAACTTCTCTCTAAAACCTCCATAACCACAAAACCTTAAACCTCCATTTCCACCTCAAAAACCTCACCAATTCACAAAATTTCTCCACCCAATCAATCACAAACACCATTCCACTAATAAACCCCCATTTAGAAACAACTTTCATCCATCCAAACCAACATCACCCAAATTCGTAACCTTCATTAACCTAACCCAAAAACAAGAAATTCTTCACCAACCTCCATAACCCAACCCCTAAAACTCACTTCAACCTTCACCACACCACTAAACCAACCTTTTCCACCAAAACAACCCAGAAACAAACCATCACCACCACCAAACCAAATCAAAAGCAAGGTCAAGGCAATGGCTTGAAAGAGAAGTGGAAAAGAAGTTGCAAGCTCATCAGGGGGCCCTCCTCCAAAGAAGAAAACACAAGCCAAGAATCATGGCATAACCTTCAGGGACAACAAGCAAAGAGATAGGTACAAAATTCTAATCTCTAAACCTTTACATCCTTGCAGGTACCCTGATAATCATAACTTGAATAAGCTAGGACTTAAAGACAATGTGTTTAATCTGCTAGAAAGTTTAGGATGGGTTGATATGTTGAGACCTATGAGAGGGTATGAGAATTTTACCTACGAATTTTTAAGTTCTATTGTTTTTACGAAAGATAGGTTGAATTTTGATAACCCTAACCATAGTTTCTTTCCGGCTTTTGAATATTGACTATGAGATGTCTCTTCAACACTTCTGTGTTGAAAAGGGTTTCGCAAATGCGGGGTTCATCCACGACTCTTGGAATCAAGATCTAAAGTCGGTTGACTATCAACGTGGACTTGACCAGTTTAACACCCGTGCCAACAAAGCTAGCAACATTCACAACCCTGTACTTAGGTACCTTCAAAGGGTTATGGCTTGCACTATTTGGGGAAGGAGTGAATTAGGGAACACTAGGAGCGATGAACTCTTCATGCTATGGGCTATGCTGCACAACCACCCCGTTAACACTTGCTTTTACTTACTTGTCTACCTTTCCCGTATAGGAAATAGGTCCGATGGTAAGGGAGAAATAGTAGTTGGTGGTATCATCACATACATAGCTGGGCAACTAGGAGTAAGTGAGGACCAAGGGATAAACAAGATTGAGGGAAACAATAGGCTAAACATAGACACCCTTATCTCTATGAATTTCATAAAACCTCGACTCCCCTTTGTTTATACACTCAAACTCAACGTGCCCATTTTGATATTACTGTCTAACCTATCTCAGACTAACACCGAGGTGGAAGAAAATTTGTTGTATGTTAATGATGACCCACAGGTGCATGTAGAACACAATAATGAAGACGTGGAAGGTGCACAGTTGCACCAAGAAGAGGAAGGTGCACAATTGCACCATGATGAGGAGCACCATGACCATGATGAACGAGAAACAAATGAAAATGCAAGATGGGCATGGATGCATACCGAGGTCGAGAGGATAAGCACCGAGCAACAAAGGCAAGGTGTTGAATTGATGGCACTAAGGAATGATGTCCTAAGGGGCAACCGCATATCCGAAGAAAATAACCAAATGCTTCGAAACATGATGCACCACTTTCACCTCCAAGGTCCTCCCTATGGACCTCAATAACAAAAATGTGAGCTTTCCTCTTCCTTTCTTCCCTTCTTTCTCCTTCTTCTTCTTCTTCTTCTTCTTCTTCTACTTCTCTTTTATTTTTCTATCTTGAATCATTGAGGACAGTGCTTCTCCTAAGTGTGGGGGGAGCCTAATAAAGTGTCTGTAGTCGTAGTGTTTCCAAACTCCCTTAACTTTATTCTTTTTGTTTTGTTTTATTGTGAAAGGCATGATTAAGTAGCTTGTTTTAATTGAAAAATCATGACATAAATTTTTTATTGTCTCCTCTTATTGGTCGTTTCTTGTACATGAAAGTAAACTCTTGTGTTTTAAGTTCTCCTTATATACCCACATCTTGTTTTAAAATGAATAAAAAATGCACAAGTTGCTTCCCTTGAGTAAATGTATGAATATATATTTTAAGGAAATGCGTTCTAATTTTAGTGGTACGTTAACCTTTCAAAATTCTCAAAGTATAATAAGCCAAGCTTAAAATTTATTTCAAAGTTGCATTATTGAATCTAGATTGGGGAAGGAGGTAGGCCCTCCGACTTCCTACGTGAAGGTAATGATATCTTGGAAAAGAAACTTTAAAAGGCATCATTGAATCTAGATTGGGGAAGGGGGTAGGCCCTCCGACTTCCTACGTGAAGATGATATTTCTAAGGGGCACCATTGAATCTAGATTGGGGAAGGGGGTAGGCCCTCCAACCTCCTACGTGAAAGTGTTGTTCCTTAAATAAAGTACCCAAAATGTAATTGGCAAAAGATCAAAAAGATCACAAAAACTCCCATCTCTCTTATATGAATTGAAAGAAGAATTTTTCTTGGTTAATTTAGTACTAGGATTAGAACATGTTCCTCATTATATCTATCTTATACAGGAGCAAGAAAAGGGTTGGACTACACACACACTCACTTAAGACTTGATTGTTGGGTTGAAAAAGGATTATAAGAAATGCTTGAGTTTGTGATTAGTGTACTCTTTGAAATAAAAGCCTTTTGCTTGAGGACAAGCAAAGATTCAAGTGTGGGGGAGTTTGATGAGTCATTTATTGCTTATTTTTATATGCTTTTTAGTTTAGTTTTATTTAGATTTTATTTTATTTTATATTAGTAATATTTCCTTTTTAGGATAGTTTACTACAAATTGCATTTTATTTTATTTCAGGAATGAATATTGGATGGATTGAGTCTTGGAGCAAAAGAAAGGGACTTGGAGCTGATTGAATGCAAAAATACGAAGATTCAGAGACAAAAATACGTCTCCCCCAAGTCAGAAGCTTGGCACGGCCCGTGCCATCATTGGCACGGCCGTGCCACCCTCCAGAGTCGCTTTTGCTGCTTTTGCTTAGATTTTAAGCTACTCTATTTTTAGCCCGAATGTAATTGCTTAGATTTTAAGTCGAATGTATGCTATAAATAGAGTAGCCATCCATCACAAATATTCATCTTTCTTGGAATTCAATAAGTGATAATTGCTTTTCTAATTAAAGTTCTTTTCTTTTCCTTTATTTTCTTGTCATTTAGTTTTATGCTTTCTCTCTTCTTCCCCATGTCTATGATGAACATGAGTGAGTAGACTTCTCCTTGTCTTGGGATTGTTGGATAAGTCTAAATGACATAATCCTAATCAAGCCAAGCTCTAAGCCTTAATTTTATGTAACCCTAGTCTCTTATTTAAATTCACCGCTTTAACATGGATCAACCATTATCAAACTGTGGAAACGAAAGTTGAGGGTTTGATAATTGTTTATCCATCATCTCAAATATTAATTCATAAAACGAAAGTGGAGCTTTGATATTCGAACAAGTGAATTTAGACAAGGATTTCAAAGGCAGCGAAATAGTCTTTGAAATCTTTAAAACATATAGTTGCGATCTTCAAGGGAACTAATAATAATCAAGTCAGCGAAATAGGCTTGATTGTTAGAGGAACCAAAATCTAATAGTAATCAAGTCAGCGAAATAGGCTTGGTTGCTAGAGGAACATAAGAGAAACTGTCTTGAGAAATTAGGTCTAACATAAAGTTATAAGCTTTTAGTTTGGTTTGTGAAGGACTTGTCATTTAGATGGACCAACGATCCCAAGGCTTCTCTTATTATTATTATCTTTCAACGCTTGAAAACCCTAACTTACAATCCTTTTCTCCTCTAATCATTATCAAAAGTTAATTGAATTAAACTACTCCCTGTCGGAACAATACTCTTTTCATACTACTTTGGTAAGACCGTGCACTTGCGGTTTTATCTCATCAGTTGGCGGAGATTTATATTCACAATATTGTGAAGTTGCATGGTGTACCATCGAGTATTGTGGTGGATAGAGATCCGAGGTTCACTTCTAGATTTTGGAAGAGCTTGCAAGATGCCTTGGGTTCAAAGTTGAGGTTGAGTTCGGCTTATCATCCTCAGACAGATGGTCAGACGGAGAGGATGATCCAATCTTTGGAGGATTTGTTAAGAGTGTGTGTGCTTGAGCAAGGTGGAGCTTGGGATAGTCATCTACCGTTGATAGAGTTCACATACAACAACAGTTACCATTCGAGTATTCGTATGGCACCGTTCGAAGCTTTGTACGGTCGGAGGTGTAGGACTCCTTTATGCTGGTTTGAGTCAGGAGAGAGTGTTGTGTTGGGACCGGATTTGGTTCATCAGACTACAGAGAAAGTCAAGATGATAAGGGAAAAGATGAAAGCATCGTAGAGTCGACAGAAGAGTTACCATGACAAGCGTAGAAGGGCCCTTGAGTTTCAAGAGGGAGATCATGTATTTCTGAGAGTTACTCCTATGACGGGTGTAGGACGTGCATTGAAGTCTAAGAAGTTGACTCCAAAGTTCATTGGTCCGTATCAGATATCAGAGAGGGTTGGAACAGTGGCATACAGAGTGGGTTTACCACCACATCTTTCGAATTTGCATGACGTGTTTCATGTGTCGCAACTTCGGAAATATGTAGCGGATCCTTCGCATGTTATTCCAAGAGATGATGTGCAGGTTAGAGACAACCTTACAGTTGATACCTTACCGTTGAGGATTGAAGACCGTGAGGTGAAGAAGTTGAGAGGCAAGGATATACCTCTAGTGAAGGTTGTTTGGGGTGGAGTCACCTGTGAAAGTTTGACTTGGGAGCTGGAGAGTAAGATGCGGGAGTCGTATCCAGAGTTGTTTGTTTGAGGTAAGATTTCGAGGATGAAATTCTCTAAGTTGGGGAGAGTTGTAACGCCCTAGTCGTTATTTTATTTATTGTTGATTTATTTAGAGTCTTTTATATGATTTTAAATAATATTTGTGATTTATGTGGTGTGTATTATTTTATTATATAGTTTATTTTAATAATAATTAGATTAAGTGGGAAATTAATATTATTTTGGAATTTCGGGAGTTAATTAGAATTAATAGAATTAAGGGGGGAGTAAATGAAATAAAGGGGAGTTATTATTTTGGGAGTTAAGAGAAAGAGAAGTCAGAAACGTTTTTACGTGAAAGCAGTCAGTTTTGGGAGAAAAGGGAGAGAAGAGCAAGTAGATCCAAGGAACCCGAATTGTTGTGCATTTGTCTTTCAGAATTAAGGTAAGGGTGAGGTTTTCTTCAGTAATATAGTTGTTGAATTCTGATTTTGATTTTAACAGGCTTATGTTAGAATTGGGAATTTTGGGGTTTATGTTGAATTCTAGGTTTTTGGGTGATTTGAGTGCAGAGATTGCTGTTCTGATGTTAGAAATAGGTTCTGAGTGCATACAACAAGTTATTTCACATCTGTAAACTAATTTGCTGTTCTGGTCGTGCTGACATTCATCGCTCGCCTAGGCAAGTGGACTTTCTCGCCTCACGAGTGAGCAATGTTCATAGCTCGCCCCGCGAGCAAGCCAACTCGCCATGGCGAGTACCTGTGAGAAAAACATGATTTTTGAATTGTTATTATAAGCTGTAATATGGGTAGTTATAAGTGCCTAGATGATTTTAGAGAGGTCTGGGACAATTTTTAGATTAAAAAGATGAATAGGGAACTTAAAAATGAAGATTTAGTGAGAAAAATGTCAAAACAGTGAGTAGGGAACTCAAAAATGTCTATTCATACATCACCTGCTTTTCGTTCGCCTTGAGTTCGCCACGGCGTTCAACCCGTTTTCTTGTGCTCGCCATAGCGAGTAGATGTACTCGCGAGGCAAGTTACCTAGTTCTGAAGCTGTTTGTAACTTAATTGAATAGAAATGGGAGAACTTGAATGTATGAGCATAGTTATGATTAATTGTGTATTTTTCTGGACTGTTGGATTGATTATGATGATCTGTAGTTGACGGTGATGTATGCTTATTTAATTAAATGATACATGTTGTTGAATTGTGGGTTGTGAGTCATATATACATATATGCATTTGTTGAAGTTGTATGTAGATATACACAAGTGGAGTCAGTTGCATAAGCATATAAAGCGGGAGGGCTCTTGCCCTGGAATGCCTTGTCGTTCAAAGTGGGAGGACTCATGTCCTGGAACACTTATTGTTCAAAGCGGTGAGGGCTTAGGCCCTGAGGAATGCTTTAACCATTCAATATCCGGTGAGGGCTACTGCCCTGTAAATTGGTACCACATGCATGTGCATTGTAGAGGAGTCTTAGTGGAGTTGTCGAGTGTTGCATGAGTCGTTGTCTTGGTTGTAAATACCATTATTGATGATGTGTTGATTATGAAATATACATTTATATTGGAATTATTATTATTATGTTAGGGTGTTAGCTTCAATTGATGAATTTATTATCTATATTTATTGTTGTGAATCTCACCCCTTCTGCTTGAAAATGTTGCCCTTCCTATGGGTAACTTGCAGGTGATCCTGAGTAGTAGGTGGTGGCTCAAGTGTCTAGGGCTCTGATACGTACAGCATGGGATTTAATTGGTTATTTTCATTCCTATGTATCAATTTTTGGAACATGATGATGTAGCCCTTGTATTTGATTATGAACTTATTTTGATGAGGCTTTTATGCCAAGATTACTTTATGGAGAATTAAACAGTTGTTGTTGTTGCTTTTGATGCAAATATTCCGCTGCAGATTATTGAAGTTCATGGAACATGTTTAATTAAATAGTTTTTATATTCTATTTAAGAAATTTTGAAAATGTAGTATAACATGCCCGTTTTTGGGATATACTCTGATGTGTTTATTTATTTGCTTTGGTGTTACAATTGGTATCAGAGCAGGTTGGTTCGTCCGGCTAAGTAGTAGAGTCGTATTGAGCCACCTAGGATAGATTGTCAACTCTAATGTTGTCGTTGTTGTTGTTCTGAATTGTTGTTTCTTATGTAGAACTTTGAGATGGCTGGTCGTAATGATGCTGCTATTGTTGCTGCACTTGAGGCTGTAGCTCAAGCTGTAAAACAGCAACCGAATGCTGGTGCTGGTAACGATGGTGTTAGGATGTTGGAGACTTTCTTGAGGAATCATCCACCAACATTCAAAGGAAGGTATGATCCTGATGATGCCCAGAAGTGGCTTAAGGAAGTTGAAAGGATCTTCAGAGTCATGCAGTGTTCAGAGGTGCAAAAGGTGCGGTTTGGGACTCACATGTTAGCTGAGGAAGATGATGACTGGTGGGTAAGTTTGTTACCTGTGTTGGAACAGGATGGAGCTGTGGTTACTTGGGCTATATTCATGAGAGAATTCCTGAATAGATACTTTCCGGAGGATGTCCGAGGAAAGAAAGAAATTAAGTTTTTGGAGCTGAAGCAGGGGGATATGTCTGTTACAGAGTATGCTGCAAAGTTTGTGGAACTTGCTAAGTTCTACCCTCATTATACCGCGGAGACAACTGAGTTCTCCAAGTGTATCAAGTTTGAGAATGGCTTGAGAGCTGACATCAAGAGAGCCATTGGTTATCAGAAGATTAGAAACTTCTCTGGGTTGGTAAGTACGCCCACTTTTAATTAATTAGTTATTTAATTGAGTCTAGACGAGTTATATTATATTTATATAATATATGTGTGATTTATGATGATTTAGATGATTTACGATGGTTTTAGATGATTTATGTGATGTGACGACTTTTATGAGGAGATGAGACTTATTTTGTTGTGTAATAAAATAAAATATTCAGTTAGGGGCTGTTTTGAGATTTTAGAGAGTTTAGGGGGAGAAAGAGAGATAAGATAAGATATTTGGAGGAGATATATAAAGGAAAGACGTAGGTTTTAGAAACACTTTGTACGTACGATCAAACTTTGGAAAAAGGAGGAAAAAGCCATAGAAGGGATAAGACCAAGAGGATAGCTGTGATTTTCATCTAATAATGTAAGGGTGAGACTAATGATTCAGTAGTATTAATCCATGTAATTATGATGATCAAATTAACAAGTTAGGATTGAATTAAAAAGTTTATGAAATTAGGGTTAATAGGTGATTTTGATGATCCAATGATGTTATGTTGTTAGATTGATGCTTAAAACGTCCTTTGACCTTAGATTATGAATAGGATGAATTCTGGAATCGAAATTATGCCCGAGCATATATTTCGTGAAAAACTCCATTCTGCCCGAGCATATATTCATCGCTCGCCCTCGCGAACGATGATCCTCGCCTCGCGAGTGATGAAGTTCATCGCATGACACGCGAGCCATTTCCCTTCGCCTCGTGAGTTACAAGTTATAGCTCGCCACAGCGAACAACCTTACTCGCCGTAGCGAGCATGACCAGAGAACATGTTGAATTCTGTATTTTTGACCTTTGAGTTGAACCTTAGATGCTTTTGAGTGCCTAAAGATGTTTATTAAAGATTAAATGAGAACCTAGACTGAGATTGAACCTGGTTTAGCTTAGAACAATTTTAGTTGGGATTCTGGCTTGTACTCGCCGTGGCGAGCAGATGCTCTCGCCTCGCGAGCACTTCGAGAACTGAGTGCAAGTGAGAATGTTATGATCTGTGTTGCTTGAATTGATTAGGGATGGACCCTTAGGTAGTAATGAGACCTATATAAGAAGTTAACTGCAATCTGTGAAGCTGATATGAGATGTTTGCGTTGGATATGATGTATTATAATGTTTATGCATTACTTGAAGAATAATTGTATACATAAGATGTTGATGAATTGAATTGGTATAATTATCATGATTGTTGTTGTAATCTGCCTATGTTGCTATTGTTATTCAACCAAGTTGCATGAGTCGATATAAGATGATTAAGATGATGTTGAACCTCCAAAATATTGGATATATATGAGATGATGATTAAGATGTTTTAAGAGATTGAGTCCATGCATTAGCATACATTTGTTGGGGGCTCATGCCCTGGAGCTTTGTACTCACCACGATGGAGCTTTAGCTCAAATAACGATGGGGGCTCATGCCCTGAAAGTATATTAATACTAAAATAATGTTGGGGGCTCATGCCCTGAATTGGTACCACATGCATATAAGGGGTCTAAGTTGCATAGTGTAACGCTCCTATTTCTATTAAACAATTAAACATGCGAATAGTATATTTATTCAAGAAATAGAGATTACGTCTTATTCAAAATTCAAAACCGATAGACATGTATGTAAATCTCAACAGTTACAGTGGAATATAAGTCAGAGTGATCGAATATATACATGCCATGAGCAAATAAATCATGTCCCAAAGATAAATCTCAAAACCCAAACATACGGGTAGTCATCAACAATGATGGGATAAAACCGCAAGTGCACGGTCTTACCGAAGTAGTAAAATATGAGTATCGTTCCGACAGGGAGTTATGAATTCAATTATCTTTTAACAATGATTAGAATTAAAGTATAGAAAGTAGAAAGTTGTATTTTTATATATTTAAAGGAAAATAATAATAAAAGATAGAAGCCTTGGGATTATTGGTTCATCCTAACGACAAGTCCTTCTCAAATCAAAACCATAAGCTTATAATGTTATGTTAGACTTATGCAACAATCCCAAGACAAGAAGAAGTCTACTCACTCATGTTCATCGTAGACATGGGGGAGAAGAGAGAAAGCATGAAAGTAAAAGACAGGAAAATAAAGGAAAGGAAAAGAACTTTATTGAAAAGCAATTGTCACTTATTGTATTCCAAGTAAAGATGAATATTTAGTGATGGCTAGCTACTCTATTTATAGTACACAATTGACTTAAAATCTAAGCAAGTATATTCCTAGAATATTCCTCGGTAGATTGTGCGCCAAAATAGAATAGCTTGGAGTCAAAGCAAAAGCAGAAAAAGGTATCTGGAGGGTGGCACGGCCGTGCCAAGGCTAGCACGGGCCGTGCCAAGCTTCTGACTTGTGGGAGATATATTTTGTTTCCCAATCTTCATATTTTTGTGTCCAATCTGCTCCAAATCTCTTTCTTTTGCTCCAAGACTCTCTCCATCCAATATTCTTCCCTGAAATATAATAAATTGCATTTTAAAGTAAACTATTCTAAAAAGGAAATAATATTAATATAAAACTAAATAAAATCTAAATAAAACTAAACTAAAAAGCATATTAAAATAACATATAATTGACTCATCAAACTCCCCCATACTTGAATCTTTGCTTGTCCTCAAGCAAAAGGCATAAACATGGTAGCACAAACAATTATATCAAATGACAATTCAATTAAAGCACATGTCTCCTCAAGGGCTTAAATCCCAAATGTACACTAATCACAAACTCAAGCATTTCTTGTAATTTTTATTCAACCCAACGATCAAGTTTCAAGTGAGTGTGTGTGATAAGTCCAACCCTTTTCTTGCTCCTGTATAAGATAGGCATTATGAGGAAACATGGTCTAATCCTAACACTAAACCAACCAAGAAAGATTCCTTCTATAATTCATATAAGAGAGATGGGAGTATTTGAGAATCTTTGTTCTTTGCCATTTGCACATTTTAAGTTCTTTATTTAAGGAACAACATCTTCACGTAGGAGGTCGGAGGGCCTACCCCCTTCCCCAATCTAGATTCAATGGTATCCCTTAAAACATCATCTTCACGTAGGAAGTCGGAGGGCCTACCCCCTTCCCCAATCTAGATTCAATGATGCGTTTTAAAGTTTTTCCTCAAGATAACAATCATCTTCACGTAGGAAGTCGGAGGGCCTACCTCCTTCCCCAATCTAGATTCAATGATGAGATCTTGGAATTTATTTGGCTTTTTGGCTTTTTATCAACTCCCTTATACTAACTTATACTACTGGCACTTTGAGAATCTTTAAAGGTTAATGCACCACTAAGATTAAAACGCGTTTCCTTAAAATACCTATTCATACATTTACTCAAGGGAAGAAACTTTGTGTTTTTCTCATTGGAGAATTTTATTCACTTTAAAACAAGATGTGGGTATATCAAGAAGACTTAAAACACAAGAGTTTGCTTTCATGTACAAGAATCAACGAAATAAGAGGAGACAATGAAAATTTTGTGTCATGATATTTTCGATAAAAATTAGCTACTTAACCATGCCTTTTACAATAAAACAAAACAAAAGAATAAAGTTCAAGGGAGTTTGGAAACACTACGACTACTGACACTTTATTAGGCTCCCCCCACACTTAGGAGAAGCATTGTCCTCAATGATTTAAAAGAAGAAGAAGAAAAAGAAGAAGATGATGAAGAAAGAAGAGAAGTAGAGTAAGAGTAGAGGAAGAGGAAAGCTCACAATTTTATTGAAGCTCCCCGGCAACGGCGCCAAAAACTTGATGGGATAAAACCGCAAGTGCACGGTCTTACCGAAGTAGTAAAATATGAGTATCGTTCCGACAGGGAGTTATGAATTCAATTATCTTTTAACAATGATTAGAATTAAAGTATAGAAAGTAGAAAGTTGTATTTTTATATATTTAAAGGAAAATAATAATAAAAGATAGAAGCCTTGGGTTTATTGGTTCATCCTAACGACAAGTCCTTCTCAAATCAAAACCATAAGCTTATAATGTTATGTTAGACTTATCCAACAATCCCAAGACAAGAAGAAGTCTACTCACTCATGTTCATCGTAGACATGGGGGAGAAGAGAGAAAGCATGAAAGTAAAAGACAGGAAAATAAAGGAAAGGAAAAGAACTTTATTGAAAAGCAATTGTCACTTATTGTATTCCAAGTAAAGATGAATATTTAGTGATGGCTAGCTACTCTATTTATAGTACACAATTGACTTAAAATCTAAGCAAGTATATTCCTAGAATATTCCTCGGTAGATTGTGCGCCAAAATAGAATAGCTTGGAGTCAAAGCAAAAGCAGAAAAAGGTATCTGGAGGGTGGCACGGCCGTGCCAAGGCTAGCACGGGCCGTGCCAAGCTTCTGACTTGTGGGAGATATATTTTGTTTCCCAATCTTCATATTTTTGTGTCCAATCTGCTCCAAATCTCTTTCTTTTGCTCCAAGACTCTCTCCATCCAATATTCTTCCCTGAAATATAATAAATTGCATTTTAAAGTAAACTATTCTAAAAAGGAAATAATATTAATATAAAACTAAATAAAATCTAAATAAAACTAAACTAAAAAGCATATTAAAATAACATATAATTGACTCATCAAACAACAACAACAAAATAATAATCCAAAGGAAAATATAAACAACCTAATCTAGATCGACACGACAAGCCTAGATCAGAGCCGACACGACACCGATATCGGAGGAAGCTCCCGATATCCCAAGCAAAGACTCACCGAGACTACTCCTGCACAACGTCTACTCACCCATACAAGGGTTCTACCAAGTTCCCAAAGTCTTTAACCACTTCCGAATATTTATCGGGTGACGGGAGTACTCCCATTCCAATTATATTCGTCGGAAAATCTCGTTTGGGTGTAGTATCGCGTATCAACTAATTCAAGAGTACTCTCGATTAGCCACCGCACTACGTCCTAAAAGGCCAAGATGGGTTAAAGGTGACTAAAGGTCCTCAACTTCAAGGGTCACTTGAAAATAGCATGCCAAACATGAGTACTCACGTTGATAACATATACTTCCAAGATCCCTCCGTTGAGTGGGGTTATCACATGTGCCAATACCGAAGAGTACTCTTGGCATGGAACTATGATTATACCACCGTCCTATCTTAAGTTTCCCTCAAGCTCGGGTGTAGAGCTTATCTCGCTACTCACGTAGTAAAGTAAACATGTAAGAAAATATTTACAAAGCGTAAACAAATAATAAAGCACAAAATAAGGAAAGTAAGGTGGGTTTAACCCGCGTAGAATTTAAATCCCCAGTGAAGTCGCCATTTCTGTGCTCGTGATTTTCGGATATCAAACCATTAATTGATTTTGAATCGTCAATCTTTGAACTCTCAATTTTATTCGTGGGAGGGAAAAAATGAGTAAAAACCCTTAAGACTTTGGATTCGGGGGTTGGTTACGCGAAGGGAAGGTGTTAGCACCCTAAGCGTCTACGGTACTCCGTAGGAACCTTTTACTTAATTTATCTTGTGCTAAATTGCTTTGCTTATTTGAATAGATGAAAATAAAATTGGATGATGAGTTAAAACGAAAAAGAAAATTGATTTTTAGTTGAAAAGAAAGAAGATAATTGTTTTTAATTGATAAGAAAAAGAAATTTGATTTTTAGTTGAAAGTTGAAAAGAAAAAAAAAGAAATTGTTTTTTAATTGATTTGGAAGGACAAGGTCCTCTGCCTACGTACCCGTGAGGGATCAAAACCTCGTAGTTCGGGGTAGAAATTGACGTTTGATTTGTTGAGTGTTTTTTTATTAGTTTTGAAAAAGGTTTTGAAATAAAAAGCCAAGTGGCAAATGAGAATTGATTTGTGTTTTTTATATTGAAAGAAATAGACTTGAAGTAAAATTAGAATTGATTTGAAATTTGATTAAGAAAGAAAATAAAAATAACGATCACTTGATTTGAGAATCAAGGTTTGTTATGAAAATGTTTTTTTTGTAATTTTTTGATATTTGAATGCTTTTTGCTGTTTTTTAATAATGAAATTAAACTAAAAAAAGCAATAAAATAAAAGTGCGTTAGTTCAATAATATAAATAGCATTTAATATATATATATATAGGACCAGAACACTCTGGAGAAATATAATATTAACAATTAATTTAGGACCAGAGCACTCTGGATTAATTTAAATTAAAAGAAATAATATTAACAATTAATATAGGACCAGAGCACTCTGGATTAATAGAGAGAAAATTAAAATGCATGAAAAAGAAATTAAAAATGCGGGGGACCAGAGCACTCTGGATTAATAGAGAGAAAATTAAAATGCATGAAAAAGAAATTAAAAAAAAAGAGATGCTGGGGGGTAAGCAAGAAATAAAAGGGGGTGCAGGAATTAGAAAAGAAAATTGGGCTTAAGAAAACTGAACCGGGTCGGTCCATGGGTTGAACCAGTGAACACATATATAAGGGTTGTGGGTCACAAAAATTGCCATTTTTCATTGTTTTTCTCTCTCTTCTCTTATTTCTAGAGAGAGAAGCTCTGCCTTCTCTCTAGAACTTCTTCATCTTCTCCGGTGGAGAGATGGTGGCCGAAGGCGGTTCCGGCGCGGTGGCCGGCGAGTTTTCGCGGCGGCGCCACCGCGCCGGAGTTTTCAAACTCCGCCAAATCAAAAATTATTTACGTTTTCTAACATCCTTTTTTCTCCTCTTTTCAAATATCAACTCAAAATTTTCAAAACAACAACACAGAAGCCTAGATCTAAACTTTTATTTTCGAAATTTTTTGAAACAACAACCTCACAAAACTCTGGATCTACACTCCTATGTAAAGAGGAACACGAAATATTACTCCTTCTCTGTCTTCGATTTGGTTCGTGTAACTCTTGAGGGTGTGATTTGTGGTGTTTATGTGATGATTCGAAAATTGCTTGCAGTTATTGTGGTTAATGTTTTGATTTATGTTCTTTTGGTGTATTTTCGGCCTGCTTGTGTTGGCTGGAAAACTGTTTTCTCTTTGTGTTTCTGCAAGTTGGAAAATTGTTTTTTTTCTTCTCGTGTGTGTGGGGCCAAGTCCGTTTTTTCTGGCTGGTTTGTGTGTTGTATTTATAGAGCTGGATTGGAGACATGGAGCTTGTTAAAGGACAGACAGTAACTGCCTTGGCTTGGGATTAAGGGGACATGTGAGCTGTGAATGGGCTGGCGACAGCTTGTGTCGATGGATTAGGACAAAAATATATAAAATTTGTTTGGACGTAATAATGAAAAAATGAAAGAAATAAAAATAAAAATGATTTTAAAGTTAATTAATAAAAAGGAAAATAAAGGATGGAAACTAATAAATAAAAGAAAATTGAGAGAAAAGGGCCCGATTCGGAACCAAATATGAGGTATTTTAAAATACCTCCCTGTCGGAATTTCGTCTGAAATGACGAAAATTCTGGGTTTTTTTTAAAAATACGAATAAAATTTGGTAAAAATAGAAAAAGTGGTCAAAATTTGGGGTATGACAGATGCCCCTATTTAAGTTTCTTCGTCACAGAGGTTTAAAAAGAAACTTTTAAATCAACAGGTCGAAGAGACTTAAATATTAAGTACACCAATTTTGACCGGTTGGAATGCTAAGAATGCAACGCTCATGAGCCTAATGATATGAATGCATGCGATGCAATTATGAATGCAACACCGACAAAAATAGAACGACTGAGGACCAAAATGACAAGTATTACTGGGGAGAAAGAAAAACTGCACATTACCTTTAAATTGGTAAAGACGACATTACAAGAAAGATAAACATATGTCTATTACCTTTAGAATTGGTAAAGACGAATACGCAAGAAAGAAATCATGTATATTACCGTGAATTAGGTAAAGACGAATATGCAAAAGAAATCATGCCTAATACCGTGAATTAGGTAAAGACGAATATGCAAGAAAGTAAAACATGCCTATTACCGTGAATTAGGTGAAGACGAATATACAAGGAAAAGATCATGTCTATTACCGTGAATTAGGTAAAGACGAATATGCAAAAGAAAGAAATCTTGTCTATTACCATGAATTAGGTAAAGACGAATATGCAAAAGAAAGAAATCATGTCTATTACCGTGTATTAGGTAAAGACGAATATGCAAAAGAAAGAAATCCTGTCTATTACCATGAATTAGGTAAAGACGAATATGCAAAAGAAAGAAATCATGTCTATTACCGTGTATTAGGTAAAGACGAATATGCAACAAAGTAAATCATGCCTATTACCGTGAATTAGGTAAAGACGAATATGCAACAAAGTAAATCATGTATATTACCGTGAATTAGGTAAAGACGAATATGCAAAAGAAATCATGTCTATTACCGTGAATTAGGTAAAGACGAATATGCGAGACCTACCCCTTGAAATTAACTAGTGGCAAACTTTGAACCAGACATATTGAGGATGATACTTTTATGAGACACAAGATAAATAGGACATTGGGTAATAATGCAACCATGTATGAATGATATTTATATTCATGCTATGTATGCATGAATGAATGAATATGACTGAGACTCGAATGACGGTATAGTGTTAAGACTGTTGAGACAAGGTTAGGCAGGTCCAAAAAGAAGTGGCTCAACATCACAGCACAAACGCCCATAAATCCTCAACGGGAATACCATTACTAGAGATGAGTCAAACATTGTCGGGGTAGAACCCTTCAAACAAACCACCGGTGGGATAAAGCCCAACGATCTTAACACTGATACAGTTTAGCTCAAAAATCAAAACACTAGCCGAAGTCGCCATTCCAGAACTGAAACTGAGGTGCTTTTGCAAGCTTATGCTTCAAATAGTCATTGTTTTTCTTTTGGTATTCTTTTCTTCTTTTTTTTTTATTCCTTTTTTAGTAATGACTATGTCCATACAAATGAATCTACATGCTTTTGAATCGAATGTTGACACATGCTTCTATGATACATGAATTAAAGATAATATATTTGTCATCATTTTGTTCTTTTCCAAAAGAAAACATAAAGATTTTAAAAGAATTTTCAAAGTTTTTACTTCAAGTTTTAACAGTAAAAATGGAAGAAAATTTGCACATAGAATAAATATGAATTTCAAATAAAGGGGCACAGGCTCGAATTGATTTAAAAGAAATGGTAACCAGCTAAAGCATGGCACCACAGATTACAAAATGTGGACAATGGTAATTAATATGGGGAAGGTACATTGAACATAATAACCGCTACTTTCTCTAACAACTTTGAATTCCACTGCCTATAATGCTTTGATATCGGAGAACTTCTGACAGCTAAAGTGCCCCAAGTGAGTGATGTTTCATCTGATGCAGTTACTTTGTCATAATCCTTAACTTTTGCATAGATCGCCCTTGTGGGTTTCAACCTATCAGGATAATCCTTTTTTTTTATATGTCTCTAACTTTTGCATGGACCGCCTTTTCGGGTTTTCAGTCCATCGAGACGCTCTTTTTTTGTTTAGGACGCCCTTTCGGGTTTTCGACCTACCGAGCTGTTCTTTTACATATATATCTAGACAAAGTATTTCTTGACTGCATCAGAATTCACAGGACGAGGTAACTCCTCTCCATCCATAGTTGTAAGAATTAAAGCACCACCAGAAAAAGCTCTTTTCACCACATAGGGACCTTCATAATTAGGTGTCCACTTTCCCCTAGGGTCTGGTTGGAAAGACTTGATACTCTTGACCACCAGGTCACCTTCTTTAAATTCACGGGGTCGAACCTTTTTATCGAACGCTTGTTTCATCCTTGTCTGATATAGCTGTCCATGACATAAAGCAGCCATGCGTTTTTCCTCAATCAAATTCAACTGATCATACCTATTTTGACACCATTCAGCCTCTGACAGCTCAGCTTCCATCAAGACCCTCAATGACGGGATTTCAACTTCTACCGGAAGTATCGCTTCCGTCCCATATACCAAAGAAAAAGGGGTTGCCCCTGTTGAAGTACGCACTGAAGTACGATAACCATACAAAGCGTAGGGCAACATCTCATGCCAGTCTTTATAGGTAACCACCATCTTCTGCACGATCTTCTTAATATTCTTGTTTGCAGCTTCGACCGCACCATTCATCTGAGGTCTATAAGGAGAAGAGTTATGATGCTCGATCTTGAAACCATCACATAATTCCTTCATCATCTTATTGTTCAAATTCGTGCCATTATCCGTGATGATCTTGTTGGGAATGCCATAACGGCATATGATATTGTTCTTGATAAATCGGACTACTACTTGTTTGGTCACATTGGCATAAGATGCCGCTTCGACCCATTTGGTGAAGTAGTCAATAGCCACTAGTATGAAACGATGTCCATTGGAAGCTTTTGGTTCGATTCGACCAATCATATCAATGCCTCACATAGAGAACGGCCATGGAGAAGAGATAACATTGAGCATAGACGGTGGAACATGAATCTTATCAGCATAAATTTGGCACTTGTGGCACTTCTTGGCATAATGATGACAGTCAGCATGCATCGTTATCCAGTAGTAGCCTGCTCTCAATGCCTTCTTAGCCATTGAATATCCACTAGAATGAGTCCCGAACGAGCCTTCGTGTATCTCATGCATTAATAAATCTGCTTCACGTCGGTCCACACATCTGAGCAAAACTGAATCAAAGTTTCTTTTGTACAACACGTCTCCACTCAGGAAGAAATTGCCAGACAGTCTTCTTAGAGTTCTCTTATCTTTACGGGATGCCCCAGGAGGGTACTCTTGAGTTTGAAGAAACACTTTAATATCATGAAACCACGGCTTATCATCAAAAGCTGCTTCGGCTACAAACACATAAGCGGGCCTATCAAGGAACTTGACACTGATTAGAGGCACGTCGTTGCCTCGATTCACCTTGATCATTGAAGATAAAGTTGCTAGGGCATCTGCCATTCGATTCTCATCCCGAGGAATGTGGTGCAACTCTACCTTGTTGAAGAAAGTCAATAAACGTCTAGCATAGTCTCTGTAAGGTATCATTCCAGCATGATGAGTTTCCCATTTTCCTTTGATCTGGTTAATCACAAGAGCTGAATCTCCATATATTTCAATATTTTTAATCCTCAAGTCAATGGCTTCTTCAATGCCCATGATGCAAGCTTCATATTCTGCAATATTATTCGTGCAATCAAACCGGAGTCTTGCAGTGAAAGGGATGTGAGTACCTTTAGGAGTAAGGATAACTGCCCCTATTCCATTACTAAAGACATTGACGGCTCCATCAAAAATCAAACCCCACTTAGAGTCTGGATCAGGACCTTCACCAAACAACGGTTCATCACAATCTTTCATCTTTAAATACATGATCTCTTCATCTGGGAAATCAAACTTGATAGGCTGATAGTCTTCAATTGGTTGATGAGTCAAATGGTCAGCAAGAACACTACCCTTGATGGCTTTCTGAGTGCGATACACAATATCATATTCAGACAATAACATCTGCCAACGAGCAATTCTTCCTGTTAACGCCGGCTTCTCAAAAAGGTACTTGATCGAATCCATTTTGGATATCAACCAAGTAGTGTGGTATACCATGTAGTGACGGAGACGCTTAGCGGCCCATGCCAAAGTGCAACAAGTTTTCTCAAGCATAGAATATCGGGACTCACAATCAGTAAACTTCTTACTCAAGTAGTAAATGGCATGCTCTTTCTTTCCAGTTTCGTCTTGTTGACCAAGCACGCAACCCATAGAATCATCCAACACAGTCAAGTACATGATCAAAGGCCTTCCTTCAACTGGAGGGACAAGAATCGGAGGTTCTAACAAATACCCTTTGATGCTATCAAAAGCTTTCTGGCAATCTTCCGTCCAAACGATCCCCTAATCTTTACGGAGTAACTTGAATATTGGTCCACATGTGGCAGTCATATGGGAGATGAATCTGGAGATGTAGTTCAATCTTCCCAAAAAGTCTCTAACTTGTTTCTCTGTCTTTGGAGCCGGCATTTCCCTGATAGCTTTGACTTTGTCGGGATCTACTTCAATACCTTTCTGACTGACAATGAAACCCAAGAGCTTGCCAGATCTAACACCGAAGGTACACTTGTTAGGATTCAATCGGAGTTTGTACTTTCTCAACCGTTGAAACATCTTTAACAAATACTCAGCATGTTCTTCTTCAGTGCCTGACTTGACAATCATATCATCCACATATACTTCAATCTCTTTATGTATCATATCATGGAATATTTTAGTCATGCCTCTCTGGTAAGTGGCGCCAGCATTTATCAATCCAAATGGCATTACTAAGTAGCAGAAAGCGCCCCATGGCGTGATGAAAGACGTCTTTTCTCTATCTTCCGGAGCCATCTTGATCTGGTTATACCCGGAAAACCCATCCATGAAGGAGAACACCTTGCATCTAGCAGTACTATCAACCAATACATCAATGTGAGGTAAAGGGAAATCATCCTTCGGACTAGCTTTGTTCAAATCCCGATAGTCAACACACATTCTGACCTTACCTCTTTCTTCGGAACGGGCACTATGTTGGCCAACCATTGAGGATATTCAGAGGTAATCAAGAAACCTGCGTCAATTTGCTTTCGCACTTCCTCTTTGATCTTGAGAGCCATATCTGGATGAGATCTTCTTAACTTCTGCTTGACTGGAGGACACTCGGGCTTTAGAGGCAAACGATGTTCAACAACATCAGGGTCTAACCCCGACATGTCTTTGTAGGACCACGCAAATATATCATCATACTCTCTGAGAAGCTCAATTATCCTATTCTTGACAGATGCCTCTAATGACGCTCCAATCTTAATCTCTTTCTTATCTTCCTCAGTACCCAGGTTGATCGATCCTATTTCTTCCTTATGAGGCTGAATGGCTTTTCTTTCTTGTTCTAACATCCATCTGAGCTCATTAGGAATCTCTTCATCCTCCTCTACCCAAGCCTCATAAACAGGGAACTCCCAGTTGGGCGGAAGCATAGGGTCACTACGTTCAACGGGCTCACTTATGCTTAGTCTGCATATGATTCATGATTGATTTTTAGCAAAATAGTGGATGCAGACCTTTGAAATTGATTTTTTTTTTTTTTTTTAAAGAAAAAAAGAACAAGTTTTTGGTTTTTTGTATTACCATTTTTTAGAAAAAGCACTAAAATAAAATAACGGTCGTGATAGAAACGACAATTTTTATTAATACTGAAAACAACTTAAAGTAAAAACAAACCCTGCAAGATTTCACTTTCGTCTGGGGTAGGATGAAAGGAGTTTTCTTAAAAAACAAAAACAAAGACAAACACATTACTTAGAAAAAGGTATCGCAGAAGGGATGTCAACAGCAATCCAGTTGCAGCAGTTTCCATCAGGAGTCACAAAGTCAGGTGCCACCTCTTCTGATTGATCTTCCAAAATTGCATTAGTCTCAGGTGGTGTATTAATGAATCCAGCACTGTGAAAAGTGCCCCTAGTTGGGTCGAACACCACTTGCTTATTGCTAGAGAAACCCAAACCTTCTTTGCACTTGTTCTCAGGCAACTGTACTAATTGCCCCCAGCCTTCCGCTTTTCCTTCTTGGATTACTCTCTGGCATCCCTTAGAGAGGCCATGCATGTTTCACCTTTTGTAGTACCGCTTTCAACCGAGAACCCTTGGAATGACGTTCCATCCGGACTTTCACCACCAATGAAGGAAAAGGACGACAAATGGCTAACCAAAAGAGCTGATTCCCCACTCACTGTAACAAGCTTTCCATGACTCACAAACTTTAGCTTTTGGTGAAAAGTGGATGTTACTGCCCCTGCTTCATGAATCCATGGTCTACCAAGTAAACAGCTGTAGGAAGCTTGAATATCCATTATCTGGAATGTAACTTTAAACTCTTGGGGCCCAATAGTGATAGGTAAATGTATTTCTCCCCACACCGTCTTCCTGGATCCATCAAATGCCCTTACCGACACGCAACTGGGCCTAATAAATCCGTCTGAATACGTCAATTTATCAAAGGTTGTCTTCGCCATTACATTGAGGGAGGAACCAGTGTCTATCAAGACATTGGACAGAGAATCTGTTTTGCACATAACAGAGATATGTAAGGCCATGTTATGATTTTTCCCCTCCACCGGGAGGTCTTCCTCACTGAAACTCAGGTTGTTGCATGCCGTCACATTTCCAACAATGCTCCCAAATTGATCCAAAGTCACATCATGGTCTACGTATGCCTGATTCAACACTTTCATCAAGGCCTCCCTATGAGCATCAGAACTTGTCAATAGTGACATGATAGAAATCTTGGATGGAGTTTGCAATAACTGATCCACTATCTTATAATCACTTTTCTTGATTAGTTTCAAAATTTCATCGTTGTCAGTTCCACTAGGTTGACCCACACTTTTTCCCTTGCTAGGATCTGGTATTGGCACTGATTCTATCACCGGAGCTTTGTTCTTTGCTTGTACAACAGCCGGAAGAATACGTCCACTTCTCAGAATTTGACTACTCTCAGCAATGTTATCTACTGAAGTTGAAGGACCCAAAAGTACCCCTTTACCATCCTCTATTCCTGTAGATTCGTAGCTATATGGAATAGCCTTCTGGGAGAAAAACAGCTTGGGTTTTGGCACACAAATTGCCAAAGGATTGACAATTGTCTTGACATTGTCTTTGAATATCGGAGTAACAACACCAATTGGTTTCGTCCTATCCTTAAACACAGGAATTACAACACAAATGTTCTTATCTTCTCTTGTGACAACCAGCTCTCCTTGATCCATTAACCCTTGTACATCATTTTGAACTTGAATGCACCCGTGGGGATCCGCAGAACACACCTCACAATTGATATGATCGTGGCTAAACATACCTACGTTACACATCTTCACATGCATTGGAACCAACGGGGTTCTGACATCTTGAGCGTTGGTGACGAGATCATCTTCCTGATAATTCTCAATCATGTTAACGGTCGGCACATGAGGTGGCAGAGGGTTGTTTGGAGCAACAGGGTCAGGGTCATTGAAGGATAAGTCCTTGTTGTGAATCAATCTTTGGACTGCGTCTTTGAGAGGGTAACAGTGCTCAATGTCGTGCCCTGGTGCCCCTTGATGGAATTCACAAGTAAGGTCTGGGCGATACCAATGAGGTAAAGGGTTCGGCACCGGGGGACGTGGTTTAACTTGAACAAGACCCCTAGCGAGTAGGGAGGGTAACAAGTCTCCATACAACATAGGGATAGGAGGGAATTGATTTCTTGGAGGGCGAGGCTGACGAGGCTGTGGTTGTTGTGGTGGAGGACGAGGCTGACGAGGCTGTTGTTGTTGTAGTGGAAGGGGATAGTATGGTTGTTGGTAAAACGGTTGTGGCTGATAAGGTTGTGATTGATATAGTGGTGGATAATATGGACGGTGGGCTTGAGGCCTTTGTGGTTGATAGTTTGGGTTTTGTGGAGCTGGGATGGGTGATGGAATATTAGCAACATAGGGGTAGTTGGGGTATACAGGTTGGGATCCGCCATGAGCCACCATGCCGACCTCTTGAGGATTCTTCTTTGGGTACCCATTTCCGAACTTCCTATTACCATTGGATGACCCACTTGTCAAACTTCCTGAATAACCACCTGAAGAGGCACCATCTTTACTACCCCGTCCCTTACGGACCCATTCTTCAATACGAACACCCGCGTCTACCATGTCGGTAAACTTCTGTGAAGCACAAAGAAGCATCTTCTCTGAGTAGAAAGGGCTCAGAGTCTCATATAACAGATCAGCCACTTCTCTTTCTTCCAAAGGCAGACGAATTTGAGCAGATTTCTGAATGAAGCGTTGGGCATACTCTTTGAAAGATTCCTTATCACCCTGAGTCATAGCTTGCAGCTCTTTCCGGTTAGGGGCCAGATAAGAGTTATATTTATACTGTTGGATGAAGGCATTAGCCAATTCCTCAAAAGTAGTGATACCCTTCAAATTCATATACCATGTGAGTGCGGGACCAGCCAAACTGTCCTGAAAACAGTAGATGAGTAGAGGTTCATTCTTCCTATGAGCCGTCATCCTCCTAACATACATGATTAAGTGCATTTCAGGGCAAGTATTCCCCGTGTACTTCTCAAAGGTCGGCACTTTAAACTTAGGAGGTATAACCACATCCGCAACCAAGCAGAGGTCATTCAAATTATGGCTAAACACTTCCTTACCCCGGATACTCTTCAACTCTTTATGTACCGCATCGTACTTCTCTTCTAAGTTACCCACTCTATCATCACCAGCCACACTATTGGAATGGTACACTTGTTCCTCCTCTTGCTGAGCAGCATGCACGAGGGGTCCGGCATAAGTCATAGTAGCCTGAGGAAAAGGCTGGCCGGTCTGGTAGAACGGTGTTTATTAATGGCCAAGAGGGAACTGCATTTCCGGCGCATTATGACGAAAACCTTCATTAGTTGCGAGCGGCATGCCCCACGGGTAGCCTGGCGGCATACAGTACTGAGGAGGGAAAGAGAAACCGGAAGGTCCAACGGGATGGAAGCCTGAATTGTACATGTCAGTCACCAAAGGTTGTGTAGTACCAACAGCTGCGGTGGAACCAGTAGGAATTGGTTGTGAAGTATCAGCAGAAGTAGTAGGAATTGGCTGGATTGCAGGAGAACCAGCAGACTGAGAAGCTTCAACATGTGCCTGAGTGGTCTGAGCATTTTGCGCTTGAGAGGCTTGTGCCTGTGCGGCCATCATGTCAATCATCATTGCGGTTATCTTCTCCATACCTTCCTTGAGGTTACTAACCTCCTCCCTAAGGTCACTGTTCTCTTGTTCAGCAGTTGCCATCTTCTTCTTGATGTATGCTCGAGTACGGTGAACACGGGTAGGTTTGTACTGAATACGCCGGGCCACTTTGCTTCTTTCTGAGACAGAAATGAGGAGAGTATGAGACTTGGTTTTGACACTTTTTATGAATGCAATATGATGCATGATATGCTATATGCCAAAATATGCAATTTTTATATATCTTTTTATCGAAGGACCTATAGAAGCAATTTTATAAACATATGACCTTAAACAAAACATTAAAACAGACATAGTCATTACAAGATAATTCCCTTTCTAACAACAAAGCCAAGGGATAAACTTTCAAAATAAAACAAGATAATTCCCTTTAAACAAAGTGAGCCAAGGGATAGACTCCATAACTAAAAAAACATCAACAACAAACTGAAAAGACTCTCAAGCCTCTGAAGCGAACTAATCCTCAAAATCGGAATGCGGCCCATCAAAGAGATCCATGCGTTTCTTCTTCCGCCCGGGAATTTGATCAAGTGCGGCATCTTTCTCCTTGATTCTTTCATTCAGCTTGGTGATTATCACATCTTTCTGGCGGCTATCATAGGCTTCTTGCTCCAGCAGGATCATTACAGCCTCATACTCCTGATCCTTTTCCTGATACTCTCTTTTCCACCTATGTACTTCACGTTCCGCCTCAGCTAAACGCTCTTGGTATTCCTTCTCGGTGTCAAAGGTCATAGGTAGGGGTGGTGCTGGAGTGATTGCAGATACCAATCTTGATATCTTGTAAGGCATCCCAATTTGGACAGCTCTATCTATCACCCACTGAGTGTATGATTCATGAACGGCACCTGTCTTCTTCCCTAACTGGCCTTTGTCTCTTCTACGAATGGTGTGCCAAGCTCGCACAACTTGCTCCCTCATACCTTTACTGTCATCTATGTTGAGGTAATACACATTCTCTAGATAGATGCTGAGAGGCTTCCTTTCCATGGGATATCCGAACTGGCGTCGGGCAAGTGTAGGATTGTAGCTAATTCCTCCTTCCAACCCAAGAAGTGGTACATTGGAGAATTTCCCACAACTGTCAATAATGGTTCCTTTGTCATAAACCCGATCGTACCACACTACCTCGGCTGGAGTAAGGGACATGAGTCTTTTTGACCAAAGAAGGTTTTCTGGATTGGTGGTGAAGCGAGGAGTTCGGGGTAAGTGAAAGGTGATTCACCGATATAGCAATTGTGCACAACAAAGGATAGTTCCACGACCAGATTGGGTGCGTCTATGGATGGAGAGATAGGTATCACCTAATAAGGTAGGGACAGGGTTCCTTGACAAGAAAATTTGGATAGCCTTGATGTCCACAAAGTTGTCGAGGCTAGGGAAGAGTACGAGGCCATAAATAAGCAAGGCAAGGATGGAGTTAAAAGCATAGGCAACCCCCATTTTGTCAAAGAATGTGGTCCTTTCGTAAAGGAAATCGGTGGAGAAACCCAAAAATTTCCCCCTAGTGATGAGATGTGCTTTCACTTCGTCCGTTTCAAGATGGAGGGCTGTGGCAATAGTTTAGTGCTTGGGAGTTTCCTCGAGGCCACTAAAAGGCTCTTTGTCCAACACTGGTAGATTAATCCAACAAGAGTATTCCTCCAAGGTGGGAAGGATCTGGTAATCTTGAAAAGTGAAGCAATGGTAGCCCGGGTCATAGAATTGAACAAAAGCGTTGAGAAGCCCTTCGTCGATATTTGTCTTAACAACACCCATCAAATTTCCATGTTGCTTATAGAAATCGTCTGTACAAACCACTTTCTTCCCTAGCTTCCTCAAACTCAAGAGATCTGGCTTCCTGAAACTATATTGCCTAAGGCTCCTCATATCTACAATGTTTACAACAAAGCTTTTATAAGTCCTTCAAAATTTTTGATGAATGGAAAAAATATTTATAGATGGATGCATATATGCATGATAATACTAAAGCACATAGGATGCACGGTGAGGTTAAGTTCATATGTTGGAGTCAAAGGGTAACAACGCCATTTGGTAAGGACTAAGGTTTTAAATTGCACTGGTAACAAGGGTTCTACCAAGTTCCCAAAGTCTTTAACCACTTCCGAATATTTATCGGGTGACGGGAGTACTCCCATTCCAATTATATTCGTCGGAAAATCTCGTTTGGGTGTAGTATCGCGTATCAACTAATTCAAGAGTACTCTCGATTAGCCACCGCACTACGTCCTAAAAGGCCAAGATGGGTTAAAGGTGACTAAAGGTCCTCAACTTCAAGGGTCACTTGAAAATAGCATGCCAAACATGAGTACTCACGTTGACAACATATACTTCCAAGATCCCTCCGTTGAGTGGGGTTATCACATGTGCCAATACCGAAGAGTACTCTTGGCATGGAACTATGATTATACCACCGTCCTATCTTAAGTTTCCCTCAAGCTCGGGTGTAGAGCTTATCTCGCTACTCACGTAGTAAAGTAAACATGTAAGAAAATATTTACAAAGCGTAAACAAATAATAAAGCACAAAATAAGGAAAGTAAGGTGGGTTTAACCCGCGTAGAATTTAAATCCCCAGTGAAGTCGCCATTTCTGTGCTCGTGATTTTCGGATATCAAACCATTAATTGATTTTGAATCGTCAATCTTTGAACTCTCAATTTTATTCGTGGGAGGGAAAAAATGAGTAAAAACCCTTAAGACTTTGGATTCGGGGGTTGGTTACGCGAAGGGAAGGTGTTAGCACCCTAAGCGTCTACGGTACTCCGTAGGAACCTTTTACTTAATTTATCTTGTGCTAAATTGCTTTGCTTATTTGAATAGATGAAAATAAAATTGGATGATGAGTTAAAACGAAAAAGAAAATTGATTTTTAGTTGAAAAGAAAGAAGATAATTGTTTTTAATTGATAAGAAAAAGAAATTTGTTTTTTAGTTGAAAGTTGAAAAGAAAAAAAAAGAAAATTGTTTTTAAATTGATTTGGAAGGACAAGGTCCTCTGCCTACGTACCCGTGAGGGATCAAAACCTCGTAGTTCGGGGTAGAAATTGACGTTTGATTTGTTGAGTGTTTTTTTATTAGTTTTGAAAAAGGTTTTGAAATAAAAAGCCAAGTGGCAAATGAGAATTGATTTGTGTTTTTTATATTGAAAGAAATAGACTTGAAGTAAAATTAGAATTGATTTGAAATTTGATTAAGAAAGAAAATAAAAATAACGATCACTTGATTTGAGAATCAAGGTTTGTTATGAAAATGTTTTTTTTGTAATTTTTTGATATTTGAATGCTTTTTGCTGTTTTTTAATAATGAAATTAAACTAAAAAAAGCAAAAAAATAAAAGTGCGTTAGTTCAATAATATAAATAGCATTTAATATATATATATATATATATATATATATAGGACCAGAACACTCTGGAGAAATATAATATTAACAATTAATTTAGGACCAGAGCACTCTGGATTAATTTAATTAACAAGGACCAGAGCACTCTGGATTAATTTAATTAAGAAGGACCAGAGCACTCTGGATTAATTTAAATTAAAATAAATAATATTAACAATTAATATAGGACCAGAGCACTCTGAATTAATAGAGAGAAAATTAAAATGCATGAAAAAGAAATTAAAAATGCGGGGGACCAGAGCACTCTGGATTAATAGAGAGAAAATTAAAATGCATGAAAAAGAAATTAAAAAAAAGAGATGCTGGGGGTAAGCAAGAAATAAAAGGGGTGCAGGAATTAGAAAAGAGAATTGGGCTTAAGAAAACTGAACCGGGTCGGTTCTACGGGTCGGTCCATGGGTTGAACCAGTGAACACATATATAAGGGTTGTGGGTCACAAAAATTGCCATTTTTCATTGTTTTTCTCTCTCTTCTCTTATTTCTAGAGAGAGAAGATCTGCCTACTCTCTAGAACTTCTTCATCTTCTCCGGTGGAGAGATGGTGGCCGGAGGCGGTTCTGGCGCGGTGGCCGGCGAGTTTTCGCGGCGGCGCCACCGCGCCGGAGTTTTCAAACTCCGCCAAATCAAAAATTATTTACGTTTTCTAACATCCTTTTTTCTCCTCTTTTCAAATATCAACTCAAAATTTTCAAAACAACAACACAGAAGCCTAGATCTAAACTTTTATTTTCGAAATTTTTTGAAACAACAACCTCACAAAACTCTGGATCTACACTCCTATGTAAAGAGGAACACGAAATATTACTCCTTCTCTGTCTTCGATTTGGTTCGTGTAACTCTTGAGGGTGTGATTTGTGGTGTTTATGTGATGATTCGAAAATTGCTTGCAGTTATTGTGGTTAATGTTTTGATTTATGTTCTTTTGGTGTATTTTCGGCCTGCTTGTGTTGGCTGGAAAACTGTTTTCTCTTTGTGTTTCTGCAAGTTGGAAAATTGTTTTTTTTCTTCTCGTGTGTGTGGGGCCAAGTCCGTTTTTCTGGCTGGTTTGTGTGTTGTATTTATAGAGCTGGATTGGAGACATGGAGCTTGTTAAAGGACAGACAGTAACTGCCTTGGCTTGGGATTAAGGGGACATGTGAGCTGTGAATGGGCTGGCGACAGCTTGTGTCGATGGATTAGGACAAAAATATATAAAAAAATTTTGGACGTAATAATGAAAAAATGAAAGAAATAAAAATAAAAATGATTTTAAAGTTAATTAATTAAAAGGAAAATAAAGGATGGAAACTAATAAATAAAAGAAAATTGAGAGAAGAGGGCCCGATTCGGAACCAAATATGAGGTATTTTAAAATACCTCCCTGTCGGAATTTCGTTTGAAATGACGAAAATTCTGGGTTTTTTTTAAAAATACGAATAAAATTTGGTAAAAATAGAAAAAGTGGTCAAAATTTGGGGTATGACAGACATGTGTAAGGACTCGATAATGCGACAACAATTCACAATCTCAACTCAATATATAGGACAACACCTAATTATATTGATTATCTCCACAACATTGCATTACCAAGAAAACATGCCCACACACAGTTAAATCATAGTATTCATCATCACACAAACAACTTGATTATCAACAATCAACAATATCTTTCACACAATTCACTTATCATATGAATATTTCACCACACTATCTCGGAACGAAACAACTAGAACAAGTCGAACACTATTAACCAATCTTATCCAATAATGTTTACATGAAGTTAAGTCGTCTTCGGACTATCATACAAGACCAAGCACAACTTAAGTTCATAAAGGAATCCCGTTTTCACTACCTTTCATTTCCCACTCAAAAATATCATTTTACTTTGATTATGGTATTGACCACCCTTGCAAGCATCACCTAAGTCTATATGAGCTGTAGGTCCACTTGCAAGCCTCATTGGATTACAAAATTTGTTTTTCGACAAGGTTTGGAACTCTCAAAATCTCACAAGTTAAGACTCATTTCAAAAATCCCAAGTATATGCGAACACTCATCGTTCCAGCAGGCTTTGGGGAGTTAACAGTGGTTTAACATGTTTAAAACATCATTTAAGAAAACTCGGATTGGTCCCCGAAGACCGGAACGAAAGATCAAGGTTGTTGAAACTGAAGCTGTTCGCTTAAGCGACCCTCTGGTTCGCTTAAGCGAACAAGTTACAGTAGCAACTCGCCTTGTTCGCTTTCTGGTCGCTGGCTGATCGCTCACCAGTTCGCTTAAGCGACGACATGTTCGCTTAAGCGAACGATTTCCAGTAGCAACCAGAAATCTTCGCTCACTCGTTCGCTCACAGTTCGCTTAAGCGAGCTGAACCCAGAAAAATACTATGAATGTTCGCTTACCAGGTCGCTTAAGCGAACCTCTAAGCGAACCTTCACAGGTTTGCAGAAATTTTACGGGTTTGGAACCCCTTTCACTCAAAATCCCCCAATTTGATTCCCAAATCCCAAAATATGTTTTCAGAACATGTTTACAGGTCACTATGATTAAAAAGACTCATAAAGACACAATCAACCTTTAAAACACTTGACATTTGAGCTAACTCTTCATTTTCACCAAAACACCAACACAACTTAAATTCTCATCATCAATCCATGAACATGCAAACCCAAGCAATTATTCATTAATCATATTATCAAATAACATTCATAACATCATTTGAACAAGCATCACATCTCAACTTAACAACAACTTAGGAGAAATTCACCAATTGAGCACAATATTCATAACTTATCATTTTTGCATATATGAACATGTAATTTCACCAACAATCATACAACTAACATCAATTCATGCATAGAAACATAACATCACAGTAAGAGCACGAATTTAGCATGAATTGTTCATCAACCCATTTTCATACAACATGAGTAAATGCAAAAATTACATGATTGTGATAATAACTAACCCCCTTACCTTAGAAGAAGATTAACCCAACTCTTGCTTCAATTCAGCTCCTAAGTCACCCACTTGATTCCTAAAGCTCTTCTCTCCAAAACCCTTTTTCTCTTCTCTTCACCTCTTTCTCTCTCTACCTCTCTCTAGAAATATTTTGTGAAATGAAAATGATTTGGTTCTTCTAACACTACCCTAGTGTTATCTCTACTAATGGGCTTAACTTAATTTCTAGTGGGCTTAACCCATTTCTATTCAAACCAAAAATATTACTACACTCCAAACGATATTTTAATTAATAACGGTAAAGTGTCACTAACGGTAAAATCTCGACTCTCTCTAGTAACTTAATGAAATAGCCATTCTCACTAATTACTAAAAGCAATTCCCACTAAAATTATAATTTTACCCATCCTCACAAAATTACCAAAATACCCTTCTAATACGAAAACCCACGTAAATGCACCCGATGACAATTAAATACACACAAGTACAAATAATCACACACAAACACATAATAAAAGTAATTAAAATAAAACTAGCTAAAAATCGGGTTGTTACACATAGTCGCATAGTCGAATCAATGATGAATAATGCTAAGATGTTATGAGATTTATGATGCTTTAATGAAGTGAATACTTGATATATTATTATTTATGATGCTATGATGTTTTAAGATGCTTGATGAGTCAATTATATGTTATTTTAATATGCTTTTTAGTTTAGTTTTATTTAGATTTTATTTAGTTTTATATTAGTATTATTTCCTTTTTAGAATAGTTTACTTTAAAATGCAATTTATTATATTTCAGGGAAGAATATTGGATGGAGAGAGTCTTGGAGCAAAAGAAAGGGATTTGGAGCAGATTGGACACAAAAATATGAAGATTGGGAAACAAAATATATCTCCCACAAGTCAGAAGCTTGGCACGGCCCGTGCTAGCCTTGGCACGGCCGTGCCACCCTCCAGATGCCTTTTGCTGCTTTTGCTTTGACTCCAAGCTATTCTATTTTGGCGCACAATCTACCGAGGAATATTCTAGGAATATACTTGCTTAGATTTTAAGTCAATTGTGTACTAGAAATAGAGTAGCTAGCCATCACTAAATATTCATCTTTACTTGGAATACAATAAGTGACAATTGCTTTTCAATAAAGTTCTTTTCCTTTCCTTTATTTTCTTGTCTTTTACTTTCATGCTTTCTCTCTTCTCCCCCATGTCTACGATGAACATGAGTGAGTAGACTTCTTCTTGTCTTGGGATTGTTGGATAAGTCTAAATGACATAATCCTAATCAAACCAAGCCCTAAGCCTTAATCTTATGTAACCCTAGTTTCTTATCTGAATTCACAGTCTTAACATGGATTAACCATTATCAAACTGTGGAAACGAAAGTGGAGGGTTTGATAATTGTTCGTCCATTATTCCAAATATCAATTCATAAAACGAAAGTGGAGCTTTGATATTCGAACAAGTGAATTCAGACAAGGATTGCAAAGTCAGCGAAATAGGCTTTGCAATCTTTGAGACATATAGTTTCGATCTTCAAGGGAACTAATAACAATCAAGTCAGCGAAATAAGCTTGGTTGTTAGAGGAACAAAAATCCAATAGTAATCAAGTCAGCGAAATAGGCTTGGTTGCTAGAGGAACTTAAGAGAAACTGTCTTGAGAAATTAGGTCTAACATAACATTATAAGTTTATGGTTTCGGTTTGAGAAGGACTTGTTATTTAGATGAAACCAACGATCCCAAGGCTCTTTTATTATATTGCTTTTAACCGTTTAAAAACCCCCAATCTACAATCTCTTCTCTCTTCTAATCATCTCTAAAGGTTAATTAAATTGAACTACTCCCTGTCGGAACGATACTCTTTTATACTACTTCGGTAAGACCGTGCACTTGCGGTTTTATCTCATCAATGCTTGTGTTAAAAATGTTTATGTTGTTAATTACGATTGTTGAATTATATTGATTAATATTATTGTTTTGTGAAATCTCACGCCTTCTGCTTGGAAATGTTGCTCTTCGTATGAGTAACTTGCAGGTGATCGAGCGTAGGTTGCTGTTGTGCTGTCGTGAGTGGCCTTGCCTCACTGAGTCTTAGGTTGCTCTGATACGTAACAGGATGGGGTTTATGATATGCATGCTTCATTTCCTTTACGTATTTGACTATGACGTTTATGACTTGATTTGTTTAACTGAATTTATTTGAGTTATTATGATGGGGCCTGCGTGCCAAGACAATTTATGATTTTGAATTAACTCCGCTGCGATGATTGAGATATTTTGTTGGAAGTTAAATTGTTATTTAACTATTTTAGATTATGTGAAACGTGATATCCCGTCTTGTAATGTTTACTCTGATTTATGTTAAGAAATTTTTATGTTGGGAAAACGGGGTGTTAGAGTAAGCAGATGTAGGATTTATGAGGATGATACGAAAGCTCATTACAAGTTGATGAGTGCACGCAGAGGTAAGGGACAGTAGAGTCGTCCGAAGCCTTATAGTGCTCTTGTTGACAAAGGTAAGAAGCGACTGAATGATGAGAGTAGGCCCAAGAGGAGAGATGCTCCTACGGAGATTGTTTGAGTCAAGTGTGGTGAAAAAGGCCACAAGAGTAATGTCTGTGATAAAGATGAGAAGAAGTGCTTCAGGTGTGGTCATAAAGGATACACACTAGCTGATTGTAAGCGTGGAGACATTGTTTGCTATAACTGCAATGAGGAAGGTCACATTAGTTCGAGTGTACTCAACCGAAGAAGGTTAGGACCGGTGGTAAAGTGTTTGCTCTGACTGGTACGCAAACCACTAGTGAGGACAGGCTTATCAGAGGTATTTGTTTCTTTAATATTACTCGTTTAATTGCTATTATAGATACCGGTGCTACTCATTGTTTCATTGCTATTGAATGTGCATATAAGTTGGGTCTGGTTGTATCGGATATGAAAGGAGAAATGGTTGTTGAAACTCCAGCTAAGGGTTCAGTAACTACTTCTCTTGTTTGTCTAAGATGTCCGTTGTCTATGTTTTGTAGAGACTTTGAAGTCGACTTAGTTTTTTTACCGTTGACGGGTATGGATGTTATTTTTGGGATGAAGTTCAGAAGGTGCGATTTGGTACACATCAGTTGGCTGAGGAAGCTGATGATTGGTGGATTAGTCTTCTACCTACTCTAGAGCAGGATGGCGCGATTGTTAAACAGATACTTTCCGAAAGATGTTCACGGGAAGAAAGAGATTGAATTCCTGGAACTACACTGTTCCGAAAGGTGTCCGACTATGCTGCAAAGTTTATGGAGCTAGCTAAGTTTTACCCGCACTACACTGCTGAGAACGCCGAGTTTTCCAAGTGCATCAAATTTGAAAGTGTCTTGCGTGCAGAGATCAAGCGGGCAATTGGATATCAGAAGATCCATAACTTGATTGAACTAGTGAGCAGTTGCAGAATCTATGAGGAGGATACCAAAGCACATTACAAAGCTGTAAGTGAAAAGAAGAGTAAGAATCAACAGAGTCGTCATAAGCCTTACAATGATTCCGCTGATAAGGATGAGCAAACTGTGAGTGATGAGAAGAGACCTAAGAGGAAAGAGGCTCCTACTGAAATTGTCTAGTACCGATGCGAAGAGAAGGGTCACAAGAGTAATGCTTGTACTGATGTGAAGCGGTGTACCCATTGTGACAGAAAAGGACATACGATTGCAGAGTGTAAGCATGAAGATGTTGTGTGTTTCGATTGCAATGAACAGGGTTATATTGGGTCGCAATGCGAGAAACCTAAGAAGACTCAGGCTAGTGGAAGGGTATTTGCTTTAACTGGAACTCAGACAGCGAATGAGGATCGCCTGATCTGAGGTAAATTTTCGAGCACAAAAATTCTATAAGTTGGGGAGAGTTGTAACGCCTGTTTTAATTTATTTAATTATTTAATTGAGTCTAGAATTTATTAAGAGAGATTAGAATATATTTATATGATTATATGATTTATTAAGTGGCTTATTATATTATTTAATAGAATAAGATTAGAAAATAAAATAATATTGAGTTTAGGGGTTGTTATGAGATTTTAGAAAGTTTGGGGGGGGGGGGGAAGAGAAATAATATAAGATAGATGGTGGAGTTATAAGTAGGAATGACCTAGTTTAGAAAAACAGAACGTACGACCAATTTTGGAGAAAAGGGAGAAAAAGCCAAGAGAAGGGAGAAGCACATAGAGGCTGCGATTTTCATATTCTAAGGTAAGGGTGAGACTAGCATTCAATTCTATTAAGTCTGTAATTCTGATGATTAAATTTAACAAGTGCAGTATTGAATTAGAGAAGTTGGAGAATTAGGCTTAAAGTGAGAAATTGAGGATTAATTGATGTAGAACTGTTAGATTGATGTAGAAACTGTTTACAGACCTTAGATACTCCATAGAATGATTACAGAAATTAGTTTTGAGGTTTAAACCATGTGAATAAGTGAATTTTTGGGAAAACTGCACTTCTGCCCGAGCCAACATTCATCGGTCGCCTCCCGAGTGATGATCTTCATCGCTCGCCTCGCGAGCAACTTCTTCTCGCCTCGCGAGTCATACCCTGGAACTCGCCATAGCGAGAGTGACCAGTCATTGAGTATGTATAATAATGATTAGGCAAGTTCCCGAGAGCACCCATTTCTTGTTCGCCAAGGTGAGCAGCTTACTCGCCAAGGCGAATATCCACTTTTCTGAACTTGCCATAGCGAGTAATGTCCCTCGCCTCGCGAGCCCCTGCAAGACAGAATGGTTGTTTAGGATTTTTCGATCTTTGTCGCACGAGTTGTTGAGAGTTGAACCTTGGGTAGTTATGAATATTATTTGTAATATTAATGATAATTTGTGAAGTTGATCTATGATGAATTAATGTTGCTTATAATGTTATATAATTGTATATACATTACATGACTTAAGTTTGATAATTGAGTTGCTGATTTATATCCGATATTATTATATCATGATGGTTTGCATACTGCCTATGTTGCTGTTGTTATTTAACTAAGCTGCATGAGTCGGTCTAAGTTGATGAAGATGTTGATGTTCCAAATTATTGGACTAATATAAGAAGTTGTCGAATTAAGTTGTTTAAGAGGTCGAGTCCATGCATTAGCATTTCATTGTTGGGGGCTTGATGCCCTGGAGCTTTGTACTCACCACGTTGGAGCATTAGCTCAAATTAGCGATGGGGGCTTGATGCCCTAGAAGTATAATAATACTCAAATAGCGATGGGGGCTTGATGCCCCGTATTGGTACCACATGCATATAAGAGGTCTAAGTTGCATAGTCGAGTTAGAGTCACATTGTCGAGTCAAGGATGTTTATGTTGATAAATTGTGAAGTTGTAATTGTTTATACAATCTATGATTGAAGTGGTAAATGATATATTATTATCTATAATGAATGTTAAGATGATTTGATGTTGATTAAATATAATTGTTGAATTATATGCTTAATATTATTGTTTTGTGAAATTTCACCCCTTCTGCTTGGAAATGTTGCTTTTCCTATGAGTAACTTGCAGGTGATCGTTAGTAAGTGGTTGCTGTTGCTGTCGTGAGTGACTTATTCCTCACTGAGTCTTAGGATGCTCTGATACGTAACGGGATGGTATCTTTTGTGGCTATTTTCTATTCCTTTACGTACTGTTTATGTTTTAATAAGACCTGCGTGCCAAAGAGTTATCTATGTTAATGAATTTAATCCGCTGCAAAGTTTGAAATAATATGTTGATGATTTTCGGAAAGATGATTAGTTAATTATCTCATTTATTATATTTTAGAAGTGTAGCATTCCGATATATGTTGTTTACTCTGATAAACATTTATGAAATTTTTAAGTTGGGAAAACGGGGTGTTACAATTGGTATCAGAGCAGGTCGGTCCATCCGGCTAAGTAGTTGTGTCGAGTAACAGTTGTATTACTGTCTTTATGTTCTCTTGACTGTTGTTGTCGTGTAGAGAACTAAGATGGCTGGAAGGAATGATTTTGCTATTGCTGCTGCGTTGGATGGTGTAGCTCGAGCTGTAGGACAACAGCAAAATGCTAATGTTGGTGCGAATGCTGAGGCTAGAATGTTAGAGACTTTTCTGTGGAACCTTCACCCTGTTTTTAAAACAAATAACACATATTTCTATAACAGTAACATAATATTTCTACATCAAATAACATATATTTCTACAACAAATAACATAATATTTTCTACATATATTTCCATTTATTCCACTAAACTCTTCTAATTTCCAAAACAGCCCCCACAACTTAATCTAATTTTATTTTCAAATCTTATTCTATTAAATAATAAAATAAGCCTCTTAATAAATCAACACACCTCGCAAAAATCATATAAATCACATAAGTCATAAAATTAGACTCTAAACTCAATAAAATAAATAAATATTAAAATAGGGCATTACAACTCTACCCCCCTTAAAAGAATTTCGTCCTCGAAATTCAAAGCACAAGAGAAAAAATGAATTCAGTTATTACTTAAATATCTTAAACTATATAACAAAATGGAAACTTCAACAACACACAAAAATCACTTTAAAGTTAGTCAGTCAAACATGATCACATAATAAAACATAACCATTAATTAGAAAAACACAACGACAGTATTCAACTGTCACACGACACAAACGACTCAACTACTTGGCCGGACGGACCGACCTGCTCTGATACCAATTGTAACACCCCGTTTTCTCAACTTAAAAATTTCACATATAAATCAGAGTATTTCAACATAAACGGAATGTCACACTACTTTTCTTAAAATCATAAACGGAATAAAATAACTATTTATCCTTCAAAATTCAACATCATAATATTTATTACTTCATTAATAGCTCAATCAACTTCTAGTCATCATTAATATCATATTCATCACATCATATACATTCATCATATAACAACATAAACAACACAACATAAATATCATCGCATAACAACATAATCATCACTTCATAAAAATCATCGCTTAACAATATCATAATCAATATCATAAACAACATCATATAGCATCATAATAACATCATATAATCAACATCGTAAACAACATCATAACATTATAATCAGTATCATAAACAACAACATAACAACATCATAATCAATATCATAAACATCATAGTCAACATCATACAATTCACATCATAAACATCGTATAATCTTCGTAAGTACTTCATTAACAACACATGGGTAGAAGACAACTCAACAACTTAACGACTCATGAATGACAACTCATCAACAACGACTTTGACTCGACAATGCAACTTCGACTTCTTAATCATGCATGTGGTACCAATCCAGGGCATCAAGCCCCCAACGTATTGAGTATTAATATACTTCCAGGGCATCAAGCCCCCATCGCTAATTGAGCTAAAGCTCCAACGTGTTGAGTACAAAGCTCCAGGGCATCAAGCCCCCAACGTATTGAATATTAATATACTTTCAGCGCATCAAGCCCCCATTGCTAATTGAGCTAAAGCTCCAACGTGTTGAGTACAAAGCTCCAGGGCATCAAGCCCCCAACAATGAAATGCTAATGCATGGACTCGACAACTTACAACTTGGACAACATCGACAACTTAAGACTCCAATACTTTGGAACGACAACTTACAACTTAGACAACATCAACAACTTAAGACTCCAATACTTTGGAATGAAACGACAACTTAAGACTCCAATACTTTGGAATACTTTGGAACGACAACTTACAACTTTACAACGTAGACCAACACCTGCAACTTAATCAATATTCAACAGCAACAGAAACATCACAAGCAATTCACAACATAACAATATTAATGAGAAGCATCAACAACTTAAACATCATACATTTTTCACATAAGGCATATAAATATTTCACATAACCAACAACAGCAACATAGGCAGCACGTAAACATCTCAAGATATAACAATATCAAATGATAATCAACAACAACTTAAACATCCTATATAATTCACATAATGCATATACAAATATATTACATTACAATCAACATCAAATCATATTCATCAACATATACATTCATATAATAAATCATCATGAACAACATTATTTCTATGTCATACAATATTCACATAATATATGTATCTCAAATTATTCAACAAAGATATTCACGTCCAACCAAATTAGATCCATCACACACATGTTAAATACTCTTAAACCTCTTAATTAAACTCCTAATACTTCTAGTTTTGAGGTTTGGAATTATTCCCTAAGTTTTGGATTAACTTAGAAACGGTTATTCTGAATTTTCATAAAATTTCACTAAGACCTCCTTGGATTATTTTCTTCATAACTCCTAAACTAAAAATCATTTTCAAGTCAAACCGACGCCACTGGAAAGCTAACACAATTATCTCCAACTTTCATGTTTACACCAAAGGCTAATTCAAAACAAACACGTGTAAAAAAGACGCAAGAACATGAAACAGGACATGCTGTCAGATAGCAACTCGGGAAAAACTCATTTTTCACCCCAAAATCCCAATTTTAACTTCCCTATGCCCAAATTTGATCCCAAAGTTTGTCTAAGCATTTATATACATCAAAAGAGACTCAAAACCATATAAAACTTGACCCAAAACATTATTTTAGAAAATCATCAAATAATCACTTTTAACTCTAATTTCCAAATTCTCAAAAACTAAAACCTACAACATGTTAAATCCAATTTTCAGAATCAATGACTTAAGATTATTGAATGTTAGTCCCACCCTTACCTTGGATTGATCGACGAAGGACTCTACCGCTCTCTGTTCTCTAAAAGGATATTAAACCGAAGAGGAATTATGGTCTTAAGAACACTCTTAATTCCGAAGGGACAGAAGGGAGTAGAAAAAGACGAAAGACTCGTCAACACAAGTCAAAAGAGGGAGAAGAGAAGAAAAGCACAGGAAGCATCAACTGTGAATTTCGGTGTGTAGAATGCACTGTGTGAGTTCTCTATTTATAGGGATAGTTTACAACTAATAAGTGAGAAACTTCGGAAACAAGTAATGCACCTATTAGATCTAGTACTTAAATATCTCAATTGAGTACTAAAATATATTATATTAAGTACAAAAATATATTATTCAGTACAGAAATATATTATTGAGTATCAAAATATATTTCAAAGCATGCACTAAAATATATTAGATTGCCTACCAAAATATTTCAGATTGTGTTGCAAAACATTCTAGCTCTCCCCTTTTATAAAAATCCTTAACCTACTTATTTTTCTCTTATATCCAAATCTGCCCCCCAAAATCTCAATATTCTTTTCTAATATATATATAATATTTCTATAACAAATAACAATTATATATCTATTACAAATATATTTCTATAACATATATATATTTCTACACCAAATAACATATATTTCTACATATTTCTATAACATATATATATTTCTACACCAAATAACATATATTTCTACACCAGATAACATATATTTCTAAAACATATAACACATATTTCTATAACAGTAACATAATATTTCTACATCAAATAACATATATTTCTACAACAAATAACATAATATTCTACAACAAATAATATAATATTTCTTCACCAAATAATATAATATTTCTTCACCAAATAACATATATTTCTACAAAAAATAACATAATATTTTCTACATATATTTCCACTTATTCCACTAAACTCTTCTAATTTCCAAAACAGCCCCCACAACTTAATCTTATTTTATTTTCAAATCTTATTCTATTAAATAATAAAATAAGCCTCTTAATAAATCAACAACACCTCACAAAAATCATATAAATCACATAAGTCGTAAAATTAGACTCTAAACTCAATAAAATAAATAAATATTAAAATAGGGCATTACAATCATATTTGGTCGCAATGCGAGAAACCTAAGAAGACTCAGGCAAGTGGAAGGGTATTTGCTCAATTAGGGTTAAAGTGAGAAATTGAGGATTAATTGATGTACAACTGTTAGATTGATGTAGAAACCATTTACAGGCCTTAGATACTCCATAGAATGATTACAGAAATTAGTTTTGAGGTTTAAACCATGTGAATAAGTGAATTTTTGTGAAAACTGCACTTCTGTCCGAGCCAACATTCATCGCTCGCCTCCCGAGTGATGATCCTCGACATAGCGAGGGATGATCTACATCGCTCGCCTCGCGAGCAACTTCTTCTCGCCTCGCGAGTCATACCCTGTGTTATACCCTGATTTTTGACCTAAAAATACTCATTTAAATTTCCTTTTTAACACTGATACTTGTCAATTCGTTGTTGTCTTACTCTGAATCTTTACTCTCTTTTCACCTGCATATTTTACCGTCTCTGTCTCAAAGTACGTTCAAGCTCGATTTTCTTACATAAAATTATTCAAAGTGTCTTTTCTTGCATTATAAGTCATTTAAGAGCTCTCTGAAACATCACATTACTTTTTCTTGCATTTTATTTCAAAAATCATACAAAAGGGTATTTCGATCATTTCCTGCAGTGGAACCTATTCTAGTCCCTGTGTTTGCCACTGAGTCTTTTCAACTTGTCTGTACAAATCATTGTTGAGTCTTTGTTTAAAAATCATTTCAAAAATTGCATTTGAGTCGGTTTGGGTCAGTTTAGTCCCTAGGGGCATTTTGGTCTTTTCCTGTCAAAAATTCGGTAGGGAGGTATTTTAAAATACCTCATGTCAGTAACTGGTTCATTTTAGTCCTTTTGTTGATTTTATTTTTTGTTTCACTTTACGTTTTGTTCAATTTACCAATTTTAATTCAATTTTATTTTAATTACATTCTGGTCCCTCAAATAGTTTCCAGAATTGCATTTTATTCCAAAAATTCTTAAATTTACTTTTTAGTCCTTTTTTTATATATTGCAGTTTAGTCCTCAATTTCACTTTTTTGCAGAAAGGTCCTTAAAGCACAAATTGCCCAAGGCCGAGCCAAATCAAGTTCATAACAGGTGTCACCATTTCATTGGTCAAGATCACAAGTGGCAGGTTATAAATAGCCAAGTGTCAGAGTCAAGCCATAGAATACACGCCACATCACAAACAGAATTGAACTTTCTCTCTCCATTCAGTTAGATCAAAATCCAGAAATCATCAAGAACACAGAAAAATCTCAAACCCTAATTCTTTTCCAGAATCAAAATCATCAACAGATTCATCGTTCCTTTTCAATCCTCAGAGATTCATTGGTGAATCTTCATCATCGAATTGATTCCACTGCAATTCAAGGTGTGAATTCCTCACCGGAGGTGAGAAACTCAAGCACTGATCACAGAGTTTGAGGGAGAAGAAGAAGAAGAAAGAATCAAACCAGCAAAATCAACAAACAGCACCAAGATTCCAGTGTTCCAAAGATTCCAGTTCAAGATCTCCAATCAAAATCTCAGGTAACACTGAAACTGAATCTTTCTGCCTTAAAAAGTATCAACAAGGACGAAACAGTGCAGATCCATAAGAGTTTGAACGGTTACATTCAAAAAACTACAAAACCTAAAAAGTAATTTTCAAAACCGCGAAAACAAAATTCAGATCTGTGTTGATTCGGACCTTGCATGCAAAATCTAGCGCCATATTCGTGTTCAGGACAAAAAAGGATATCTGAAAACATAAAAAAATTTGAAAACGGAGAAGTTCGTTCAACTCCGGCGGCGGCGCCGCCACCCTTGGGCCGCCGGCCACCACGCCGGAGGAACAAACCTCACCGGAGAAGATGGAGATCTTCCACCTTTTTTCCAGAATCCGGCGAGAGGGAAGAAGAGAGAGGTGAGAGCTTCTCTCACTAGGTTGAGAGAAGAGAGAGAAAGAACTTGTCAAAATGAAAAAACCGGTGTGAGCATGTATATATAGACAACTGAACCGGACCGGTTCAAGACCGGTCCAATCCCTTCAATCCTGAGCGTTGGATCTAGGGTTTCCCTCCCTGGATCAATCCAACGCTCCCTGTGCTTCCAGGCTTTTAGGTTTTGGGCTTGGGCCTTTTTCTTTGCAGTTTCTTACGTTTTTGCTTTTTCTTGCTATTTACACCCTGTTTTCTTGCTGATTGAACCCCTACTTGCTCAATTTTTTCTCTCAAAAATTCTAGAAAAATTCCTATTGATTTTTAATTCATTTTTGATATTTTTTATGATGCTTTTCACATGTTAAAAAGTGATAAAAATATAGATGTCATTTTCTTGTTTAATTTGTTCTTTTTGACCTAATTTTTGTGAATTTCTTGCCATATTTTTCCTCATAAATTTTGGCACATGTTATGAACAATTAGTATACAATTTTATGATAAATGTGATGTTGATTTTATGATTGTGCTACTGTTTTGGTATGATTTTTGTGTTTCTTGCATTTTAAGCAACTTTTCTTCTCAATATATCTTGGTTATTTTCACCATTTCTTCACCATTTTATTTCATATTCAATTGATTACTTTTTCCTATCACTCATGTTATATTTTTTCATCTTGTTTTGCTAACATTGTTGACTCATGTTTCACTCATCTCATAGCATCTCACCTCATCATTCTCATTTCTATTAGAATAGGTTTTATTTCTTGCAATTTTTCCTTTTTTTGTATTTCCAATGGTTATGTAATATTTTAGGCTAGTTTAAATTCATCTTTTAAAATTCTTGCAAGACCATAGCATGTATTTAGGACTCGATGTAAAGGACTATGGACACTATAAGTGATGTACACCGACACGAGCACCGACACATGCACACACCCCACATGGATATTCTAGATGCATGATTAGGGAATGTATGTTTAGATGTATGCTTAGGTTTTACCACGCTTAGACAAAAATCATTTTCCCAAAAAAAAATATGAATAACCTCACTTGAAAACCTTTTTTCCAAATTAGGAGTCAAAACTCCTCATTTTTCCTTTTATTTCCTTAAGTAAAAATCTTAATGAATTTTAATCATACTTAGACTCTATTTTGCAAAAAGTAACTAATTCCACCTCACATTTTCCAAATCTCATGCCCTTGAGGCCTCTCATCTCCATTCTTCAAAATTCCTTTTTCAAACCTAAAATTAACCAACAAAAACAAAAACAATTTTCGAGAATGAACTACGTTTGGTTTTGATCCCTTAAAAGGGTACGTAGGCAATGAGTTAAAACTCCTCCAAGCCAAGTAAAATAAAATCTCAATCATCTTCTCTCCCCCCATTCTTCACTCAAATAAAACTTCTTTTTTAATAAGTGGGCAATAAAAATAAAGCGTAGAAATAAACTTAGGAGAATGGTTCTTATGGAATACCATAATCGTTCCGGGTGCCTAACACCTTCCCGTAGCGAAAATGACCCCTGAACTTAGACTCTAAGGGTTTTTTCTCAATTTTGCCCTTCCCAAGAAAAAATAGAGAATATCAAAGATTGAAAGGTTCAAGCCTAATTAATGACTTGACACCCGAAAATCGCGATAACAGAAATGGCGACTTCACTGGGGACTTTTTTAAGCGGGTCACGCCTAGTTTTCCTTAGTTTATATTTACGCTTTGTTTTATTGTTTACATATGTGAATACTTGTTTATTTTCATTTGACGTGTGGGGTGAGAATATCAAAAGTCCTATACCCGGGCTGAGTGAACTTATGAATAGGTAGAGATATAATCGACAATTCGATCCGAGGGTTGCCTCGTGTATTGGGTTATGCGATCAATCTCACATAGCTGAGGCATTTTGGAAGTAATATTGTCGGCGTGTGTTGTCATGCTTAGGCACGTTGCTTTCAATTGTTCGACGATGCTATGAACCGTAGTTACCAAACCCATCCCTAGCCTTTTTAGGACGTAGTGCGGTGGCTAAACCGAGTGTTGTCTCGAGTTTTAGTCGTCACGCGATACTACACTCAAGCTAGACCTTCTTGCGAATAAACATGGAACGGACGTTGTCCCGTGCTACCATGATATACGTAAGAGAGGTTGCAGTTTGGGAACTTGATTAGAATCTTGGTTACTATTATCCTAAGCCTTAGTTTACCGGGCACCGTGTCCGCCCGTGGCTCCTCGACTTTTAATCTCAACCCTCCATGTTTTCTCTGTAATTGAAAAAAAAAACAATCATGCATACATGCATTCATGCATAAATTTTTCTCATGCATTCATCGAAGGATTGGACAAATTAAAAACTTTGTAAGCATTACAGGTATGAAGAAGACTAAATCCTACAAGTTCAAGGAGGTTGATTTGGTTAGTTTGAGAGAATTGGCACTCAAGGTTAAGAATCAAACAGGTTTCCGACTCCGGTATGGTGGTTTACTTACTATTCTCCGGACCAATGTTGAAGAGAAGCTAGTGCACACTCTAGTGCAATTCTATGACCCGAGTTTCCGTTGCTTCACTTTCCCGGATTTCCAGTTAGTCCCTACTCTTGAGGTTTATTCCCACTTGCTAGATTCACCTATAGCTGAGAAGACGCCTTTCACCGGTCCCGGGACTTCTCTTACTCCTTTGGTTATTGCTAAGGATCTCTATCTCAAGACTTCCGATGTCTCCAATCATCTTACTACCAAGTCTCACATCCGAGGGTTTGCTTCAAAGTATCTACTTGAACAGGCTAATCTCAAAACTACTTGTCAGGACACGCTCGAGGCTATTCTTGCATTGCTTATCTATGGGCTCATTCTCTTTCCGAATCTCGACAACTTTGTGGATATGAATGCTATTGAGATCTTCCATTCCAAGAATCCGGTTCCTACCTTGCTAGCTGACACATACCATGCTATCCATGACCGGACTCTCAAAGGTCGTGGGTATACCCTTTGTTGCGTGCCTCTCCTATATAGGTGGTTTATTTCTCACCTTCCGAGCTCTTTCCATGACAACTCGGAGAATTGGTCCTACTCACAGCGGATTATGGCTCTCACTCCTAACGAGGTGGTCTGGATCACTCCCGCCGCTCAGGTTAAGGAAATTATTACTGGTTGTGGAGATTTTCTCAATGTACCTCTTCTTGGTACCCGTGGGGGAATCAACTACAATCCGGAGCTTGCTTTGAGACAGTTTGGGTTCTCAATGAAGGCAAAGCCCATCAATCTTGCTACATCTCCAGAGTTCTTCTACTATTCGAACGCCCCCACCGGACAAAGGGGGGCTTTCATAGAGGCTTGGTCTATGGTCCGTAGGAAGAATGTGAAGCATTTGGGTGTGAGATCCGGTATTGCTCATGAGGCCTATACTCAGTGGGTAATAAATCGAGCTGAAGAGATTGGTATGCCTTACCCTGCTATGAGATATGTGTCTGCATCTGCTCCATCTATACCTTTACCTCTACCTCCCATAACTCAGGGAATGTATCAGGAGCATCTAGCCATGGAGAGTCGTGAGAAACAGATGTGGAAAGCCCGATACAATGAAGCTGAGAATCTAATCATGACTTTGGATGGTAAGGATGAGCAGAAGACTCATGAGAACCTGATGTTGAAGAAGGAATTGGTTAAGGTCCGAAGGGAACTTGAAGAAAAAGATGAGTTACTTATGCGGGACTCCAAGAGAGCTAGAGGACGACGCAACTTCTATGCTAGATACTGCGGTTCGGATTCGGAGTCTGAGTCTGAGGATCATCCCACCACTTCCTATGCTTGAGAGTTTTATTTGTTTATATTTCAAAGTCTTCCCTTGGCTTAGTATTTCAAAGGGATTCGCCTTGTAAACACTTCGTTTTGCTTTGCTTGTTTAGATATTGTTTACAAAGCTCCTAATTTGTCTAAAAAATCCTTCGATGACCAAAAAAGAAACTTTTTTTGCATTTGCATTTGTACATATCATGCATCATGTGCATCATTCATCAAGTCACAAAAGGTTTCCAAGTGCTCACTGCCTCCTGGTTCTTCTGCCACAGTTTGAAAGGTGGCTCGTGCTCGGAAAGTCTACGAACCTGACAGAATACATTGGACCAGACTCTACAGAAAGAAGAATTTGGTAGCTATGGAAGAGGAAAATGCTCAGCTCCGTACCGAGTTAGCTTCTCTGAGGGAAGAATTGGCTAAGGCCAATGATACCATGACTGCTCTGCTAGCCGCCCAGGAACAATCAGCCACAGCTATCCCTATGGCCGCAGCTATCCCTATAACTACAAGTGTGATCCCAACTGCATCTACTGACGCTCGCTTCGTTATGCCAACTGGGTTCCCGTATGGACTTCCACCGTTTTTCACTCCTAGTACTGCAGCAGGCACTTCTGGTACTGCTAACAATGGTCTGACTCCTGCAACAAACGTTGTCTCCATCAATACTACTTTGCCTCAGACAACGGCAACTGTCACTGAGCCTCTTATGCATGCCATACCTCAAGGTGTTAACATCAACACACATCACAGAAACATCCCCGTGAACAAAACCATGGAAGAAAGGATGGAGGAAGTTGCTAAAGAACTCCGTCATGAAATCAAAGCTAACCGAGGGAACGGGGACTCTTTTAAGACTCATGATCTGTGCTTGGTACCAAACGTGGATGTCCCTAAGAAGTTGAAGATCCCAGATTTCGACCGATACAATGGGCTGACTTGTCCCCAGAACCACATCATCAAGTATGTCCGAAAGATGGGTAACTACAAAGACAATGATTCACTCATGATTCACTGCTTCCAAGATAGCTTAATGGAAGATGCTGCAGAATGGTATACTAGCTTGAGCAAAAATGACGTTCATACCTTTGATGAACTAGCCGCTGCTTTCAAAAGCCACTATGGGTTTAATACCAGATTGAAGCCAAACAGGGAATTCCTCAGATCTCTCTCCCAAAAGAAGGAGGAAAGCTTCCGTGAATATGCACAGAGATGGAGGGGGGCAGCTGCCCGCATTACTCCCGCTCTTGATGAAGAAGAAATGACCCAGACATTCCTAAAGACTTTGAAAAAGGATTATGTTGAGAGAATGATCATCGCTGCCCCGAATAACTTGTCGGAGATGGTCACCATGGGGACTCGTCTGGAAGAAGCCGTCAGAGAAGGAATCATTGTATTCGAGAAAGCTGAATCCTCCGTGAATGCATCAAAGAGGTATGGTAACGGACACCACAAGAAGAAAGAAACGGAAGTAGGGATGGTGTCTGCCGGAGCCGGTCAATCCATGGCTACTGTTGCTCCTATTAATGCTGCCCAAATGCCTCCGTCGTACCCATATGCGCCGTACTCTCAGCATCCTTTCTTTCCACCATTCTATCATCAGTATCCTTTGCCACCGGGTCAACCTCAGGTACCCGTTAATGCAATTGCTCAACAGATGAAACAACAGTTGCCGGTTCAACAACAACAACAACATCAGCAAGCTAGACCTACCTTCCCTCTGATACCGATGTTGTATGCTGAGTTGCTTCCGACTTTACTCCTTAGAGGGCACTGTACAACCAGACAGGGCAAGCCCCCACCTGATCCGTTGCCTCCCAGGTTCAGGTCCGACCTTAAATGTGATTTCCATCAAGGCGCCCTGGGTCATGATGTCGAAGGGTGCTATGCTTTGAAGTATATCGTGAAGAAGCTCATTGATCAAGGAAAGCTGACTTTTGAGAATAATGTCCCGCATGTCCTCGACAATCCTCTTCCAAATCATGCCGCTGTGAACATGATTGAAGTATGTGAGGAAGCTCCTAGACTTGATGTCCGTAATGTCACAACTCCTCTGGTGCCTCTACACATCAAGCTATGCAAAGCTTTAGGAGTCTCCACCGGAACATTCTACAGTGTTGGGTTTGTCAACGCAATCACAGAAGAAGCAACTGGATTTGGCCCTAGGCCTGTATTTGTTACACCAGGAGGCATTGCGAGAGATTGGGATGCCATCGACATTCCCTCAATCATGCATGTTTCTGAGTAATATGCCTTGTTGCTTAAGTATCTTGTTTTTCAAAATAACAATCCTCTCGCTCTGCCCAAAGCGAGAGTGATATTTTCTGTAAGGGCATGTTTGTTTCGGCATTGCCGTTGTTAATAAAAAATTGTCGTTTCTTTCACGACTGTTATTTTTTTCAGTGCTTTTTCCTTGGAAATAATGGTAATGCCAGAAAAAACCAAAATATCTGTATTTTCTTATTAATCTCAAAAATCTGCATAAAAAAAAAAAAAAAACCCTCTTTCTAAAATCATCCAACCATTTTACGCAGATTGAACTATAATAAACCCGTTGGGCACAGTAACCCTGCATTCCCTCCGAATTTTGAATTCCCAGTGTATGAAGCCGAAGATGAGGAAGGGGATGACATACCGTATGAGATCACTCGGCTACTTGAGCAAGAAAAGAAAGCCATTCAGCCTCACCAGGAAGAGATTGAGCTTATCAACATAGGTACCGAGGAGAACAAGCGAGAAATCAAGATCGGTGCTGCTCTCGAGGAAGGGGTTAAAAAGAAGATCATCCAGCTCCTCCGGGAATATCCGGATATTTTTGCATGGTCGTATGAAGATATGCCAGGTCTAGATCCTAAGATTGTGGAGCATCGGATCCCCACAAAGCCTGAATGTCTTCCCGTCAGGCAGAAATTGAGAAGGACTCATCCAGATATGGCTCTCAAGATTAAGAGCGAGGTTCAAAAACAGATTGATGCGGGTTTCCACATGAGAGTTGAGTACCCTGAATGGGTTGCCAATATTGTACCTGTGCCAAAGAAGGATGGTAAAGTCCGGATGTGTGTTGATTTCAGAGACCTGAACAAAGCCAGTCCAAAAGACAACTTCCCATTACCTCATATTGATGTGCTTGTTCACAATACTGCTCAGTCCAAGGTGTTCTCCTTCATGGATGGTTTCTCCGGTTACAATCAGGTCAAAATGTCCCCTGAAGATAGAGAAAAGACGTTTTTTATCACTCCGTGGGGTACTTTCTGCTACAAAGTGATGCCATTCGGCCTAATAAATGCTGGTGCCACCTACCAAAGAGGAATGACTACTCTGTTTCATGACATGATTCACAAAGAAGTCGAGGTATATGTGGACGACATGATTGTAAAGTCAACAGATGAGGAGTAACATGTTGAATATTTGACAAAGATGTTCGAAAGGTTGAGAAAGTACAAGCTTCGATTGAACCCTAACAAATGTACGTTCGGCGTCAGATCCGGAAAGTTACTAGGCTTCATTGTCAGGCAAAAGGGCATTGAAGTCGACCCTGATAAAGTCCGGGCCATCCGAGAAATGCCAGCTCCACAGACCGAGAAGCAAGTCAGAGGTTTCCTCGGACGATTGAATTACATCTCCCGATTCATATCTCATATGACCGCAACCTGCGGGCCGATCTTCAAGCTACTCAGGAAGAATCAGCCTATTGTATGGAATGATGAATGCCAAGAAGCTTTTGATAGCATCAAGAATTACCTGCTGGAACCACCTATCCTTGTCCCACCCGTGGAAGGAAGGCCTTTGATTATGTATTTGGCAGTATTTGATGAATCCATGGGATGCGTGCTTGGTCAACAAGATGAGACTGGAAAGAAAGAACATGCTATCTACTATCTAAGCAAGAAGTTCACCGATTGTGAAACCCGGTATACAATGCTTGAGAAGACTTGTTGTGCTCTGGCCTGGGCCGCTAAACGCCTGCGTCATTATTTGGTGAATCATACAACTTGGTTGATATCCAGAATGGATCCGATAAAGTATATCTTTGAGAAGGCTGCTGTTACTGGGAAGATTGCACACTGGCAGATGCTTTTGTCTGAATATGATATTGTGTTCAAAACTCAAAAGGCAATCAAAGGTAGCATTCTTGCCGATCATCTTGCCTACCAACCTCTTGATGATTATCAACCAATTGAGTTCGATTTCCCCGATGAAGAGATCATGTATGTAAAATCAAAAGACTGCGAAGAACCGTTGATTGGTGAAGGTCCAGATCCCAATAGCAAGTGGGGTTTAGTCTTTGATGGTGCTGTCAATGCTTATGGTAAAGGAATTGGGGCAGTCATTGTATCCCCACAGGGGCATCACATCCCTTTTATCGCCCGGATTCTGTTCGAATGTACAAACAATATGGCTGAGTATGAAGCATGTATCTTTGGGATCGAGGAAGCAATTGACATGAGAATCAAACACCTCGACATCTATGGAGATTCTGCACTCGTCATCAACCAGATAAAGGGTGAATGGGAGACCCACCATGCCAAGTTGATTCCTTATCGTGATTATGCGAGGCGTTTGCTGACATATTTTACAAAGGTTGAGCTGCACCATATCCCTCATGATGAGAACCAAATGGCTGATGCTCTTGCTACTCTATCCTCCATGTTTCAAGTAAACCATTGGAATGATGTGCCAATAATCAAAGTGCAGCGCCTTGAAAGACCTTCGCATGTGTTCGCTATTGGGGATGTGATCGATCAGACTGGTGAAAATGTGGTTGACAATGAACCGTGGTACCACGATGTCGCGTCATTTTTCGGAGATCAAGGCTATTTGATTAGCTTTTGACTCGCTAATTTATTTCACGACTGAACATTTAATTTTTTTAAGAAAGAGGGGAAAAAAGTTCAAACTACCCCATCTTGAAAAGATTTTGGGTTCGGGGGTTAGTTACATAAAGGGAAGGTATTAGCACCCCTTATGTCCGTAGTACTCTACGGGAACCTCTTGATTTTATTTAATTAATGTGCTATAACTTGCTTGCTCATTTTTGAAAAGAAGGAATTAAAGTGGAAAAATAAAGACCTAATTATCTACATTTTTTTATTGATTTGGAAGGACATGGTCCTCTGCCTACGTACCCGTGAGGGATCAAAACCTCGTAGTTCGGGGTAGAAAACAACGTTTGATTGGTTTTGTGTTTTTTATTAGTTTTTGAAAAAGGTTTTAAAGATAAAAGCCAAGTGGCAAATAAGAATTTGTTTGTGTTTTTTAATTAAAAAAAGATAACTCGAAGTATGATTAAATTGATTGATATTTGATTGAGAAAATAAAATGAAAAAAAAAAGACGATCACTTGATTTAGGATCAAGGTTTATTATGGAAAAATGTTTTTTTTGTGATTTTTTTGGTTATTTGCATGTTTTTGTGATTTTTGAATAAATATATAAACTAACGGAGCATAAAGAATAAAAGCGCGGCTACCCTAAGTTAGAAATATAAAATCTATGACTATTACATAAAAAGCCTATTTACATTCTAAGGTCTGCAATAAAATTAAAATGCTAAGAAAAATAAATAAATGCGAAAAAGAATAAAAAAAAGGTCCAAACACATGGTGGGGTGCAGTGGTAAGCAGGGGTGTGCAGAAAGCAGAAAAAGGAACTGGGCTTAAGGAAAACGAACCGGGTCGCGGGTCATGGGTTATGGGTTGACCCGGTTTGAGGAGTATATAAGGGTTGTAAACCCTAGTTCCCTCATTTTCTTCACCTCTCCTTCTCTCTCTTCCGTTCTCTTTCTCTCTCTAAATCCCTATCCTCTCTCTTCTCTCTTCTTCTCCGGTGGAGGTGAGGCGGCCGGGAGAAGTCCGGCGCGGTGGCCGGTGAGCCATCGCGGCTGCGCCGCCGCGCCGGAGCTAAAAAGCTCCCTTTTTTTTATTTTTTTTTTCGCTCTTTCTCTTCTTCTTTTCCCCCCTTTCGTGATACTAAACCCAAAAATCCCAAAAGATAGTTATACGAGCCTAGATCTAAAGTTTAACGAAATACTACCTTTGGATTTGGCTTAAACTGCGCGTTTCGCCTTTGCTGTGGTTCGGTTTGACTCTGTATGTGTACGGCCGCTGCGTGTGATTCAGTGTGCGTGGTGCGGCTTCCTGTGCGTGTGTGTTTGTTGTTTTGCGCGCTTTTCCCTGTGTTGTGGTGTGGCTTCCTGTGCGCGTGTGTTTGTTTGTGCGATGCCGCCCTCTGTTTCTCGTGTGTTCTGCTGCGTTCTGTTGTGTGTGGCTTCTCTGTTTTTTCTTGTTCCCGTATTCTGTTGTGTTTTTTCTTTGTTATGCAGGTTATGTATTTATAGTGCTGTTTGGGGACAAGGATTTGTTACAAAAATTGCAGATTTTAGGAGATTGAGACGGAGATAGGCGCGTAACAGACTGGATGAGGATGAGGATGATGGTTTGTGATTTGTTACGCATGAACCTGGACTGTTCTTGGGACTCATGGACATTTTTGGGACTTTGGACAATTTTGGGATTTAATAAAAAAGAAAAATTAATAATAAAAGGATTATATCTATATTTTTTGGTTTTAAATAAAATAAATAAAAAAGAAAAATTTAATCTAATCTTGGACTAAAATTAAAATTAGAATTAAAATAAAATAAATAAATAAAAAATAAAAGATGGAAATAAATAATTAAAGACTGAGAGAAGAGGGTCCGATTCGGAACTTTATGAGGTATTTCAAAATACCTCCCTGCCGAATTTTTCACTGAAATGTGAGTCTGATCCGAGTTCGGAGACGTGTGTCAGTGGGACCTTAGGTCAAAATTTGGGGTATGACAGATGCCCCTATTTAAGTTTCTTCGCTCAGTGAGTCGAAGGTAAAATCTTTGACTCGACGAGCCGAAGAGACTTAAATACAAAAAGTGCACCAATTTTGACCTAAGATGTTTATGAATGCTCATGATTTAATTATGAATGCATGATGACAAAGACGGCTCGACTGGAATGAAAAGACACTGGGATACCCAAATTCTTCGAAGAAAGGGATCCGACTTTACTGGGGAATCTGGTTTCACTGGGGAAGATGGTTGTTCCTCATTGTCTCGACATCTCGAAACAAAGTGCAATGGTTCAGACTCCAATGTCCATTTGTGGACTTGGTTTTGAAAATGAAATAATAGAAGGATACAAGCTATTTGTTGGTTGAAATTGGCCACTTGTTACAGGCTGTTCGTTAGTTGGAACTGGTCGCTGGTCATAAAGATAAAAGATTGACACGAGTTGTTCGTTTGTTGGAACTAGTTGCTCGAAAGAAAAAACATAGGCTATTCGTTTGTTGGAATCGGTCGCTGGGCATAAAGATAAAAGATTGACATGAGTTGTTCGTTTGTTGGAACTAGTTTGCTCGAAAAGTTGGATTGGTGACATCTCTGGAACAGCTATGCTGGGGATGATACCTAAAGTTGAAGTTGACATCGAGATTAACTAGCGCCATGACTAGTACGGCTTTCCGCCGGGGATGACACTTCGAAACTAAAGTTGAAATTGACGTTGATTAGTGACATGACCTAGCACGGTTTTTCACCGGGCATGACACCTTTGAAATTTGAAATGGAAGACGCTTTACTCGTAGAAACTTGCGGCTTGACGCCATGGTAAACTAAGACTGAACCGAAGTGACATGACCGAATCGATTGATGAGTTTATGTATGAATTGATGTCGTGCACATGTTGTGTACGCACGAATGCATGATTATCAGTAAATGCATGATTGTTATGAGTTTGTGGTTGTATGAGTGCATGGAAGCGTTGATGTGATGAATGCAAGATAATTTGACTCGAATGAGAAATGACAACGGATATCCAAATTCTTTGAGAAAGGGATCCGACTCTGCTAGGGGAACATTGTAGTTTTACTGGGGGGAAAAAGGTTGTCTACTATCTGTATGGTAGATGTACGAAGACAAGAGTTGTATTACCTTACTACCCGTATGATAGTTGTATGAAGGCAAGATGAAAGAAAACATTGTCCACTATCTGTAAGATAGCCGTATAAAGACGAATAAATGAGATTACCTACCACCCGTAAGATAGTCGTATGAAGGTAAGACACAGAAGACATTGTCTACTATCCGTAACATAGTCGTATGAAGACAAATGACATAGATTACCTACTACCCGTATGGTAGTCGTATGAAGGTAAGACGAAACAAGTCATTGTCTACTATCCGTAAGATAGTCGTATGAAGACAAATGACATAGATTACCTACTACCCGTATGGTAGTCGTATGAAGGTAAGACGAAGCAAGACATTGTCTACTATCCGTAAGATAGTCGTAGGAAGACAAATGACATAGATTACCTACTACTCGTATGGTAGTCGTAAAAAGGTAAGACGAAACCAGACGTTGTCTACTATCCGTAAGATAGTCGTACAAAGACAAATGGAAAAAACAAGATAAAAGGGTAACCTCAAGCGGTCCGTTGGTGGACTTTGATAGTTTGAAATGAGATAAAAGGGTGAACTCAAGCATCCGCTGGTGGACTTGGTGACTTGTTATAAGGTAAAGAGATAAATGCAAGCTGTTCGTTGGTTGGGACTTGTCACTTGTCATACAGTAAAGAGATAAATGCAAGCTGTTCGTTGGTTGGGACTTGTCACTTGTCATACAGTAAAGAGATAAATGCAAGCTGTTCGTTGGTTGGGACTTGCCACTTGAAATAAGGTAAAAGTGAGATGCAAGTTGTCCGTTGGTTGGGACTTGCCACTTGAAATGTTTGATTGGTGACATCTCTGGAACAGCTACGCTGGGGATGACACTTTTGATAAAGAAAGTAAAACAAGACGTTCATTTGTTAGAAACTTGCGGGTTCACAAAACGATAAGTTAAGACCGAACTGAAGAGACACGACCAAAACGAAAATCTGGATGATTGATGCAATTATGTGTGAATTGATGTTGTGCATATGCTATGTACGTATAAACGTATGAATATGTGAGAAGATTGATGAATGCGTGATTGTATGATTGTATGGATGTGTGACTACATGACTGTATAGACCGTATATGCCAGATGACTCGATGAACCGAGACAAGACAGGTAAGATGGGAGGTGGACTAACATCGCAGTACAAACACTCGGCAAACATCCTTGGAGATGATATTATTGTGAACAAATCGAGCCGTTGACGGTGTAAGATCTGGCACAGGGTAGCAACTGATGCCTCTTGGGGGTAAAGCCCATTGTTAATAAAAGATATGGAAGAAGTCGCCATTTGTGAACCGGCACAGAGTGTCTTTCCATTGGTATGCTTCAGTAGTCGTGCTTTTTCTGTTCTATTTTCTTTGAGAATCCCTAACTTTGCCTGGACCGCCCTTTCGGGTTTTCAGTCCACCGGGAATATTTTTTGTTTTGCCCCTAATTTTTGCCTGGACCGCCCTTTCGGGTTTTCAGTCCACCGGGACGCTCTCTGTTGCCTAAGTCGCCTTTTCAGGTTTTCAACTTAGCGAACTTCTTTGTATTATTTTTTTTGAATTTTTTGACTGTGACAGCATTTTGTTCAAAGTATAGGACCTCTCCATAGTACTTAGTCATGTTTCTCTTCCGGAGTGTAACCGTTATTGAGGCGGATGCTGATGTATACTTCACCTACTCACGAGTTCGAAGGGGTGCGTCTGTTGTTCACACTTTTCAAAAGATGTAAAAAAAGTTTTGTATTTTGAAATTTTTGCTTTAAGTATTGCTATCAAACATAGAAGAAATTATGCAAATAGAATAAATGAGAGTTCCAAATAAATGGGCACAGGCTCAAGTTTGATGAATTGAGTGGTGACCTGCCAAGGGCATGGCTCCACGGATTTTTGAAAATTTTGGAAAAATGGTAAATGTAATGGGGAGGGTACATTGAACACAGTAACCATTATTCTCCCTAACAACTTTGAATGTCCCTGTTCCGAGTCTTTGATCTGCAGATGCTTCGAGTCGGAGGTCTTTTGATAGCTGGATGCCCCAAGTGGATTGTGCTTGGCCGGATGCAGTTACTTTATCTTTTTGATCCTTAACTTTTGCATAGATCGCCCTTTCGGGTTTTCAATCTATCAGGATAACCATTTTTGTTCATGTCTCTAACTTTTGCCTGGACCGCCTTTTCGGGTTTTCACTCCACCGAGACGCTCATTTTTGCCTAAGCCGCCTTTTCAGGTTCGCGACTTACCGAGCTTTTATTTTTGACAGAGTATTTCTTGTCTGCACCGACATTCATAGGAAGTGCAAGTTTGTCACCATCCATAGTTGTAAAAGTCATTGCACATGAGCCTTCATAGTTAGGCGTCCACTTGTCCCTAGAATGATAGTACCTTTTTGTCACAAAGTCTCTTTCTTGAATTTCATAGGGACGAACCTTATTGTTGGAAGTTTGTTTCAACCTCTTTTGACATGGTTGTACAAGGTCGTCATGCATTTTAAGTTCAATCAAGCTTGGACTTCGGCAGAACTCCTATTGTCGGGACTTCGACCTCCACAGGAAGCATGACCTTCATGTTGCATACTTGAGGGAAGGAGGGGGATTGCCCCTGTTGAAATGTGTACTGAAGCAGGATATCCGAGCAAAGAAAATGATAGCACCTCGAGCTAGTCTTTGTAAGCGATTGCCATCCTCTGAACTATCTTCATGATTTTTGTAGCTTTGACGGCTTATGATGCCCCAGTATGCGAGAGATCTCATCGGGAGCCTCTTCACTTTCCTCTTCTTCGGCTTCGGATACAAGGAACTCAAAGTTGGTAGAGAGTACATGGCTATTGTGTTCAACGGGTTTATTAATGCATGATTTGATTATTGATTTTGACAAGTAAGTATAAGTTATGATTATGCAGATATTTGAGAATGATTAAAGAAAGATTTTTTGGTTTTTTGTATTACCATTTTCCAAGAAAAAGCACAAAATAAAAGCAAAGTCGGGATCAAAACGACCTTTTTTATAAATGATGACAATTCTTAAAGCAAAAAGCCCTACACCAGTTCACTTTCATCTCGGGCGGGACGAAAGGATGTTTTTTGAAAAGGTAGTAAAAAAACAAACATATCACTAGAAACAAATCGAGTAGCAGAAGAAGACATAAACATCAACCCAATTGCAGTTACACGCTCGGATTCAAATTCTTGAAAGGCAAAACATCATCGTCAATCAGTTTCTGGACTTCAATCTTCAAGGAGAAACAATGCTCAACGTCATGACCTTGTGCCCCTTGATGGAAGGCACAAAAGAGGTCAGGTCTCCACCTAGCCGGTAATTTCTTAGGTATCGGCGGAGGTGGTCTGGTCTGGACAAGGTTTCTTTCAAGCAATGAAGGAAGCAGCTCCGCATATTTCATAGGAATCGGATCATACTGCGGTGTTTTCTGAGCCTGATGAGGTGGATTTAATTGCGGATGAGCCTGTCGTCGAGGATGACCTTTCGCCATATTCACTTCTTGGTCTTTCTTTTTTGAACTGCCTGCGGGGACACTTTCATTGACCAATCGTCCTTCTCGGATCCCTTCTTCCAACTGTACACCCATACCAACCATCTCAGCAAAATTCTTGGGCGTACTTCCGACCATCTTCTTGTAGTAGAACTGATTGAGAGTTTTTAAGAAGAGCTTGGTCATTTCTTTCTCTTCTACACGCGGGATGACTTGGGCAGCGGTATCCCTCCATCGCTGGGCATACTCCTTGAATGTTTCTTGGTCTCCCTGAGTCATTGCCTGAAGATCGCTTCGGTCTGGAGCCATATCCACATTATAACTGTATTGTTCCACAAAAGCTTCACATAGATCCCGAAAAGTTTGGATTTTTGCTTTGTCTAGATTCGTGTACCATTTTGAGGCGGGGCCAGTCAAGCTTTCTTGGAAGTAGAAAATTAGGACCTGATCGTCCCGAGCATATGCATACATCCTTCTTACATACATTTTCAGATGTTCCTCAGGGCAGGAGTTCCCTTTATACTTCTCAAAATCTGGAATCTTGAACTTGTGAGGTATCTGGACATTCGGCACCAAACAGAAATCATAAGCGGTCTTTCCAAATTTTTCTTTCCCGAGGAGAGCCCTCACTTCTCGATGCATTTCATCATATTTTTCCCGCAAGTCATTTACTCTATCGTCGGGCTCCATGTTCCCTGAATGGAAGATGGGTTCTTCATTTTGTGGAACGGTATGCATCATAGGTGTTGAATAATTCATGACAACTGGAGGAGCTCTTACAGGAAGCGGAGGAACATAAGCTGCATATTGATGAGTAGGCATCTGAGTTTCAGAAGCAATAGGGCAGAATACTTCACTGAGACAAATAGGGACACCCCAAGGACGACCTTCTGGCATTGAATTTGGTGGAGTACTGACAGGTATCGTCCATTCAGGGACAATAGAGACAGTTGCTTCGGCCTGAGTACTGATAGGAGGAGGAGGTGGTGGTTGATTATGTGCAGCCGTCAATGCTTTCATTAATTCAGTCATTTCATCCATCTTAGTTCGCATGGATGCCACTTCCTTACGGAGCAATTGATTTTTCTTGTTCGAGGAACTCCATCTTTTCCTCATGATTGTTCGAGTGTTGTAAATGCGAGTGGGTTTCAGACGAGGATGCCATGACTCTTTTGAGATGGATTGACCTCTTGCAGAAAAGACACAGTGTAAGACTCAGACTGGAAATTATGAATGCAAAATGATGCATGTCATGCTTATGCAAAAATAGACACATTTTTTGAAGGACTGGTCAAAGTAATTGTAAACTTGATAAGGAACATTGTTTTATTTGAAAATTGTGAAGATGTTCCAATTGGTTCCCTTTTCAAAAGTAAGAACGAAACCAAGGAAAAAAAGTTCTTAACAAAAGCTAAAACTTAGTTAAGATTTTTTGAAGTTGTATTTCTTGGTGTTCCTTCTTACAAGGTCCATATCTTGGATGTTTACAAGAACTTATCTAAGTCCTTCGATATTAGTGAGAGAAAAAAGAAGTTTTTATGAATGAATGCATGATTATGCTAAAGAACATGGAATGCATGGTGAGGTTAAGTCCACAATGTTGGAGTCAAGGGTAACAATGCCAATTGGTAGGGACTATGGTTTCAGATGTACCTGTATCACGGGTTCTACCAAGTTCCCAAAGTCATTAACTACTTTCGAATGTTATCAGGTTACAAGACTACTCTTGATCCAATAATATCCGTAGGAAAGTTTCATTTGAGTGTAGTATCGCGTATCAACTAATTCAAGACTACTCTTGATTAGCCACCGCACTACGTCTTAAAAAGGCTAAGATGGGTTAAGGGTAACTAAAGGTCCTCAACTTCGACGGTCACTTGAAAATATAATGCCAACACGACTATTCATGCCAACATAAGTTACTTTCAAGATCCCTCCATTGAGTGGGGTTGTACCACATGAACCTAAACACGAGACTTGACTCTCGGAAAGGCACTTTGGTTATACCACCGTCCTATCTTATGTTTCTCTCAAGCCCGGGTGTAGGGCTTTATCTCACCACTCATGTTTAAGAGAAAAGAGGAGAAAGAAAAGAGAAGATATGTACAACTATTTCCATCTTTTTTGTTTTTTTTTTTTTGTTTTAAGCAAGTTATAGCATAGAGAATTAAATAAGGCCAAGTTAGGCTCAACCCTCTTTAGGGGGTATCCCCAGTGAAGTCGCCATTTCTGTCGCGTCATTTTTCGGAGATCAAGGCTATTTGATTAGCTTTTGACTCGCTAATTTATTTCACGACTGAACATTTAATTTTTTTAAGAAAGAGGGGAAAAAAGTTTAAACTACCCCATCTTGAAAAGATTTTGGGTTCGGGGGTTAGTTACATAAAGGGAAGGTATTAGCACCCCTTATGTCCGTAGTACTCTACGGGAACCTCTTGATTTTATTTAATTAATGTGCTATAACTTGCTTGCTCATTTTTGAAAAGAAGGAATTAAAGTGGAAAAATAAAGACCTAATTATCTACATTTTTTTATTGATTTGGAAGGACATGGTCCTCTGCCTACGTACCCGTGAGGGATCAAAACCTCGTAGTTCGGGGTAGAAAACAACGTTTGATTGGTTTTGTGTTTTTTATTAGTTTTTGAAAAAGGTTTTAAAGATAAAAGCCAAGTGGCAAATAAGAATTTGTTTGTGTTTTTTAATTAAAAAAAGATAACTCGAAGTATGATTAAATTGATTGATATTTGATTGAGAAAATAAAATGAAAAAAAAAAGACGATCACTTGATTTAGGATCAAGGTTTATTATGGAAAAATGTTTTTTTTGTGATTTTTTTGGTTATTTGCATGTTTTTGTGATTTTTGAATAAATATATAAACTAACGGAGCATAAAGAATAAAAGCGCGGCTACCCTAAGTTAGAAATATAAAATCTATGACTATTACATAAAAAGCCTATTTACATTCTAAGGTCTGCAATAAAATTAAAATGCTAAGAAAAATAAATAAATGCGAAAAAGAATAAAAAAAAGGTCCAAACACATGGTGGGGTGCAGTGGTAAGCAGGGGTGTGCAGAAAGCAGAAAAAGGAACTGGGCTTAAGGAAAACGAACCGGGTCGCGGGTCATGGGTTATGGGTTGACCCGGTTTGAGGAGTATATAAGGGTTGTAAACCCTAGTTCCCTCATTTTCTTCACCTCTCCTTCTCTCTCTTCCGTTCTCTTTCTCTCTCTAAATCCCTATCCTCTCTCTTCTCTCTTCTTCTCCGGTGGAGGTGAGGCGGCCGGGAGAAGTCCGGCGCGGTGGCCGGCGAGCCATCGCGGCTGCGCCGCCGCGCCGGAGCTAAAAAGCTCCCTTTTTTTTATTTTTTTTTTCGCTCTTTCTCTTCTTCTTTTCCCCCCTTTCGTGATACTAAACCCAAAAATCCCAAAAGATAGTTATACGAGCCTAGATCTAAAGTTTAACGAAATACTACCTTTGGATTTGGCTTAAACTGCGCGTTTCGCCTTTGCTGTGGTTCGGTTTGACTCTGTATGTGTACGGCCGCTGCGTGTGATTCAGTGTGCGTGGTGCGGCTTCCTGTGCGTGTGTGTTTGTTGTTTTGCGCGCTTTTCCCTGTGTTGTGGTGTGGCTTCCTGTGCGCGTGTGTTTGTTTGTGCGATGCCGCCCTCTGTTTCTCGTGTGTTCTGCTGCGTTCTGTTGTGTGTGGCTTCTCTGTTTTTTCTTGTTCCCGTATTCTGTTGTGTTTTTTCTTTGTTATGCAGGTTATGTATTTATAGTGCTGTTTGGGGACAAGGATTTGTTACAAAAATTGCAGATTTTAGGAGATTGAGACGGAGATAGGCGCGTAACAGACTGGATGAGGATGAGGATGATGGTTTGTGATTTGTTACGCATGAACCTGGACTGTTCTTGGGACTCATGGACATTTTTGGGACTTTGGACAATTTTGGGATTTAATAAAAAAGAAAAATTAATAATAAAAGGATTATATCTATATTTTTTGGTTTTAAATAAAATAAATAAAAAAGAAAAATTTAATCTAATCTTGGACTAAAATTAAAATTAGAATTAAAATAAAATAAATAAATAAAAAATAAAAGATGGAAATAAATAATTAAAGACTGAGAGAAGAGGGTCCGATTCGGAACTTTATGAGGTATTTCAAAATACCTCCCTGCCGAATTTTTCACTGAAATGTGAGTCTGATCCGAGTTCGGAGACGTGTGTCAGTGGGACCTTAGGTCAAAATTTGGGGTATGACACACGACATCAAACAGTTCTTGCTAAGCCGAGAGTATCCGCCGGGTGCTTCCAACAAAGACAAGAAGACCCTGAGAAGATTGGCTAGTAGATTCCTGTTAGATGGAGATATTCTGTACAAGAGAAACTATGACATGGTATTGTTAAGATGTGTTGATGAACACGAAGTGGAGCAGTTAATGCATGATGTACATGACGGTACCTTCGGGACCCATGCTACAGGGCATACTATGTTAAGGAAGTTGTTACGGGCAGGTTACTACTGGATGACCATGGAGCATGATTGCTACCAGCACGCCAGAAAGTGCCACAAATGTCAAATCTATGCTGATAAGATTCATGTGCCTCCGCACGCTCTCAATGTTATTTCATCCCCATGGCCGTTTTCCATGTGGGGCATTGACATGATTGGAAGAATTGAACCGAAGGCTTCAAATGGTCATCGTTTCATCTTAGTGGCAATTGACTACTTCACCAAGTGGGTTGAAGCAGCATCTTATACCAATGTGACCAAGCAAGTGGTAGCTAAGTTCATCAAGAACAACATCATCTGTCGATATGGTGTTCCCAGCAAGATTATTACTGACAATGGTACCAACCTGAACAACAATATGGTGCAAGCTCTTTGTGAAGAATTCAAAATTGAGCATCATAACTCTTCCCCCTATAGACCTCAGATGAATGGTGCTGTTGAGGCCGCCAACAAGAATATCAAGAGGATTGTTCAGAAAATGGTAACCACTTACAAGGACTGGCATGAGATGTTACCCTATGCTCTGCATGGCTACCGTACTACCGTGCGCAGTTCAACCGGGGCAACCCCTTTCTCTCTTGTATATGGTATGGAAGTAGTTCTTCCTTTGGAAGTGGAGATCCCATCTCTCCGTGTGATCATGGAAGCAAAGTTATCCGAGGCTGAATGGTGCCAAAGCCGGTATGATCAGTTGAATTTGATTGAGGAAAAACGTATGGATGCCATGGCTCGTGGACAGTCATATCAAGCAAGAATGAAGACTGCCTTTGACAAGAAAGTCCATCCTCGAGAATTCAAGATAGGGGAACTTGTATTGAAAAGGAGGATAAGCCAGCAACCCGATCCAAGGGGCAAGTGGACGCCTAACTATGAAGGTCCTTATGTTGTCAAGAAGGCCTTCTCCGGTGGTGCTTTAATCCTTACACACATGGATGGTGTAGAACTTCCAAATCCAGTGAATGCCGATATAGTCAAGAAATACTTTGCCTAGAAATATGAAAAGAACAGCGTGGTAGGTCGAAAACCCGAAAGGGCGGCCTAGGCAAAAATGCGCTTCCCGGTGGATCGAAAACCCGAAAGGGCGGTCCAGGCAAAAATAAGGGACAAAAAATATATGAAAAAGCTCGCTGAGATTGTACGCAACTCAGGCAAGAATGAGCGTCTCGATGAGCCGAAAACCCGGAAGGGCGGTTCATGCAAAAATGAGATTGAAACAAGAGGCAAGTAACTATATTTGGCCAACCACCGTCCCCTTGGGGCATCTGCAGCTGTTAATGACCATCTTCATCAAAAGCTCCTATGCTTGCGAATTCAAAGTTTTTAGGAAATGTAATGATTGCTGTGTTCAATGTACCACCAACCAATAAAAATTACCATTTTCCAAGCTTTGTAAATCCGTGGAGTCACGCCTTCGGCTGACCACCACTCTTATACATCAATTTGAGCCTGTGCTTTTGTTTGAAACTCTATTTTCTTTTTACTTTCAAAGTTATGTACAAAAACATTTTCCTTCTATTTTTAATAATGACAAATGCTCGAAACAAACATCTTGAAAATTGAAAAAGTTTTTGAAAGCAAACCTGAGCGACAGGTTATGAGATAAAACCGCAAGTGTACGGTCTTACCGAAGTAGTATAAAAGAGTATCGTTCCAACAGGGAGTAGTTCAATTTAATTAACCTTTAGAGATGATTAGAAGAGAGAAGAGAATTGTAAGTTGGGGGTTTTTAAACGGTTAAAAAGCAATATAATAAAAGAGCCTTGGGATCGTTGGTTTCATCTAAATAACAAGTCCTTCTCAAACCAAAACCATAAGCTTATAATGTTATGTTAGACCTAATTTCTCAAGACAGTTTCTCTTAAGTTCCTCTAGCAACCAAGCCTATTTCGCTGACTTGATTACTATTGGATTTTGGTTCCTCTAACAACCAAGCCTATTTCGCTGACTTGATTGTTATTAGTTCCCTTGAAGATCGAAACTATATGTCTCAAAGATTGCAAAGCCTATTTCGCTGACTTTGCAATCCTTGTATGAATTCACTTGTTTGAATATCAAAGCTCCACTTTCGTTTTATGAATTGATATTTGGAATAATGGACGAACAATTATCAAACCCTCCACTTTCGTTTCCACAGTTTGATAATGGTTAATCCATGTTAAGACGGTGAATTCAGATAAGAAATTAGGGTTACATAAGATTAAGGCTTAGGGCTTGGTTTGATTAGGATTATGTCATTTAGACTTATCCAACAATCCCAAGACAAGAAGAAGTCTACTCACTCATGTTCATCGTAGACATGGGGGAGAAGAGAGAAAGCATGAAAGTAAAAGATAGGAAAATAAAGGAAAGGAAAAGAACTTTATTTAGAAAAGCAATTGACACTTATTGTATTCCAAGTAAAGATGAATATTTGTGATGGCTAGCTACTCTATTTATAGTACACAATTGACTTAAAATCTAAGCAAGTATATTCCAAGAATATTCCTCGGTAGATTGTGCGCCAAAATAGAATAGCTTGGAGTCCAAGCAAAAGCAGCAAAACGTCTCTGGAGGGTGGCACGGCCGTGCCAAGGCTAGCACGGGCCGTGCCAGGCTTCTGACTTGTGGGAGATATATTTTGTTTCCCAATCTTCGTATTTTCGTGTCCAATCTGCTCCAAATCCCTTTCTTTTGCTCCAAGACTTAATCCATCCAATATTCTTCCCTGAAATATAATAAATTGCAATTTAAAGTAAACTATCCTAAAAAGGAAATAATACTAATATAAAATTATATAAAATCTAAATAAAACTAAACTAAAAAGCATATTAAAATAGCATATAAATGACTCATCAAACTCCCCCATACTTGAATCTTTGCTTGTCCTCAAGCAAAAGGCATAAACATAGTAGCATCAACAGTTAAATCAAATGACAATTTAATTAAAGCACATGTCTCCTCAAGGGCTTAAATCCCAAAATGTACACTAATCACAAACTCAAGTATTTCTTGAAATCTTTATTCTACCCAACGATCAAGTTTCAAGTGAGTGTGTGTGTGAAGTCCAACCCTTTTCTTGCTCCTGTATAAGATAGGTATTATGAGGAAACATGGTCTAATCCTAGCACTAAACTAACCAAGAAAGATTCCTTCTACAATTCACATAAGAGAGATGGGAGTTTTTGAGAATCTTTGTTCTTTGCCATATGCATATTTTAAGTTCTTTATTTAAGGAACAACATTTTCACGTAGGAGGTCGGAGGGCCTACCCCCTTCCCCAATCTAGATTCAATGGTATCCCTTAAAACATCGTCTTCACGTAGGAAGTCGGAGGGCCTACCTCCTTCCCCAATCTAGTTTCAACGATGCTTTTTTAAAGTTTTTTCCCAAGATAACAATCACCTTCACGTAGGAAGTCGGAGGGCCTACCTCCTTCCCCAATCTAGATTCAGCGATGAGATCTTGGAATTTATTTGGCTTTTTGGCTTTTTATGATCTCCCTTATACTCACTTATACTACTGGCGCTTTGAGAGTCTTTAAAGGTTAATGCACCACTAAGATTAGAACGCGTTTCCTTAAAATACCTATTCATACATTTACTCAAGGGAAGCAACTTTGAGTTTTTCTCATTGGAGAATTTTATTCACTTTAAAACAAGATGTGGTTATATCAAGAAGACTTAAAACACAAGAGTTTGCTTTTATGTACAAGAATCAACAAAATAAGAGGAGACAATGAAATTTTTTGTGTCATGATGTTTTCAATAAAAATTAGCTACTTAACCATGCCTTTTACAATAAAACAAAACAAAAGAATAAAGTTCAAGGGAGTTTGGAAACACTACGACTAAAGACACTTTATTAGGCTCCCCCCACACTTAGGAGAAGCATTGTCCTCAATGATTCAAGGTAAAAGAAAAATAAAAGAGGAGGAGAGGTAGAAGAGTGAGATAGAGATGGAAGAGATAAGGTGAAAAAGAGGAAGAGGAAAGCTCACATTTTTATTGAGGTCCATAGGGAGTGCCCTGAAGGTGTAAGTGTTGCATCATGTTTCGAAGCATTTGGTTATTTTCTTCGGATATGCGGTTGCCCCGTAGGACATCATTTCTTAGCCCAGATAATTCAACACCTTGCCTTTGTTGCTCGGTGCTTATCCTTTGTACCTCGGTTTGCATCCATGCCCATCTTTCATTGTTGTCGTTATGGTCATGGGGCTCTTCTTCATGGTGCATGTGGGCACCTTCTTCGTCACCTTGATTATGCTCTTCATGTACCTGTAATCCATCACCAACATACAACAAATTTTCCTCCACCTCGGGGTTAGTCCGAGATGGGTTAGGAAGTAGAAATAAAAGTGGTATGCGAAGTTGAAGTGCATAAGTCATGGGTGGGTGAATCTTAATGAAGTTCATAGCAACAAGGGTTTCAATATTAAGTCTATTGTTGCCCTCAATTGGATTTATCCCATCTTCCTCACCTACTCCAAACTTTCTAGCGATGAAGGTAATGATACCACCGACTACTATCTCAGCTCTATTGTCAGGTCTAGCTCCTATGGAGGAAAGGTAGTCAAGTAGGTAGAAACAAGTATTAACGGGATTGTTATTAAGCATTGCCCAAAGCATAAAAAGTTCATCCGTCCTAGTTGTTCCTACTTCTTTTCTACCCCAAATGGTACAAGCCATGACTCTCTGGAGGTATCTAAGCACGGGGTTGTGAATGTTACTAGCCTTGTTGGTGCGGGGGTTATATTGTCTTAGCCCGGTAATGCGTTTCCAAAAGAGAGCGGGGTTATAGTGTTCCGACTTTAAATTTGGATTCCAAGAGTCATGGATGAACCCCGCATTTGCAAAGTCCATCTCTAAGCAGAAATTTTCAAGAGACATCTCATAATCCATATTCAAAAGTCGGAAGGAGACTCTATGATCGGGGTTGTCAAAATTCACCTTATCCTTCGTAAATTCAATAGAACTTAAGAATTCATAAGTGAAATTTTCGAAGCCCTTCATAGGTCTAAGCATATCAACCCATCCTAAATTTCCTAGTAAGCTGAACACATTATCCCTTAGTCCTAGCACACTCAAAGTATAAGGATCTGGATATCGACAAGGATGCAAAGGTTTAGAGATAAGAATTTTATACCTGTCCCTTTGCTTGGTGTCCTTGAAGATTATGCCATGATTCTTGGCTTGAGTCTTCTTCTTTTTTTGTGGTCATCCGGAAGAGCTTGCTCCACCTTTCCTAGATGCCATTTATCCGGAACCTTGGTTGACCGTTTGTGTTTTGGGTGAGGGTTGGGTTTTGGGAAATGTTTTGAGTAGAAAAGGTTGGTTGGGTGATGGGGTTGGGGTTTGAGTACGTGTTAGGAGTTGGATTGGGTGAATTGATGAAGAATTTGTGGGTTTTTAGGTAGGTGAATGGGGGCTACGAATTTGATGATATTTGGGAGGGATTGGAGGAAAGTTGTTTTTGATTGATGGGTTATGATTGAAATGGGTTTGTGATTGATTGGGTGAAGAAATTATGTGAAATGGTGAGGTTTTGGGGGAGATATGGAAGCTTTGAAATTCTATGGTTATGGAGGTTTTTGAGAGAAGTGTAAATGGAGAGAGAGTTTGTGGTGGAGAATGAGGGAAGAAGAAGATGAAAAGGTGGGTTTATCCTTACCTGTGGTCGGGCACGGCCGTGCCAACCTTAGCACGGGCCGTGCCAACTTTCTGGATCTTAGCTGGTATTTGGATGGTTATGGTCTGGCACGGCCGTGCCAGTGTGAGCACGGGCCGTGCCAAGGTTCTGGACAGTGGCCTCAAAATTTTTCTCGTTTTGCTTGAACCACCTTCGGACAATTACCTACAGAATAACTTAAAAACAAAAACGAAAGCAGTTAAAGACGTGGGTTGCCTCCCACGAAGCGCTTCTTTATAGTCATTAGCTTGACGTTATAAGAAAGTGTCCTTAGAATGGATCAAAGAGGTCATGTTGTGTAGATGGCGCTAATAAGCGTTCTTTCACTTTATGACCTTTAATCATATTACAAGAGTAGAGGGCGGGACCTTTCATATAATTCTCCAACTCAAATCCTATCAACTCATCACTCACTTGAAAAACAATCCTACCGTTTTGAACATCTACTATAGCACCCGCAGTGGCGAGAAAGGGTCGTCCTAAGATTATAGGGCACGCATTGTCCTCATCTATGTCAAGCACCATGAAATCAGTTGGGATTTCCATCCCTTCTATTTTAACGGGGATGTCCTCGACATATCCGACAGGTTGTATATCAGAACGATCGGCTAACTTCAATGTTGTGTCGGTAGGCTTTAGCTTGCCCAACCCCAGCCTTGTAAAGAGGGGTAGGGGCAACAAACTAACACTAGCTCCTAAGTCACACAAGGCATGGTTTAAGGTTTCATTCCCTATCATACAAGGGATGGCAAAACTTCCGGGATCTCTAAGCTTAGTAGGTGGCTTCTTGAAGATTGTACTAGTGTCCCTTGTCAAAGCTATTGTTTCATTATGATCTATAGCCTTTTTCTTTGAAAAAATTTATTTTAAAAGCTTGGCGTATAGAGGCATACGAGACAAGGCTTCAGCATAGGGGATTTTAACACAAATCTTTCGAATTATGTTAAAGAGTTTAGTGAATTGAGCCTCCGAGTTGAGCTTAGTAGGCCTTAAAGGTGTTGGGGCTTTGTTCTTATCAAGCGGTTTCTCACTTTTTATCACACCATTCTTACCTAGACACCTGACACTCTCCTTCTTGACATTTTTAGCCTTAGTAACAGTCTCTTCTATCTTACTACCCCCCAGAAAAATAGCGTTGACATGGGCTTTGGGGTTTGTTTCAGGTTGACCGGGAAAGACTCCCGGTGTTTGAGAAGAGGTGGCCACTTGCTGGGCCACTTGGGAGATTTGGGTTTCAAGCATTTTGGTGTGTGTGGCGATGGAATCAACCTTGGTATTAAGCTTGGAGAGAGAGTCGTTCAGAGATCCTGTTTGGTTTTTTAACTCTTGAAGTTGTTTATTTTGATTCATCATGCAATTTTCCAACATTATTTCCAAACTAGATTTCTGAGCTACTCTCTGGTTGTTTGTATAGCCAGGTGGTGCTGTTTGCCCATAGGAACCTTGAGGATTTTTGTAAAAATTTTGATTTGGCCTCATTCCTTGGTTGTATTGAGCGTAATTTAGTTGCTCAATATTGGCAGCACTACCTAACTGACAATCAACACCTGTATGACCAGTTATACCACAGACTTCACATGTAGGGGATGCAGGGGAAGGTTGGGCAGCACTAACATTAAGTTTTTCAATTTTTTGTGTTAATGCCTCAACCTTAGCAGCAAGGTGGTTATATTCAGAGACTTCGTATATACCTGCCTCTTTCTTAGAGGGAGTAGGAGTGGTGACGGCTCTTTCGTTGGTCCATTGATAGTGATTTTGAGCCATGTCCTCAATCAAAGCATAAGCCTCCGTGTAGTTTTTGTTCATTAGAGCTCCACCTGCAGCTGCATCAACAGACATTTTAGTGGTATATGACAAGCCATTATAAAACGTGTGGACTATAAGCCACTTCTCTAGGCCATGGTGGGGACAAAGTCTAAGCATTTCCTTGAAACGCTCCCACGCCTCATAGAGAGACTCCCCATCTTTTTGATTGAAACGCGTAATTTGGTCTCTAAGTTTAGCTGTTTTAGATGGGGGGAAAAATCGGGCGAGGAATGCTCGCCTCATATCGTCCCATGAAGTAATGGAACCGACTTCTAGGGAATGGAACCAAGCGCTAGCTCTATCCCTTAAGGAAAAGGGAAAGAGATGAAGTCTTACAGCTTCTTGGTTCTCTTTTATGGTGCCACTGAGTCTAAGGAAGGGAGAAATATGGAGATTTGGATCCTCAGTGAGTGATCCAGAAAACTGGTTTTGCTGCACTAAATTGAGTAGTGCAGGCTTGATTTCGAAGTTATTACCCGTAACCGTTGGGTACACGATAATAGCTTGTGGCTCTTCCGTTGAAGGAGTAGCATACTCTTTGAGAGTACGTTCAGCCATAGCGGTATTATTTTGTGCCTCTCTCTTTTTCTTATGCAAAAATCTTTCGATCTCAGGAATAAATTCTCCGAGACTTTTACTTCTTCGCATAAGAAACCGAGAACCCAAGAAGTTAGTGTTAAAAACAAAAGAAAGAAAAGTAGAAGAGAAAAGGAAGAGAAGAGAGTTCTAATCACAAAGAAAGAGTTAATCAAATTAGTTTACTCCCCGGCAGCGGCGCCAAAAACTTGATGAGATAAAACCGCAAGTGTACGGTCTTACCGAAGTAGTATAAAAGAGTATCGTTCCGACAGGGAGTAGTTCAATTTAATTAACCTTTAGAGATGATTAGAAGAGAGAAGAGAATTGTAAGTTGGGGGTTTTTAAACGGTTAAAAAGCAATATAATAAAAGAGCCTTGGGATCGTTGGTTTCATCTAAATAACAAGTCCTTCTCAAACCAAAACCATAAGCTTATAATGTTATGTTAGACCTAATTTCTCAAGACAGTTTCTCTTAAGTTCCTCTAGCAACCAAGCCTATTTCGCTGACTTGATTACTATTGGATTTTGGTTCCTCTAACAACCAAGCCTATTTCGCTGACTTGATTGTTATTAGTTCCCTTGAAGATCGAAACTATATGTCTCAAAGATTGCAAAGCCTATTTCGCTGACTTTGCAATCCTTGTATGAATTCACTTGTTTGAATATCAAAGCTCCACTTTCGTTTTATGAATTGATATTTGGAATAATGGACGAACAATTATCAAACCCTCCACTTTCGTTTCCACAGTTTGATAATGGTTAATCCATGTTAAGACGGTGAATTCAGATAAGAAATTAGGGTTACATAAGATTAAGGCTTAGGGCTTGGTTTGATTAGGATTATGTCATTTAGACTTATCCAACAATCCCAAGACAAGAAGAAGTCTACTCACTCATGTTCATCGTAGACATGGGGGAGAAGAGAGAAAGCATGAAAGTAAAAGACAGGAAAATAAAGGAAAGGAAAAGAACTTTATTTAGAAAAGCAATTGTCACTTATTGTATTCCAAGTAAAGATGAATATTTGTGATGGCTAGCTACTCTATTTATAGTACACAATTGACTTAAAATCTAAGCAAGTATATTCCAAGAATATTCCTCGGTAGATTGTGCGCCAAAATAGAATAGCTTGGAGTCCAAGCAAAAGCAGCAAAAGGTCTCTGGAGGGTGGCACGGCCGTGCCAAGGCTAGCACGGGCCGTGCCAGGCTTCTGACTTGTGGGAGATATATTTTGTTTCCCAATCTTCGTATTTTCGTGTCCAATCTGCTCCAAATCCCTTTCTTTTGCTCCAAGACTTAATCCATCCAATATTCTTCCCTGAAATATAATAAATTGCAATTTAAAGTAAACTATCCTAAAAAGGAAATAATACTAATATAAAATTATATAAAATCTAAATAAAACTAAACTAAAAAGCATATTAAAATAACATATAAATGACTCATCAACAGGGTACATTCAAACGAACATGCATGAGCGAGTGTATGTTGGTGTCTATTTCAATATATGTTACAAGCAGGTTCTCCTCCAGGATAGTCTGTGGTCAATGGCAAGAATGAAAAAACAGAATGAAAATGCATGAAAATGAATAGGCTCGCTAAGTTGAAAACCCGGAAGGGCGGCTTAGGCAAAAATGAGCACCCCGCTGGATTGACAGCCCGAAAGGGCAGTTCAGGCAAAAATGGGGCAATGAAAAGAATTTATTTCCCCGGTGGATCGAAAACCCGAAAGGGCGATCCAAGCAAAAATGGGATGCAAAAAAAAATGAAAAATGAATGAAAATTGAGAAAATAACATGCAAAAAGCATTGACCACAGATGCGACATCCACGGTACACCCGGCACTGGAATGCCCGGCAATGACGGCATTATCCCCAGTAGAGTCTTCCGAGATTCTATCCCCAGCAAGTTGCATAGCTACCTGCCCTCAGTCATGGTTCCGATACATCTTCCAACAATGTTATCTCCAAAGAGGATTTCCAGGAATGTGTAATATAGCACGAGCCACTGCGTGCCCAATACTCCAGTGTCTTGTCTGTCTCTGCAAAACGGTGTCTACAAACTGTCAACAGTCATACATTACAAGCATTCATACATGCATAGTCATGCATATTACGTGCCCATGCATTTAATGAAATTGTTATATCATCCATGCATATTGCATTTCCAGTGCCAACATCAGTCTCAATTCAATACTCATGTCATGTTCTTTGCCAAAACCTTGTGAGCCAATAATATCGGTCAATTTCTACCTTTCAAATCAAATCGACGTCAAGTCAATCTCAATCTATATTTTGTCAAAAAAAAATCCCCAGTGAATATGTTTCTGTTTGGTCAAGTAACCAGTTCGCCTCCAAGAACAACTTGCACCCGTTTACTTTTCAATGTTGTCAGTCGAGTGACCAGTTCGAATCCAAGAACAGCTCGTACCTGTCTATGTGTTTATGATTTTGGTCAAGTGGCTAGTTCAAGTCCAAGAACAGCTTGTACCTGTCTATCTGTTTCTGTCCGGTCAAGTGCCCAGCTCAATCCAAGAGCAGCTTGCACCTGTCTATTTGTCTTTGTCTCCGGTGGAGTAACCAGTTCGCATCCAAGAACAAGCTCGCACCTGTCTATTTGCCTTTGCTTTCAGTGGAGTGACCAGTTCGAATCAAGAACAACTCGCACCTGTTTGTCTGCTTTTATTCCCGGTCAAGTGCCCAGCTCAATCCAAGAGCAGCTTGTACCCGTCAATTTGTTCCTAGTCCCCTACCTATTCTGTTATCTGTTATCTTGTCAATGTCTATCAATCCCGCAATGGATACGACATCTTTTGTTAGTTCCAACTCTCGTTTGTCTCGCATTCATAATCCAAATGTTGCATGGCATTCATGATATTTGAAAATGTACAAGCGTATTTTTACGTCCAAACACAGTGCAAATGTTAATATTTAAGTATCTTCGTCCCGTCAAGCCAAAGACTCCGTCTCTTAACCCTCCGGACAAAGAAACTTAAATAGGGGCAGCTGTTATACCCTGATTTTGGACCTAAAAATACTCATTTAAATTTCCTTTTTAACACTGATACTTGTCAATTCGCTGTTGTCTTACTCTGAATCTTTACTCTCTTTTCACCTGCATATTTTACCGTCTCTGTCTCAAAGTACGTTCAAGCTCGATTTTCTTACATAAAATTATTCAAAGTGTCTTTTCTTGCATTATAAGTCATTTAAGAGCTCTCTGAAACATCACATTACTTTTTCTTGCATTTTATTTCAAAAATCATACAAAAGGGTATTTCGGTCATTTCCTGCAGTGGAACCTATTTTAGTCCCTATGTTTGCCTCTGAGTCTTTTCAACTTGTCTGTACAAATCATTGTTGAGTCTTTGTTTAAAAATCATTTCAAAAATTGCATTTGAGTCAGTTTGGGTCAGTTTAGTCCCTAGGGGCATTTTGGTCTTTTCCTGTCAAAATTTCGGTAGGGAGGTATTTTAAAATAGCTCATGTCAGTAACTGGTTCATTTTAGTCCTTTTGTTGATTTTATTTTTTGTTTCACTTTACGTTTTGTTCAATTTACCAATTTTAATTCAATTTTATTTTAATTACATTCTGGTCCCTCAAATAGTTTCCAGAATTGCATTTTATTCCAAAAATTCTTAAATTTACTTTTTAGTCCTTTTTTTATATATTGCAGTTTAGTCCTCAATTTCACTTTTTTGCAGAAAGGTCCTTAAAGCACAAATTGCCCAAGGCCGAGCCAAATCAAGTTCATAACAGGTGTCACCATTTCATTGGTCAAGATCACAAGTGGCAGGTTATAAATAGCCAAGTGTCAGAGTCAAGCCATAGAATACACGCCACATCACAAACAGAATTGAACTTTCTCTCTCCATTCAGTTAGATCAAAATCCAGAAATCATCAAGAACACAGAAAAATCTCAAACCCTAATTCTTTTCCAGAATCAAAATCATCAACAGATTCATCGTTCCTTTTCAATCCTCAGAGATTCATTGGTGAATTTTCATCATCGAATTGATTCCACTGCAATTCAAGGTGCGAATTCCTCACCGGAGGTGAGAAACTCAAGCACCGATCATAGAGTTTGAGGGAGAAGAAGAAGAAGAAAGAATCAAACCAGCAAGAACACCGATTTATTTTCGGTTTTCACACAAAAAAATCAACAAACAGCACCAAGATTCCAGTGTTCCAAAGATTCCAGTTGAAGATCTCCAATCAAAATCTCAGGTAACACTGAAACTGAATCTTTCTGCCTTAAAAAGTATCAACAAGGACGAAACAGTGCAGATCCATAAGAGTTTGAACGGTTACATTCAAAAAACTACAAAACCTAAAAAGTAATTTTCAAAACCGCGAAAACAAAATTCAGATCTGTGTTGATTCGGACCTTGCATGCAAAATCTAGCGCCATATTCGTGTTCAGGACAAAAAAGGATATCTGAAAACATAAAAAAATTTGAAAACGGAGAAGTTCGTTCAACTCCGGCGGCGGCACCGCCACCCTTGGGCCGCCACCCTTGGGCCGCCGGCCACCACGCCGGAGGAACAAACCTCACCGGAGAAGATGGAGATCTTCCACCTTTTTTCCAGAATCCGGCGAGAGGGAAGAAGAGAGAGGTGAGAGCTTCTCTCACTAGGTTGAGAGAAGAGAGAGAAAGAACTTGTCAAAATGAAAAAACCGGTGTGAGCATGTATATATAGACAACTGAACCGGACCGGTTCAAGACCGGTCCAATCCCTTCAATCCTGAGCGTTGGATCTAGGGTTTCCCTCCCTGGATCAATCCAACGCTCCCTGTGCTTCCAGGCTTTTAGGTTTTGGGCTTGGGCCTTTTTCTTTGCAGTTTCTTACGTTTTTGCTTTTTCTTGCTATTTACACACTGTTTTCTTGCTGATTGAACCCCTACTTGCTCAATTTTTTCTCTCAAAAATTCTAGAAAAATTCCTATTGATTTTTAATTCATTTTTGATATTTTTTATGATGCTTTTCACATGTTAAAAAGTGATAAAAATATAGATGTCATTTTCTTGTTTAATTTGTTCTTTTTGACCTAATTTTTGTGAATTTCTTGCCATATTTTTCCTCATAAATTTTGGCACATGTTATGAACAATTAGTATACAATTTTATGATAAATGTGATGTTGATTTTATGATTGTGCTACTGTTTTGGTATGATTTGTGTGTTTCTTGCATTTTAAGCAACTTTTCTTCTCAATATATCTTGGTTATTTTCACCATTTCTTCACCATTTTATTTCATATTCAATTGATTACTTTTTCCTATCACTCATGTTATATTTTTTCATCTTGTTTTGCTAACATTGTTGACTCATGTTTCACTCATCTCATAGCATCTCACCTCATCATTCTCATTTCTATTAGAATAGGTTTTATTTCTTGCAATTTTTCCTTTTTTTGTATTTCCAATGGTTATGTAATATTTTAGGCTAGTTTAAATTCATCTTTTAAAATTCTTGCAAGACCATAGCATGTATTTAGGACTCGATGTAAAGGACTATGGACACTATAAGTGATGTACACCGACACGAGCACCGACACATGCACACACCCCACATGGATATTCTAGATGCATGATTAGGGAATGTATGTTTAGATGTATGCTTAGGTTTTACCACGCTTAGACAAAAATCATTTTCCCAAAAAAAAATGTGAATAACCTCACTTGAAAACCTTTTTTCCAAATTAGGAGTCAAAACTCCTCATTTTTCCTTTTATTTCCTTAAGTAAAAATCTTAACGAATTTTAATCATACTTAGACTCTATTTTGCAAAAAGTAACTAATTCCACCTCACATTTTCCAAATCTCATGCCCTTGAGGCCTCTCATCTCCATTCTTCAAAATTCCTTTTTCAAACCTAAAATCAACCAACAAAAACAAAAACAATTTTCGAGAATGAACTACGTTTGGTTTTGATCCCTTAAAAGGGTACGTAGGCAATGAGTTAAAACTCCTCCAAGCCAAGTAAAATAAAATCTCAATCATCTTCTCTCCCCCCATTCTTCACTCAAATAAAACTTCTTTTTTAATAAGTGGGCAATAAAAATAAAGCGTAGAAATAAACTTAGGAGAACGGTTCTTATGGATTACCATAATCATTCCGGGTGCCTAACACCTTCCCGTAGCGAAAACGACCCCCGAACTTAGACTCTAAGGGTTTTTTCTCAATTTTGCCCTTCCCAAGAAAAAATAGAGAATATCAAAGATTGAAAGGTTCAAGCCTAATTAATGACTTGACACCCGAAAATCGCGAGTCCATGCATTAGCATTTCATTGTTGGGGGCTTGATGCCCTGGAACTTTGTACTTACCACGTTGGAGCATTAGCTCAAATTAGCGTTGGGGGCTTGATGCCCCGGAAGTATAATAATACTCAAATAGCGATGGGGGCTTGATGCCCCGTATTGGTACCACATGCATATAAGAGGTCTAAGTTGCATAGTCGAGTTAGAGTCGCATTGTAGAGTCAAGGATGTTTATGTTGATAAATTGTGAAGTTGTAATTGTTTATACAAACTATGATTGAAGTGTTAAATGATATATTATTATCTATAATGAATGTTAAGATGATTTGATGTTGATTAACTATAATTGTTGAATTATATGCTTAATATTATTGTTTTGTGAAATCTCACCCCTTCTGCTTGGAAATGTTGTTCTTCCTGTGAGTAACTTGCAGGTGATCGTTAGTAGGTGGTTGCATTTGATGTCATGAGTGACTTATTGATGGGATAAAACCGCAAGTGCACAGTCTTACCGAAGTAGTATGAAAAGAGTATCGTTCCGACAGGGAGTAGTTTAATTTAATTAACCTTTGGAAATGATTAGAGGAGAAAAGAATTGTAAGTTGGGGTTTTCAAACGGTTGAAAATTAATATAATAAAAAGAACCTTGGGATCGTTGGTTTCATCTAAATAACAAGTCCTTCTCAAACCAAAACTATAAGCTTATAATGTTATGTTAGACCTAATTTCTCAAGACAGTTTCTCTTATGTTCCTCTAGCAACCAAGCCTATTTCGCTGACCTGATTACTATTAGATTTTGGTTCCTCTAACAACCAAGCCTATTTCGCTGACTTGATTGTTATTAGTTCCCTTGAAGATCGAAACTATATGTCTCAAAGATTGCAAAGCCTATTTCGTTGACTTTGCAATCCTTGTCTAAATTCACTTGTTCGAATATCAAAGCTCCACTTTCATTTTATGAATTGATATTTGGAATAATGGATAAACAATTATCAAACCCTCCACTTTCGTTTCCACAGTTTGATAATGGTTGATCCATGTTAAAGCGGTGAATTTAGATAAGAAATTAGGGTTACATAAGATTAAGGCTTAGAGCTTGGTTTGATTAGGATTATGTCATTTAGACTTATCCAACAATCCCAAGACAAGGAGAAGTATACTCACTCATGTTCATCGTAGACATGGGGGAGAAGAGAGAAAGCATAAAGGTAAATGACAAGAAAATAAAGGAAAAGAAAAGAACTTTAATTAGAAAAGCAATTGTCACTTATTGTATTCCAAGTAAAGATGAATATTTGTGATGGATGGCTACTCTATTTATAGCATACACTTGACTTAAAATCTAAGCAATTACATTTTGGCTAAAAATAGAGTAGCTTAAAATCTAAGCAAAAAGCAGCAAAAGTGACTCTGGAGGGTGGCACGGCCGTGCCAAGGCTAACACGGGCCGTGCCAAGCTTCTGACTGTGGGGAGACATATTTTTGTCTCTCAATCTTCATATTTTTGCATCCAATCGACTCCAAGTCCCTTTCTTTTGCTCCAAGACTCAATCCATCCAATATTCATTCCTGAAATAAAATAAAATGCAATTTAAAGTAAACTATCCTAAAAAGGAAATAATGCTAATATAAAATAAAATAAAATCTAATTAAAACTAAACTAAAAAGACTATAAAAGTAAGCAATAAATGACTCATCAAACTCCCCCACACTTGAATCTTTGCTTGTCCTCAAGCAAAAGGCATAGACATGGCAGCAACAAAAGGATTAATATATGACACTTTAAATAAAAGCTTATGTCTCCCTCGAGGTTTTATTTCAATGTACACTAATCGCAACTTCAAGTATTCCTTGTAAATTCATTCAACCCAACAACAAATCTCAAGTGAGTGTGTGTGTGTAGTCCAACCCTTTTCTTGCTCCTGTATAAGATAGATATTATGAGGAACAGGTTCTAACCTTAACACTAAAATGACCGAGAAAAATCTTTTCTTCATTTCATATAAGAGAAGTGGGAGAGTTAAGATAGATTTGATGAATTTATACATTTGGGGGCTTGTAGATGCCTAGGGGCTATCATTTCACATTGGAAGTCCGTGAGGGGGTATCCTTTCCTCCAAGTTTCTATGATCACCCTAAGTAGTGCTACAACTTGTTTACTTCACTTAGGAAGTTCCTCTTTTTAGAGGGTTTAATTCAAGCACAATTTGTTTGAGAAGTCATCACCACATTTAGGAAGTTAGTGAGGGGGTATCCTTTCCTCCACGTGCTGGTGATATCCTTCTGCCCCATTTTGGTTTACACATTTCATCACATTAGAATTATTCCCACACAAACTTATACTACTTTTACTCTGAAGATCTTTAAGGGTCCAGGTTACCATTAAAGTTAGAACGTGTTCCTTAAAATACCTATTCATACACTTACTCAAGGATTGCAACTAGGTGCTTTTCTCATTGGAGAATTAATTTCACAATAAAACTTGATGTGGGTATAGCAAGAACACTTATAACACAAGAAATCGCTTTCATGTACAAGAAATGACCATTGAAGAGACAACAAAAAATTTATGTCATAATAAAACAATAAAAACGAGGTGCTTATTCATGCCTTTTACAATAAAACAAAACAAAAGAATAAAGTTCAAGGGAGTTTGGAAACACTGCGACTAAAGACACTTTATTAGGCTCCCCCCACACTTAGGAGAAGCATTGTCCTCAATGATTTAAGATGAAAAATGAAAGAAACAAGGAAAAAGTGAGAAAGGATGCGGAAAGCTCACAATTTGTTGAAAATTTTGAACCCCGGAGGCCTGTCAGGTTGGCACGGCCGTGCCAACTTTAGCACGGGCCGTGCCATCATTCTGCCAATTTTGGTTGATGTTGTGTTGTGGGTCCTAGCACGGCCGTGCCAACTCAAGCACGGGCCGTGCCACCTTTCTGGTTCTTGTAACTTTGATTTTTCTTGCGTTTCCTAATCAATCTCAGGCACTTACCTACAAAACAAATAGAAATAGCAGAAAACAAAGAAAGCAATTAAATTAGTGGGTTGCCTCCCACGAAGCGCTCTTTTACCGTCACTAGCTTGACAAAAATAAAATAAAAAATCCTTAAGGTGGGTCACTCAGAGTGAAATCAGCCACCACTTCATTTACTTCTCCGGTATTATAGATTTTAAGCCTTTGCCCATTAATCGTGAAGGATCCTATTTCTTCAGAAAATATTTCAACTGCCCCATAAGGGTAGACTGTGCGAACTTGAAAAGGACCGGACCATCGCGACCTTAGTTTACCTGTAAAGAGCTCTAGCCTAGAATTAAAAGCAGCACAAGGTCACCGCTTTTGAAGTGTTTCTTGACGATTTTCTTGTCATGCCAATTCTTAGTTCTTTCCTTATAAATGTGAGCATTCTCATAGGCATCTATCCTAAGTTCTTCTAGCTCGCTTAATTGAAGCTTTCTCTTTTCACCGCTAAATTGGGGTCTAAGTTGAGGTTTCTAATTGCCCAATAGGCCTTATGCTCGAGCTCAACAGGAAGGTGACAAGGTGTCGCAATTTTGTGCCTCCCTCCAAGTTTTAGCAAAAGTTTTTCAAAATGTCTTGAAATGAAGTGAGACCCTCCATCGCTTATCACAACCCTTGGCACTCCGAACCCTTGACCCTCCATTTGGACACATAGTCAACTGCTACCAATATGTATTGATTCCCAAAAGAGGAGGGGAATGGTCCCATAAAGTCAATACCCCAAACATCAAAAATTTCTACTTCAAGGATGTTGTTCAAAGGCATTTCATTTCTTTTAGTAATGCTACCGGTGCGTTGACATTTGTCACATTTAGAAATAAAGAGATGCACATCTTTGAAAAGTGATGGCCACCAGAAACCAGAATGAAGAATTTTGAAAGAAGTGTTTTGTGTACTGGCATGGCCACCATAAGAAGAGGAGTGGCAATGAGTTAAAATACTACTTACCTCGTTTTCAGGAATGCATCTCCTGAAAATCCCATCTGAGCCTCTTCGGAAGAGATAAGGCTCATCCCAATAGTAGTGCTTGAGATCATTGAAGAACTTCTTCTTTTGTTGGTAGCTCAACTCAGGCGGTAGCACTCCTGCTGCAAGAAAGTTAATAAAATCTGCATACCAAGGTGCGTCAGTTTGTGCCAACAAGAAGAGTTGGTCATCCGGGAAGGAGTCATCCAAGGGTAACTCATCCTCATTAGTCTCCCGAAGTCGGGACAAGTGGTCAGCGACAACATTTTTGACACCCTTTTTATCTTTTATTTCAAGGTCAAATTCTTGGAAGAGCAAAATCCATCGGATCAACCTCGATTTGGCATCTTTTTTGTTTAACAAATATTTTATGGCCGAGTGATCTGTGTAAACTGTAACACCCCGTTTTCCCAATATACAAATTTCTTAAAACATTTATCAGAGTAAGCATCGTAAACAACGGGATATCACATAAAACGTAATCCAAAACAGTTAAATAATGATTTAACCAAATAGTCGTAAACATTGCAGCGGAATTTAGTTCATAATCCATAAATCAGTTTGGCACGTAGGCCCCATCAAAATATCTCAAATGAGTTAAATCAACTTAACAAAACATAATAAATGTTCAACATCATAAAACATAAACATGATAGTCACGTAAGAGAATGAAGCATGCATAATCATAAAGCCCCATCCCGTTACGTATCAGAGCGACCTAGACGACACAGTGAAGGCAAGGCCACTCACGACGGAATCAGCACACTAAGCACGATCACCTGCACGTTACCCACGGTCGAGGTAACATTCAAACAGAAGGGGTGAGATTTCATAACAGAATAACATTAATCAATGCAATAAAGAATCATGAATTAACATCCTAATTAATCTTGATCATAATCAATTTAAAACATAATCATCATTGTATCCTTAATAAGCATTTATCACGTAATCACATAATCAATCATCATCAACAACATAACCTTATCACGTAATCACATAATCAATCATCATCAACAAAGCATAATAGACATGACAATGTGACAATGCTCCTAGACTCCGTATATGCATGTGGTACCAATCGTCATCATAAGTATAAATATACTTTAATCGTGCGGAGGACAAAGCTCCTAATAATCGTGCGGAGGACAAAGCTCCTAATAAAACGTGGTGAGGACTAAGCTCAATGATATGCTATGCATGGACTCTTAACAACAAAACATCGTAATCATCGTAATCATGTGCATTCAATAACTTGAAGCAAAACGTCATCATTTTCATTATATTCATATATAAACATTGCATACTCAGTTAAATAACAGCAGCAGCATAGTCAAGTCACATAACAGCAGGGAGATATCAATATATCAATAGCAAATCAATAGAATCATAATCATTTCAATTATATCTTACATATTGCATAATACATTAATCATGCTCAATTAATATCAACATATCTTAATAGCTTTACAGACTGCATTAAACGTTATCATTAGGTTTCATTACCAATTAGGGGTTCACTCTCGATCAAAAGGTGCGACACCGATCGCACAACCACTCAACAGCTACATTCTGGACTTGCTCGCGAGGCGAGAGTTCTCACTCGCCATGGCGAGTACCACTCAGATTCCCAACTAATGTTGTTTTGGGTTCAATCCTGTCCTAAAATCATTCCTAATCATCTCTAGGTATGTTTAGGCACTTAAAGGCACTCAAGGTCCAACTAAAAGGTCGAAACTACAAAATATGACATGCACTCTGCCTAAGCTCGCGAGGCGAGGAAGGGTTGCTCGCCATGGCGAGTTGCACCAAACAACTCGCGAGGCGAAGGGAAAAGGCTCGCGTGGCGAGCGATGAAGCTCATCACTCGCGAGGCGAGGATCACAGCTCGCCGTGGCGAGCGATGAACGTCGCTACGGCCAGGCTTCCTAAAATCACAAAAATTCATCGATTAGCATGGTTCTAAGTCTGATATTGATTCCAAAGTTTGTCCTAAACATTATCTAAGGTCCATGAATACTTTCTACATCAATCTAACCAATTTCCACCGTTTATTCTCAAATTTTAGGGATTTGACCTAGTTTTCGTTTTCTCCATCTAATCCTAACTCTTGCTAACTAATCATCAGAATTACATTCACTAATGTTACTGAGTTATTAGTCCCACCCTTACCTGGTTATGAAGAAAATCGCAGCCCTCTTGGTCTCTTGCTCCTCTCTAAGCTTTTTCTCCCTTTTCCAAAAGTTTTCACGTACAAAGTGTTTTTTTCTAAACCTAGGTCTATTCTTTTATATCTCCCTTAATAACTTATCTTATTTCACTTTCTCCCCCAAAACTATCTAAAATATCAAAACAGCCCTCAACTAAATATTTTTCAAATCTTTATTTTATTTAACAATAAAATAAATTCTCTAATCTTATCAAATCCTCCAAAACTCATAACTTATCACGTCATCAATCAAATCATCAAAATCACCACAAATCATCAAAACATATCAAAATCATGCATATATTATATAATTATAATATAATTGCCTAAACTCGATTAAATAACGATTAAACGAAAGTGGGCGTTACAACTCTCCCCCACTTAAAAGATTTTCGTCCTCGAAAATTTACCTCAAGCAAACAACTCTGGATAAGACTCCAGCATCTTACTCTCAAGCTCCCACGTCAAGCTTTCACCAGTCGCTCCCGACCAAACGACTCTCACGAGAGGTATCTCCTTGCCTCTCAACGTCTTCACTTTACGATCATCAATCCTCAACGGTAAAGTTTCTACCGTAAGGTTGTCTCTAACTTGCACATCGTCACTTTGGATTACATGAGATGGATCCGGAACATACTTTCGAAGTTGCGACACATGGAAAACGTTGTGCAAATTCGCAAGATGTGGTGGTAAACCCACTCGGTAAGCCACCGTTCCAACTCTTTCCAATATCTGATACGGACCAATGAACTTCGGGGTCAACTTCTTTGACTTCAAAGCACGTCCTACACCAGTCATAGGAGTGACTCTCAAAAACACGTGGTCTCCTTCCTGAAATTCAAGATCTTTTCTACGCTTATCATGATAACTCTTTTGTCGACTCTGCGACGCCTTCATTTTCTCTTGGATCATCTGAACTTTCTCAGTAGTTTGCTGAACAATCTCTGGTCCTAAGACCACTCTTTCTCCAGATTCAAACCAACACAACGGAGTTCTGCATCTCCGACCATACAAAGCCTCAAACGGTGCCATTCCAATACTAGAATGATAGCTATTATTATAAGTGAACTCGATCAACGGAAGATGACTATCCCAAGTTCCTCCTTGCTCAAGAACACAAATTCTCAACAAATCCTCTAGCGACTGAATTGTCCTCTCCGACTGACCATCTGTCTGTGGATGATACGCCGAACTCAATCTCAACTTCGAACCCAAAGCCTCTTGCAAACTTTTCCAAAATCTAGAAGTAAATCTTGGATCTCTATCTGATACAATGCTCGAAGGAACACCATGTAGCTTCACAATCTCTTTGATGTAAATCTCTGCCAACTGGGCAACAGGGAAACTAATATTAATAGGTAGGAAATGAGCTGACTTCGTCAACCTATCAACAATAACCCAAATTGCGTCGCTCCCTCTCGGAGTATTCGGCAAACTCGTCACAAAATCCATCGATATACTATCCCATTTCCATTCTGGCACATCTAAAGGTACCATCATCCCAGCAGGTTTCTGATGCTCGACTTTCGACTTCTGACAAACTAAACAGGAATACACAAACTGTGCCACATCTCGTTTCAAACCAGACCACCAGAAAATCTTCTTTAAATCATGATACATCTTCGTAGCTCCCGGATGAATACTCAAGCTACTTCTATGACTCTCTTCAAGAATCATCTTCTTAATCTCTTCATTGTCTGGGATACAAATTCTTCCTCGGAATCTCAACACACCTAGATCATCGATTTTAAAATCACTGTCTTCAGTCTGATCTCTAGCAACCAACAAGTCCACAAACTTTACATCAACTTTCTGTGCTTCCTTAATACTTTTCAGAAATTCACTATCAATCTTCAGCATACCCAATTTCACACTCTGAGGTGTCCATTCACAAACCAAACTCAAATCTCTAAACTGTTCAAGCAATTCGAACTCTCTGACCATCATGGCGGACATATGCAATGTCTTCCTACTCAAGGCATCTGCAACAACATTAGCTTTACCTGGATGATAATTCAAACCAAAGTCATAATCTTTCAACAATTCGAGCCATCTTCGCTGTCTCATATTCAATTCCTTCTGATCGAACAAATACTTCAAACTCTTGTGATCACTAAACACTTCAAATCTCGAACCATACAAGTAATGTCTCCATATCTTCAATACAAAGACCACGGCCGCCAACTCGAGATCATGCGTAGGATAATTCTTCTCATGAATTCTCAACTGTCTTGAAGCATAAGCTACCACTTTACCTTCTTGCATAAGTACACCTCCTAATCCCAACTTGGACGCATCACAATATACCACAAAAGGTTCATCTGACTTCGGCAAAATTAACACTGGAGCAGTCGTCAAACGCTTCTTCAATTCACCGAAACTTTTCTCACAATGGACGTCCCACACAAAAGTTTTACCTTTACAAGTCAACTGCGTTAGCGGAAGAGCTAACTTAGAAAATCCTTCAATAAACCTTCTATAGTAACCAGCTAAACCCAAGAAACTTCTAATCTCTATAACGGACTTAGGAGTCTCCCACTGTGATACCGCTTCAACTTTAGACGGATCCACTGCAATACCATCACCAGAAATAACATGGCCTAGAAAACTCACTTCTTTCAACCAGAATTCACACTTAGACAATTTAGCATAAAGTTTCTTCTCTTTCAACACTTGTAAGACAATCTTCAGATGCTCAGCATGTTCTTCTTCAGTCTTGGAGTAGATCAAAATATCGTCGATAAACACAACCACAAACCGATCCAGAAATGCATGGAAGATGCGATTCATATACTCCATAAACACTCCGGGTGCATTGGTAACACCAAAAGGCATAACTTTATATTCATAGTGACCATAACGCGTTCTGAAAGCTGTCTTCTGCATATCTTCATCCTTTACTTTAATCTGGTGATAACCTGATCTCAAATCAATCTTGCTGAAAACTCGTGCACCCACTAGCTGATCCATCAAATCATCAATTCTCGGAAGTGGATACCTATTCTTGATAGTTACCTTGTTCAACTGTCGATAATCAATACACAACCGCATACTACCATCTTTCTTCTTTACTAGCAAAACCGGCGCTCCCCAAGGTGAAACACTTGGTCTAACAAACTTCTTCTCAAGCAAGTCTTCCAACTGTTTCTTCAACTCAGATAACTCAGAAGCAGACATACGATAAGGTGCCATCGAGACCGGCTTCGTTCCAGGAACAAGATCAATAGAAAACTCAACTTCTCTCTCTGGAGGCACATCAGGAATCTCATCTGGAAAAACTTCAGGGAATTCACACACCACCGGTAACCTATCAATCACTGCTTGATTCTCAACAGATAAAGAAGCCATCAATGAAAACATCAAGATACCATCGCGTTCCAGTTGCTTCAGCTGCTTAGTAGATAAAAACTCTGCACCACTTTCCTCTTCGACGGAAGAGAAATGCACTGACTTGCTAAAACAATTAATAAGAACGTGGTTGTACTCTAACCAGTTCATACCCAAAATCACATCCATACCACTCAAAGGTAGACAAACTAAATCCATTTCAAAATCACGACCAAACATAGACAAAGGACATTTCAAACATACGAGAGAAGTAGTCACCGAACCCTTAGCTGGAGTTTCGACAACCATCTCTCCATTCATATCAGACAAATCAAGACCCAAAGTAGAAACACAATCGAAAGCAATAAAACAATGCGTAGCACCAGTATCAATAATAGGAACTAAAGGAGTATTATTAATATAGCATGTACCTCTGATCAAACGATCCTCATTCTCTGTCTGAGTCCTAGTCAAAGCAAAGACCCTACCAGTAGTCGGCGCCCTCTTAGGCTGAGTACACTGTGAACTAATGTGACCCTCTCCATTGCAATTAAAGCACACAATGTCTGTACGATTGCAATCAGCCACCACATGACCCTTCTTACCACACCGGACACACTTCTTGATTTCCTCAGGACAGGCGTTGCTCTTGTGGCCTTTCTCACCACAATTGAAGCACACAATCTCTGCAGCATCCTTCTTCTTAGGCCGCCTAACATCGACCATCTTCTGTTTCCCTTTGTCAGCGGGGGCACTGTACGGCTTAGGACGACTCTGCTGTCCCCTGCCCTTCCTCTCATTCACTACCTTGTAGTGAGCCTTGGTATCCTCCTCATAGATCCTGCAGCTGTTAATCAAATCTGGAAAAACTCTCAGCTGTTGATACCCAATCGCCCTCTTGATGTCGGGCCTCAGACCATTCTCGAATTTGATACATCTCGAGAACTCAGCATTCTCAGCAGTATAGTGCGGGTAGAACTTCGACAGCTCCACGAACTTGGCAGCATACTCTGTCACAGACATATTTCCTTGCTTCAGCTCAAGGAATTCGATCTCCTTCTTCCCGCGAACATCTTCCGGAAAGTATCTTCTCAGGAACTCCCTCCTGAAAACGGCCCAAGTCACAACAGCTCCCTCCTGCCCAAGGGTAGGAAGAAGAGCAACCCACCAGTCATCAGCTTCCTCGGCCAGCTGATGAGTACCAAACCGAACTTTCTGATCCTCCGTGCACTGCATAACCCAGAAAATTCTCTCAATCTCCTTAAGCCACGTCTGGGCTCCATCAGGGTCATAACGTCCTTTGAAAGTCGGAGGGTTCTTCTTCATGAACGTCTCCAACATCCTAGCTTCAGCATTTGCACCGGCATTCACGTTAGGTTGTTGTCCCACAGCTTGGGCAACAGCTTGTAGAGCAGCAGCTAACGCAGCATCGTTTCTTCCAGTCATTTCTGAGATTCTACAAAAGTAGCAACAACAACATAAGATAGTAATATAAATATTACTAAGACTCGACACGACTCTTCTAATTGACTGGACGGACCGACCTGCTCTGATACCAATTGTAACACCCCGTTTTCCCAATATACAAATTTCTTAAAAAATTTATCAGAGTAAGCATCGTAAACAACGGGATATCACATAAAACGTAATCCAAAACAGTTAAATAATGATTTAACCAAATAGTCGTAAACATTGCAGCGGAATTTAGTTCATAATCCATAAATCAGTTTGGCACGTAGGCCCCATCAAAATATCTCAAATGAGTTAAATCAACTTAACAAAACATAATAAATGTTCAACATCATAAAACATAAACATGATAGTCACGTAAGAGAATGAAGCATGCATAATCATAAAGCCCCATCCCGTTACGTATCAGAGCGACCTAGACGACACAGTGAAGGCAAGGCCACTCACGACGGAATCAGCACACTAAGCACGATCACCTGCACGTTACCCACGGTCGAGGTAACATTCAAACAGAAGGGGTGAGATTTCATAACAGAATAACATTAATCAATGCAATAAAGAATCATGAATTAACATCCTAACTAATCTTGATCATAATCAATTTAAAACATAATCATCATTGTATCCTTAATAAGCATTTATCACGTAATCACATAATCAATCATCATCAACAACATAACCTTATCACGTAATCACATAATCAATCATCATCAACAAAGCATAATAGACATGACAATGTGACAATGCTCCTAGACTCCGTATATGCATGTGGTACCAATCGTCATCATAAGTATAAATATACTTTAATCGTGCGGAGGACAAAGCTCCTAATAATCGTGCGGAGGACAAAGCTCCTAATAAAACGTGGTGAGGACTAAGCTCAATGATATGCTATGCATGGACTCTTAACAACAAAACATCGTAATCATCGTAATCATGTGCATTCAATAACTTGAAGCAAAACGTCATCATTTTCATTATATTCATATATAAACATTGCATACTCAGTTAAATAACAGCAGCAGCATAGTCAAGTCACATAACAGCAGGGAGATATCAATATATCAATAGCAAATCAATAGAATCATAATCATTTCAATTATATCTTACATATTGCATAATACATTAATCATGCTCAATTAATATCAACATATCTTAATAGCTTTACAGACTGCATTAAACGTTATCATTAGGTTTCATTACCAATTAGGGGTTCACTCTCGATCAAAAGGTGCGACACCGATCGCACAACCACTCAACAGCTACATTCTGGACTTGCTCGCGAGGCGAGAGTTCTCACTCGCCATGGCGAGTACCACTCAGATTCCCAACTAATGTTGTTTTGGGTTCAATCCTGTCCTAAAATCATTCCTAATCATCTCTAGGTATGTTTAGGCACTTAAAGGCACTCAAGGTCCAACTAAAAGGTCGAAACTACAAAATATGACATGCACTCTGCCTAAGCTCGCGAGGCGAGGAAGGGTTGCTCGCCATGGCGAGTTGCACCAAACAACTCGCGAGGCGAAGGGAAAAGGCTCGCGTGGCGAGCGATGAAGCTCATCACTCGCGAGGCGAGGATCACAGCTCGCCGTGGCGAGCGATGAACGTCGCTACGGCCAGGCTTCCTAAAATCACAAAAATTCATCGATTAGCATGGTTCTAAGTCTGATATTGATTCCAAAGTTTGTCCTAAACATTATCTAAGGTCCAGGAATACTTTCTACATCAATCTAACCAATTTCCACCGTTTATTCTCAAATTTTAGGGATTTGACCTAGTTTTCGTTTTCTCCATCTAATCCTAATTCTTGCTAACTAATCATCAGAATTACATTCACTAATGTTACTGAGTTATTAGTCCCACCCTTACCTGGTTATGAAGAAAATCGCAGCCCTCTTGGTCTCTTGCTCCTCTCTAAGCTTTTTCTCCCTTTTCCAAAAGTTTTCACGTACAAAGTGTTTTTTTCTAAACCTAGGTCTATTCTTTTATATCTCCCTTAATAACTTATCTTATTTCACTTTCTCCCCCAAAACTATCTAAAATATCAAAACAGCCCTCAACTAAATATTTTTCAAATCTTTATTTTATTTAACAATAAAATAAATTCTCTAATCTTATCAAATCCTCCAAAACTCATAACTTATCACGTCATCAATCAAATCATCAAAATCACCACAAATCATCAAAACATATCAAAATCATGCATATATTATATAATTATAATATAATTGCCTAAACTCGATTAAATAACGATTAAACGAAAGTGGGCGTTACATAAACAATGATTTTTGATCTCACCAAGTATTGCCTAAATTTGTAAATGGCGTAGACAACTGCTAGCAATTCTTTTTCTGTTGTGGCATAATTTACCTGTGCCCCATCTAGGGTATTACTGGTGTAGTATATGGCATGCATCTTTTTCTCCTTTCTTTGACCTAACACCGCCCCAACCGCATAGTCGCTTGCGTCACACTTTATTTCAAAAGGCAAGCTCCAATCTGGTGGTTGTATGATTGGGACAGTAATTAGTGCTTCTTTCAACCTACAAAATGCCTGCAAACAAGTGTCATCAAAGACAAAGTCTGCATCCTTAAGAAGTAGACTTGTTAGTGGTTTAGTGATTGATGAGAAATCTTTAATGAAAAGGCGGTAGAACCCTGCATGTCCTAGGAAACTTCTAATTTCTTTGACTGAGGTGGGAGGTAGCATTTTTTCAATAATTTCGATTTTAGAAGTGTAGCATTCCGTTATATGTTTATTTACTCTGATAAACATTTATGAAATTTTTAAGTTGGGAAAACGGGGTGTTACAATTGGTATCAGTGCAGGTCGGTCCGTCCGGCCAAGAAGTTGAGTCGAGTTGTGTCGAGTAACAGTTGAATTATTGTCTTTATGTTGTCTTGACTGTTGTTGTTGTGTAGAGAACTAAGATGGCTGGAAGGAATGATGCTGCTATTGCAGCTGTGTTGGATGTTGTAGCTCGAGCTGTAGGACAACAGCAAAATGCTAATGTTGGCGCGAATGCTGAGGCTAGAATGTTAGAGACTTTTCTAAGGAACCATCCCCCTGTTTTCAAAGGAATGTATGATCCAGACGGAGCACAGACGTGGCTCAAGGAGATTGAAAGATTTTTCCGTATTATGCAATGCACTAAAGTTCGGAAGGTGCGATTTGGTACACATCAGTTGGCTGAGGAAGCTGATGATTGGTGGATTAGTCTTCTACCTACTCTAGAGCAGGATGGCGCGATTGTTACTTGGGTTGTGTTTAGGAGAGAGTTCCTAAACAGATACTTTCTGGAAGATGTTCGCGGGAAGAAAGAGATTGAATTCCTGGAGTTGAAGCAGGGTGACATGTCAGTGTCCGACTATGCTACAAAGTTTGTGGAGCTGGCTAAGTTTTACCCGCACTACACTGCTAAGAACGCCGAGTTTTCCAAGTGCATCAAATTTGAAAGTGGCTTGCGTGCTAAGATCAAGCGGGCAATTGGATATCAGCAGATCCGTAACTTGATTGAACTAGTGAGCAGTTGCAGAATCTCTGAGGAGGATACGAAAGCACATTACAAAGCTGTAAGTGAAAAGAAGAGTAAGAATCAACAGGGTCGTCATAAGCCTTACAGTGATTCCGCTGATAAGGATGAGCAAAAAGTGAGTGATGAGAAGAGACCTAAGAGGAAAGAGGCTCCTAATGAAATTGTCTGTTACCGATGCGGAGAGAAGTGTCACAAGAGTAATGCTTGTACTGATGTGAAGCGGTGTACCCGTTGTGGCAGAAAAGGACATACGATTGCAGAGTGTAAGCATGAAGATGTTGTGTGTTTCAATTGCAATGAACAGGGTCATATTGGGTCGCAATGCGAGAAACCTAAGAAGACTCAGGCTAGTGGAAGGGTATTTGCTTTAATTGGAACTCAGACAGCGAATGAGGATCGCCTGATCTGAGGTAAATTTTCGAGAACGAAAATTCTATAAGTTGGGGAGAGTTGTAACGCCTGTTTTAATTTATTTAATTATTTAATTGAGTCTAGAATTTATTAAGAGAGTTTAGAATATATTTATATGATTATATGATTTATTAAGTGGCTTTTATATTATTTAATAGAATAAGATTAGAAAATAAAATAATATTGAGTTTAGGGGTTGTTATGAGATTTTAGAAAGTTTGGGGGGGGGGGGGGGGGGGGGGGGGAAGAGAAATAAGATAAGATAGATGGTGGAGTTATAAGTAGGAAAGACCGAGTTTAGAAAAACAGAACGTACGACCAATTTTGGAGAAAAGGGAGAAAAAACCAAGAGAAGGGAGAAGCACATAAAGGCTGCGATTTTCATATTCTAAGGTAAGGGTGAGACTAGCATTCAATTCTATTAAGTCTGTAATTCTGATGATTAAATTTAACAAGTGTAGGATTGAATTAGAGAAGTTGGAGAATTAGGGTTAAAGTGAGAAATTGAGGATTAATTGATGTAGAACTGTTAGATTGATGTAGAAACTGTTTACAGGCCTTAGATACTCCATAGAATGATTACAGAAATTAGTTTTGAGGTTTAAACCATGTGAATAAGTGAATTTTCGTGAAAACTGCACTTCTGCCCGAGCCAACATTCATCGCTCGCCTCCCGAGTGATGATCCTCGCCATAGCGAGTGATGATCTTCATCGCTCGCCTCGCGAGTCATACCCTGGAACTCGCCATAGCGAGTGTGACTAGTGAGTCAACATGATTTTGTAGCTTTGACCCTTAAGTTGAAGCTTAGATGATTTTGAGTTCCCGAATATGTATAATAATGATTAGGCAAGTTTTTAGATTGAGATTGAACTTGGGAAGTTTAGAAATAGGATTTTTGGGTGAAAAATGTCAAGTTCCCGAGAGCACCCATTTCTTGTTGGCCAAGGTGAGTAGCTTACTCGCCAAGGCGAATAGCCACTTTTCTGAACTCGCCATAGCGAGTAATGTCCCTCGCCTCGCGAGCCCCTATAAGAGAGAATGGTTGTTTAGGATTTTGCGATCTTTGTCGCACGAGTTGTTGAGAGTTGAACCTTGGGTAGTTATGAATATTATTTGTAATATTAATGATAATCTGTGAAGCTGATATATGATGAATTAATGTTGCTTATAATGTTATATAATTGTATATACATTACATGACTTAAGTTTGATAATTGAGTTGCTGATTTATATCCGATATTATTATATCATGATGGTTTGCATACTGCCTATGTTGCTGTTGTTATTTAACTAAGCTGCATGAGTCGGTCTAAGTTGATGAAGATGTTGATGTTCCAAATTATTGGACTAATATAAGAAGTTGTCGAATTAAGTTGTTTAAGAGGTCGAGTCCATGCATTAACATTTCATTGTTGGGGGCTTGATGCTCTGGAGCTTTGTACTCACCACGTTGGAGCATTAGCTCAAATTAGCGATGGGGGCTTGATGCCCTAGAAGTATAATAATACTCAAATAGCGATGGGGGATTGATGCCCCGTATTGGTACCACATGCATATAAGAGGTCTAAGTTGCATAGTCGAGTTAGAGTCGCATTGTCGAGTCAAGGATGTTTATGTTGATAAATTGTGAAGTTGTAATTGTTTATACAAACTATGATTGAAGTGTTAAATGATATATTATTATCTATAATGAATGTTAAGATGATTTGATGTTGACTAAATATAATTGTTGAATTATATGCTTAATATTATTGTTTTGTGAAATCTCACCCCTTCTGCTTGGAAATGTTGCTCTTCCTATGAGTAACTTGCAGGTGATCGTTAGTAGGTGGTTGTTGTTGCTGTCGTGAGTGACTTATTCCTCACTGAGTCTTATGATGCTCTGATACGTAGCGGGATGGGATCTTTTGTGGCTATTTTCTATTCCTTTACGTATTGTTTATGTTTTAATATGGCCTGTGTGCGAAAGACTTATCTATGTTAATGAATTTAATCCGCTGCAAAGTTTGAAATAATATGTTGATGATTTTTGGAAAGATGATTAATTAATTATCTCATCTTAATCTTAATTATATATATTTGCATTATTTTTTTTTTAAAAGTACACGTGTCACCTCTCTATTCTAAACATCATTTAATGTGATCTCATTTAATGTTATGAAATGATCCATTCTTAATGTTATTCATGTAACCGAAAATATTAATTTGTCTTTATTAAGAAGATTATAAGCCAATGTAATATCCATGTAACTCAAAAAAGTTATGATACAACAACTTTCTAATTGGCTGAAGGTGTTAATCACGTCATTAAAAAGAGTTCCTCCAATGGTTGTTTAACATGTGTCAATTTTGTTTTGTTGAACCAATCATATTGCTTGATTTTGGTTTTATTGTGTCATATATATTTTTTATATTGCTTCAAATATACTATACTTAAGCTCTTAACCTATATATACTAGATGTTTTATTTGGTTCTTTTATCCGCTTTCTTCTTCTCCCGGTATTCTAAAATAAAAAACATATGCAGAAATAACTAATATATGCAATATTATCTTTCTTGCACATATTATTATGTATATTTTTAAATCTTTAAAAGTGTTTTGATAACTTCTCTTAATCTATTAATGTTGAATTATTCATTACACAACAGATTCAACCACCTATTAGCTTCTTATGTTTGTTTTGATTCATGTTGTGCTTGATTCTTCCATAAATTTCTTTCTCTCTTATTTTTTCGTTCAATTTTTTGTGTCTATTGAATCAATTTATTTTGGATTTTTTTTCAGATGTTCAATTGTTTCAGGTGAAGAAAGACTATAAATGATTGATGCGAGTGATGATGAAATTAACACCATTCTTCAAGAACATATGCAAGATTTGAAGGCCTATCATATTTCTCTATACATTGTTTCTTATTACCAAATTCGTGTCAATTTATTATTCATTTCATTGATAAATTATTTTATGGTTATTACTATATTTTTATAATATACAAATCCATGTAGAAAGTTTATACTTTCACAATTATGGAATGAATTTCGATTTGAAATTTCTACCTAAGGCATGAGTTAAAAGACATGAATAATATATAATTTTTCTCGCAATGCATGGGTTAAAGGATATGAATAATATTTGTTTTTTCTTGCATTTGTTCGCACACAAAAAATGCATATCATATAATCATTTATAAAAACTAATTATTCTTTAATTATTGTTTTTCTATTATTTTTCTTCTTTTTATGCGTGTGATGCGATGATAGAACCCAATGTAGGCTACACCTGAAGTTTCAACATTATGATAATTTGTTTTGTTAGTTTTTGAGTGTCATTTCTATAATATTTTTAATCTTAAATTTTAGTTGTTAATGTCATTCACTTTCATTCAATTTTTTTGTCAAGACAATATATTTTTTTTATTCAACATCTATTATTTGAAATTAATTCACTTTTGGTCTTTGGTGGAATCCGAAATGGGAAAATTGTAGATGCATTATGCTAAGTTAACAAAATACATGTTAATTTGACATTTTAAATTGACGTGGAATATTTTAATGAGTTAATGTTTTAGTAGCATAATTACTCAATTATGTCCATTTTCTTCAACAAACCCATACAATTATCAACAATTCACTATTTTCCCTTACCTTTTCTCTCATGTTCAAATTCATTTTTCAACTGATTTCCTTTCCTAATTTATTTTCTCTCTTCTCATTAAATAAATGAGTGAAACCACCCGTCTATGAAATGCCGCCAACCCACATTTTCTTTATACCACGTTGTGCCTATGGCCTTATTTGCTTATTTCACCATATCATAGATACAAAGAGTCTTACGCTTAAGGAATATATGTTAATGTGTCATGTGTGAGTTAAACTTTACACGTTAGATGAAAGAATGGATATTGAGTGTAAGATGACCCATATACATAATGTCTTAAACTTATTTACGAAGATGTGGTGTCAATCTCATATATGAGGTTTCTCTTAGCCAAGTACGATGATCCAACCCATTGTAGCTCCCTCAGAACTACAAACGCTGTGATGAAATATTTTGTTAGTTTTTGAATATCATTTGCTTATTTTTAATATTAAATATAATTATTTTATGTTATTTCAAATTCCTTCTTTTTTTGGTCTTTGGAAGAATCTAACAATGGAAAAACATGAGAATATTATGATTGATAATTATGAAATGCTAAGTATCGCAAGAGGTAATTTCAAACCTTCATGATATGTTGATATGGCAACATAACCCCATGATTTTCGTAAAATCCGGTATTAAAGTAAAGAAAATTGTTTTGCTCCAGCACTCCTATTTTGTCCTATTTTAACCATTCATAATTAAAATTAATAATATTACTTTGTCAAAAAACTCCTATTTAACCACAATACACCTTCGTGAATGTTTCGGGAAGAAAAAATTTGCTGCATATAGCAGCACTCTTGATAAATTAGAGAAATAATTTGATGAGTTACAAATACGTGAGAATACAAATAAATGAAATAATGGTTAAAGTTTCAATTTTTCTATTTTGCAATACATATTGTTATATGTATATATTTGCATTGAAACCATTTGATTGTCATTTTTATTTCTATAAATACAATAATGGATGGTTAGTTAATATTATATGTTTCTATAAAATAATTGATAATGATAATTGCTATAACTTTCTAATTCTGACCTTGGACTATTGAGATCTGCATGATCCAAAGATTATGTGTTTGCTTCCATTGTGTCAGAGTAATCAGTAATGGTCTTGAAATTATCTCAATTCCTTCATGATTGAATTCAGCAGATTAATTACTGCTTTCAAGGTCCAGTTTCAAGGTGGGTGTTACGGGTTTGCATCACGACATCGTGTTCTAAAAGATCTGTTTCAGATTGTTTGACTTGAAAGGGTCAATTATAATTTGTTGTTGTTTTGCAGAGAGTTGATGGATCATTAATAAATGAGAGAATCGAGGACAACAAATGCACTCATTGCTCTATAGAGTTTATATTATTAACGAAGCTATTAAAACTTACAAAACATGTATGCATACATTATTTTCTAAATAATAAAAGCATGAACTTTTCCTACTTAAAAAATCATGATTTTTTTTATTTCTATTAACATTTTTGCATTAAACTGCCTTGTTATTGTTTTCGTCGTTTTCGTCAAATAAAATATATGTGTGGCTAAAAGAAGGTAACGCTTCAATGTTTCATAAATATTAGTAATTATTTAGCATTTTAAGTAATATTATGTCGGACTACCCATAGTTCATAAGGGCTATTTCTAAAAGGTATTAGACTATATATATTGGGCCAGGATAAAAAGTGCTAAAAAAGTTGGATTTCAATTTTAAGGTCTCAACCCTACGTTTTATTCAGTTTGGTAGAACGACCATATGGGCTGAATTATTTTGACGACTTTAATTGATTTGGATTAATGAATTCTTATTAGGTTTGATTTTTTTTCATTCTATATTTTCTTATTTGAAATTAAGAGATTATGGAAATGGATCTGACCTATTTTCATGATTTAATAGATAACAATATTTTAATTTTTAAATAAATAAATACACAGTTTTCGATATAGTACTTGGATTTTTTTATTTCGTGATGTATGTTCTTTAGAAAAAAGTTTCTTAAATATTCTTTGATGATTTGGGCAAACCTGATTGAACTTTCTTCATTCCAATTGAGCAAATATTTAATAATTAACTTTTTTATGGGAGATTTATTATTTAGTTGCTTAATATAGATTTCCATAATTCGTGCATATTTGAGTAGTCTCTAGTCGGTCATTCAAGATATGGACCAGTCCAAAGGTGGACCTTAATCATTAGTATTTTTAAAATATTTTTAATTATTATTATTATCAATATAAAAAATAAATTAAAATTTTTGGTAAAGCTAACTTAGAGCATTTATTTAGAGATTTGGCAATCACCCATATGAATTTAAAGAAGAAGAAGAGAGTAATGATATAACAAAATAAAATATCAACACACATGAAAACTTACAAAACATGGTCCGGAAAACATACAATATAATTACAAAAGTTATATTTGACTATATCTTGACATTGTTGTCAACTTACTAACTATGGTTTTGATTTAAAATTATAATAACAAACGATAATCTATGAGTCCCTAAAAAAATTAATGAGAATTGATTTTTTAATTGTCTTTTTATATATGTTAATAGTGACAATTAATGTTTTTATATGCTATCAATCACATCTATCGTGTTACCAAATGTATCAAGAGTTTTCCCTAAAAAAAAAGTATCAGAGTTTATTGTAATTTATGTTAATAATTTGGCCCCATAAATAGAATTTAGATACCTTTGTTGACAAAAAACAAAAGTTCATGTTTACAATTTTGAGCAAGAGATTTATAAATAAAATAAATATTATATAGTTTAATTATTAATTCTTGTGAATCTTGCAAAAATAAAAAGTTTATTTGCACATTAATATTAACCTACAAAATAAAATGATCATAAGAATATTTCATAACAAAATAAATCATATTTTCCTATTTAGGTTAATGAATACATTTTTTTAGGGAAGACTAACGAATACATGAATGACACAATAAAATCTATAATAAAAAAAAAAACAACAATTCATAGATAAGTCCATAAAAAAAATATCATTCTCCAATAATGATGTATATAAAAAACAATAACACAAAAAATAAATTCCTTAAGGGAGGGAGGGAGGGAGGGAGAGGGGGAGAGAGAGAGATATGATGAAAATGATGACAAACATATTGACTATATATAGGAAAAAAAATAAAGTAAATGTTATAATGATGACATGTTATCTCAATTTTGATTGGTCGGTAATTTCAATCATGAATCATGATTGGCTGATAATTTAAATCATGAATCATGCTCAATTTTTATTGGTTGATAATACAAAATTTATTAATGATAAGCTATTAAAATGTTATAATTTCCATTTTTATTTTTAATAAATTAATTGAAATAAATCAAATTTGTGTGAGTGATGCAAATGACATAAATAACATGTGAGTAAATATGTGATGATTTGAATATTTGATCAAACAATTAATGAGAGGAAGCAAGAAGGAGTGACAAGTGTACTTTTCAAAAAAAAATAGTGCAAATATATATAATAAAGATAAAGATAAAGATAAAGATTGTAATTATTAATTATTTTATAGAAATGTATCATACCATATTAACCATCTATTATCGTATTTATAGCAATAGCAATGACAATCATATAGTTTCAATGCAAAGATATTCATATGGAAACATGTATTGCAAAATAAATGAGGATGCAACCTTCTTTCCTTTCAAATTTGAAAATTTAACCATTCTTTCATTTATTTACATTCTCATGTATTTCATCTATTATAGCCCATAATTTGTGCATTTTATTTTGTTTTTTCATACATATGAAACTCATTTATAACCCATCAAATTATTTTCATAATTTATCGATCATAAAAGTTTATAATAATCCAGAAGTCCTAGCTCAACTGGCAAAATGCCGAAATTGTTAGGCCGGATGCCATGACCGGGGTTCGAACCCCGGTACCTCCACTTGTGTGTGTGAGTTTATAATGGCTTTGCCATTTCGTCTATCTACCAAAAAAAAAAAAAAAAAGTTTATAATAAACATGTATTTTGTCAACTCAACATAACACATTAGCATTTATTTCACGGTTAGACCCCACCAAGACCATAAGTAAATGAATATAAAAAAATGAAATAGTTAATATATTGAATATAAAAATAAAAAAATCTACAAATAACATCCAAAAACTAACAAAACATTTCATCATAACGTTTGTAATTTTGAGGGAGCCTACAATGAGTTTGATCATCACATTTGGTTACGAGAAATCCCAGAAGTGAGATTATCAACATATCTTCTTCAAAAACCTTAAGATATCTTTATCTTTATTATATATATTTCCCTTAATTTTTTTTGATAGTACACGTGTCATCCTGAAATTCTAATGTGCATTTAATGTTTTTGTGTGCAACTGATACACAATTTGTGCAAGACTTATGTAATTGACATTATTATGCAAGTGGACGAAAAGGCTTATAATGACAAAAGAATAAATGGAATATTTTATTTAAATTATTTTTTCTAATTAATGTGATAGTAATTTCATTACTAAATTAAGGGCATAATTGATGTGACTTACTTGCTTATTTTTTCCTATAAATATAGTTTGTCAGTCTCAACATTTTCACATCATTTAGAATTCTTACGAAAATTTTAAAATTATTCTCAAAATCTCTCTTTTATTTTATTGAAACACTCTTCTTCTTAACATATTTTTTTCGTCACTCTAATTTCGAAAATTGATTCAATTTATGATATTACTCCACTATATGTTGTATATATCCATGTATTTTGTTCAAATTCACCCTATGATGGATACCATATATCTAACCATGGAGATTTTGAAATGTTTATGTGCCAAGAGAAAATTAGAAAATGTAAATATTTTTTTAGAGAATGTCGATTTGTTGGATTTTTCTTCATTTGTAATATATGTGAGTATTTGGTTCCATGTTCCATTGAGATTTTACCTTAGATCGTTGGTCAATTCTGTTTGAATATTTTTTTGAGATTTTGCAGTGGTTGTGTTTGATTCCTATTTCTACTTATTTCATGATGGATTTTGATTTTTTGTGTTATTTTCTTTTGGTTGTCATTGTAACACTAAGATCAAACATTTTTCTATCCAAGATCTATTGTTTAATTTATTCATATTTTGATGTGTATATATACATGCCCATGGTTTGTAATCATTTTTATATATAATCAATTCCTTTTTTAGACATAATTGAAAAGTACCTAAATTAGAGTGATTTTATTTGCCAATATACGACGACTGTGACTGGGTGAGTGCTCTCAAGTTGAGATTGAACTGGTCTATAATATGATCTTAATTTATTTCTCCTAAAAATATTTATTCATTTTATATATTTATAATTTAATTGAGAATAATTATTATACTCCAAACAATCTTTATCTCTATTATAAAAATTTGGCTTCATGATTTTAAAATGTACGTGTGTCACTTCTCCTTTCTAATGAGCATCAATGTCTAATCCTTCTCATAAAAATTGTTTACACATATGATCCATTTCGCAAGACAATGTCAATGTAATTTAGCATTAATTATAGGGAATAAAAAGAAATAAAATCTCCACAATTTTATTTTGAATTGAAACAATATCTACTATACTAATTGATTACCTTAAATTATATCTTTTCAAAAAAATAAAAAATGATCTTAACTCTATTATGTTACAGAGACGAAAATTAACATGGTAAAAAAAAAAAAAATCAATTGCCACAAAAATGATATGAACGAAAAATTGGTTTAATGGTATGTCAAAAATAATAATTCTTAATGGTAAAAAAAAAAAAAAGCCAATTAAATATAATATAAAGACTAATATTATATATTTGTATTATACGATTCATTTTCTAATAGAGGAAAAAATAAGTATTTGATTGATTGCATTTTTTTAAAAATACGTCTCAATTTTTAATAGAAATTAATGTCTCAATTTAAATGCATATTATATCAGTTTCTAATTTAACCCTTAAAAAAAATCAGTTTCTAATTTAAATGCATATATTATCTCAATCAATTATGTTTAATGGTATGAAACAAATAAGTATTAATTTTAAAATGTTTCTAAAAATAAGTAAGCCTATTAATTCTGTTTAATAGTATACGTTTGCAAAAAAAAAAAAAAAATCAACTGCATATATCTACTTATATAGTATACGTTTGTAAATGTTTTTTTTCAACGGTTTTGTAAATGTATTTTACCAAAGGTATATTTCTACAAATAAGTAAACCAATCAAATTTTATAACGTCGTCGTCACATTTTAACACTTAAACCAATAACAATGTAGCATGTGGCATCTTTTATCTAATAATCCAATCAGAATACATTGTTTTTTTTTATTTGCATCATATTTGTTATTTAATCAAATTGCACTTTACGTATACCATTTATCTACATATGCTTTATGTTTCTTCAATCATTCCATCTTCCTATTTCTCTTCCATATAGCGTTGTCAAAATCTTAAAAAATTATCATGGTACCAAAATATAATTACATCTATCATATCAACCCGATCAAAGTTGGTTCCACCCTATTTTTCATCATGGTGCCTATAAATATTGCTACAACTGACTTCTTTAAATCTCGCATATTTTTCTTTGGTTCTTAATTCTTTTGAGTTTGCATTATATTAAAAACCATCATTTTATGTTCAAACATCTTTCTATCTCTCTATATGTTTATATGTTTCAGACTATGTCTCTTTTTTGTTCAATTTTCTTCTTTTTTAACAAGGAGTGAAATATGTTGATTGTTCTTCGACCAATTATTTTTTGGGTTTGTCTAAATTTTATTGATTTGTTCTATTTTTTTTTTCCAGTTATTTAAATTCATTCAAAAAATAGAAGCACGAGACTACAAGGATTGAAGTTCAACACTATAAAGAATATTATTTTTAGGGGCACCACAAATATTTTAGAGTTGTATATTTTACAGAACTAATAAGTTGTACAACATCTCATAAATATTTGTATATGTATTTGTATACATACAAAGTTGTATATCTTAATGAATGCATGCGTTGTAGGGTTGTATATTTCTAATCGGACAACAAAATATTAAATGCCTTTGCTATTAATTTTTTTGGGTGTTCAAAGAACTCTGATCTACAAATTTAAGGAGTTAAGGAAGGAAAAAGTCTATTCTGAGTAACTTTGGTGTTGCTACAAATCTTGATCTTATTGGACAAAAAAAACAAGACAAATTTTGCTATTATTTTAATTTATTTTAATTAGGCAGTGTTTTGATTTGCATCAATTTATTTTAATTTTCATTAGACAATCATTAAACTGTGATAAATAAATAATAAATAGTTACAAAATCAACTCGATCACGAAATTTTTCTTTACAACATAAATGATATCTTTTTCATGATTTCATGATTAATGAAGCAACCAAGTAAGAAAATTGACTTTAATATGTAAATGATAACTCTTAATCTAATGAGAAATTAAGATGTGTAATTTTTATGTTGTTGAGCCAATCATATTGCCTAATTTTGGTTTTATTACATCATTTTATTTAATTTGCTTCAAATAATATTTTACTTATACTATTAACCTATATGTACCTTATTTTTGTTCAATCATTTCATTTGCATATTTCTCTTTCGTACAATGTTATAACGACATTAAGATCGGATAACATCTCTGAGATCAGTCCGATGAAGGAATCATAGAGCATATGCGTTCAAATTGTTCGTAATTCGTTCATGATGTCAATCGTGACACACTTGTTTACTTGAGAAATATTCAAATGAATACTGCTCCCAAAACAAAACAAAAAAAATAATAATCAAATGAATAGCTCTTCAAATGAATATACATGTCAATCTATTCATAAATTAGGCATTATCCACAAGTGATTACACGGACATAAATTTTTTAATTGTCTTCAATGATATTCATTGTGCCATTTTTCATAAGGAAAATAAATAATTAGGGGTCTTATTAGCAAAACATATAAGGCAAAAGGTATTGGATCCATTTCCATTCTAATGAAAATTGTTTGACAATGACAATAACAAGAATATTTGTGGGATTTGGGAAGACATGTGTGAGGAATTTATGGATTTCAAATAAATAAAATATCTTTGTTTTTGTTAAATTAAAATAACTTTTTTTTTTTAAAGAAATATCTTTGTTTTTTTTTTTGCATCAAAATACATATATATACCAAATACCGATATATTTTTAACAAAAAAATACCAAAATATTAATGTGCACTCCACCATTCTTAATTTAGACTTTGACTGTAATATCAATCTTGACAAAGTTTGGAACATATTTCAAAACCAATTGGACAAACTACTCATAAACCTCTAGCAAAACTTAATTTTAGTTATCAATAATGTTTCCTTTCATATAGTGTATCCTCTAATTTGGTGTTGAACTAATATTTAAATTCTTTATAGAAGAAGTAATCACATTTGGTGCTTTGAATATAATTTCTTCTGGTGTAGTTAACTTTTGGAGGACCTAAACATATTTACAATTTAATGTTAGTATATTTTTAATTATGTGCGCAAATTCACTTATGAAAAAATAAAATTAAAAATTAGGGCAACATAAACCTAACAAAATAGAATAAAAATAAATAAAATTAAAAAGATCAACAGATAAAAATATCATTGTAATGAGTTTTTGTCAAAGCACCAACAATACACATATCATGAGTTCCCGTGAGCTTAGCTCACTTGGTAGGGACACTGGATAATGTATGCAAGGTCCAGGGTTCAAACTCCGGCCACCACAAAAAAAATACACATATCATAAAATATGTTACCCTTTTGGAAAACCGTATTACATGGGCTCTCATATCCTTAATCAACAGTAAATATCATGCATTCCATCTCTTTCAACATGCCTCATTAAATATGACAATGCAATGTAATGTGCAAGGGTTGGAGTCCGAATTCAATTTTGAATGATTTTATAAAATTCAAATTTCTTCTATCTATTTATCATAACAAAAAAAAATCATTATATCTAATTAGAAGGATTTCCTCAAATCCAAATGACTTTCACTTTCATTCGTATTCATATTAGCGATGTTAAATTACATAACGCTATAAACTACTATCAATTAGACTCTTATAATATTATAGAATATCATTCAGATTTTAGATGTAGTCACATTTACTATTGATATACATCTCAAATATGGTAACCTCAGGTTGAGAAAACATATGTGAAACTAAAAAAAAAATGCTTAAATGCATGTTAAAAAATAAGGTCAAACATAGACACATCATGTTCAAAAAGGTTCGTTGGTGGTGGTTTCATATAGAGCGATTTATGTTCACCTAGTTATTAAGTAGAAAGAAAGAAAATTAAAAGGAAGAAACAAATATGAAAAAGGAGTTTGAACATGAGAGAAGATGAGGAAACAAGGTATTATGTGTTTTGTTCGCAAGAGTATATGGAATAATGGGAGTTGTTGGTAATATTATGAGTTTGTTGAAGAAGTTTGATATTTCTGGATAATTATTTTACCAAAAAAATAGATCCAATTAAAAAAAATGCTAGGTAATTTTAAATGTCTAATGAACATATATTTTGTCAACTCGGTTTTCCATTAGATTCAAAAAATCAGTTTTTCATTATCATTTGTCACCAAAGACTGAAAGTAAATGAATTTGAAATAACAGTGGTTGAATGAAAAGATTCACTGGAAGATAATGATATCCAAAAACTATATTTTAAGCAAACAAATTAAACAAATGACATCTCAAAACTAATGAAATAATAGTTCATCATAAGTTTGTGACTTTCGAGAGATCCTACATCAAGTTTGATCATCATATTAGACGAAGAGAATCAACACAAGTGATTTTGACACCACATTTCACCATAAAATTTAAGGCATTAGATATATGGATGATGAAAACGAACAAAAAAAACTGGTATGAAAGTGAACAATATGAACATTACAAATAGTATGGAAGCGAATGACTTCCAATGACAAAACTTCAAGATAAAAAATCAAACAAATTACATCCAAAGTTTAACAAAACAGTTTATCATATTTTTGGGACTTCTATGGAAGCCTAAATTAGGTTGGATATTCATATTAGACCAATAGCAACCACGCAAGTGAGATTGACACCAAATATTCACACAAAGTCTGAAGGCACCAGGTATATGAGATATCATACTTATATGTTATCCAAAATATACTCTTTCATCTACTATGTAGAACGATAACTCATACTTGACACATTAAAATCATTTAATCAAGTATGTGACTATCTGCATCCCTAATTATGTGACATAATCATATAAAAACAAACAGAAATACAACATGTTCAAAAAATGTGAGTTGGTGGTGATTTTATAGAGGGGGGTTTATGTACCTTTATTTCATGAGAATAGAGAACGGAAATTAGAAGAAAACAATGAATACGAAAAAGAAATTTGAACAAGAGAGAAATGATAAAGAAAAAAATGTAGTGTGTACTTTTTTTATGAGTATAGGAAATAGAGTTAGTTGTCGGTAATTTTATGGGTTTGTTGAAGGAGTAAGATACTTCTTGGTAACTATTTTACCAAAAAATTATACTTAATTAAAAAAATGTCACATTATTTTAAAATGTTTACTAAATATGTATTTTTTCAACTTAGTATAACACATGAACATTTTTTTCATTGTCACATGCCACCAAAGACCAAAATTGAAGGAATTTAAAATAATAGAGGTTGAATAAAAAATAGCATTAAAGAGAAAGACATCCAAAAACTAAATATTTAGATCAAAAAAACCAGACAAAAGGCATCCAAACATTACTAAAATAGTTCATCATAATGCTAAGACTTAGAGTTCAAAGGGAGACTACACATGGAGCATACACTGAGTTGAATCATCATTTTTGGTTAAAGGCAATCACGCAAGTGAGATTGACACCACATCTTAACTTAAAATGTCAAATAAGCATTTATTGTTCAATTCAGCATAAAACATCTACAGTTTTCTATTTTCAGATCCCGCCAAAGATCAAAATTGAATTTTTTTGAAATAAGCACATCCAAAATATAAAATTTAAGATATAAATTTCCACCACTCTAATTCACCAAAAAATCTTAAGGCATTATGTATATGAGTTTTTCCACTTATATTTTTCTCACCATCTAATCTTGCATCCAATATAGAATATAAACTCACATATGACACATTAGCATATCTCTCTCAAGTGTGGGACTCTCTGCATTTGTGATTTATTGACATAAACAAGTAATATGAAATTGGATCACTACATGTAAAACATGTGGGTTGATGGTTGTTTCATGGATGAAGGTTTACGTTTCTTTCTTACAAGAAAGAAGAGAAAACAAATTATAAATAGAAAGACGATGAAAAAAAGAATTTTAAGAAGAAAGAAATGATAAGAAAAAAAAAGGATGGTGTGCGCTATCTATGAGAATATAAAAAATAGAGTTAATTGTTGATGATTTTACAGTTTTGTTGATGGAATTAGAGATTTTGACGTAATTATTTTACCAAAAAAATTAGAGTCAATAAAAACACACTGCATCCTTTAAAAAATTTAATAAGCATGCATTTTGTCAACTGAACATAACACATCTACATGATTCTATTGTCACATTCCACCAAAAAATCAAAAGTGAAGGAATTTAAAATAATGGAGGTTAAATAAAAAAATAGCATGAAAACGAATGACATCCAATAACTAAAATTTAATATAAAAAAAATCAAATGACACTCAAAAACTAACAAAATGTTCATCATATTTTCGGGACTTACGGGGGATTCTACACCGAGTTTGATCACCATATTATAGTAGAAACCACACAAGTGAGGTTGATATCACATATTTATGCAAAATCTTATGACATCATGTATATGGGTCATCTTACTTATATGGTGTTCAAAATCCACTTTTTCATCCTATATAAAACTTTAACTCACAATTGACACGTTAATATCTTTTAATCAAGTGTATGACTCTCCATCCATGTTTGTAATTATGTGACGAAGCACATGTTCAAAAAGGTTGGTTAGTGTGGTTTCATGGAGGGAGATTTATGTTTCTTTCTCCCATGAGAAGAGATAAAGGAATTTAGAAAGAAAAAATAGTATGAAAAAGGAATATTAACATTAGAGAAGATAAAGGAAAAAATAATTATTGTGTTATATTTGTGGGAGCAGATAGAATAGCATGAATTATCGATAATTTTATGGGTTTGTTGTACGAGTTAGAGATTTTTGAGTGATTATTTTACAAAAAAATTATACTCATTTAGAAAAAACATTACATAATTGTAAATGTCTAATAAGCATCTATGTTGTCAACTCAACATAACATTTATGCAATTTCTCATTGTCACATGTGTTGGGTAATCAAGTGTGAGTGATTATGTCCCACATTGAATAGTGTCATACCCCAATTTTTGACCTAAGGCCCCACTGACACATGTCACTTGACTCTGATCGATCTCTGATTTTTCAGTAAAAAAATTCGGCAGGGAGGTATTTTAAAATACCTCATTTTTTTATTCCGAGTCGGACCCTCTTTTCTCTTTTTATTTTCTTTCCATCTTTTTATTAATTTTAATTTTAATATTAGTTACTTTTTTTATATTTAATAATTTTTATTTTCCATCTTTTAATTTTATTTTTCTTTAAATAATTTAGTTTAATTTTTTTTATTATTTTATTTCATATTAGATTTATTTTATTTCTTTTTAATTAATTAGTGTCCAAAAAAATAAAATAAAGTGTCAATAGATCCAAAATAAAATGTACAAGGTCTAAAAAAATTTCAAGTTAAGTGTCAACTTTAACATTCCTTTTTCAAAATTCACCATAATTGTCCATCATTTCCATTAAACCAATTTTACTTTCTTCATCAACCTCCTCACCTATAAATAGAGCTCTCATTCCACACAATTTCACACACCAAAAGTTCTCTTGAGTTGTCAAAGAACTTTTCTCTCTTCTCCCTCTTTAGCTTGTGTTGACGAGCTATTCTTTTCTTCTCCCTCTTTTTTCTGTCCCTTCGGAAAAGTCCCTTCGGTAATTTTTGTCCCTTCGGTTGTCAATTTCTTTTATTTTCTTGCATTTTATTTCTTTTTAGCATTTTATTTTATTTCTATTTAGCATTTTAATTATTGTTATTTATTTTTCAGCAATTAGAATGTATTTAGGTGCAATGTAAAATATAAATGAGAAAAGTGTGCGGGTGTGTGTGTCCTTTTATTTCTTTACCGCATTATATATATATCCAAAAATGCAAAAAAATTAGATTAGGGATTTTGTGGTGATCCAACGTCACTACAAAAATCCACGCGCTTTTATTTTTATTGCTCCGTTAGTTTAATTTTTATTTAATATTCCAAAAAAAACAACAAAAAACATGCAAATAATCAAAATTACAAAAATATTTTCATAATAAACCTTGATCCAAATCAAGTGACCGCATTTTTATTTTCTTTTCTTAATCAAACTTCAATCAATTTAACTTTATTTTAAGTCTCTTTTTTTCAATATTAAAAAACACAAACAAATACTCATTTGTCACTTGACTTTTCATTTTAAAACCTTTTTCAAAACTAATAAAAAACACTCAACAAATCAAACGTCAATTTCTGCCCCGAACTACGAGGTTTTGATCCCTCACGGGTACGTAGGCAGAGGACCATGTCCTTCCAAATCAATAAAAATGTAGATAATACGTCTTTATTTTTCCACATTAATTCCTTCTTTTCAAAAAAATAAGCAAGCAAGTTATAGCACATTAATTAAATAAACTCAAGAGGTTCTCGTAGAGTACTGCAAATATTTAGGGTGCTAATACCTTCTCTAAATATAACCAACCCCTGAACCCTAAATCTCTCAATATGGGGTGTTTTGAACTTTTTCCCCTTTTTCTTAAAAATTAAATGTTCAGTCGTGAAATAAATTAGTGAGTCAAAAGCTAATCAAATAGCCTTGATCTCCGAAATATGACGCGACAACTAGGAATGGAGGAAACAAAAGATATATAAGAGAAAGAACTCATAAAGCCATTGTCTTAAGGTTTTGGGTAAGAGTGTGGTGGTTTAAGTCTCTTATATATGATCCTAGAGACCTAGACGTTTAACCTATTGTCTCCTCCGGGGGGTCCTCGGACTCCCCAACAACATGCACTAAAGACAAAAAAAAAAAAAAAGAACTTGAAATAATAAAGGTTGAATGAAAAATTTCGAAAAAACTAAAAGAACAGTTCATCATCATCACATTAGACTAACAAATACCACAAATGTGAGATTGACACCACATCTCCACCCTAAACCTTAAGGCATTAGGTATATGAGTCTTATCACTTATTTATTGTTCGACGGTTACTCTTGCAGTCAATGCGAAACTTAACTCACACTTGACACATTAACATTTATTCCTTAACTACGAGACTCTCCGCATCGGTGGTCTACCATCATGAACCAATGCCACTTCCCCACAAATTCGAATCGGGTTATGATATTATCGTCGGGCCTTCTAAGGGAATCAACATTGGTGTGAGTCGATTTATTAGATAAAGAGCAACCACGCAAGTGTAAAAGTTTGTTCAACATCCACTGTTCTATTCAATGTTAGACCGTAACCACAAATTCGAATCGGGTTATGATATTATCGTCGGGCCTTCTAAGGGAATCAACATTGGTGTGAGTCGATTTATTAGATAAAGAGCAACCACGCAAGTGTAAAAGTTTGTTCAACTTCCATTGTTCTATTCAATGTTAGACTGTAACCGACACTTGATAAATCACAACATATTATCGCCTCAAGTATCGAGAAGTTCTAGCCCGTGCTTGGCACGGGTCCACATACTAGTTTATTATATTTTAGAAGTGTAGCATTCCGTTATATGTTGTTTACTCTGATAAACATTTATGAAATTTTTAAGTTGGGAAAACGGGGTGTTACATCCGACGCGGTGGTGGGGTCGTTTTCCGGTGCGGTGGTCGCCGAGAAAATTCACCCGTTCGTGGTTTTTCTTTGTGGGTTTTGTAGATAATATGAAGGAGAGTATGTTTATGGTGGTGGTTTGTCATGAAACAATATGCGGTGGTCTAGATCTAATAATGAAAGTGGCGGTTTGGAGACTAAAATATGTCTCCGATCCAAAATTAAATTTCAGAATGAGATAGAGAAAGAAGAGAGTATGTAGATTATGTATTTTGTTTGACAAAAGATGGCCGGAAACACCACGGTGGGTGGCCGGAAAATTCGGTTGGAAAGGAGGAGAGGGAGAGTATGGCTTTGTTTTGTAGAGAGAGGGAGAAAGAAAAGGAAATGAAAGAAGAGTGGAGTAGATTTTGTAAAGAGAGGAAAAAATTATGATTTTTATTTTATTTTGGATTTTTGTTCATGAATGTTGGTGAAAATGATATGAATATGATGAAGAAAAGTGAGGAAGAAGATGAAGAAAGGGAGAAAAATTAAGTGTTGTTGACTCACCGTAAGATAAAATACACCTGCGTAATCCAATGACCCTCCTTTTAAAAAAAAAAATCAAACGGTTTAAATTAGAATAATTAATAGGATCTATGGTGGACCATTTTTAAAGTCGGTCCACCATAGACATTTGGGGGTTAAAGTTAACAGTTAGGATCTTTTTGACCTAGAGGACCAAAATGTGAGTTTTACAATTTATGGGACCAAAATGTAAACACATAATTATTTAGAGGACCAAATGTCCAATTAAGCCTAAAATATTTTATGAGAGTATGGTTCAAAAGAAGAAGAAAAAAGAGTTGAAATATGTGTTGTAAAAATACACAAGATCAGAGGGTATTTTAGTAAATGCAACATGAATAGTGGCATCCTTCCACTTTCTCCTCTGTTGAGCGCAGAAACAATTCTCACGTGGGATCCGCCAAAAACTTTCTTTCCTTAGCTTTCATGAAGGTGTGCCAAATAATGGAAAGGGCATCATTCCACTCTCTTTCCATCCCACGCACCTTTCTTTCCTTGGAACCAAACACAGCCTAAGTGTTTGGTCTAGTAGTCAGAAGACATACTTTAGATCTAGAGATTACATGTTTAAATCCCTGCTAGTATCCTTGAAGATGAGTAAATTGAAATATCGTTGTGAATGCTCTTTATCTCTAGATCTTTCATACCTTGTTCAAAATCATCACTCCATCACCATAATTTTTTTGAGAGGCCCTCACCATAATTGTTTTACCAAAAATAAATTTAATTTTTTAGACCAAAAGGAAATTCTTTATAATTTTTTTTAATAACATTATTAAATGTCATACCTCATGAATCATTATGGTCCAATGATCATTAAGAAGTTATCATGTGTACAAATTTCTTTGTAAAATTAGCAATAAATTTCTTAAATAGTATTTTTTTTTTGTATCAAAAGACATGCTCTATTAGTATGTTTTAAGACAAATTAAACTTTGTAAAAAATTTGTAAAATTAGAGTTTAAAAAATCATTGGATTATAGCTAAAATTTAATTTTCGGTATGATTCTATTCTCCTTCAAAATGTTGACGTTATTTCTGTTTCTATAATGATATGATATTCCCATGTTTTTGGACAATCAATTTTCTATTAAAATGTGACATTGAAGCTTTCCCATTCTCCTGGTTTAGCAAAAAAAAAAAAAAAAACTTTTATTTTGAATAAAAAAGTTGAGGTTTCGAGAGTTCATCAAAGTCAGAACATGTTTCATGGTTCAAAGAGTGCTTACATATGTATTTAGACCATCCAGAACCGAGGACCCCAAATTGAGTGCTTAAATGGGCTCCCTGTGTCCGCATCACTCAATTACGGTAATACTTAATAAACATCAATTTTCTCCAACCTAGCACCTCAAAAGAAATTATTAAATAGATCCCGCAAATAATTCTATATCATTACATTTCAAATAAATTTCTTTATTTTATTAAGATTTATTAAATAGGACCCGCAAAAAATGGAGAGAGACAGGGTGCTTCCATACCCACCCTTCTCCATCGACACCCATATATTATACTCCACAATGGAGATATCTATTTAATATGGTGTTAAATAGATGAAACATCCACCATTATGAATGGTCTTATAGATCATCAATTAAAAATAATTATCACACCGACAACGAAAATTGAATCCGCAACCTTGTGGACGATTCAATATTATTATTACTATTGATAGCAAAAAAGAATGAATGATATGCTACCATACTTTTTTTCAAAAAATATGCTACCGTACTTAAAAAAGAACATGCAAGCACATATTAATATACTGTTAATGTCAATGATTTCTTCTTCAAAATGTTGTTGTTATTACTATTTCTATAATTATATGAAAAGGTTTGGGGTATATCCCACTTTTCTTTCATGAATGGTTTCCTTTTGTTTGAATGATTATGGGTAGTGTGCTTTGCAATTTTTTGTTTAAAAAAATTAAACTAAAAAAAAATTATATGATTTATTCACGTTTTTGAATAATTTTTTTTCTTTAGCTTAAATATCATTTTGGCCCCTTAACTTATTTTTAAGGTTTAATATGGACCCTTATCTTTAAACCGGTCAAGTTGATCATTTGACTTATTTTAAAAATTCATTTTGGTCTCTTGATTTTATTACAGTCAATTTGGTCTGTTAACTTATATAAATTAGTGCAACTTGATCCCTTAAACTATGTAAGTTAATTAATGCAATTTTCTTACCAAGTAGCTGAATATGATAGTATATTTTCATAAGTAAAGGGAGCAAGTTCCATTAACTTGCATAAATTGAGTTCAAATTGACCGGTTTTAACAAACCAAACAGAACTTTTAAAATAATTGAAGGGACCAAAGTGATATTTAAGCCTTATTCTTTTAAAATATGTCAAAATTGAGGCTTCTATTTTTTGAATAAAAAATTAAGACTTTTTAAAGGCTACTATCCTGTTTTACATTTATAATTTAAACAAAACCGATGTTATCATTTGTATTAACAGTAGAAAAGGAGTGAATCTCACCCAAAAAAAAAAAGGAGTAATCAATGACATATTACCATACATAGAAAAAGCACATTCTAGCTAGCACATGGTATAGTAACTTAAGTTGATACGAATTATTTGTTATATGTTATGATGTTGAAATCTCCTCGAATATATTTATATATAAGAATTCTTTTTCTTTTTCTTCTGAATATTTTGTTAATAATTACATTTTGAAAATTAAAGGAAAAATAGAAACAACGTGACATGCAAGAATAAATTGAGAAATTTAAGAAACAATCACATATAAAAATGATATTGTCATTAACAAAAAAATGTAATATCATGTATAAAATTTTAGAGTTTGGCGGGCATAGGACGGAGGCTTCCCGAGATGCCAACATAGTTGAGATGTCAGTGTGGCCTTCTGATGTCTATCTTTCTCATTGCTTAGCAAAAAAAAAAAAAAGGAGCAATGGAAATTAATGAGAGGATTATATGTAAAATGACAAACCATAATGACAGTATAATTGCAAATTAATTATTATAATCATTCGTTAACTTATTGTCCTTTATTTTTTTTGGTTACAACTTATTGTCCTTTATAATCCCTTAAAAAAAATTATTTTCCTTTATAAAATAAATGAAATTTTAATGATCTTAAAAATGAATCATAGAACATATCATTAGCCATTAAATGATTGTAGGAAAACTCCTAATCATTTATAATAATAGATAAATATAATAGTAATTCTTGACTAAAAAAACAATATTAATTAATAAAAAAGGTGTTTTTATATTGAAAATTGGTGTTTGAATTTCAATATTCATTTTATTTATTTATTTATTTTTCATTTCTTTTTATTTTGCAGCATGATCGTGGGCACATTGATCATATTTCATCATCCAATGATCATGCTGTTGAATTTAAATATTGCATAATATTTTGAAATTTAATTTTGGATTAATCTTAAAAAACAACTAATGAGAATTGATTTTTTATAATTAACTTTTTATATATGTTATCGGTGACAATTAATATTTTTATACGTTATCAATCACATTCTACCAAAAAAAAAAAAATGTTATCAATTACATTTATCGTCTTACCAAATGATCAACTTGCTAACTAAGGTGTGAGCTTAAAATTATAATAATAATATCAATAATCAATGAGAATTGAACCCACTTGGGTTGGCCTGGTGGTATTGGCGTAGGTCTTGGGAGTATGCTCCTCCGCAAGGTCTCAAGTTCGATTCTCTCCGGTGTTAATTTGGATGGGCTATTTAGCTTCTTCAAAAAAAAAATAATCAATGAGAATTGATTCCCTAAAAAAATATTGAGAAATGATTTTTATAATTAACTTTTAATATATGTTTTTTTTAAGACGCTAAATTAGTCTATCTAAATTAACAACGGAGAGAATCAAACTTATGACATTGACGTTTTTAATTATATGTTATCAATCACATTTATCGTGTTATCAAATGTATAAGAGTTTATTGTAATTTATGTTAATAATTGGCCCCATAAATAAAATTTGACATACCTATGTTTGAAAAAAAGAAAAAAAAATCAAAAGTTCATGTGTTGATATAGAGATTCATAAATAAAATAATATTGAATAGTATAATTATTAATCTTAGTGAATCCTGTAAAAATAAAAATTTCATTTGCACGCTATTACTAAGCTACAAAATAATAATCCTAAGAATAGTTCATAACAAAATAAATCCTATTTTCATATCCAGGTTAACGAATACATGAATGACACAATAAAATGTATTAAAAAACCCAAAATTCATAAAGAATTCGATAAAAAATATAATCTTCAATAATTATATATATAAAAAACAATAGCACAAAAAGTAAAAAAATTCATAAAATGAGTGAAAATGGGAATCGAACGCACAAACATCGCAAAATCATAAAAAAAAAATATGCAAAGAGGAACGAGCAAAAATCCAAACAAAAAAACTACAATAGAATATAAAATTGGTCAATTTAAATGAAAAAACGTCAACAATAGACTTATCATTATCAAATAAACATTCTTAATTTTTCTCTTGGTACATAAACCTTCTTCAAGTTACATAATTAGATTTATGTGATAACTTGTTAGAACTTGAGTTTCCTATGATGAACATGCGTATTTGGACAACATGCGTGGAGATGTACAATATACAATGTACTTATATGAGAAACTGAACAAATTTTCAAAATTTGAAGGCATATTGTAACACCCCGTTTTCCCAACTCAAAAATTTCATAACATTTATCAGAGTATTCGACACATAAACGGAATGCTACACTTCTTAAAATCATAAATGAGATAAATAACAATTTATCCTTCAACATATTAATTCAAAACTTCGCAGCGAATTTAATATAACATCATAAATAGTCTTGGCACGTAGGCCTCATCAAAACATCTTATAAAATTCAATTAACAACTTAATCATAAGAATTCATAGTCAAATACGTAAGGCATAGAAAATATCCATAAAAGATTTCATCCCGATACGTATCAGAGCACCTAAAAGACTCAGTGAGGGATAGCCACTCACGACAACAAACAACAGCAACCTACTCTCGATCACCTGCAAGTTACTCATACGAAGAGCAACATTTCCAAGCAGAAGGGGTGAGATTTCACAAAACAATAATATTAAACATATAATTCAACAATTATATTTAACAACATGAAAACATCATAATATCATCATAGATAATAATATATCATATATCACTTCATTAACAGTTCATATAAAGAATCACAACTTAACATCTTGGCAACTTAACAACTTTGACTCGACAATGCGACTTCAACTTGACTATGCAACTTAAACCTCTTATATGCATGTGGTATCAATTCAGGGCATCAAGCCCTCAACATAATAAGTATTAATATACTTCCAGGGCATCAAGCCCTCAACTTAGTTGAGCTAAAGCTCCAGGGCATCAAGCCCCCAACGATGAATGCGAATGCAAGGACTCAACAACTCAAAATCTTAGAAACAACGACCTCTTATATAAATCCAATAATTTGGAACATCATCTTTCAACTTAGACCGACTCATGCAGCTTAGTTAAATAACAAACAGCAACATAGGCAGTATGCAAACCAGTTCATGATATAACAATATCAAATGCAATTCAACAACATGACAACATCAAACATAATTAATGTAATGTATATACAACTATATAACATTATCAACAACATTAAATCATATAATTCAGGCTTACTGAAACAACAACAGCTAGATAAACAACTTAGTTTCTTACCTCTAAGATCAACTCACATCAACTAGTACGACAAAGGTCACATTTAACCTAACAAGGCATTCTGTCTCACAAGGACTCGCGAGGCGAGAGCCTCTACTCGCTATGGCAAGTTCATAAAAAATGGCATTCGCCTTGGCGAGTAAGAAACTCGCCTTGGCGAACCAGAAACTGGGTGCTCTCGGGAATTTGACATTTTTCACCCAAAAATCCATTTTTAAACTTTCTAAGGTTCAATCTCGGTCTAAAAACTTCCCTAATCATTATTATACATGTTCAGGCACTCAAAATCATCTAAAGTTCAACTTCAGGGTCAAAACTACAAAATCATGTTGACTCACTGGTCACACTCGTTATGGCGAGTGAACTGCTCGCTATGGCGAGCTGCAGGGTGTGACTCGCGAGGCGAGCAATGAAGTTCATCACTCGCTATGGCGAGGATCATCACTCGGGAGGCAAGCGATGAATGTTGGCTCGGGCAGAAGTGCAGTTTTCACCAAAATTTACCTAATCACATGGTTTAAACCTCAAAACTAATTTTTGTAATCATTCTATGGATTATCTAAGGTCTGTAAATAGTTTCCACATCAATCTAACCATTCTACATCAATTAATCCTCAATTTCTCTCTTTAACCCTAATTCTCCAACTTCTCTAATTCAATCCTACACAATACATTTTCTATGCGAGAAAGATGAAAATGATGAAAAGCAAATTGTCTATTTATAAGGAAAACACCATGTATTAATTTACAAATGACTCATAATCCATTTTGATTGACTCATGAAAAACAAATGAGTCATAATCCTTTTTTTATTGGTTGATATAAAATAAATGTGTCATAATCAATTTTAATTAGATGATAAGAAAGCATTAAATGATATGAGAAATATGAAGATACCAAGTGTACTTTTCAAAAAAAATTAAAGCAAATGTTTATGATAGAGATAGAGATAGAGATAGAGATATCAATGACTATCAAATGGTTTCAACGCAAAAAAAGGTAAATAATGATGCAGATTTTCTTGCATTTTAAATTTTAACTTTGACTGTTATTTTCTGTATTTGCATTTCCACATATTTCATCTATTGTAGATCAAAAATTGTACATTGTTTATAATTTGTTGCGTACAATATAACTCATTTATAAAATACCAAAACTGAAGGAACTTAAAATAATATAAGTACATATTTTATCAATTCATCATAACACATTGACGTTTTCTGTAACGCCCTCTCTAATTATTTGATTATTTAAATGAGTTTAGAATATACTTATATGATTTGTATGATTTATATGATTTATTTTGATGAGTAATATATATACTATTTGATTTAGAAATATATATATGTTATTTGATTTAGAAATATATATATGTTATTTGATTTAGAAATATATATATATATATATATATATATATATATATATATATATATATATGTTATTTGATTTAGAAATGTATATATGTTATTTGGTTTAGAAATATAAATGTTATTTGTTGTAGAAATATATATGATTTGTTATAGAAATATATATATGATTTGTTATAGAAATATATGTCATTTGTTGTAGAAATATATGTCATTTGTTATAGAAATATATATATGATTTGTTGTAGAAATATATGTCATTTTGCTATAGAAATATAAATGATTTGTTATGGAAATATATATATATATATATATTGGGATAGAATATTAAGATTTGGATTTAAGAGAAAAATAAGATAAGTAGGTTAAGATTTTTATAAATAGGAGAGAAAACCTAATTTTAGAAAAATAATTGCACGTACGATTGTTTTTGGAAAAGAAGGAAAACCAAGAGAAGAGCTAGAGAGAGGGCTGCGATTTCTTCAATACAAGGTAAGGGTGAGACTAATAATTCAGTAATGTTAATTGTTATAATTATGATCATTAATTGACAAAGTTAGGATTGATTTAGAAAAGTTTTGAAATTAGGTTAAATCCCTAAAATTGATGATCAAACGGTAAAACTTGATTAGATTGATGTAGAAACCGTCCTATAACCTTAGAATATGTTTAGGATGAATTCTGGAATTGAGATTAGGCTTAGAACCATGTGAGATCACGAAATTTGTGTAGAAACTGCATTCTGTCCGAGCCAAAGTTCATCGCTCGCCATAGCGAGCTATGATCCTCGCCTCGCGAGGGATGAATGTTCATCGCTCGCCACGCGAGCCATAACCCTTCGCCTCGCGAGTTACTTGTTGTAGCTCGCCACGACGAGCAACCCTACTCGCCCTAGCGAGCTTGACCAGAGAGCATGTCATTTTCTGAGTTTTTGACTTTTGAGTTGAACCTTAGATGCCTTTGAGTACCTTTAGGTGCCTACTATTGATTAGGGAATGATTTAGAACGAGATTGAACCTGGAACAACCTTAGTTGGGAATGTGGCTTGTACTCGCCATGGCGAGCTGATGCTCTCGCCTCGCCAGCACTTCTAGAATTGAGTGTATTTGAGGATTGTGAGCCCTGAGTTGTTTGGATTGGTTAGGAAAGGAACTTTAGGTGCTAATGAGACCTATTAAAGATAATGATTGAGAACTGTGAAGCTTTTATGATATGTTAAGTGAATATAAAGTGAATTATGGATTGATTGTATTTACTTGAATTATTATTGAATGATCAAGGAATTGTTGAAAATGAATTGTTATTAAGCTTGATGTGATTTGATTATGCTGCAATTGTTATTTAACTAAGTTGCATGAGTCTGAATTAAGTTGATGAAGAACTCCAAATTATTGGATGTATAAGTGATAAGTTGATTAAGATGTTTTGTTGTTAGAGTCCATGCATTAGCATTCATTGAGCTTTGTACTCACCATGATCGGAGCTTTGTCCTCCACACGATAGGAGCTTTGTCCTCTTCATGATTAAAGTATATTAATACTATGATGATGATTAGTACCACATGCATATAAGAGTGTCTAAGTTGCATAGTCGCATTTGTCGAGTCAAAGTCGTTGTTGATGAATTATCATCAATGAGTTGTTGAGTTGTTGATAAATTATCATCTATGAGTTGTCGAGTTGTCTTCTACCCATGTGTTGTTAAAGAAGTACCTATGAAAATTATACGATGTTTATGATGTGAATTATATGATGTTGACTAAGATGTTGTTATGTTGTTTAAGATATTGATTATGATATTGTTATGTTGGTATAAGATGATTAACATGTGTTGTTTGTAACACCCCGTTTTCCCAATATACAAATTTCTTAAACATTTATCAGAGTAAAAACCATAAACGGGATATCACATAGAAACGTAATCCAAAAACAGTTAAATAATAATTTAACTTCCACATAATATCTTAACATAGCAGCGGAATATTAGTTCATAAACCATAAATCAGTTTGGCACGCAGGCCCCAATAAAGTATCTCAAAAGAGTTAATCGAAACAGAAATTATCATAGCAGTTCACGTAAAAGAATGAAGCATGTTATAGCATATAACCCCATCCCGTTACGTATCAAAGCGACCTAGACGACACAGAGAAGGCAAGGCCACTCACGACGGCAACTGCACACTAAACACGATCACCTGCAAGTTACCCATACGAAGGGCAACATTTTCAAGCAGAAGGGGTGAGATTTCATAACAAAATAACATTAATCAATGTAATTGCGAATCATAAATTAACATCATAATCATTTCTTTAACAACATTGCATAATTGCTAAACAGTTATTGCGTAATCATATATCCAATTATCATGAACAACATAACATAATTGATAAACACTTATCACGTAATCACATATTCAATCATTATCAACAAGGCATCTTAATCATGACAATGTGACAATGCTCTTAGACTCCTTATATGCATGTGGTACCAATCGTCATCATAAGTATTAATATACTTTCATCGTGCGGAGGACAAAGCTCCTAATAAACGTGCGGAGGACAAGGCTCCTAATAAACGTGGTGAGGACTAAGCTCAATGATATGCTAGGCATGGAATCTTAACAACAAAACACGTAATCATCGTAATCAACATGCATCCAATAATTTGGAGCTAAACGTCATCTTATTCATTACACACAATCATCATGCACTTAGTTAAATAACAGCAGCAGCAGCATAATCAAGTTACATAATAGAATGATATCATTATATCAATAGCAAATCATTTGCATCATAATTAAACTTCATATCTTACACAATTGAACAATACAATAATCATGTTCAATTAATGACAACATGTCTTAAAGGCTTTACAGATTGCATTAAACTTCATCATCAGGTTTCATTACCAATTAGGGGTTCACTCTTGGTCAAAACGTGCGACACAGATCGTACTACACTCAAACAAACTACATTCTGGGCTAGCTCGCGAGGCGAGAGTTCTCACTCGCCATGGCGAGTACCACTCATCTCCCAAACTAATGTTGTTCTGGGTTCCCTCTGATCCTACATTCATTCCTAATCAATACCAGGTATGTTCAGGCACTCAAAGGCACTCAAGGTCCAACTAAAAAGGTCGAAACACAAAATCTAACATGCTCTCTGCCTAAGCTCGCGAGGCGAGGAAGGGTTGTTCGCCGTGGCGAGCGATGCCAGAAACGCTCGCGAGGCGAAAGGAAAGGGCTCGCGAGGCGAGCGATGAAGTTCATCACTCGCGAGGCGAGGATCATCCCTCGCCGTGGCGAGCGATGAACAGAAGCACGGGCAGACTACGGGTTTTCTCGAAAATCCATCAAACAACATGGTTCAAAGCCTAATTTTGATTCCATAATCCATCCTAAACATGTTCTAAGGTTAAAGGACGGTTTCTACATCAATCTAAACAAGTTTTACCGTTTGATCATCAATTTTTAGGGTTTTGACCTAATTTCCAAACTTTTCTAAATCAATCCTAACTTTGTCATTTAATCATCAGAATTACAGCAATCAACGTTATTGAATTATTAGTCTCACCCTTACCTTGTTTGAAGAAAATCGCAGCACTCTTCCTTGGTTTCTCTAGACTTGGCTTTTTCTCCCTTTTTCTCCAAAACAGTCGTACGTACAATGTTTTTCTAAAACTAGGTCTAACCTTTATATACCTCTTCTTAATTACTTATCTTATCTCACTTTCTCCCCCAAAACTATCTAAAATATCAAAACAGCCCTAAACTAAATATTTTATATTATTTTCAAATCTTTATTTTATTTAACAATAAAAGAATTCTCATATCCTTATCAAATCTTCCAAAACTCATAACTTATCACGTCATCGATCAAATCATCATAAATCATCAAAACATACCAAAATCATGCATATATTATATAATTATAATATAATCACCTAAACTCAATTAAATAAACGATTAAACGAAAGTGGACGTTACATTGTTCATGTCATTATAAGATGATGATTTATGTTGTGTCGTATATGATTATTATTATAGTGAGATGTTGATTACATTGTGTTGTTTTAAAGTTATTAGTGATGATGATTACATGATGATATCTATGAGTTGTTAAGTGTACTTGATGACGTTTATGTTAAATTGATAAGTTGTCTTTTATTCATGAATTGATAATGAGATGTTTGATGAATAAGTATTATTATGAATTAATGATGTTGTTATGTTGTATATGAATTAGAATTAATGATGTTGTTATGTTGTATATGAATTAAAATTAATGATGTTGTTATGTTGTATATGAATTATGATTAAGATGTTGTTATGTTGTATATGAACTATGATGTGATGATCTATGTTGGTTATGATTGGGTTATTATGTGTTAATCAAACGGTAAAACTTGATTAGATTGATGTAGAAACCGTCCTATAACCTTAGAATATGTTTAGGATGAATTCTGGAATTGAGATTAGGCTTAGAACCATGTGAGATCATGAAATTTGTGTAGAAACTGCATTCTGTCCGAGCCAAAGTTCATCGCTCGCCATAGCGAGCTATGATGCTCGCCTCGCGAGTGATGAATGTTCATCGCTCGCCACGCGAGCCATAACCCTTCGCCTCGCGAGTTACTTGTTGTAGCTCGCCACGGCGAGCAACCCTACTCGTCATAGCGAGCTTGACCAGAGAGCATGTCATTTTCTGAGTTTTTGACTTTTGAGTTGAACCTTAGATGCCTTTGAGTACCTTTAGGTGCCTACTATTGATTAGGGAATGATTTAGAACGAGATTGAACCTGGAACAACCTTAGTTGGGAATGTGGTTTGTACTCGCCATGGCGAGCTGATGCTCTCGCCTCGCCAGCACTTCCAGAATTGAGTGTATTTGAGGATTGTGAGCCCTGAGTTGTTTGAATTGGTTGGGAAAGGAACTTTAGGTGCTAATGAGATCTATTAAAGATAATGACTGAGAACTGTGAAGCTTTTACAATATGTTAAGTGAATATAAAGTGAATTATGGATTGATTGTATTTACTTGAATTATTATTGAATGACAAGGAATTGTTGAAAATGAATTGTTATTAAGCTTGATGTGATTTGATTATGCTGCAATTGTTATTTAACTAAGTTGCATGAGTCTGAATTAAGTTGATGAAGAACTCCAAATTATTGGATGTATAAGTGATAAGTTGATTAAGATGTTTTGTTGTTAGAGTCCATGCATTAGCATTCATTGAGCTTTGTCCTCACCATGATCGGAGCTTTGTCCTCCACACGATAGGAGCTTTGTCCTCTTCACGATTAAAGTATATTAATACTATGATGATGATTAGTACCACATGCATATAAGAGTGTCTAAGTTGCATTGTCGCATTTGTCGAGTCAAAGTCGTTGTTGATGAATTATCATCAATGAGTTGTTGAGTTGTTGATAAATTATCATCTATGAGTTGTCGAGTTGTCTTCTACCCATGTGTTGTTAAAGAAGTACCTATGAAAATTATACGATGTTTATGATGTGAATTATATGATGTTGACTAAGATGCTGTTGTGTTGTTTAAGATATTGATTATGATATTGTTATGTTGTTATATTTTTATAAGATGATTTATATGTTGTTGCTATATTATTATAAGATGATTAATATGTGTTGTTCATGTCATTATAAAATGATGATTTATGTTGTGTCGTATATGTGATGAGATAAAACCGCAAGTGCACGGTTCTACTGGTGTAGTAATAAAAGAGTATTGTTCCGACAGGGAGTTATGAATTCAATTATCTTTTAATAATGATTAGATGAAAGTTTCAAAGGTTAAAGTTTGGATTTTTAATTACAAGAAAATAAAAGAAAAGAAAAGATAAAAGCCTTGGAATTATTGGTTCATCCTAATGACAAGTCCTTCACAAAACAAACTATTAAACTTATAACCTTATGTTAGACCTAATTTCTCAAGACAGATTCTCTTTTGTTCCTCTAGCAACCAAGCCTATTTCTCTGACTTGATTACTATTAGATTTTGGTTCCTCTAACAACCAAGCCTGTTTCGCTGACTTGATCATTATTAGTTCCCTTGAAGATCGAAACTATATGTCTCAAAGATTGTAAAGACTATTTCGCTGCCTTTACAATCTTTGTCTAAATTCACTTGTTCGAATATCAAAGCTCCACTTTCGTTTTATGAATTGATATTTGAGATGATGGATAAACAATTATCAAACCCTCCACTTTCGTTTCCACAGTTTGATAATGGTTGATCCATGTTAAAGCGGTGAATTTAGATAAGGAATTAGGGTTACATAAGATTAAGGTTTAGAGCTTGGTTTGATTAGGATTATGTCATTAGACTTATCCAACGATCCCAAGACAAGAGAAGTCTACTCACTAATGTTCATCGTAGACAAGGAGAAGAAGAGAGAAAGCATAAAAGTAAATAACAAGAAAGGAAGATGAACTTTTATTAGAAAGACAATTGTCACATATTGCATTCCAAGAAAAGATGAATATTTGTGATGGATGGCTACTCTATTTATAGCATACATTCGACTTAAAATCTAAGCAATTACATTCGGGCTAAAAATAGAGTAGCTTAAAATCTAAGCAAAAGCAGCAAAAGACACTCTGGAGGGTGGCACAGCCGTGCCAATGCTAGCACGGGCCGTGCCAAGCTTCTGACTTTAGGGGAGACATATTTTGTCTTCCAATCTTTGTATTTTCGTACCGAATCAGCTCCAAGTCCCTTTCTTTTGCTCCAAGACTCAATCCATCCAATATTCATTCCTGAAATATAATAAAATGCAATTTGTAGTAAACTATCTTAAAAGGGAAATAATATTAATAAAAAATAAACTAAAATCTAATTAAAACTAAACTAAATAATATCTAGAAATAGGTAATAAATGACACATCAAACTCCCCCACACTTGAATCTTTGCTTGTCCTCAAACAAAAGGCATAGACATGGCAGCAACAAAAAGATTAATATATGACAATTCAAATAAAAGCTTATGTCTCCCTCGAGGTTTCATTTCAATGTACACTAATCACAACTTCAAGTAGTCCTTGTGAACTTTATTCAACCCAACAACAAGTCTTAAGTTATTGTGTGTGTGTAGTCCAACCCTTTTCTTCCTCCTGTATAAGATAGATATTATGAGGAAGAGGTTCTAACCTTAACACTAAAGTGACCGAGAAAAATCCTTTCTTCATTTCATATAAGAGAGATGGGAGTTAGCTTTAGATAGATTTGACAATTTAGATACTTGGGGGCTTGTAGATGCCTAGGGGCTATCATTTCACATTGGAAGTCCGTGAGGGGGTATCCTTTCCTCCAAGTTTCCATGATCACCCTAAGTAGTGCTACAACTTATTCATCTTCACTTAGGAAGTTCCTCTTTTTTAGAGAGTTTTATTCAAGCACAATTTGTTTGAGAAGTCATCACCACATTTAGGAAGTCAGTGAGGGGGTATCCTTTCCCCACGTGTTGGTGATATTCTTCCGCCCCATTTGGTTTATCACATTATAGCACATTAGAATCATTCCCACACAAACTTATACTACTTTTACTCTGAAGATTTTTAAGGGTCCAAGTTACCATTAAAGTTAGAACGTGTTCCTTAAAATACCTATTCATACACTTACTCAAGGATTGCAACTAGGTGCTTTTCTCATTGGAGAATTTTCACAATAAAACTTGATGTGGGTATAGCAAGAACACTTATAACACAAGAAATCACTTTCATGTACAAGAAACGACCATTGAAGAGACAACAAAAAATTTATGTCATAATAAAACAATAAAAACAAGCTGCTTATTCATGCCTTTTACAATAAAACAAAACAAAAGAATAAAGTTCAAGGGAGTTTGGAAACACTACGACTAAAGACACTTTATTAGGCTCCCCCCACACTTAGGAGAAGCATTTTTCTCAATGATTCAAAAGTAGAAGAAAAAGAAGAAGAAGAAGGAGAAGAAGAAGATGATGAAGAAAGAAGAGAAGTAGAGGAAGAGGAGAGCTCACAATTTTATTGTAGTCCATAAGGTGGACCTTGGAGGTGAAGGTGTTGCATCATGTATCAGAACATTTGATTGTTGTATTCATTTATTTGATTGCCCCTTAGGACATCGTTTTTTAGTCCGATCATTTCAACACCTTGTCTTTGTTGCTCGGTGCATGTTCTTTGAACTTTGGTTTGCATCCATGCCCACCGTTCATCATTATAGTTTCCACCGGCTTTTTGTTCATGGTGTTGTGCACCTACCTCCTCTTCATCACCACCATCATCATCACCATCATCTTGTACCTGTGGGTTAGTACCAACATAAAGCAAATTTTCTACCACCTCCGGATTAGTAATGTCCGAATTAGGTAGAATAATCAAACAATTAGCTCTAATGATTCTCCATTCATATTGGTAATTGTGAGTAGGGTCATGGGTTTTAAGGAATGACAAAGTAGTGAGAGTATAAAAGTTTAGATAATAGTTCTCATCTATCCACTTGATCCCTTGATTCACACTCACCCCAAACTTAGCAATAAAAGTGATGATTCCATCTACCATTATATTACCCTTATCATCCGGTTTTCTTTCTATCAATTGAAACAAGATAATCAAGCAAGTAATAGCAAATGTTAACATGGTGGTTATAAAGCATGTCTCATAAATAGCTCATCATTCCTCATCAGTCCCTACCTCTTTCCTAGTCTATCCATAGCATTATTATCAGTGTATCGACAAGCATAAATAGATTGAGAGATAAGAGCTTTAGACCTACCCCTTTGCTTGTCATCTTTAAAATTGATGCCATGGTTCTTGAATGTTGCTTTCTCTTTCTTTGCACCACTTCTAGAGCTTTCAATCTCCTTGCCTTTTTGATGCCATTGACCTAGTTAACTTGGTTTGGGTTTTAGGGAAGGTTAGGGTTTGGTAAGGTTTTGGTTTGGAAAGGTTGGTTTAGTGATGGGTTGGGGTTTAAGTGAGGTTGATGAGTTTAATAATGGAGATTGGTGAAGAATTTTTTTGGATTTTGGGTTAGGGTTAAATGGTGTTTGAATGGATGAATGTTGGTTTTGATTGGTGGTAAATGTTTGGAATGATGAATGGAGATAGATATGGAGGTTTAAATGTTGATGTTATGGAGGTTTAGAGAGGGAAGTTGAAGGATGAGGGAAGTTTGTGTTTGAGAATGAAGGAAGAAGAAGAAAAGTGAAAAAAAAAATGGTAAAAGAGGGTATGGAACCATGGCACGGCCGTGCCAGTACAGGCACGGGCCGTGCCAACTCTCTGGAAGTTGGTGCAGTATGGCTAGGTTACAGGCACGGCCGTGCCATCACTGGCACTGGCCGTGCCAAGCTTCTGGACATGCAAGGCTCAATTTTCTTCATTTTTCGCATCATATTTGGACAAATACCTACAAAATAAATTAAAACAACACAAAACAAACAAAATAAAAGCAATTAAACCCGTGGGTTGCCTCCCACGAAGCGCTCGTTTAAAGTCATTAGCTTGACAATCAAGAGGCTTCTCTACCCTGTACCCAATCTTTCCCAAAGGGATAACGGCGTCAACCTGGCATTCTCTCCCAAATCACACATGGCTTTCTCAATGCTTTCGGATCCTATGACACAAGGTATGGGAAAACTTTCTGGATTCTTAAGTTTAGATGCCAATTTGTTTGGAAGTATTTCAATAAAAATTCTAAATTGGTCATCTAACTTGGATTTGATAAAACCTTGTGTTAATGGATTTTTAGGCTCATGAGGTGGTGAAACAAATGGCTTTTCAGTCTCTCCTATTGTTTTCTCACTTTGAGGCTCATCACTTCCTATCTCTCCCTCATTGTTCTTAATTTTCACAACGGGGTCCTTTAATTGGTTACCATCCCTAAGAGTAATAAAACTTATATGGCCTTTGGGGTTGGTTTCAGTTTGACCTGGAAAGATCCCGGTGGTTTGAGAGGAAGCAGTCACGTGTTGGGCCACTTGAGAGATTTGGGTTTCAAGTATCTTATTGTGAGTTGCTATGGAGTCTACCTTGGATGTGATTTTGGCAAGAGAGTCATTCAAAAATCCTGTTTGGTTTTTAAGCTCTTGGAGTTGCTTGGATTGATTTATAACATAATTTTCCATTAAAAGTTCCAAACTGGATTTTTGAGGGACTCTTTGGTTGTTTGCATAACTGGGTGGTGTTGTTTGTTGCCCAAAAAGATTTTGAGAGGTTTGATAAAAAAATTGGTTGTTTCTAAACCCTCAATTCTATTGAGCATAGTTTACTTGCTCAGGACCTCTAACAACACTACCTAGTTGGCAATCAATGCCAATATGGCCAAATACACCACAAACTTCACAAGGAGGTGATACAGGAGCAGGTGTGACAGCACTAGTATTCATTGTATCAAATTTTTGTGTTAGTGCGTCAACCTTAGCAGTTAGATGATCAAGGGAGGAAATTTTGTACATACCTGCCTCTTTTTTAGAGGGTGAAGAAGCAGTGATGATTCTCTCACCTATCCACTGATAGTGGTTTTGTGCCATGCCCTCGATCAAATTATATGCTGCTGTGTAAGTTTTATTCATCAAAGCTCCACCTGCAGCTGCATCAACATAAATTTTTGTGGTATACGAAAGACCATTATAAAAGGTGTGGATAATAAGCCACTTCTCTAAACCATGATGGGGGCAAAGCCTAAGCATTTCTTTGAAACGCTCCCACGCATCGTAAAGAGATTCACCATCTTTTTGAGTGTATTGAAAAAGCCTCGCCCTTAATTGAGCGGTTTGAGAAAGGGGAAAGAATTGGGCAAGGAAAGCTCGCCTCATTTGGTCCCATGAAGTGATAGAACCAATTGTCAATGAATGAAACCAAGCACTAGCTCTATCCCTTAAGGAAAAAGGAAAGAGGTGCAGCCTTACGGCATCTTGGTTTGCCTTCAAAGTTCCACTGAGTCTTAGAAAAGTTGAAATATGAAAATTCGGATCCTCAGTGGGTGATCCGAAAAATTGATTCTGCTGCACTAAGGAAATAAGTGCAGGTTTTATTTCAAAATTATTACCCTCAACCGTTGGGTACACAATAGCATCGTATGGCTCATCAGAAGATGTGATTGCATACTCTTTGAGAGCACGTTCCTCAACCATATCGTTATTAATATGTGTTTGTCATCTTCTTTTATGTAAGAATCTTTCGATCTCGGGAACGAATTCACCAAGACTTTTGTTTCTTCACATAAAAGAATGAGAACCCAAGAAGTTAACGGTAAAAACTAAGAAATAAAAAGAGGAAGAAAGAATAAAAATAAAGAGAAAGATTTTTTTTTTCTTTTTTTTTCTCAGTCTAATCGTTAAAAAAATTAATCAAATTGCAATAACTCCCCGGCAGCGGCGCCAAAAACTTGATGAGATAAAACCGCAAGTGCACGGTTCTGCTGGTGTAGTAATAAAAGAATATTGTTCCGACAGGGAGTTATGAATTCAATTATCTTTTAATAATGATTAGATGAAAGTTTCAAAGGTTAAAGTTTGGATTTTTAATTACAAGAAAATAAAAGAAAAGAAAAGATAAAAGTCTTGGAATTATTGGTTCATCCTAATGACAAGTCCTTCACAAACCAAACTATTAAACTTATAACCTTATGTTAGACTTAATTTCTCAACAAAGTTTCTCTTTTGTTCCTCTAGCAACCAAGCCTATTTCTCTGACTTGATTACTATTAGATTTTGGTTCCTCAAACAACCAAGCCTATTTCGCTGACTTGATCATTATTAGTTCCCTTGAATATCGAAACTATATGTCTCAAAGATTGTAAAGACTATTTCGCTGCCTTTACAATCTTTGTCTAAATTCACTTGTTCGAATATCAAAGCTCCACTTTCATTTTATGAATTGATATTTGAGAATTAATGATGTTGTTATGTAGTATATGAATTAGAATTAATGATGTTGTTATGTTGTATATGAATTATGATTAAGATGTTGTTATGTTGTATATGAACTATGATGTGATGATCTATGTTGGTTATTATTTGGTTATTATGTGTTAATCAAACGGTAAAACTTGATTAGATTGATGTAGAAACCGTCCTATAACCTTAGAATATGTTTAGGATGAATTATGGAATTGAGATTAGGCTTAGAACCATGTGAGATCATGAAATTTGTGTAGAAACTGCATTCTGTCCGAGCCAAAGTTCATCGCTCGCCATAGCGAGCTATGATCCTCGCCTCGCGAGTGATGAATGTTCATCGCTCGCTATGCGAGCCATAACCCTTCGCCTCGCGAGTTACTTGTTGTAGCTCGCCACGGCGAGCAACCCTACTCGCCATAGCGAGCTTGACCAGAGAACATGTCATTTTCTGAGTTTTTGACTTTTGAGTTGAACCTTAGATGCCTTTGAGTACCTTTAGGTGCCTACTATTGATTAGGGAATGATTTAGAACGAGATTGAACCTGGAACAACCTTAGTTGGGAATCTGGCTTGTACTCGCCATGGCGAGCTGATGCTCTCGCCTTGCGAGCACTTCCAGAATTGAGCGTATTTGAGGATTGTGAGCCCTTAGTTGTTTGGATTGGTTAGGAAAGGAACTTTAGGTGCTAATGAGACCTATTAAAGATAATGACTGAGAACTGTGAAGCTTTTATGATATGTTAAGTGAATATAAAGTGAATTATGGATTGATTGTATTTACTTGAATTATTATTGAATGATCAAGGAATTGTTGAAAATGAATTGTTATTAAGCTTGATGTGATTTGATTATGCTGCAATTGTTATTTAAGTAAGTTGCATGAGTCTGAATTAAGTTGATGATGAACTCCAAATTATTGGATGTATAAGTGATAAGTTGATTAAGATGTTTTGTTGTTAGAGTCCACGCATTAGCATTCATTGAGCTTTGTCCTCACCATGATCGGAGTTTTGTCCTCCACACGATAGGAGCTTTGTTCTCCGCACGACTAAAGTATATTAATACTATGATGACGATTGGTACCACATGCATATAAGTGTCTAAGTTGCATTGTCGCATTTGTCGAGTTTTAAAGATGTTTATGTTATTGATGATGATTGAAGTTGTTATTATGTGATAATTGTTTATCAAAGATGCAATGTTGATTAAGACTGATTGTGATGTTAATTATGATTTCGAATTATATTGATTAATATTATTGTGTTATGAAATCTCACCCCTTCTGCTTGATAATGTTGCTCTTCGTATGAGTAACTTGCAGGTGATCGTGCTTAAGTGTGCAGTTTGCTGTCGTGAGTGGCCTTGCCTCACTGAGTCGTCTAGGTTGCTCATATACGTAACGGGATGGGGTGTTTGTTATGCATGCTTCATTCTCTTACGTGAACATTTATGTTATTTTCATAATGTTGATTAACTTTTGAAATACTTTGATGGGGCCTACGTGCCAAAACGTTTTATGGATTATGAAATAATTTCCGCTGCATTGTTTAAGTAAATTGTTGAAAGTTAAATTGTTATAATGTTATAATGTGAGATCCCGTTTATACTGTTTACTCTGATAAATGTTTAGAAATTTTTATATTGGGAAAACAGGGTGTTACATTTTCCATTGGTTTGTTCCCCACCAGAGACCAAAAGTGAAGGAAATTGAAATAAAAAATTAGGCAAATGACATAAAAAAGCTAAGAAAGCAATTCATTGTAATGTTCATAGTTTTGCAGGAGTATAAAATGAGTTAGATCATTACATTTGGCTAAGAGAATCCCCACAAATGAGATTGACGTCATATTTTGACTTAAAACCTTAAGATATTAGGTATATGGGTCATCTCACTAATATGTTGTTTAATATCCACTCTTGCATCCAACGTAAAAGTTTAACTCCCCTATGACACATTATCATCACTCTTTTAAGTGTGAGACTCTTCGTATTTGTGACTTAGTGAGATAGCCTAATAAGGTCAGAGGCACAACATCGTAAAAAAAGTGGGTTGATAGGGGTTTCAAAGAGGGATGTTTTTTTTTCTTCTTTCTTTCATGAGAAGAGAGAAAGTAAATTAGGAAAAGGAAAAAGATGAAAAAGGAATTTGAACATAAAGAAATAATAAAGAAATATAATAAGTTGCTGTTAATTTTATAGTTTTGCCTTGACAAAAAAAAAATATACGAAAGTGAATGACATCCAAAATATAAAATTGAAGATAAAAAAGTTAAACAAATGACACCAAAAACTAACAAAACAAATCATTATAATGTTGGTACTTTCCATGGAGCCTACATTGGATAGTGTTATCGCGATTTTCGGGTGTCAAGTCATTAATTAGGCTTGAACCTTTCAATCTTTGATATTCTCTATTTTTTCTTGGGAAGGGCAAAATTGAGAAAAAAAACCCTTAGATTCTAAGTTCGGGGGTCGTTTTCACTACGGGAAGGTGTTAGGCACCCGCGGTGACTATAGTACTCCATAGGAGCCGTTTTCTTAGTTTATGTCTACGCTTTATTTTTAATGCTATTCATGAAAAAAGGAAATTTATTTATGTTAAGAATGGGGGGAGAAAGTGTTTGAGGTTTTATTTTAGTGGACTTGGAGAGGTTTTGACCTCATGCCTACATACCCGTTTAAGGGATCAAACTCCATGTAGTTCTCTCTCAAAAAATGTTTTTTTGTGTGTTTGGTTGATTTTAGTTTTTTGTTGGAAAATGGTTTTGAAGAAAAGAAAGAGGCCTTAAAGGCATAAGAGAAGAAAATGGTGAATGGTTGGTTCAATTGTTATTAAAAAAGTCTAAGTAGGGATTAGGATTCATTTGGATTTGTTTAAGAAAATAAAGGAAAAAATTCAATGGAGTTTGACTCCAAGGTTTGTTTGGAAAAATTTGAGTGATGGAATTGGTTTATTATTATTTTTGAAAATTGACATTTGTCTAAAAATCTCGTTTCCTAAGCATACATCTAAACGGTAATCATGCAACGTGTGTGCGTGTCGGTGCTTGTGTCGGTGTACATCACTTATAGTGTCCATAGTCCTTTACATTGAGTCCTAAATACATGCTATGGTCTTGCAAGGAATTTAAAAAAAGAACTAATCTATCTAAAATTATTACAAACCCAATTGATATAGAAATGAATAGAAAAATGATGCCTAAACTATGGGATGAATGAAATGTGAGATGAAATGGTTAGTATCATAAGTCATAAAAATAGTAGAAAGGTAAACAAAATTGAATAGAATAGCAAGAGAAAAGAAAAAAGTAATGAAATGAAATAAAATGGCAAAATATACCTAAAATTGGTTATGACACTTAGACATGCATATGACCTATAATCCCCTCATTATAGCAATGTTAAAGGGGTTTGATTTTGAGCTATAATGTGGGAACAAATAGGATACATTCAAGCCAAGAATCATGACACATTTTTTAAAGATATTTTGCACTTTATTTCTTGATAAAAACACACATTGCTTGCAAAACAAGAAAGACATGAAAATCTACATCCACAATCAGCAAGACATACACATGATCAGCAACACATTCACCATGAAATTACACACCAATCATCCATATCACATGCCAACATTTTGTGAGAAAATATACCACAAAAATACACAAACTTAGATCAAACACAAAATTAATCAAGAAGAAATAACACACACATTTTTATCATTTTTTAAACCACTGAAAAATATCACAAAAGTGTTAAAATGTATTAAGAAACATATAACAATTTTTTTAGGAATTTTTAGAGAAAAGATTGAGCATGCAGAGGTTCAATTAGCAAAAAAGCAGGGTGCAGATAGCAGGAAAATAGCAAAAAAACGAAAAAAAGCAAAGCCCAAACCAACCAAAAGATCCGGATTCACAAGGAGCGTTGGATTGATCCAGGGTAGGGAACCCTAGATCCAACGGCCAGGAACGAAGGGGATTGGACCGGTCTTGCACCGGTCCGGTTCACTGGCTTATATATACATATGAGCACTGGTTTTTTTCATTTTTTCAAGTTCTTTCTCTCTCTTCTCTCATCCTAGTGAGAGAAGCTCCCACTTCTCTCTTCTCCTCCCTCGCCGGTTTCTGGAAAAAAGGTGGAAGATCTTCATCTTCTCCGGTGAGGTTTGTTCCTCCGGCGTGGTGGCCGGCCGCCCAAGGGTGGCGGCGCCGCCGCCGGAGTTGAACGAACTTCTCCGTTTTCAAAAAGAAATTTATGTTTTCAGATATCCTTTTTTGTCCTGAACACGAATATGGCACTAGATTTTACATGCAAGGTTTGAATCGTTGTAGATCTGAAGTTTTGTGTTGCGGTTTTGAAAATCACTTTTTAGGTTTTGAAACTTTCTTGACTCAAATCCTTTTTATCTTTCTTGATCTGTAACGATTCACTTGCGTTGATGCTTTTCGAGAAAGAAAGATGAAGTTTACGTGTTTACCTCTGGTTTAGTTGGAGATTTCGAACTGGAATCTTTGAGAAACTTGAATCTTGGTGCTGCTTGTTGATTTTTGTTCTTGAATCCGAAAATAAATCGGTGTTCTTGCTTCTTCTCTTTCACCGGTTTAAATCTTCATCTTCTTTCCCTCTTCTTCTCAGATCCTTCGTGATCGTGCTTGAGTTCGTCACTGATGGTGATTAATTCGCACTGGAATTGCGAAGGGAATGGTTCAATGATGATGATTCAGTGATGAATCACTGAGAACCGTGAGAAAATCCAAAAAAAAACGGTTGAATTTGGATGAAGTTTGATGAATTTGTGAATTAGGGTTTGTGATATTTCTCCGTGTTCTTGATGATTTTCTGGGTTCTGATCTAACTGAATGGAGAGAGGGAATCTGATTTTTGTTTGTTGAGGTGGCGTGTGATTAATGGACCCTTCTGGAAATTCTGACACTGTGTTGTATTTATAGCTGACATGTGTACTTGAGATCTAATGAAATGGTGACATCTGTCTTTTGTGAAGAAGGCTCGGCCTTGGACTGAAATTTTGACTTAGGGACCTTTCTGCAAAAAGAAAAATTAAAAGGACTAATCTGCAATTATGAAAAAGGACTTAAAAATGCAATTTGGAAAAGTATTGGACTAAAATGCAATTTTAGAAACTGTTTCAGGGACTAAAATGCAATAAAAATAAAATTGGACTAAAATTGGTAAATTGGACAAAACGTAAAGTGAAACCAAAAATAAAATCAACAAAAGGACTAAAATGAACCAGCTACAAAAATGAGGTATTTTAAAATACCTCTCTGCCGAAATTTTGACAGGAAAAGACCAAAATGCCCCTAGGGACTAAACTGACCCAAACTGACTCAGATGCAATTTTTGAAATAATTTTTAAACAAAGACTCAACAATGATTCGTACAGACAGGTTGAAAAGACTCAGAGGCAAACACAGAGACTAAAAATACCCTTTTGTATGATTTTTGAAATAAAATGCAAGAAAAGTAATGCGACGTTTCAGAGAGTTCTTAAATGACTTGTAATGTCAGAAAAGACAGAGGCAGTAAAATACGTTTTACAAAGAGAGTAAAGATTCAGAGTAAAATAACAGAGAATTGACAAATATCAGTGTTAAAAAAGAAATTTGAATGAGTATTTTTAGGTCCAAAATCAGGGTATAACAGCTGCCCCTATTTAAGTTTCTTTGTCCGGAGGGTCAAGAGACGGAGTCTTTGGCTTGACGGGACGAAGATACTTAAATATTAACATTTGCACTGTGTTTGGACGTAAAAATACGTTTGTACATTTTCAAATATCATGAATGCCATGCAACATTTGGATTATGAGTGCGAGACAAACGAAAGCTGGAATTAACAAAAGATGTCGTATCCATTGCGGGATTGGTAGACATTGACAAGATAACAGATAACAAATTGACGGGTACAAGTTGCTCTTGGATTGAGCTGGGCACTTGACCGGGAATAAAAGCAGACAAACAGGTACGATTTGTTCTTGGATTCGAACTGGTCACTCGACCGGGGACATGGAAAAGATGGACAGGTACGAGTTATTCTTGATTCGAACTAGTCACTCGACTGAAAGCAAGGCAAACAGACAGGTGCGAGCTTGTTCTTGGATTCGAACTGGTTACTCCACCGGAGACAAAGACAAATAGACAGGTGCAAGCTGCTCTTGGATCGAGCTAGCCACTTGAGCGAACAGAAACAGATAGACGGGTACAAGCTGTTCTTGGACTTGAACTAGCCACTTGACCAAAATCATAGACACATAGACAGGTACGAGCTGTTCTTGGATTCGAATTGGTAACTCGACCGATAACATTGAAAAGTAAACGGGTACAAGTCGTTCTTGGAGGCGAACTGGTAACTCGACCGGAAACATAGACAAATAGGTAGGTTCAAGCTGCTCTTGGATTGAGCTAGCCACTTGACCAAACAGAAACAGATTCACTGGGGATTGTTTTTTTGACAAAGTATAGATTGAGATTGACTTGACGTCGATTTGATTTGAAAGGTAGAAATTGACCGATATTATTTGCTCACAAGGTTTTGACAGAGAACCCGACATGAGTATTGAGTTGAGACTGATATTGACATTGGAAATGCAATATGCATGAATGATATAACAGTTTTATTAAATGCATGGGCACGTAATATGCATGATTATGCATGTATGAATGCTTGTAATGCACGACTGTTGGCGATTTGTAGACACAGTTCCGCAGAGACAGACAAGACACTGGAGTATTGGGCACGTAATGGCTCGTGCTATATTACACATTCCTGGAAATCCTCTTTGGAGATGACGTCGTTGGGAGACGTATCGGAACCATGGCTGAGGGCAGGTAGCTATGCAACTTGCTGGGGATAGAATCTCGGAAGACTCTACTGGGAATAATGCCGGATGTATCGTGGATGTCGCATCTGTGGTCAATGCTTTTCGCATGTTATTTTCTCAATTTTTCATCATTCATTTTTTTGCATCCCATTTTTGCCTGGATCGCCCTTTCGGGTTTTCGATCCACCGGGGAAATAAATTCTTTTCATTGCCCCATTTTTGCCTGAACTGCCCCTTCGGGTTGTCAATCCAGCGGGGTGCTCATTTTTGCCTAAGCCGCCCTTTCGGGTTTTTGACTTAGCGAGCCTATTCATTTTCATGCATTTTCATTCTGTTTTTTCATTCTTGCCATTTACCATAGACTATCCTGGAGGAGAACCTGCTTGTAACATATATTGAAATAGACACCAACACACACTCGCTCATGCATGTTCGTTTGAATGTACCCTGTTGCTCAGGTTTGCTTTTCAAAAAACTTTTTCAATTTTCAAGATGTTTGTTTCGAGCATTTGTCATTATTAAAAATAGAAGGAAATTTTTTTTGTACATAACTTTGAAAGTAAAAAGAAAGCGGAGTTTCAAACAAAAGCACAGGCTCAAATTGATGTATAAGAGTGGTGGTCAGCCGAAGGCGTGACTCCACGGATTTACAAAGCTTGGAAAATGGTAATTTTTATTGGTTGGTGGTACATTGAACACAGCAATCATTACATTTCCTAGAAACTTTGAACTCGCAAGCATAGGAGCTTTTGATGAAAATGGTCATTAACAGCTGCAGATGCCCCAAGGGAACGGTGGTTGGCCAGATATAGTTACTTGCCTTTTGTTTCAATCTCATTTTTGCATGAACCGCCCTTCCGAGTTTTTGGCTCATCGAGACGCTCATTCTTGCCTGAGTTGTGTATAATCTCAGCGAGCTTTTTCATATATATATTTTTTGTCCCTTATTTTTGCCTGGACCGCCCTTTCGGGTTTTCGACCTACCACGCTGTTCTTTTCATACTTCTAGGCAAAGTATTTATTGACTATATCGGCATTCACTGGATTTGGAAGTTCTACACCATCCATGTGTGTAAGGATTAAAGCACCACCGGAGAAGGCCTTCTTGACAACATAAGGACCTTCATAGTTAGGCGTCCACTTGCCCCTTGGGTCGGGTTGCTGGCTTATCCTCCTTTTCAATACAAGTTCCCCTATCTTGAATTCTCGAGGATGGACCTTCTTGTCAAAGGCAGTCTTCATTCTTGCTTGATATGACTGTCCACGAGCCATGGCATCCATACGTTTTTCCTCAATCAAATTCAACTGATCATACCGGCTTTGGCACCATTCAGCCTCGGATAACTTTGCTTCCATGATCACACGGAGAGATGGGATCTCCACTTCCAAAGGAAGAACTGCTTCCATACCATATACTAGAGAGAAAGGGGTTGCCCCGGTTGAACTGCGCACGGTAGTACGGTAGCCATGCAGAGCATAGGGTAACATCTCATGCCAGTCCTTATAAGTGGTTACCATTTTCTGAACAATCCTCTTGATATTCTTGTTGGCGGCCTCAACGGCACCATTCATCTGAGGTCTATAAGGAGAAGAGTTATGATGCTCAATTTTGAATTCTTCACAAAGAGCTTGCACCACATTGTTGTTCAGGTTTGTACCATTGTCGGTAATGATCTTGCTGGGAACACCATATCGACAGATGATGTTATTCTTGATGAACTTAGCTACCACTTGCTTGGTCACATTGGTATAAGATGCTGCTTCAACCCACTTGGTGAAGTAGTCAATTGCCACTAAGATGAAATGATGACCATTTGAAGCCTTCGGTTCAATTCTTCCAATCATGTCGATGCCCCACATTGAAAACGGCCATGGGGATGAAATAACATTGAGAGCGTGCGGAGGCACATGAATCTTATCAGCATAGATTTGACATTTGTGGCACTTTCTGGCATGCTGGTAGCAATCATGCTCCATGGTCATCCAGTAGTAACCTGCCCGTAACATCTTCCTTGACATAGTATGCCCTGTAGCATGGGTCCCGAAGGTACCATCATGTACATCATGCATTAACTGCTCTGCTTCATGTTCATCAACACATCTTAATAATACCATGTCATAGTTTCTCTTGTACAAAATATCTCCATCTAACAGGAATCTACTGGCCAATCTTCTCAGGGTCTTCTTATCTTGGTTGGAAGCACCTGGCGGATACTCACGGCTCAGCAAGAACTGTTTGATGTCGTAGTACCAGGGTTTATAGTCAACCACATTTTCACCAGCCTGATCGATCACATCCCCAATAGCAAACACATGTGAAGGTCTTTCAAGGCGTTGCACTTTGATTATTGGCACATCATTCCAATGGTTTACTCGAAACATGGAGGATAGAGTAGCAAGAGCGTCAGCCATTTGGTTCTCATCACGAGGAATATGGTGCAGCTCAACCTTTGTAAAATATGTCAGCAAACGTCTCGCATAATCACGATAAGGAATCAACTTAGCATGGTGGGTCTCCCATTCACCCTTTATCTGATTGATGACGAGCGCAGAATCTCCATAGATGTCGAGGTGTTTGATTCTCATGTCAATTGCTTCCTCGATTCCAAAGATACATGCTTCATACTCAGCCATATTGTTTGTACATTCGAACAGAATTCTGGCGGTAAAAGGGATGTGATGCCCCTGTGGGGATACAATGACTGCCCCAATTCCTTTACCATAAGCATTGACAGCACCATCAAAGACTAAACCCCACTTGCTATTGGGATCTGGACCTTCATCAATCAACGGTTCTTCGCAGTCTTTTGATTTCAAATACATGATTTCTTCATCGGGGAAATCGAAATCAATTGGTTGATAATCATCAAGAGGTTGGTAAGCAAGATGATCGGCAAGAATGCTACCTTTGATTGCCTTTTGAGTTTTGAACACAATATCATATTCAGACAAAAGCATCTGCCAGCGTGCAATCTTCCCAGTAACAGCAGCTTTCTCAAAGATATACTTTATCGGATCCATTCTGGATATCAACCAAGTCGTATGATTCACCAAATAATGACGCAGGCGTTTAGCGGCCCAGGCCAGAGCACAACAAGTCTTCTCAAGCATTGTATACCGAGTTTCACAATCGGTGAACTTCTTGCTTAGATAGTAGATAGCATGTTCTTTCTTTCCAGTCTCATCCTGTTGACCAAGTACGCATCCCATGGATTCATCAAATACTGCCAAATACATAATCAAAGGCCTTCCTTCCACGGGTGGGACAAGGATAGGTGGTTCCAGCAGGTAATTCTTAATGCTATCAAAAGCTTCTTGGCATTCATCATTCCATACAATAGGCTGATTCTTTCTGAGTAGCTTGAAGATCGGCCCGCAGGTTGCGGTCATATGAGATATGAATCGGGAGATGTAATTCAATCGTCCGAGGAAACCTCTGACTTGCTTCTCGGTCTGTGGAGCTGGCATTTCTCGGATGGCCCGGACTTTATCAGGATCGACTTCAATGCCCTTTTGGCTGACAATGAAGCCTAATAACTTTCCGGATCTGACGCCGAATGTACATTTGTTGGGATTCAATCGAAGCTTGTATTTTCTCAACCTTTCGAACATCTTCGTCAAATACTCAACATGTTGCTCCTCATCTGTTGACTTTACAATCATGTCGTCCACATATACTTCGACTTCTTTGTGAATCATGTCATGAAAGAGAGTAGTCATCCCTCTTTGGTAGGTAGCACCAGCATTTATTAGGCCGAACGGCATCACTTTGTAGCAGAAAGTACCCTATGGAGTGATAAAAGACGTCTTTTCTCTATCTTCAGGAGACATTTTGATCTGATTGTAACCGGAGAAACCATCCATGAAGGAGAACACCTTAGACTGAGCAGTATTATCAACAAGCACATCAATATGAGGTAATGGAAAGTTGTCTTTTGGACTGGCTTTGTTCAGGTCTCTGAAGTCAACACACATCCGGACTTTACCATCCTTCTTTGGCACAGGTACAATATTGGCAACCCATTCAGGGTACTCAACTGTCATGAGGAAACCCACATCAATCTGTTTTTGAACCTCGCTCTTAATCTTGAGAGCCATATCTGGATGAGTCCTTCTCAATTTCTGCCTGACGGGAGGACATTCAGGCTTGGTGGGAATCCGATGCTCCACAATCTTAGAATCTAGACCTGGCATATCTTCATACGACCATGCAAAAATATCCGGATATTCCCGGAGGAGCTGGATGATCTTCTTTTTAACCCCTTCCTCTAGAGCAGCACCGATCTTGATCTCTCGCTTGTTCTCCTTGGTACCTATGTTGATAAGCTCAATCTCTTCCTGGTGAGGCTGAATGGCTTTCTTTTCTTGCTCAAGTAGCCGAGTGATCTCATACGGTATGTCATCACCTTCCTCATCTTCGGCCTCATACACTGGGAATTCAAAATCCAGAGGGAATGCAGGGTTACTGTGCCCAACGGGTTCATTATAGTTCAATCTGCGTAAAATGGTTGGATGATTTTAGAAAGAGGTTTTTTATGCAGATTTTTGAAATTAATAAGAAAATACAGATGTTTTGGTTTTTTCTGGCATTACCATTATTTCCAAGGAAAAAAAACGCTAAAAAAGGAAAAGAAACGACAATTTTTATTAATCAACGGCAATGCCGAAACAAACATGCCCTTACAGAAAATATCACTCTCGCTTTGGGCAGAGCGAGAGGATTGTTATTTTGAAAAAACAAGATACTTAAGCAACAAGGTATATTACTCAGAAACATGCATGATTGAGGGAATGTCAATGGCATCCCAATCTCTCGCAATGCCTCCTGGTGTAACAAATACAGGCCTCGGGCCAAATCCAGTTGCTTCTTCTGTGATTGCGTTGACAAACCCGGCACTATAGAATGCCCCGGTGGAAACTCCTGAAGTTGGGGAGAAGCCAAGACCTTCCTTATGCTTGTTCTCACGAAGCTGTATTAACCTGCCCCAGCCGGCAGCTTGACCCTCTTGGACGGCTCTCTGTGCATCCTTCAAAGAAGCCATGGCAGTTCCATCCCTCTTAGGCTCCGTACCTTCGACAGTTAATCCTTGAAAAGCGGTCCCCTTTGCAGATCCTGCCTCTATGCAAGAGAAAGATGATAGCTGGCTAACCAGGTATGCTTCCTCTCCATGAATGGTAACAAGCTTTCCACTTTTTGCAAATTTCAACTTTTGGTGCAAAGTAGAGGTCACCGCTCCCGCGTCATGTATCCATGGTCTCCCCAAGAGACAGCTGTAAGAGGCATTAATATCCATGACCTGAAAGGTGATTAGAAAGGTTTCGGGGCCGATAGTTATGGGCAAGTCTATCTCCCCGAGAACACTCTTGCGGGTTCCATCAAAGGCTTTGACCAGAAAAGTGCTCCTCCTCAAGGGAGTTCCTCGGTAACTCAGCTGATCCAGCGTTGACTTGGGCATCACGTTCAAAGATGAGCCAGTGTCTACTAACACATTTGAGATCATGTCGGACTTGCAATTCACGGAGATATGCAAGGCCAGATTATGATGCTTTCCTGCTTCGGGCAATTCATCTTCACTGAACCACAGGTTGCTGCAGGCGGTAATGTTCCCCACTATGCTACCAAAGTGATCCACAGTGACTTCATGATCCACATAAGCCTGCTCCAATACTTTCAAAAGGGTATCTCTGTGGGCAGCGGAACTCAGGAGTAGAGACAAAATGGATATCTTCGACGGAGTTTGCAGCAGCTGATCTACAATCTTATAATCACTTCTTTTGATCAACCTCAAAATCTCGTCCAGATTAGAATCCTCTATAGACCGGCTTGGTTGGCTCGCGTCTCTGTTAACGGGAGAAACATCAGTCAGGGTTGGCTTGTCAATGGGTGGCACGGTAGGCGTAGCTGCCTTCTTTTGAAATAACGGTGGACGGACTCTTCCGCTTCTAAGGGCTGCTGAAGTTCCTTCGGCGGTATTGTTCATCACAGCCAAGGACACCAGAGGCACTTCTACTCCGTTTTCAATTATGGTAGCATTATATTTGTACGGGATAGCCCTATCTGAAGTATACGGTACCGGTCCGTGTAACACCCCGTTTTCCCAATATGAAAATTTCTAAACATTTATCAGAGTAAACAACATAAACGGGATATCACATTCTTTTCTTAAAATCATAAACTGAATAAATAACTATTTATCCTTTAAAATTCAATAACAAAATCTTAAATACTTTGCAGCGGAATTTCTTCAATAACTAAAAACAGTCTTTGGCACTAAGGCCTCTTTATAAATGTCTCATAAAAATCCAATCTAAAAACATAGTCATGAATCTTCAAAAATAATACGTAAGGAATATAAAAGTAATAACAAAGTTCCCATCCCGTTACGTATCAGAGCACCTAAAGACACACATGAGAGCTAATCCACTCACAACAGCAACTTAAACTCGATCACCTGCAAGTTACTCATACGAAGAGCAACATTTCCAAGCAGAAGGGGTGAGATTTCACAAAACAATAATATTAAGCATATAATTCAACAATTATATTTAATCAACATCAAATCATCTTAATATTCATTATAGATAGTAATATATCATTTAGCACTTCAATCATAGTTTGTATAAACAATTACAACTTCACAACTTATCAACTTAAACAGCCTTGACTCGACAAATGTGACTCCAACTCGATTATGCAACTTAGACCTCTTATATGCATGTGGTACCAATACGGAGCATCAAGCCCCTATCGCTATTTGAGTATTATTATACTTCCAGAGCATCAAGCCCCAATCGCTATTTGAGTATTATTATACTCCCGGAGCATCAAGCCCCAATCGCTATTTGAGTATTATTATACTTCCGGAGCATCAAGCCCCTATCGCTGAAATGCTAATGCATGGACTCGACTTCTTAATCTTATATAATCCAATAATTTGGACTTCATCATCTTAATCAACTTGGACCGACTCATGCAGCTTAGTTAAATAACAAACAGCAACATAGGTAGTATGCAAACCATCATGATATAATAATATCGAATGTAAATCAACAACTCAATTATCAGACTTAAGTCATGTAATGTATATACAATTATATAACATTATAACAACATCAAATTATGAACAAAATCGCGTAATATCATAAAATAATTTTCAATATAACTATCATGCCTGTAAAGATATTACTATGAAATTTTAATATATTCTTTCGGCCAAAATAGCAGCAAATATTCGGTGCTCATACATATGCACATAATCCTTTAGAAGTATACTCACTTTATAACCTATTTGAAATTAGCCAAGACACGTAAATAATTACTAGTGTAGCAACTCTATCCAAAAAAACTACTAATGTAGCAACAATTCATAAATAAAACACTAAATAAATAAATGCATGATTAATGTATTAGCATCATTAGCCTGTTAAGCAGTATATTTCTTTCTAAAGGTATTAGCATCAGACTACGTTAGTTAAAATTAATGTTTTGTGAAACTAGAAATCACGACACAAATAACCAATTAGAGATCAGAAAAGCACCAGTTTCGGTGAACTTTTGAATCGTATTCAAAATTATTAGATAGCCGAAATTAATTTATCAAAACTAGGATTCAATAATATTCCTATGCAGCATCTCTCCCGAATTTCAAATATAAAACAACTTATGTATTTACGACTTATATTTTTGGCTTTTCTAACCCTAATTTCTCTAATCCTCAAACCTAACGACAACTACAAGGTTAAACCATTTTTCATCAATTAATCTCAAATTTCTCACCTTAACCCTAATTCTCAAATTCTCTAAAACCAATCCTACACTTGTTAAATTTAATCATCAGAATTACAGACTTAATAGAATTGAATGCTAGTCTCACCCTTACCTTAGAATAAGAAAATCGCAGCCTCTATGTGCTTCTCCCTTCTCTTGGCTTTTTCTCCCTTTTCTCCAAAATTGGTCGTACTTTCTATTTTTCTAAACTAGGTTTCTCCTATTTATAATCTTTTATTCTATTTTATCTTATTTCTCTTTCTCCCCAAAACTCTCTCAAATCTCATAACAACTCTTAAACTCAATATTATTTTATTTTCAAATCTTATTCTATTAAATAATATAATAATCTACTTAATAAATCACATAATCATATAAATATATTCTAAACTCTTCTTAATAAATTATAGACTCAATTAAATAATTAAATAAATCAAAACAGGCGTTACAGTCCGGGCAACCTTATCACCAGAGGCTCAGCATTCTCCTTCAAAGGTATACTCTTGACAGGCGGATCGTGAAAAACTGGCACAATCACGCAGACATCACTGACAGTCAAAAAATTATCATTCATCAAGCTTTGGATGTCATCTTGAACGGTATAGCAACCCAAAGGATTACGAAGGCATCCTAGGCACTTGGCATGATCATGGCTGAACAGAGAAGCTTTGCACAGCTTGATGTGTAAAGGTACCAGAGGAGTTGCGACGTTACGGACATCAAGTCTAAGAGCTTCCTCACATACTTCGATCATATTTACAGCGGCATGATTTGGAAGAGGATTGTCGAGGACATGCGGGACATTATTCTCAAAAGTCAGCTTTCCTTGATCAATGAGCTTTTTCACGATATACTTCAAAGCATAGCACCCCTCGACATCATGACCCAGGGCGCCTTGATGAAAATCACATTTGAGATCGGACCTGAACCTGGGAGGCAACGGATCAGGTGGGGGCTTGCCCTGTCTGGTTGTACAATGCCCTCTATGGAGTAAAGTTGGAAGCAACTCAGCATACAACATCGGTATCGGAGGGAAAGTAGGTCTAGCTTGCTGATTTTGTTGTTGTTGTTGAACCGGCAACTGTTGTTTCATCTGTTGAGCAATTGCATTAACGGGTACTTGAGGTTGACCCGGTGGCAAAGGGTACTGATGATAGAATGGCGGAAAGAAAGGATGCTGAGAATACGGTGCATATGGGTATGACGGAGGCATTTGGGCTGCATTGATAGGAGCAACAGTAGCCATGGATTGACCGGCTCCGGCAGACACCATCCTACTTCCGTTTCTTTCTTCTTGTGGTGTCCATTACCATACCTCTTTGATGCATTCACAGAGGATTCAGCTTTCTCGAACACAATGATTCCTTCCCTGACGGCTTCTTCCAGACGAGTTCCCATGGTGACCATCTCCGAAAAGTTATTCGGGGCAGCAATGATCATTCTCTCAACATAATCTTTTTTCAAGGTCTTTAGGAATGTCTGGGTCATTTCTTCTTCATCAAGAGCGGGAGTAATGCGGGCAGCTGCCCCCCTCCATCTCTGCGCGTATTCACGGAAGCTTTCCTCCTTCTTCTGGGAGAGAGATCTGAGGAACTCCCTGTTCGGCTTCAATCTGGTGTTAAACCCATAGTGGCTCTTGAAAGCAGCGGCTAATTCATCAAAGGTATGGATGTCATTTTTGCTCAAACTAGTATACCACTCTGCAGCATCTTCCATCAAACTATCTTGAAAGCAGTGGATCATGAGGGAATCATTGTCTTTGTAATTACCCATCTTTCGGACATACTTGATGATGTGGTTCTGGGGACAAGTCAGCCCGTTGTATCGGTCGAAATCCGGGATTTTGAACTTCTTAGGGACATCCACCTTTGACACCAAGCAGAGATCTTGAGTTTTGAAAGAGTCCGCATTCCCTCGATTGGCTTTGATTTCATGACGGAGTTCTTTAGCAAGTTCCTCCATCATCTCTTCCATGGTTTTGATCACGGGGATGCTTCCGTGCGGTGTGTTGATGTAAACACCTTGGGGTATGGCATGCACAAGAGGCTCAGTGACAGCTGCCGTTATTTGTGGCAAAGTAGTATTGATGGAGACAACATTTGTTGCAGGAATCAGAACATTGTTAGCAATACCAGAAGTGCCCGCTGCAGTACTGGGAGTGAAGAACGGTGGAAGCCCATACGGAAACCCAGCTGGCATAGCGAAGCGAGCGTCATTAGATGCAGTTGGGAGCACGCTTGTAGTCACCGGTATAGCTGTGGCTATAGGGATAGCCGTGGCTGATTGTTCTTGAGCGGCTAGCAGAGCAGTCATGACATCATTGGCCTTAGCCAATTCTTCCCTTAGAGTGGCTAACTCGGTACGGAGCTGAGCATTTTCTTCTTCCATAGCTACCGAATTCTTCTTTCTGTAGAGTCTAGTTCGATGTATTCTGTCTGGTTCGTAGACTTTCCGAGCACGAGCCACCTTTCAATCTCTGGCAGAAGAACCAGGAGGCAGTGAGCACTTGGAAACCTTTTGTGACTTGATGAATGATGCACATGATGCATGATATGTACAAATGCAAATGCAAAAGCTTTTTTTTGGACATCGAAGGATTTTTAGACAAATTAGGAGTTTTGTAAACAATATCTAAATAAGCAAAGCAAAACGAAGCGTTTACAAGATGAATCCCTTTGAAATACTAAGCCAAGGGAAGACTTTTGAAATATAAACAAATAAAACTCTCAAGCATAGGAAGTAGTGGGATGATCCTCAGACTCAGACTCCGAATCCAAACCGCAGTATCTAGCATAGAAGTTGCGTCGTCCTCTGGCTCTCTTGGAGTCCCGCATAAGTAGCTCATCCTTTTCTTCAAGTTCCCTTCGGACCTTAACCAATTCCTTCTTCAACATCAGGTTCTCATGAGTCTTCTGCTCATCCTTACCATCCAAAGTCATGATTAGATTCTCAGCCTCATTGTATCGGGCTTTCCACATTTGTTTCTCACGACTCTCCATAGCTAGATGCTCCTGATACATCTCCTGAGTTGTGGGAGGTAGAGGTAAAGGTATAGATGGAGCAGATGCAGCCACATGTCTCATAGCAGGGTATGGCATACCAATCTCTTCAGCTCGGTTTATTACCCACTGAGTATAGGCCTCATGAGCAATACCAGATCTCACACCCAAATGCTTCACACTCTTCCTACGGACCTTAGACCAAGCCCTTGTGAAAGCCTCCCTTTGTCCGGTGGGGGCGTTCGAATAGTAGAAGAACTCTGGAGATGTAGCAAGATTGATGGGCTTTGCCTTCATTGGGAACCCAAACTGTCTCATAGCAAGCTCCGGATTGTAGTTGATTCCCCCACGGGTACCAAGAAGAGGTACATTGAGAAAATCTCCACAACCAGTGATAATTTCCTTAACCTGAGCGGCGGGAGTGATCCAGACCACCTCGTTAGGAGAGAGAGCCATCATCCGCTGTGAGTAGGACCAATCCTCCGAGTTGTCATGGAAGGAGCTCGGAAGGTGAGAAATAAACCACCTATATAGGAGAGGCACGCAGCAAAGGATATACCCACGACCTTTGAGAGTCCGGTCATGGATAGCATGGTACGTGTCAGCTAGCAAGGTAGGAACCGGATTCCTAGAATGGAAGATCTCAATAGCATTCATGTCCACAAAGTTGTCGAGATTCGGGAAGAGAATGAGCCCATAGATAAGCAATGCAAGAATAGCCTCGAGTGCATCCTGACAAGTAGTTTTGAGATTAGCTTGCTCAAGTAGATACTTTGAAGTGAACCCTCGGATGTGAGACTTAATAGTAAGATGCTTGGAGACATCGGAAGTCTTGAGATAGAGATCCTTAGCAATAACCAGAGGAGTAAGAGAAGTCCCGGGACCGGTGAAAGGCGTCTTCTCGGCTATAGGTGAATCCAATAAGTGGGAATAAGCCTCAAGAGTAGGGACCAACTGGAAATCCGGGAAAGTGAAGCAGCGGAAACTCGGGTCATAGAATTGCACTAGAGTGTGCACGAGCTTCTCTTCAACATTAGTCCGGAGAATAGTAAGCAAACCATCATACCGGAGTCGGAAACCTGTTTGATTCTTAACCTTGAGTGCCAATTCTCTCAAACTAACCAAATCAACCTCCTTGAACTTGTAGGATTTAGTCTTCTTCATACCTGTAATGTTTACAAAGTTTTTAATTTGTCCAATCCTTCGATGAATGCATGAGAAAAATTTATGCATGAATGCATGTATGCATGATTGTTTTTTTTTTTCAATTACAGAGAAAACATGGAGGGTTGAGATTAAAGTCGAGGAGCCACGGGCGGACACGGTGCCCGGTAAACTAGGGCTTAGGATAATAGTAACCAAGGTTCTAATCAAGTTCCCAAACTGCAACCTCTCTTTCGTATATCATGGTAGCACGGGACAACGTCCGTTCCATGTTTATTCGCAAGAAGGTCTAGTTTGAGTGTAGTATCGCGTGACGACTAAAACTTGAGACAACACTCGGTTTAGCCACCGCACTACTTCCTAAAAAAAGGCCAGGGATGGGTTTGGTAACTACGGTCCATAGCATCGTCGAACAATTGAAAGCAAAGTGCCTAAGCATGACAACACACGCCGACAATATTACTTCCAAAATGCCTCAGCTATGTGAGATTGATCGCATAACCCAATACACGAGGCAACCCTCGGATTGAATTGTCGATTATATCTCTACCTATTCATAAGTTCACTCAGCCCGGGTATATAGGACTTTTGATATTCTCACCCCACACGTCAAATGAAAATAAACAAGTATTCACATATGTAAGCAATAAAACAAAGCGTAAATATAAACTAAGGAAAACTAGGCGTGACCCGCTTAAAAAGTCCCCAGTGAAGTCGCCATTTCTGTTATCGCGATTTTCGGGTGTCAAGTCATTAATTAGGCTTGAACCTTTCAATCTTTGATATTCTCTATTTTTTCTTGGGAAGGGCAAAATTGAGAAAAAACCCTTAGATTCTAAGTTCGGGGGTCGTTTTCACTACGGGAAGGTGTTAGGCACCCGCGGTGACTATAGTACTCCATAGGAGCCGTTTTCTTAGTTTATGTCTACGCTTTATTTTTAATGCTATTCATGAAAAAAGGAAATTTATTTATGTTAAGAATGGGGGGAGAAAGTGTTTGAGGTTTTATTTTAGTGGACTTGGAGAGGTTTTGACCTCATGCCTACATACCCGTTTAAGGGATCAAACTCCATGTAGTTCTCTCTCAAAAAATGTTTTTTTGTGTGTTTGGTTGATTTTAGTTTTTTGTTGGAAAATGGTTTTGAAGAAAAGAAAGAGGCCTTAAAGGCATAAGAGAAGAAAATGGTGAATGGTTGGTTCAATTGTTATTAAAAAAGTCTAAGTAGGGATTAGGATTCATTTGGATTTGTTTAAGAAAATAAAGGAAAAAATTCAATGGAGTTTGACTCCAAGGTTTGTTTGGAAAAATTTGAGTGATGGAATTGGTTTATTATTATTTTTGAAAATTGACATTTGTCTAAAAATCTCGTTTCCTAAGCATATATCTAAACGGTAATCATGCAACGTGTGTGCGTGTCGGTGCTTGTGTCGGTGTACATCACTTATAGTGTCCATAGTCCTTTACATTGAGTCCTAAATACATGCTATGGTCTTGCAAGGAATTTAAAAAAAGAACTAATCTATCTAAAATTATTACAAACCCAATTGATATAGAAATGAATAGAAAAATGATGCCTAAACTATGGGATGAATGAAATGTGAGATGAAATGGTTAGTATCATAAGTCATAAAAATAGTAGAAAGGTAAACAAAATTGAATAGAATAGCAAGAGAAAAGAAAAAAGTAATGAAATGAAATAAAATGGCAAAATATACCTAAAATTGGTTATGACACTTAGACATGCATATGACCTATAATCCCCTCATTATAGCAATGTTAAAGGGGTTTGATTTTGAGCTATAATGTGGGAACAAATAGGATACATTCAAGCCAAGAATCATGACACATTTTTTAAAGATATTTTGCACTTTATTTCTTGATAAAAACACACATTGCTTGCAAAACAAGAAAGACATGAAAATCTACATCCACAATCAGCAAGACATACACATGATCAGCAACACATTCACCATGAAATTACACACCAATCATCCATATCACATGCCAACATTTTGTGAGAAAATATACCACAAAAATACACAAACTTAGATCAAACACAAAATTAATCAAGAAGAAATAACACACACATTTTTATCATTTTTTAAACCACTGAAAAATATCACAAAAGTGTTAAAATGTATTAAGAAACATATAACAATTTTTTTAGGAATTTTTAGAGAAAAGATTGAGCATGCAGAGGTTCAATTAGCAAAAAAGCAGGGTGCAGATAGCAGGAAAATAGCAAAAAAACGAAAAAAAGCAAAGCCCAAACCAACCAAAAGATCCGGATTCACAAGGAGCGTTGGATTGATCCAGGGTAGGGAACCCTAGATCCAACGGCCAGGAACGAAGGGGATTGGACCGGTCTTGGACCGGTCCGGTTCACTGGCTTATATATACATATGAGCACCGGTTTTTTTCATTTTTTCAAGTTCTTTCTCTCTCTTCTCTCATCCTAGTGAGAGAAGCTCCCACTTCTCTCTTCTCCTCCCTCGCCGGTTTCTGGAAAAAAGGTGGAAGATCTACATCTTCTCCGGTGAGGTTTGTTCCTCCGGCGTGGTGGCCGGCCGCCCAAGGGTGGCGGCGCCGCCGCCGGAGTTGAACGAACTTCTCCGTTTTCAAAAAAAAATTTATGTTTTCAGATATCCTTTTTTGTCCTGAACACGAATATGGCACTAGATTTTACATGCAAGGTTTGAATCGTTGTAGATCTGAAGTTTTGTGTTGCGGTTTTGAAAATCACTTTTTAGGTTTTGAAACTTTCTTGACTCAAATCCTTTTTATCTTTCTTGATCTGTAACGATTTACTTGCGTTGATGCTTTTCGAGAAAGAAAGATGAAGTTTACGTGTTTACCTCTGGTTTAGTTGGAGATTTCGAACTGGAATCTTTGAGAAACTTGAATCTTGGTGCTGCTTGTTGATTTTTGTTCTTGAATCCGAAAATAAATCGGTGTTCTTGCTTCTTCTCTTTCACCGGTTTAAATCTTCATCTTCTTTCCCTCTTCTTCTCAGATCCTTCGTGATCGTGCTTGAGTTCGTCACTGATGGTGATGAATTCGCACTGGAATTGCGAAGGGAATGGTTCAATGATGATGATTCAGTGATGAATCACTGAGAACCGTGAGAAAATCCAAAAAAAAACGGTTGAATTTGGATGAATTTTGATGAATTTGTGAATTAGGGTTTGTGATATTTCTCCGTGTTCTTGATGATTTTCTGGGTTCTGATCTAACTGAATGGAGAGAGAGAATCTGATTTTTGTTTGTTGAGGTGGCGTGTGATTAATGGACCCTTCTGGAAATTCTGACACTGTGTTGTATTTATAGCTGACATGTGTACTTGAGATCTAACGAAATGGTGACATCTGTCTTTTGTGAAGAAGGCTCGGCCTTGGACTGAAATTTTGACTTAGGGACCTTTCTGCAAAAAGAAAAATTAAAAGGACTAATCTGCAATTATGAAAAAGGACTTAAAAATGCAATTTGGAAAAGTATTGGACTAAAATGCAATTTTAGAAACTGTTTCAGGGACTAAAATGCAATAAAAATAAAATTGGACTAAAATTGGTAAATTGGACAAAACGTAAAGTGAAACCAAAAATAAAATCAACAAAAGGACTAAAATGAACCAGCTACAAAAATGAGGTATTTTAAAATACCTCTCTACCGAAATTTTGACAGGAAAAGACCAAAATGCCCCTAGGGACTAAACTGACTCAGATGCAATTTTTGAAATAATTTTTAAACAAAGACTCAACAATGATTCGTACAGACAGGTTGAAAAGACTCAGAGGCAAACACAGGGACTAAAATGGGTTCCACTGTAGGAAATGACCAAAATACCCTTTTGTATGATTTTTGAAATAAAATGCAAGAAAAGTAATGCGACGTTTCAGAGAGTTCTTAAATGACTTGTAATGTCAGAAAAGACAGAGGCAGTAAAATACGTTTTACAAAGAGAGTAAAGATTCAGAGTAAAATAACAGAGAATTGACAAATATCAGTGTTAAAAAAGAAATTTGAATGAGTATTTTTAGGTCCAAAATCAGGGTATAACAGATAGTATCATCATATTCGACTATGAGAAACCACACAAGAGAGATTAATATTACTTCATCATTCAAAATATTTAGGCACATATATATGGGTCATCTCACATATATGTTATTAAACATATATCATTCTATCAATTGTAGAACTTTAAATCATATCTGACATATTAATATCTTCCCCAAGTGTACGACTCTCTATGTCTGTAATTATATGACAGACAAATAAGGTCAAACAAATGCATAACAAGATCAAAAAGGTGGGTTGGTGGTGATTTAATGGATGGAGATTTATGTTCCTTTCTTTCATGAGAATAGAGAAAGAAAATTAAAAAATAAAGAAGATGAAAACGAATAAAGTGATACCGGTAAATTAATTGTGTTTTGTCCATTAGGTTATAAAGAATAAAGTGAGTCGAAGTAGTTAAAGATTTTTGAGTAATTAGATTTTCAAAAATTAGACTTAAATAAAAAAACACAATAACATTTTAAAAAAATCAAATAAGCACGTATTTTGTGAATTCAACGTAACAATTAGATTTTTTCTATGGTTAAATCCCACTAGATATCAAACGTGAATACATTTACAATAATAGGGATTGCTTAAAAAAATGCATGAAAGCGAACTACAACCAAAAATTTAAATTTAATATAGATAACCAAATAAGGTCTCACACTCATAATTGACACATTAACATATACTCCCTCCGTCCAAAATTGTATGTCGTTTTAGGAAAAAAAATTGTCTTAAATTATATGTCGCTTTACAATACCAATGCAACATTAATGTTACTTTTCCTATTATAACCTTATCTATTTATTACTCTCTTTTCTTTCAATTCTTTCATTTATCTTTCCCATGTTATTTATTAAGGACAATTTTGTAAAACAACTCATAATATCTCTTTTCTACACAATATTAATTGCATTTCTTAATATGTGTGAAATGCCCAAAACGTCATACAATTTGGGACGGAAGGAATATTTCTTAACTGTGAGACTTTATGCGTCTGTGAACTGATGACATAACAAAATAAGGTCAGATGGAGGCATAACATTGTTAAAAGGGTGGATTGACGGTGATTTAATGGAAAGAGATTTATGATTCTAACTATCATTAAAAGAGATAAAGGAAATTAGAAAAATAAAGAATACGAAAAAGAATTTGAATATGAGATAAATGGTAGGAAAAAAGTAGTGAGTGGGAAATATTAAAGAGAAAAAGCAAAAGACTTTATGGTTTATTTGAAGAAGCTCCAATTAGTTCTATACATATGACTGGCAATGTGAAAAAGAATTGCAATAGCTAGATGATGATGTGGCTTTGTCAACTCAGCAAAACACATATTTTTTTTTTCATTGTTAGATTCCACCAAAAAGCAAAAGTCAAGGTGTTTTAAATAATAGAGGTTGAATAAAAACATTTGCATGAAAATGATTGGCATCCAAAAACGTATATTTAATATAAAAAACTAAGCAAACTAAATTCAAAAACTAACAAAACAATTTATCATGATGTTCGGAGGTCTTAGAGTGCCTACAATGGGTTTGATCACCACATTTGACTAAGAGAAACCCCACATGTGAAATTCACACCACATCTAAACCCAAAACTTTAAGACATTAAGTATATTAATCAGCTCACTTATATGTTGCTCAATATCTACTCATACATATAATGTAAAAGTTTAAATCACACTTGACACATTAACGTTTCTCCCTCAAGTGTGAGACTATCAGTATTTGTGATATGATGAGATAATCAAATCAGCTCAAAAGCACCATAAGGTAAAAAAATGTGGTTGGTGGCGGTTTCTTATAGGGATGTCTTTGTTCTTTTCAAGAGAAAATAAATTTGAAAAAGAAAGAAGATGAAAAGGGAATTTCTACACGTGATAAATGATACAGGAAAACTAAGTAGTGCATGCTTTATTCGTGAGAGTATAGGGAATATAATGAATTGATGGTATTTTATAAATTTATTGAAGGAGTTGAAAATTACTAGGTAATTATGCTACCAAAATAATAGATTCATTAAAAAATAATCACATCAATTTAAAAATGTCTAATAAACATATATTTTGTCAACGTAACAAAACACGTCTGCATTTTTTCATTGTCAAATCAGACCAAAGACCAAAAGTGAAGGAATTTAAAATAATAGAGGTTGAATAAATTATTGCTCGAAAGCGAATGCATCCCAAAACTAAATTTTAAGATATAAAATTAAACGAAAAACACCAAAAAACTAATAAAACAAATCATCATAATGTTGGAATTTTCGTGGAAACCTGTATTGGATTGTATCATAACATTTGGCTAAGTGAAAACACACAAATGAGATTGACATCACAACTTCACCCAAAATCTTAAGACATTAAATATGTGAGTCATCTCATTTATATGTTGTTCAACATCTACTATTGCATTCAATGTGTTATTTTAACTCACACTTGATACATAACATCTTCGTATCCACAATCCACCATCACGAACCACATCCGCTCCTCAAAAATGTTGAAGCGGATATGATATCACCATTAAGACTTATGGAGGAGCCAACACTTGTGTGAATCAACACATTGAAGAAAGGGCAATCACACAAGTGAGACTAATGTTACATCTTCATCCAAAATTTTAAGGTTTAAGTATGAGTTTTTTTTTATTATTACTTGATGATACATCACAATATTCTCTCCCTCGATACTGACGAAATTCTAGCCCGTATTTGGCACGGGTGTCCATACTAATATATAACATCTATCCATCAAGAAGTTAACGAAGATGCAAAATAAAACTACTTATCCACTCACTCAGCATGGACATTTACTAAATTTAAGGGAAATAATAAAGATCAGTTAATAATTCATTGATACTATAAAAATACAGAAAAATAAAAATGAAATAAAAATATTAGGCTAAAAGATCAATCAAAATGAGAACTACAAAAGATCCAGAAACCTTGTCAAAAAAAAAAGATCCAGAAACCTAATTCCTCTTAGCCTATTACTTGATTTGTTTTCAAAGATTTCACTAAAAATATTTTTCACCATGTTCTAACACAAGAAACAATATAAAAATGTATCTTAATCATTATTGATAAAAATATATTAAATATCAACCTATATAATTTTCTTCTACCATATAAACTGGATCCCTAATCCTTCATCAAGGGAAGTCTTGAAACCCTATACAAAAAGGTATTCTTGAGCAATCCTACCAAACAATAAAACCTCATCACATTTCACTCTATTCTCTTCCATTTCATCACATTCCTCCAATCAAAACACAAAAACTAGAATAACAGGTAGGTAAAGAAGATCCTCCTTCACCATTTCAAATAACTCCTGGCTAAAATATCAATATAAAAAATAAATGAAGAATGTAAGCCTATCCATCAGATATATTGTGCATGCAATATTGAGGCCCGCGTCATGTCGCAATCTCTGTTAAAAATATCATCACTTTAATCCTTCACCAAGCCCAGGTGGCATTCCTAAGCTCTGTGCAAGATCATTCATCCTTTCCTTCATAGCCTAATAACAAAAGTAGCATGTTTTTTCAATTCAATAACCACAAAAGCAAATAAAAATTTATCCTTTCCTATTGAAAATAGAGATGTTTACCTGAACATCTGAATGAAGAATATTTTATTGTCAAAAAAAGAGATGTTTACCTGGACACTTCTCTGGTGTGCTTCCTTGTAAGCTTCGGTGATTAAAAGCGAAAGTTTCTGCGACACAGATATTTGACAATACATAAAATATTTTACCCTGTCTGAGCATTCAAGACCATAGTTTGGTTTATAGTTTATACAACTTATACGCTATTAACCATTAGCTACCGATACATGAAACAAAATTTATAATTTTGATAGGGCACATGGGGGAATAGAAATAAGGCAGTGGAGGAAAGGAAAAGATCATTGCAGAAGAAGTTAGCGGACAATATAAGAATACACTATGGGCAAGCGGCGAGTGAATCATAGATCAGATAATTTTGAAGTACCCTACCATAAATTGTGTCTAATGAAAGAATATTTAAACTTAGATGATTTTTAAGGCTTTCACAGTTCTTCATGGCAGGGGGTCATTTTGAAGCTCAAGTCCTTGGTCGCCGTTTCTCACTGAAGTCTCAAGTATTTTCATTCTATTTTTCGAAATTCATCTGTTCTTTGTAAGGCTGAACTCCCGGTGTATGATAAATAATATTCGTGGACTTCCGGAGTTCTACGACATTCAATGTTCATTCCTGAATCTAAGTGACATAAAAATTTAACCATCAACTCAAAGCACCAGTGAAATGCAGGGAAGGAGAAATTTAACAAAACCACACCCTACGAGGCCAATAGACTTTGTTTATCTTAAAGTGTGTCTCTTGCCCCCAACTGGTGAGCAGCCATAACCGATGGGCAAATGACAGAAACTGGAAATCTTAGGCTTTCTAATTGGTCCCTCTTATAAAAATTCAAAATTTTGGTTTCTCAGCCGAAATAGTTTTTGAGCAGTCATAACCGATGGACGAATTACCTTGTTTATCTTAAATGGTCATTGGTTTTGAGTGCCAAATATGGGAAAGGTATTTTGCTTAATCCCAGTCTTTCTAGGGCTTCTTCTTCCTCTTCTCTTTGGTGGAAGGACTTGTATAGTTGGGGAGATAGGGGGGAGTTGAGAGTGATTGGTGTAAATGTGAAAAAGTTGGGTGACGGGGGGCAATGCGGTTTTGGTTAGACAAGTGGATCTGGAGTCACCCTCATTATGTTGTTTTTCCAAGGTCTTTCTTAATATCCTAAAATCCAGATTGTTATATTTCCGACATGGGGGTTGGGATGGGGTTTTCCGGTGTAGCGGTGGAACCTCGTGTGGAAGAGACGAGTTGTTGTCAATTGTTCTTCTGGTGTCTTTGGTGGATTTGTCGGATTCGCGGTTCGCTCCGTTGGCATTGGTGGGAGTTTTGCGGTCAAGTGTATTTATATTTATTTGAACAATTTCCTTAACTCCCATTCTTTTTTGGAGGAGGCAAAGGGAAGGTGGATGGGATGGTTGTGGAAAAGTTTTGCTCCCTCAAGTGGTAACCTACTCTTGGCAACTTCTTAGGGGGCGCCTTCCTACTAGAGCTAATTTGGCTTCCCGTGGTGTCTTGGTTGTTGATCATGAGCCCTTGAGAGGTTGCCGTTTGTCTTCCACAGAAAGTGAGGATCATCTTTTTGTCAAATGCCCTTTTGCTTGCTCGATTTGGTATGAGATTCATAAGTGGTTTGGTTTCCCAATAGCTCTTCCGGGTGACTACTTATCCCTTCTTCAAAGTTTTTTGCTCCCTTATTGGGGGGGGGGGGGGGGGTGGGGGGGGGGGGATGTTTATTGCTTGTTTGGCATTCCGTTTTATGGTCAATGGTCGATTTGGAAGGCGAGGAACTTATTTTCGAGGGGTCATTGGTGACGGTTCCCGAGGTGGTTTACTCAATCAAAACATTGTCTTGGCAATGGTTGCTAGGTAAAAAGAGGGGGTTCCTTCTTTTTTACGAATGGCTAATTGATCCAATGGATTGTATCCAAAGGTAGCTTTGATTTTTTATTTTTATTAGATGCTTCTAGAGTACTCCTCGTCCTTCATCTAGTGTGATCGGTCTAGTTCCCATTGTTCTCTTTTTTCGGCTTCTTATTAATAAAATGGTTTCTTTTTATGTTAAAAAAAAAAAAACCAAAAGAAAAGAAATAAAACAACAACCATAATGTTCTTTATTACATTGAAGGAACTTTGACATGGTCTTCATTATATTTTCTATTCTCATCTTACGATAAAAGAAAAGAAATAATCAAGAATTTGTATCTGGCATAGTAGTCAATAGCGGCCGCGCGTAGCGTAGCAGCGACAAACCGCTACGCTAATCGTCGCAGCGGAGCGGAATCAAATAGCGGCAGCTTCAGCTGCTATAGCGGCCGCTATTTAATTTTAGTAGGAAATTTCCAAGTTGACCCTATTTTTAAAACCTTTTAGGGCATTTTGTAAACCATAACTTTTTCTTCTCACACAATCTCTTCCATTGTTCTCACACACTCACAAAATCTCTTCCTCTCTTCCACTGTTCAGGTTCATTTTGTTCTCTTCCTCTGTTATATTTTCCACTGTTCTGGTTGATTTTGTTCTCTTCCTCTATTATCTTTTCCCATGTTCTTTCTTTATTTGTTCCTCTGTCTTTATTTTGATCGTTACTCTGTTCTTTCTTTCTTTTTTTGCTTCCTCAGTAATTTTTTTTCTTCCTCGGTTGTATCATTTCTAAGTTCTTTTTTTCTTCCTCTGTTTTGTTTTGTTTTTTGATTTTTGTATTTGTTCCATTATCTATTGGTGTATTGATTTATGAATGTTTCATGAGATTTTAGCGTTATATTTAATTTTATAATAATTGAAAGGTTTTTTTTTGTTGAGAAATATATAGGTTTGTTTATACTTTATAGTATTATTGATGTTATTTGTCCAAAAAATAATCAAATATCGGTGACCGCTATATGTCATACCGCTATACGCTATCCCACTTTTGGGTTGGCCGCTATCCGCGATTGACTACTATGGTATCTGGTATCTCTAAGTTAATGTGTTTATTATTATTATTATTATTATATTAAACATCCAATCCTTTTCTGTCTAATAGTTTGTGCTACAAATATATAATATGACAGGGTAAAGTATATATAATCAGTATCACAAGATCAGTTCAATAATTACTTACTTCTGATCCCAATTCCATAGCTGCCTCAGTAATTTCTGTTCGCAAAGGTTGCTGGTTGCCAGACAGAGTTACCTAAGAATCATACATTATTATAAATAAGATAAGAAACAAAACCACCCTTACCAATTATTAGACTAATATTGATAATGTAATTCACTAAATTGCGATAATAAATGCATACAGAAAACCCAAGGAATTGGCAATCATTTTCACATTAAGGGCAACTAAACACTGAAATCATTCAGTTTTTTTACGAAAGTGGCATGATACTGTTATAAACCCCATCACGTATACAAAATATCCGTATGAGTATACAAATAAAGTTCCCCCTTTTAACTTTAAAATGTAAAACTAAAGAAAAGCCAAAGATTAACCAATTCTGCTGGAATAAACATAATAAAATGGGCACAATAACATACATCACAAAAATCATACCTTTACTAACTCACCCTCACAATAACCATCAAACTCAGCCCTGCATTATAGAACCAGAATAATATCTCAATCAGAACAACTTGTACGATATAGTTGAATTAGAAAGGAAATAGAACAACTTGCAGAAACAATGAAAACGGGAATTTTCGTTAAAAATATCCGCTAAAGGTCACATGATCAATGAAGAATGCACCGTGCTCTAGGGCTAATTCAAGAGTACCTCAACAATCCCAAACAGAATTCGTGATGGGAACGCTGATAATAAGGAGGACATTATGGGAAGACCCAAGATATGGAGGGTTAGTGGCTGAAGTTACTACCAAGGTGTCTTAGTAAACTATAGGGTGTCTAAGAAGGAATATTTTATTAGTATTATTTAATAATGATACTCTCTAAATAATATCTTCTAGAAAGATGTTATCCGCGCTTATCCCTTAGTAGAAGGCAGGCTTATCTCTTTAGTAGTATTTAAGTAGGAGTAATAATCTTTTAGAAGGCATGACAGATTGAGTTTTCTGTTCAGGGCCAGAGTAGGATTCCTCTCTGAGTTGTGTCAGAGCTTTGCACGTAGTTAGAGAAACTCTATCTTCTTCTTCTACTATTTTACTAATTTCATTCATATCAACAAAGCACCCTATTTCATTCAATTAACATATGTTCTCGTTTTTATTTTATTGTGTTACAATTATTTAGCCTTCCGATCTATTGGTTTCTACCAATTTGTTTCTTCAATAACTCCCTAAACTCCTAATCATATATATGTATAACATGAAAATCTCGACCCTTGTTAGTTAGTCAGTTAGTTAGTTACAGTCGTGTTGTGTCGTGTCAGTTTTCTCCCTATTCATAACTAGTCGTATCTTCTTAAATATACCTTCTTAACTAGTCATATCCTAACATTGTATATTCAGGAAAACAAATGGAAAAGCTGTAATGGCTTAATAAAGAGACAACCATACGCTGCAAGTTCTTTCTGCACCCTCACTGCTTCAACTTGGACAACCATTTGTGCCTTCTTCACAGTCTCAAACAGGTTTTGCATGTTTCCAAGAACTCCTGCCTAAAATGATCCAATTATGAATATCACACAAGTCAGCAAAAGACACCTATGAAGCACGGACACTCCTTGGATTAGGCGTATCCCAGTGTCGGACACGTGTCGTGTTCAACACAGACACGAGTAATTACATTGACGTGTCAGTGTCCTTGTCGTGTGCTTCATAGAAAGACACAAAACCAACCAACAATATACACTGTAGTCTTACTTCTTCTTCGATGTAGCCAGCTATAGGCTGTCAGTGTAATCAACTAATCGAAAATGTGTAATCCTAATCCTAATCCTATCCTATACATACACATTAAGTTAGCTAACCTTAGAAGGTGCATCATCACTTTTCTCATCTTTTTTCCCTCCAAATAGGCCATATAATCGAAAACATCTTCGTTCATCTCCAACTTTTTTACAACCGCGACGACGACCAGAAAATATCTTTGTGTCAACTATATTTGAATTGGAGTTTAGTTTACCTACATACATACATAAACAAACAATTCAAACATTTGAAGCACAACAAAACATAGATTTACTTTATTGGCTTTTCATTTTTGCCACTTATCATATTCAAATTGTAAAGACGAAGGTCAATTTTTGAATCGTGTGGTTTTTGTGTAAGTTGAAAATAAATAAATAAATAATTTCAAAATTAAATACGAAGAAAAAGGGAAGATTTGTGGAAGCAAACTCAGAACCCAAATTCGGAAGAGAGAGAGAGAGAAGAGAAGACTTACGGAGAGAAAGGGTATTTTTGGTATGACATAATCCGATTGCGTTTGAGAGAGAGACCATTGAAGCCATTGTCTTCCACACGCACCGAGAAGAACTCAAACACACACCCTTTGCTTTCGCAAGGGAAGGGATATAATTTAATATAATTAATTATTTAATACCAACAACATTATAATTTTGAAAAGAAAAAAAACACAACATTGTAGTTATTATTTTTATTTTAAAAAAAAAACATTATATTTTTTTTGTCAAAAAAAATAACATTATAATTTTTTTTTCCAACAAATTATTATAAATATATCAGCGAAGTGATCTTTTTTGAGAAAATAAAATGAAATATTAGAATAGGCAAAAACCCCCTGAAATTGTAACTTTCGTCGGAAAATCCCATGACTATTGAAACTTTTTTTTTTTTTTTAGGGATGTTAAGAAACATCAAAACCCTCCGCGAAATTGTCAAATGTTAATTAATTACCCCCTCCGTTTGTTTTTGTTGTTAACCCCTATGACTTGGCAGTTAACAATACATGTGGCACCTCCACGTGGACTGACCTTGTGCCATGTCACATGGGTAATTGACTCTTTTTTTGTCGTTTTTTTTTTTCATTTTTATGTCGTTCTGCTGGCGGAGCAAGTCCACCCGGTTCGTTAGGACTTTGTTCGCCTCCAGAGGTGGTGGAGGAACTCCCTCCGAAAGCGGTGGAGACGGAGGTAGCGTCTTTGCGTTCAACACGGTTGTAGCGCGGGAGTTAGTCGCAGTACCGAGGATAACGTCATCTCCCTCATGATTTACCGGTTTGAGAATCAGAACCGTTCGATTTTGGAGAATTTGGATCGTTGATCGCGGTGCTTGAGAGGTGGATGAATGACTCGCGGCGGTTCTTCTCTGAGTTCCAGCCATTACTTCGGGGGACGGAGCAGTAACTGTTAACCGTTGCAGTGGAGGAACGTTTAACTGAAAATGGTTACGACAGAAATGCGCGTAAAAGAAAACGGTTACGGTGGAAAAGCGTTGGATAGTGCTCTGGTGTGACGGTAACGGCTTCCGGCACGGCGCCGATGAGTCTTCGTGGTGGAACGAAAGATGCTGGTAGGCACGTTAGGTCTCTGACGCTCAAGTCAGTATTGAAACTGAGAACGAGTGTGTAAGAAGTGTTGTGAAAAGTGATGTGTACCTTGAGGGTGAAACAAGTTCACCCTTGTATAGGCGCACGTTGGCCATAACCGTCTCCAGGTTATGCGGCGTGTGATTAGGGATGGATCAGGACACATGTAGGTCAATCCTTGCACAAAGGCGCGCTCTTAGGTGGCATGGTACACATAAGCTGGCATGCTCCTTTGAATATAAATATTTTGATTGTATAATAAGTATCGTGCCTATCATTCATTTAGAAATTAGGATGCATAAGAGTGTTGTAATATATGCAAAATATATTTTTGCTCATCATATGCACAGACAGTAGAATAAAATCTTCATTTATTTATGATACTCAAATGAGTTTGATATGATAATTACAATATGATCTATCGTAGTGGTACAAAATATAAAGCCTAAGGACTCAGACAATGCTACCAAACATAAAAGCCTATAAAATACAACACAATTCTGCATACATCTTCAAACTTGTATATTATTTTCTCAGATTTCTATATATTTGACATGACACCTCCAATATGATATGGCCCTTATATGTGACAGTAGCAAAATCTCCAACTTGATTATACTTGAACAATACCAAACAGCAGCGATGCTTTATAGAAAAGAAATTGATTATAAGAAAAAGTAAATAAGAGGCATTAGTTAATATGAAGAGACACAAATTTGAAAGAATAGAAAAATTCGGCTTACAAACTTGAAATGATGCACCCAATATCAGTTTACGGTGAGATTTAGCCTGGGAAACCAAAGTTGTTTCCCATGATGGGAAATTTCAATTTTTAAGGACAGGTGGCAGTAGCCACCGGTAGAGTTAAAAAAAAAAAAAAATTAAAATTGAGTTTTTTATTATTTTCTTTACCTTTACTAACTAACCTCCCTTTTATTACTACTAATACACCAACGATTGCAAAAACTTTTCAAACTAAGCGTTTCTATATGTTGAGCTTCTTCATTAGAAGCTTTGTTCATACTAAGCATTCCTCACAGCAAAATATCAAAAAAATCAAAACTTGTCTCACGAAGCTTTCTACACCGCAACAATCTCGATCTCGATAGTGGCCGTCTAATCTTCACCTTCAATTTGTTTGTTCTTAAACGCAAGAGATTGCACCAGCGAAAGAGATCGCATTTCTTCTCTTCACCGCAGCTTCCAACAATTGCGGTGTATCATTCTCATATCCGATAGGTTCACACCAGCGAGAGAGATCGCATTTCATCTCTTCTAATTCCTCCTTGCAGCAATAGAATAGCCTGTTAGGATTATCAAAAGTCATCAATACCTTAATTGCGGCAAATCGACCACAGAAACAGTTATTGTTGGCGTATTTGATCCATTTCACTCTGGATCCCAGATTCAATGAAGAAGATGCCATTAAATGGGTTTGTTATTCAGCTGCGTATTTTTTAAACTAATTTTAGAATTTTATTAATTGAGATTAAGTTGAGACTGAAATTATACTTTTAATATTTAATATCTAAGATAATATAAAAAGCATTTATATTTATTCTTCTTCCTATTTTAAAAATCAAATCACAAAAATTATTGCTTTTAATTATTTATTATTGCTTTTAATTATTTTTAAATCACAAAAATTATTGCTTTTAATATATGTTATTTTAAAAACAATTATATATATGACTTAACACAAACTGTATTAGCCCATGACTTTCATCAGCTGGTGGGGTCATGTTTTTTGAAGAGAAATGCTTATGGAGGGAATCGAACTGCTGACTATGATAAAAATAGTTGCTAGTGCTTACCACTAGGACACACTAGACATCTTCTCTCATATTGCACAACATAATATTTATTATATAGCTTTAAACTATAATAGGGGTATATACCTATTAAAAAATGGGTAATAATCTAGTGTGGCACATGCCACACCATGCCTAGATGTGGATCCGCGTGATGTTACTAATTATAGCTCTAACCTGTGAATATGTGTTCACTGTGAATACAAATTATAGCTCCATGTGTCCATTGTTGCTCACTCACTGTGAATAATGCCTTCACTTTCACAAAATTCATTGAATTCAGTGGACACATATTCCCCACCTCCATCAGTTCTCAATACTTCAATTGCAAGAAGAATAGTGAGTGAGCAACAGTCGCGAATATGAACGGACACTTTCCAGTGACATTTCCGATTCTTGATGGCAGAAACTACGACCCATGGAGCATGAAGATGAAAGCGATTCTTGGCTCTCAAGATGTGTGGGATCTGGTGGTGAACGGACTCGACCCGTTACCAGCGAACCCAACCGTTGTGCAACAAGCGACGTATAAAGTTGCGAAGAAGAGAGATTACAAAGGCTTGTGTATTCTACACCAGTGCGTGAATCAAGCAATTTTTAAAAAGTTTGCAAGATCGGAGTCAAGCAAAGCGGCGTGGGATGTTCTTGCGAATTCATATGCCGGTGATTAGAAATTGAAGAAGGTACGATTGCAAACCCTACGGAGATAGTACAAATTGATAGGAATGGAAGAAAATGAAAAGATTGCTTATTTCTTCACCATAATTCAAACAATGACGAATTAGACGCATTCTTGTGGTGAAACCCTAACTGATGAGTCAATAGTTGAGAAGATTCTGCGATCTGTAAATTCAAAATTTGACCATGTTACGGTGGCGATTGAACAATCGAAGGACCTATCAGAAATTAAGTTGGAAGAACTTCAGGGTACGCTTGAAGCACATGAGCAACGATTGGATGAAAGAAAGGTTGCGAAATCAGATGTTGAGCAAGCATTGTTTGCACAAACTATATAATTATTATTATTAAGTGATGATTATATTGTGTAGTTTAAGTTATTAGTGATGATGACTACATGATGTTATCTAGGAGTTGTTAAATGTACTTGATGATGGTTATGTTAAGTTGATAAGTTGTCTTCTATTCATGAGATGCTTGGTGGAGAAATGTTATTACAAATTAATGATGTTGTTATGTCTTATATGAATTAGGATTAAGATGTTGTTATGTTCAATATGAACTATGAGTATGATGTGATGATCTATTTGTTATGATTTGGTTAATACGTGTTATATGATGATGTTATAATGTGATGAATATGAAGTAAATGATAATTAGAAGTTGGTTGGACTATAAAGAATTATACATGAAGAATTATTATTACTAATAGATGAAGTTATTTGTTTTGTTAAATATAATTATTGAATTATATGCTTGATATTATTGTTTTGTGAAATCTCACCCCTTCTGCTTGAAAATGTTGCTCTTCGTATGAGTAACTTGCAGATGATCGAGTTTAAGTTGCTGTTGTGAGTGGATTAGCTCTCATGTGTGTCTTTAGGTGCTCTGATACGTAACGGGATGAGAATTTTAATGTTGTCTTTCTATTCCTTACGTATTGCTTAAAGAATTTTCATGAATAAGATGTTGATCGGATTTGTATGATATATTAATGATGAGGCCTTCGTGCCAAATACGGTTTTAGCTATCGAATAAATTCCGCTGCAAAGTATTAAAGATTTTGTTATTGAATTTTAAAGGATAAATAGTTATTTATTCAGTTTATGATTTTAAGAAAAGAACGTGACATTCCGTTTAGGTGAATTACTCTGATTAAATAAATGAAATTTTCACGTTGGGAAAACAGGGTGTTACAATTGGTATCAGAGCAGGTCGGTCCGTCCGGCCAAGTAGTTGAGTCGAGTTGTGTCGAGTAATAGTTGTATTACTATCTTTATGCTGTTTGATTGGTTGTTGTTGTGTTTCTGATTAATAGTTATGTTTATTATGTGATCTTGTTTGATTGACTAACTTTGATATGGTTTGCATGTTTTGTTGAAGTTCCTATTTAACTATATATGGTTTAGTATGGTTATGCAATAATTGAATTTATTTCTTGTGTGCTTTGAATTTCGAGGACGAAATTCTTTTAAGGGGGGGAGAGTTGTAACGCCCTCTCTAATTATTTGATTATTTTAATGAGTTTAGAATATACTTATATGATTTGTGTGATTTATATGATTTATTTTGATGACTGATATTTTGTTATGTTATATGTTGATATTTATTAGTATAATATAAATGTTATTTGATTTAGAAATATAATATATGTCATTTGATTTAGAAATATATATGTTATTTGATTTAGAAATATGTATATGTTTTAGAAAAATATATGTTAATTGGTTTAGAAAATATATGTTATTTGTTATAGAAATAAATATGGTTTGTTAAAGGAATATACATGCATTGTTGTAGAAATATATGTTATTATATTATAGAAATATATAGGTGTGATTTATAATGATTTAAATGATTTGTGTGATGTGACGATTTTTATGAGGTGTAGTGATTTATTTTATTATTTAATAAAATAAGATTTTAAAATAGAATAAATATTGAGATGGGGGCTGTTTTGTGAATTTAGAGAGTTTGGTGGTATAAGTGGAATAAGATAAAATAGATGGAAGGAGATATAAATAGGAGAAGACCTAGTTTTAGAAAAAGTAGTACGTACGATCAGTTTTGGAAAAAGGGAGAAAAAGCCAAGAGAAGAGGGAGAGACCTAGAGGGGCTGCGATTTCCTGATTATAAGGTAAGGGTGAGACTAACTTTGCAATCTTATTAAGTCTATGAATCAATGGTTACATTTAACATGAATTAAGATGAGTTTAAGAAGAATCGAACATTGGGTCAAATTAAGTGAATTGATGAATAAACGGTGGAAACTTGTTAAAAAGTAGAAACTATTAAACTAAAAAGATGTAGAAATTATTATTGAAAGATCAAGAAATTGCTGAAAATGAATTGTTATTAAGCTTGATTATGATTTGGTTATGCTGCAATTGTTATTAAACTAAGTTGCATGAGTTTTTGTTGATTATCATTTGATATTGTTATATCTTGAGATGTTTACGTGTCACCTATGTTGCTGTTGTTGGTTATGTGAAATATTTATATGCCTTATGTGGGATATGTATGATGTTTAAGTTGTTGATACTTCATATTAATATTGTTATGTTATGAATTGCTCGTGCTGTTCCTGTTGCTGTTATGAATTGCTAAGTTGTTTGTAATGTGATTTAATGATTAAATGCATTACTCGAAATATTATTGAATGATCAAGATGTTGTTGAAATGAATTGTTATTAAGCTTGATGTGATTTGATTACGCTGCAATTGTTATTTAACTAAGTTGCATGAGTATGAATAAGTCGATGATGAACTCCAAATTATTGGATGTATAAGTGATAAGTTGATTAAGGTGTCTTGTTGATAGAGTCCATGCATTAGCATTCATTGAGCTTTGTCCTCACCACGATTAGGAGCTTTGTCCTCCGCTCGATTAGGAGCTTTGTCCTCCACACGATTAGGAGCTTTGTCCTCCGCACGATTAAAGTATATTAATACTTATGATGACGATTGGTACCACATGCATATAAGTGTCTAAGTTGCATTGTCGCATTTGTCGAGTTAAGGTCGTTGTTGATGAATTATCATCCATGAGTTGTTAAGTTGTCGATGAATTATCATCTATGAGCTGTCGAGTTGTCTTCTACCTATGTGTTGTTAAAGAAGTACCTACGAAGATTATACGATGTTTATGATGTGAATTATATGATGTTGACTAAGAGGTTGCTATGTTGTTTAACATGTTGATTATGATATTGTTATGTTGCTATGTTGTTTAAGATGTTGATTATGATATTGTTAAGTTGTTATGATGTTGTATATAATTGTTATATTTTCATAAGATGATGAATACGTTGTTGTTATATTAATATAAGAAGATGAATATGTTGTTGTTATATTATTATATTATGACGAGATGATGTATATATAATTATTATTATTATTGAGTGAATATTATGTTAAGTTGTTGTTATATTATTATAAAATGATGAATATGTTGTTGTTGTTATATTATTATAAGAAGATGTTTATGTTATGATGTATATAATTATTATTATTAACACTGTGTTTGGTTGGGTAGAAATAGAGAAGAGAGAGAGAAGGAAGATAGAAATTGAAGAAAGATAATGAATTTACCCTGTTTGGTAGTGAAGAGAAATAGAGAAGAGAGATTAAAAACATATGGGTCCCACACAAAATTCTTTCTCCCCAAAAGTGAGAAGAAATGGAAGAGAGCAGCAAAATTTTTGTGTGTTTCCCATTACTGCCCTTCTGCCAATTCATTTCATTTTGTTTATCTCGTCAAAAAAATCCGGAATTGAATTTAAAAAAAAATACAGTGTTGGTATTTTTCTTATACGTATTCATATTTTATAGAATTATACGTTACATACACATATTTTGTTATTTTGAAAATGTATGGTCCTTTTTTTTTTTGACAAAAGAAATGTACACTCCTACTAATTTTAAAAAAAAGTTTATATATTCCATTGTTTCTTTTATATTAAAAAGATATAAATTCTATTTAATTAAAATAAGTAGTAGAATGAATTAATTAAATGTATTTAAATAAAATACTAAAATAATTTGGTGAGGATGTTAATCAACATAGGGGCATTATAGTACTTTTCAAAATAAGTAATACTTCTCTCTTGTCTATTTCTTCTCTCTTTCTCTTATACCAAACAACCACTCAAATCTACTCCATTTCTCACATACTTCTCTCTTCTCATACTCTCTCTCACCTATTTCTCTCTTCACAACTTCTCTTCCAAACCAAACACACCCTAAGTGATGATTATATTGTGTAGTTTAAGTTATTAGTGATGATGACTACATGATGTTATCTAGGAGTTGTTAAATGTACTTGATGATGGTTATGTTAAGTTGATAAGTTGTCTTCTATTCATGAGATGCTTGGTGCAGAAATGTTATTACAAATTAATGATGTTGTTATGTCTTATATGAATTAGGATTAAGATGTTGTTATGTTGAATATGAACTATGAGTATGATGCGATGATCCATTTGTTATGATTTGATTAATACGTGTTATATGATGATGTTATAATGTGATGAATATGAAGTAAATGATAATTAGAAGTTGGTTGGACTATTAAGAATTATACATGAAGAATTATTATTACTAATAGATGAAGTTATTTGTCTTGTTAAATATAATTATTGAATTATATGCTTGATATTATTGTTTTATGAAATCTCACCTCTTCTACATGAAAATGTTGCTATTCGTATGAGTAACTTGCAGGTGATCGAGTTTAAGTTGCTGTTGTGAGTGGATTAGCTCTCATGTGTGTCTTTAGGTGCTCTGATACGTAACAGGATGGGAATTTTAAGGTTGTCTTTCTATTCCTTACGTATTGCTTAAAAAATTTTCATGAATAAGATGTTGATCGGATTTGTATGATATATTAATGATATGGCCTTCGTGCCAAATACGGTTTTAGCTATCGAATAAATTCCGCTGCAAAGTATTAAAGATTTTGTTATTGAATTTTAAAGGATAAATAGTTATTTATTCAGTTTATGATTTTAAGAAAAGAATGTGACATTCCGTTTATGTGAATTACTCTGATTAAATAAATGAAATTTTCACGTTGGGAAAACGGGATGTTACAATTGGTATCAGAGCAGGTCGGTCCGTCCGGCCAAGTAGTTGAGTCGAGTTGTGTCGAGTAATAGTTGTATTACTATCTTTATGCTGTTTGATTGGTTGTTGTTGTGTTTCTGACTAATAGTTATGTTTATTATGTGATCATGTTTGATTGACTAACTTTGATATGGTTTGCATGTTTTGTTGAAGTTCCTATTTAACTATATATGGTTTAGTATGGTTATGCAATAATTGAATTTATTTCTTGTGTGCTTTGAATTTCGAGGACGAAATTCTTTTAAGGGGGGGAGAGTTGTAACGCCCTCTCTAATTATTTGATTATTTTAATGAGTTTAGAATATACTTATATGATTTATTTTGATGAGTGATATTTTGTTATGTTATATGCTGATATTTATTAGTATAATATAAATGTTATTTGATTTAGAAATATAATATATGTCATTTGATTTAGAAATATATATGTTATTTGATTTAGAAATATGTATATGTTTTAGAAAAATATATGTTAATTGGTTTAGAAAATATATGTTATTTGTTGTAGAAATAAATATGGTTTGTTAAAGGAATATACATGCATTGTTGTAGAAATATATGTTATTATATTATAGAAATATATAGGTGTGATTTATAATGATTTAAATGATTTGTGTGATGTGACGATTTTTATGAGGTGTAGTGATTTATTTTATTATTTAATAAAATAAGATTTTAAAATAGAATAAATATTGAGATGGGGGCTGTTTTGTGAATTTAGAGAGTTTGGTGGTATAAGTGGAATAAGATAAAATAGATGGAAGGAGATATAAATAGGAGAAGACCTAGTTTTAGAAAAAGTAGTACGTACGATCAGTTTTGGAAAAAGGGAGAAAAAGCCAAGAGAAGAGGGAGAGACCTAGAGGGGCTGCGATTTCCTGATTATAAGGTAAGGGTGAGACTAACTTTGCAATCTTATTAAGTCTATGAATCAATGGTTACATTTAACATGAATTAAGATGAGTTTAAGAAGAATCGAACATTGGGTCAAATTAAGGGAATTGATGAATAAACGGTGGAAACTTGTTAAAAAGATGTAGAAACTGTCCTTATACCTTAGATAATGATTAAGATGAATTAAGGAATCCAAATTAGGCTTAGAACCTTGTTAGATGATGATTTTCGTGTAGAAAGTGCATCATGTCCGAGCCTAAATTCATCGCTCGCCATGGCGAGCTATGAATCTCGCCTCGTGAGTAATGAACTTCATCGCTCGCCACGCGAGCCCTTCCCCGTCGCCTCGCGAGTCCTTTTGGTACAGCTCGCCACGGCGAACAGCCTTACTCGCCATAGCGAGTGTGACCAAAGAGCATGTTGATTTTCGAGTTTTTGACTTTTGAGTTGAACCTTAGATGCCTTTGAGTACCTTTAGGTGCCTACTAATGATTAGGAAACGAATGGGAATGAGATTGAACCTGGAACAACCTTAGTTGGAAAGTTGGCTTGTACTCGCCATGGCGAGCAGATGCTCTCGCCTCGCGAGCACTTCCAGAATTGAGTGTTTTAGTGCATTGTGAGAGCTGAGTTGTTTGGTTGGTTAGGAAAGGAACCTTAGGTGCTAATGAGACCTATTAAAGATATTGACTGAGAATTGTGAATCTTTTATGAGATGTTAAGTGAATATAAAGTGATTTATGAATTGATTGTCTTTACTTGAATTATTATTGAAAGATCAAGAAATTGCTGAAAATGAATTGTTATTAAGCTTGATTATGATTTGATTATGCTGCAATTGTTATTAAACTAAGTTGCATGAGTTTTTGTTGATTATCATTTGATATTGTTATATCTTGAGATGTTTACGTGTCACCTATGTTGCTGTTGTTGGTTATGTGAAATATTTATATGCCTTATGTGGGATATGTATGATGTTTAAGTTGTTGATACTTCATATTAATATTGTTATGTTATGAATTGCTCGTGCTGTTCCTGTTGCTGTTATGAACTGCTAAGTTGTTTGTAATGTGATTTAATGATTAAATGCATTACTCGAAATATTATTGAATGATCAAGATGTTGTTGAAATGAATCGTTATTAAGCTTGATGTGATCTGATTACGCTGCAATTGTTATTTAACTAAGTTGCATGAGTATGAATAAGTTGATGATGAACTCCAAATTATTGGATGTATAAGTGATAAGTTGATTAAGGTGTCTTGTTGATAGAGTCCATGCATTAGCATTCATTGAGCTTTGTCCTCACCACGATTAGGAGCTTTGTACTCCGCTCGATTAGGAGCTTTGTCCTCCACACGATTAGGAGCTTTGTCCTCCGCACGATTAAAGTATATTAATACTTATGATGACGATTGGTACCACATGCATATAAGTGTCTAAGTTGCATTGTCGCATTTGTCAAGTTAAGGTCGTTGTTGATGAATTATCATCCATGAGTTGTTAAGTTGTCGATGAATTATCATCTATGAGCTGTCGAGTTGTCTTCTACCTATGTGTTGTTAAAGAAGTACCTACGAAGATTATACGATGTTTATGATGTGAATTATATGATGTTGACTAAGAGGTTGATATGTTGTTTAACATGTTGATTATGATATTGTTATGTTGCTATTTTGTTTAAGATGTTGATTATGATATTGTTAAGTTGTTATGATGTTGTATATAATTGTTATATTTTCATAAGATGATGAATACGTTGTTGTTATATTAATATAAGAAGATGAATATGTTGTTGTTATATTATTATATTATGACGAGATGATGTATATATTATTATTATTATTATTGAGTGAATATTATGTTATGTTGTTGTTATATTATTATAAAATGATGAATATGTTGTTGTTGTTATATTATTATAAGAAGATGTTTGTGTTATGATGTATATAATTATTATTATTAAGTGATGATTATATTGTGTAGTTTAAGTTATTAGTGATGATGACTACTTGATGTTATCTATGAGTTGTTAAATGTACTTGATGATGGTTATGTTAAGTTGATAAGTTGTCTTCTATTCATGAGATGCTTGGTGGAGAAATGTTATTACAAATTAATTATGTTGTTATGTCTTATATGAATTTGGATTAAGATGTTGTTATGTTGAATATGAACTATGAGTATGATGTGATGATCTATTTGTTATGATTTGGTTAATACGTGTTATATGATGATGTTATAATGTGATGAATATGAAGTAAATGATAATTAGAAGTTGGTTGGACTATTAAGAATTATACATGAAGAATTATTATTACTAATAGATGAAGTTATTTGTCTTGTTAAATATAATTATTGAATTATATGCTTGATATTATTGTTTTGTGAAATCTCACCCCTTCTGCTTGAAAATGTTGCTCTTCGTATGAGTAACTTGCAGGTGATCGAGTTTAAGTTGCTGTTGGGAGTGGATTAGCTCTCATGCGTGTCTTTAGGTGCTCTGATACGTAACGAGATGAGAATTTTAATGTTGTCTTTCTATTCCTTACGTATTTCTTAAAGAATTTTCATGAATAAGATGTTGATCGGATTTGTATGATATATTAATGATGAGGCCTTCGTGCCAAATACGGTTTTAGCTATCGAATAAATTCCGCTGCAAAGTATTAAAGATTTTGTTATTGAATTTTAAAGGATAAATAGTTATTTATTCAGTTTATGATTTTAAGAAAAGAATGTGACATTCCGTTTATGTGAATTACTCTGATTAAATAAATGAAATTTTCACGTTGGGAAAACGGGGTGTTACAATTGGTATCAGAGTAGGTCGGTCCGTCCGGCCAAGTAGTTGAGTCGAGTTGTGTCGAGTAATAGTTGTATTACTATCTTTATGCTGTTTGATTGGTTGTTGTTGTGTTTCTGATTAATAGTTATGTTTATTATGTGATCATGTTTGATTGACTAACTTTGATATGGTTTGCATGTTTTGTTGAAGTTCCTATTTAACTATATATGGTTTAGTATGGTTATGCAATAATTGAATTTATTTCTTGTGTGCTTTGAATTTCGAGGACGAAATTCTTTTAAGGGGGGGGGGGGGGGGGGGGAGAGTTGTAACGCCCTCTCTAATTATTTTATTATTTTAATGAGTTTAGAATATACTTATATGATTTGTGTGATTTATACGATTTATTTTGATGAGTGATATTTTGTTATGTTATATGCTGATATTTATTAGTATAATATAAATGTTATTTGATTTAGAAATATAATATATGTCATTTGATTTATAAATATATATGTTATTTGATTTAGAAAAATATATGTTAATTGGTTTAGAAAATATATGTTATTTGTTGTAGAAATAAATATGGTTTGTTAAAGGAATATACATGCATTGTTGTAGAAATATATGTTATTATATTATAGAAATATATAGGTGTGATTTATAATGATTTAAATGATTTGTGTGATGTGACGATTTTTATGAGGTGTAGTGATTTATTTTATTGTTTAATAAAATAAGATTTTAAAATAGAATAAATATTGAGATGGGGGCTGTTTTGTGAATTTAGAGAGTTTGGTGGTATAAGTTGAATAAGATAAAATAGATGGAAGGAGATATAAATAGGAGAAGAAGTAGTTTTAGAAAAAGTAGTACGTACGATCAAATTTGGAAAAAGGGAGAAAAAGCCAAGAGAAGAGGGAGAGACCTAGAGGGGCTGCGATTTCCTGATTATAAGGTAAGGGTGAGACTAACTTTGCAATCTTATTAAGTCTATGAATCAATGGTTACATTTAACATGAATTAAGATGAGTTTAAGAAGAATCGAACATTAGGTCAAATTAAGTGAATTGATGAATAAACAGTGGAAACTTCTTAAAAAGATGTAGAAACTGTCCTTAGACCTTAGATAATGATTAAGATGAATTAAGGAATCGAAATTAGGCTTAGAACCTTGTTAGATGATGATTTTCGTGTAGAAAGTGCATCATGTCCGAGCCTAAATTCATCGCTCGCCATGGCGAGCTATGAATCTCGCCTCGTGAGTGATGAACTTCATCGCTCGCCACGCGAGCCCTTCCCTGTCGCCTCGCGAGTCCTTTTGGTACAGCTCGCCACGGCGAACAACCTTACTCGCCATAGCGAGTTTGACCAGAGAGCATGTTGATTTTCGAGTTTTTGACTTTTGAGTTGAACCTTAGATGCCTTTGAGTACCTTTAGGTGCCTACTAATGATTAGGAAACGAATGGGAATGAGATTGAACCTGGAACAACCTTAGTTGGAAAGTTGGCTTGTACTCGCCATGGCGAGCAGATGCTCTCGCCTCGCGAGCACTTCCAGAATTGAGTGTTTTAGTGCATTGTGAGAGCTGAGTTGTTTGGTTGGTTAGGAAAGGAACCTTAGGTGCTAATGAGACCTATTAAAGATATTGACTGAGAATTGTGAATCTTTTATGAGATGTTAAGTGAATATAAAGTGATTTATGAATTGATTGTCTTTACTTGAATTATTATTGAAAGATCAAGAAATTGCTGAAAATGAATTGTTATTAAGCTTGATTATGATTTGATTATGCTGCAATTGTTATTAAACTAAGTTGCATGAGTTTTTGTTGATTATCATTTGATATTGTTATATCTTGAGATGTTTACGTGTCACCTATGTTGCTGTTGTTGGTTATGTGAAATATTTATATGCCTTATGTGGGATATGTATGATGTTTAAGTTGTTGATACTTCATATTAATATTGTTATGTTATGAATTGCTCGTGCTGTTCCTGTTGCTGTTATGAACTGCTAAGTTGTTTGTAATGTGATTTAATGATTAAATGCATTACTCGAAATATTATTGAATGATCAAGATGTTGTTGAAATGAATCGTTATTAAGCTTGATGTGATCTGATTACGCTGCAATTGTTATTTAACTAAGTTGCATGAGTATGAATAAGTTGATGATGAACTCCAAATTATTGGATGTATAAGTGATAAGTTGATTAAGGTGTCTTGTTGATAGAGTCCATGCATTAGCATTCATTGAGCTTTGTCCTCCGCTCGATTAGGAGCTTTGTCCTCCACACGATTAGGAGCTTTGTCCTCCGCACGATTAAAGTATATTAATACTTATGATGACAATTGGTACCACATGCATATAAGTGTCTAAGTTGCATTGTCGCATTTGTCGAGTTAAGGTCGTTGTTGATGAATTATCATCCATGAGTTGTTAAGTTGTCGATGAATTATCATCTATGAGCTGTCGAGTTGTCTTCTACCTATGTGTTGTTAAAGAAGTACCTACGAAGATTATACGATGTTTATGATGTGAATTATATGATGTTGACTAAGAGGTTGCTATGTTGTTTAACATGTTTATTATGATATTGTTATGTTGCTATGTTGTTTAAGATGTTGATTATGATATTGTTAAGTTGTTATGATGTTGTATATAATTGTTATATTTTCATAAGATGATGAATACGTTGTTGTTATATTAATATAAGAAGATGAATATGTTGTTGTTATATTATTATATTATGACGAGATGATGTATATATTATTATTATTATTATTGAGTGAATATTATGTTATGTTGTTGTTATATTATTATAAAATGATGAATATGTTGTTGTTGTTATATTATTATAAGAAGATGTTTATGTTATGATGTATATAATTATTATTATTAAGTGATGATTATATTGTGTAGTTTAAGTTATTAGTGATTATGACTACATGATGTTATCTAGGAGTTGTTAAATGTACTTGATGATGGTTATGTTAAGTTGATAAGTTGTCTTCTATTCATGAGATGCTTGGTGGAGAAATGTTATTACAAATTAATGATGTTGTTATTTCTTATATGAATTTGGATTAAGATGTTGTTATGTTGAATATGAACTATGAGTATGATGTGATGATCTATTTGTTATGATTTGGTTAATACGTGTTATATGATGATGTTATAATGTGATGAATATGAATTAAGTGATAATTAGAAGTTGGTTGGACTATTAAGAATTATACATGAAGAATTATTATTACTAATAGATGAAGTTATTTGTCTTGTTAAATATAATTATTGAATTATATGCTTGATATTATTGTTTTGTGAAATCTCACCCCTTCTGCTTGAAAATGTTGCTCTTCGTATGAGTAACTTGCAGGTGATCGAGTTTAAGTTGCTGTTGGGAGTGGATTAGCTCTCATGTGTGTCTTTAGGTGCTCTGATACGTAACTAGATGAGAATTTTAATGTTGTCTTTCTATTCCTTACGTATTTCTTAAAGAATTTTCATGAATAAGATGTTGATCGGATTTGTATGATATATTAATGATGAGGCCTTCGTGCCAAATACGGTTTTAGCTATCGAATAAATTCCGCTGCAAAGTATTAAAGATTTTGTTATTGAATTTTAAAGGATAAATTGTTATTTATTCAGTTTATGATTTTAAGAAAAGAATGTGACATTCCGTTTATGTGAATTACTCTGATTAAATAAATGAAATTTTCACGTTGGGAAAACGGGGTGTTACAATTGGTATCAGAGCAGGTCGGTCTGTCCGGCCAAGTAGTTGAGTCGAGTAATAGTTGTATTACTATCTTTATGCTGTTTGATTGGTTGTTGTTGTGTTTCTGATTAATAGTTATGTTTATTATGTGATCATGTTTGATTGACTAACTTTGATATGGTTTGCATGTTTTGTTGAAGTTCCTATTTAACTATATATGGTTTAGTATGGTTATGCAATAATTGAATTTATTTCTTGTGTGCTTTGAATTTCGAGGACGAAATTCTTTTAAGGGGGAGGGGGGGGGGGGGGGGGGGGGGGGGGGGGGGGGGGGGGGGGGGGGGGGGGAGTTGTAACGCCCTCTCTAATTATTTGATTATTTTAATGAGTTTAGAATATACTTATATGATTTGTGTGATTTATATGATTTATTTTGATGAGTGATATTTTGTTATGTTATATGCTGATATTTATTAGTATAATATAAATGTTATTTGATTTAGAAATATAATATATGTCATTTGATTTAGAAATATATATGTTATTTGATTTATAAATATGTATATGTTTTAGAAAAATATATGTTAATTGGTTTAGAAAATATATGTTATTTGTTGTAGAAATAAATATGGTTTGTTAAAGGAATATACATGCATTGTTGTAGAAATATATGTTATTATATTATAGAAATATATAGGTGTGATTTATAATGATTTAAATGATTTGTGTGATGTGACGATTTTTATGAGGTGTAGTGATTTATTTTATTGTTTAATAAAATAAGATTTTAAAATAGAATAAATATTGAGATGGGGGCTGTTTTGTGAATTTAGAGAGTTTGGTGGTATAAGTGGAATAAGATAAAATAGATGGAAGGAGATATAAATAGGAGAAGAAGTAGTTTTAGAAAAAGTAGTACGTACGATCAAATTTGGAAAAAGGGAGAAAAAGCCAAGAGAAGAGGGAGAGACCTAGAGGGGCTGCGATTTCCTGATTATAAGGTAAGGGTGAGACTAACTTTGCAATCTTATTAAGTCTATGAATCAATGGTTACATTTAACATGAATTAAGATGAGTTTAAGAAGAATCGAACATTGGGTCAAATTAAGGGAATTGATGAATAAACGGTGGAAACTTCTTAAAAAGATGTAGAAACTGTCCTTAGACCTTAGATAATGATTAAGATGAATTAAGGAATCGAAATTAGGCTTAGAACCTTGTTAGATGATGATTTTCGTGTAGAAAGTGCATCATGTCCGAGCCTAAATTCATCGCTCGCCATGGCGAGCTATGAATCTCGCCTCATGAGTGATAAACTTCATCGCTCGCCACGCGAGCCCTTCCCTGTCGCCTCGCGAGTCCTTTTGGTACAGCTCGCCACGGCGAACAGCCTTACTCGCCATAGCGAGTTTGACCAGAGAGCATGTTGATTTTCGAGTTTTTGACTTTTGAGTTGAACCTTAGATGCCTTTGAGTACCTTTAGGTGCCTACTAATGATTAGGAAACGAATGGGAATGAGATTGAACCTGGAACAACCTTAGTTGGAAAGTTGGCTTGTACTCGTCATGGCGAGCAGATGCTCTCGCCTCGCGAGCACTTCCAGAATTGAGTGTTTTAGTGCATTGTGAGAGCTGAGTTGTTTGGTTGGTTAGGAAAGGAACCTTAGGTGCTAATGAGACCTATTAAAGATATTGACTGAGAATTGTGAATCTTTTATGAGATGTTAAGTGAATATAAAGTGATTTATGAATTGATTGTCTTTACTTGAATTATTATTGAAAGATCAAGAAATTGCTGAAAATGAATTGTTATTAAGCTTGATTATGATTTGATTATGCTGCAATTGTTATTAAACTAAGTTGCATGAGTTTTTGTTGATTATCATTTGATATTGTTATATCTTGAGATGTTTACGTGTCACCTATGTTGCTGTTGTTGGTTATGTGAAATATTTATATGCCTTATGTGGGATATGTATGATGTTTAAGTTGTTGATACTTCATATTAATATTGTTATGTTATGAATTGCTCGTGCTGTTCCTGTTGCTGTTATGAACTGCTAAGTTGTTTGTAATGTGATTTAATGATTAAATGCATTACTCGAAATATTATTGAATGATCAAGATGTTGTTGAAATGAATCGTTATTAAGCTTGATGTGATCTGATTACGCTGCAATTGTTATTTAACTAAGTTGCATGAGTATGAATAAGTCGATGATGAACTCCAAATTATTGGATGTATAAGTGATAAGTTGATTAAGGTGTCTTGTTGATAGAGTCCATGCATTAGCATTCATTGAGCTTTGTCCTCACCACGATTAGTAGCTTTGTCCTCCGCTCGATTAGGAGCTTTGTCCTCCGCACGATTAAAGTATATTAATACTTATGATGACGATTGGTACCACATGCATATAAGTGTCTAAGTTGCATTGTCGCATTTGTCGAGTTAAGGTCGTTGTTGATGAATTATCATCCATGAGTTGTTAAGTTGTCGATGAATTATCATCTATGAGCTGTCGAGTTGTCTTCTACCTATGTGTTGTTAAAGAAGTACCTACGAAGATTATACGATGTTTATGATGTGAATTATATGATGTTGACTAAGAGGTTGCTATGTTGTTTAACATGTTGATTATGATATTGTTATGTTGATATGTTGTTTAAGATGTTGATTATGATATTGTTAAGTTGTTATGATGTTGTATATAATTGTTATATTTTCATAAGATGATGAATACGTTGTTGTTATATTAATATAAGAAGATGAATATGTTGTTGTTATATTATTATATTATGACGAGATGATGTATATATTATTATTATTATTATTGAGTGAATATTATGTTATGTTGTTGTTATATTATTATAAAATGATGAATATGTTGTTGTTGTTATATTATTATAAGAAGATGTTTGTGTTATGATGTATATAATTATTATTATTAAGTGATGATTATATTGTGTAGTTTAATTTATTAGTGATGATGACTACTTGATGTTATCTAGGAGTTGTTAAATGTACTTGATGATGGTTATGTTAAGTTGATAAGTTGTCTTCTATTCATGAGATGCTTGGTGGAGAAATGTTATTACAAATTAATGATGTTGTTATGTCTTATATGAATTTGGATTAAGATGTTGTTATGTTGAATATGAACTATGAGTATGATGTGATGATCTATTTGTTATGATTTGGTTAATACGTGTTATATGATGATGTTATAATGTGATGAATATGAAGTAAATGATAATTAGAAGTTGGTTGGACTATAAAGAATTATACATGAAGAATTATTATTAGTAATAGATTAAGTTATTTGTGTTGTTAAATATAATTATTGAATTATATGCTTGATATTATTGTTTTGTGAAATCTCACCCCTTCTGCTTGAAAATGTTGCTCTTCGTATGAGTAACTTGCAGATGATCGAGTTTAAGTTGCTGTTGTGAGTGGATTAGCTCTCATGTGTGTCTTTAGGTGCTCTGATACGTAACGGGATGAGAATTTTAATGTTGTCTTTCTATTCCTTACGTATTGCTTAAAGAATTTTCATGAATAAGATGTTGATCGGATTTGTATGATATATTAATGATGAGGCCTTCGTGCCAAATACGGTTTTAGCTATCGAATAAATTCCGCTGCAAAGTATTAAAGATTTTGTTATTGAATTTTAAAGGATTAGTAGTTATTTATTCAGTTTATGATTTTAAGAAAAGAATGTGACATTCCGTTTATGTGAATTACTCTGATTAAATAAATGAAATTTTCACGTTGGGAAAACGGGGTGTTACAATTGGTATCAGACCAGGTCGGTCCGTCCGGCCAAGTAGTTGAGTCGAGTAATAGTTGTATTACTATCTTTATGCTGTTTGATTGGTTGTTGTTGTGTTTCTGATTAATAGTTATGTTTATTATGTGATCATGTTTGATTGACTAACTTTGATATGGTTTGCATGTTTTGTTGAAGTTCCTATTTAACTATATATGGTTTAGTATGGTTATGCAATAATTGAATTTATTTCTTGTGTGCTTTGAATTTCGAGGACGAAATTCTTTTAGGGGGGGGGGGGGGGGGGGAGAGTTGTAACGCCCTCTCTAATTATTTGATTATTTTAATGAGTTTATAATATACTTATATGATTTGTGTGATTTATATGATTTATTTTGATGAGTGATATTTTGTTATGTTATATGCTGATATTTATTAGTATAATATAAATGTTATTTGATTTAGAAATATAATATATGTCATTCGATTTAGAAATATATATGTTATTTGATTTAGAAATATGTATATGTTTTAGAAAAATATATGTTAATTGGTTTAGAAAATATATGTTATTTGTTGTAGAAATAAATATGGTTTGTTAAAGGAATATACATGCATTGTTGTAGAAATATATGTTATTATATTATAGAAATATATAGGTGTGATTTATAATGATTTAAATGATTTGTGTGATGTGACGATTTTTATGAGGTGTAGTGATTTATTTTATTGTTTAATAAAATAAGATTTTAAAATAGAATAAATATTGAGATGGGGGCTGTTTTGTGAATTTAGAGAGTTTGGTGGTATAAGTGGAATAAGATAAAATAGATGGAAGGAGATATAAATAGGAGAAGACCTAGTTTTAGAAAAAGTAGTACGTACGATCAGTTTTGGAAAAAGGGAGAAAAAGCCAAGAGAAGAGGGAGAGACCTAGAGGGGCTGCGATTTCCTGATTATAAGGTAAGGGTGAGACTAACTTTGCAATCTTATTAAGTCTATGAATCAATGGTTACATTTAACATGAATTAAGATGAGTTTAAGAAGAATCGAACATTGGGTCAAATTAAGGGAATTGATGAATAAACGGTGGAAACTTGTTAAAAAGATGTAGAAACTGTCCTTATACCTTAGATAATGATTAAGATGAATTAAGGAATCGAAATTAGGCTTAGAACCTTGTTAGATGATGATTTTCGTGTAGAAAGTGCATCATGTCCTAGCCTAAATTCATCGCTCGCCATGGCGAGCTATGAATTTCGCCTCGTGAGTAATGAACTTCATCGCTCGCCACGCGAGCCCTTCCCCGTCGCCTCGCGAGTCCTTTTGGTACAGCTCGCCACGGCGAACAGCCTTACTCGCCATAGCGAGTGTGACCAAAGAGCATGTTGATTTTCGAGTTTTTGACTTTTGAGTTGAACCTTAGACGCCTTTGAGTACCTTTAGGTGCCTACTAATGATTAGGAAACGAATTTTTATAGGTGTTGTCATACCCCAAATTTTGACCACTTTTCTCTATTCTTACCCATTTTATTCGTATTTTTAAAGTCGAGAATTTTCGTCGTTTCAGACAAAAGTTCGGCAGAGAGGTTACTTTGAAGTACCTCATTTTTTGATTCCGAGTCGGACCCTCTTCCCTCTTTATTTTCTTTTTATATTAGTATTTAATTTCCATCTTTTATTTTTAGTTTTGATTTTTAAATTGGTTACTTTTTCTTATATATATTTAAATAGTTTATTTTCTGCTGTTTTGTCCAATAATCTCAATGGGTTCGAAAAAGTCAGGCAGGGTCCGAAAAACATTTTTATTTACACGCCTCATTATTCAGGCAGATGGTCAAACTATTGTTTCCAATTTCAGTATGTTGTTTCCTTTTTTCCTTTAACCCTAATGGTATAAATTGAAAGCTGCAAAAAAAAGAGAGGAGGAGATCATAAAACCCTAGCCGCACAGTCAAATCAAAAAAGACCTAGCCGCAAACAAAGAAAAACCGGACAATTTCCGCAGCCGTAAACAGAAAAGAAGAGAAGTAGCAGCCGCGCAGTAAAATCACAAAAAACCCTAATTTTCTATTTCTCTACCCATTTTCGGATCACACAAACTTGAAACAACCAATCCAACAATTTTCCAAACCCCTCCATACAAACCGATTCACAGCAACACGAATCCTCCGGATAACCAATACAAGGAATTCGATCATAGTTTCCGATCCAAGCACACAAACAGTTCAGATCGTGAATCCAGTAAGCACTGATTCACGAATCCGTACAACTCGTCAATAACAAACCGAATCAGAGGTACCAGCTTGGAACGCAACCGGATCGGAGAGAGGAAGCAGATCGGATCGGAGCGTGAAGGAAAAAGAAGAAACTGAATCGGCTCCTCCTTGCTAGAGCAGATCGGAATCCGAGGTAAAGAAGGTAGTATTTTTATTTTCGTGTTGTTTGATTGTAGATCTAGAAAGTGTTGTTGCTTTTCTTTGAAATCTAAGTCCGGATCTATCATCTACACGAAAAAGGATATAATAATATGTAATTGTTTTTGAAAAAGGAGTGTTTTGAAAACTCCGGCACGGTGGTGCACCACCGGCCACCGCGCCGGAACCCATCCCTTCCGTCGGAGAAGATGAAGAAAGAGAGAGCTTTTATGGGAGAAAGAGAAGTAAGAGAGAGAAATGATTTGAGAAAATGAAGGAAAATGGGTCTTACACCCTATATATATCAATCCGAACCGGGCGGGTCTAACCGACCCGCCCACGACCCGTTTTTTGCTTAAGCCCAATCGTTTTTTTATTCACTACAGTTTCGCTAGTTATACCCCTGTTTTACTTTCTGCACCTCTTTCATTTTTGAAAATCTCTCTAAAAATTACAAAAATATGTTTTGCTTTGTGTTAATTGTTTATTTACTGTTTTGTCATTATTATTGTAGTATATTTGAATCATCTCATGCATATTTAATTTTTTGTTATTTTATTTCATTGGTATTATTTTTAGTATGTATAATTAGGAAGTTGATGTAATTTATCTTGTGCGTTTTTTTATTTCTTGCTATTATATCTCTCTTGAGACCATAGAATGTATCTAGGAGTTGATGTAATAATGTAGGTAACACAAGCACCGACACATGCACCGACACTATCCCACTTTATTTACCGCTTTACGCTTATTTTTTTATTGTTTTACGCCGTTACGCTAGTATACCGTTTAGTTTAGAAAAATCATTTTACCAAAAAAACAAATATGCAAAACTCCAAAAATATTTTCTTAATAAACCTTGGCTTGTAACCCAAGTGTCTTTTTTTCCTTTTATTTTCTTAATCAAATGCTTAATTGAATTAATATTCATAATAGACTTGATTTTCTTGTAATTAAAATTTGACCAACCTCACCTTATTTTCTCTCATGCCTTGAGGCCTCTTATCCCTTCTTAAAACCATTTTCTAAAATCTAAAATCAACCAACCCACCAAAAAGAAACTTTTTAGGTGAACTACATTGGTTTTGATCCCTTTTCTTAAAGGGTATGTAGGCATAGGATTTTTATCCTTCCAAATCAAATAAAATAACCAAAAACATACTTCTTCTCCCTCCATTCTTTCACTTAGATTTTTAGGTAATAATTTTCAAATAAGCAATGAATTTAGCACAAGATAATTTAGGTAAGAGGTTCCTACGGAATACCGTAGATGCTTAGGGTGCTAGCACCTTCCCTTCGCATAACCAACCCCCGAACCCAAAGTCTCGATAAGGGTTTTTACTCATTTTTTCCCTTCCCACGAATAAAAATCGAGAGTTCAAAGATTGATGATTTAAATCAATTAATGGTTTGATATCCGAAAATCACGAGCACAGAAATGGCGACTTCACTGGGGACTTAGATTCTACGCGGGTTAAACCCACCTTACTTTATTTATGTTGTGCTGTACTATTTGTTTATGCTTTGTAAATATTTGCTTACATACCTTGTTACGTGAGTGGTGAGATAAGTCCTACACCCGGGCTTGAGTGAACTTAAGATAGGACGGTGGTATAATCATAGTTCCATGCCAAGAGTACTCTTCGGTATTGGCACATGTGATAACCCCACTCAACGGAGGGATCTTGGAAGTATATGTTGTCAACATGAGTACTCGTGTTTGGCATGCTATTTTTAAGTGACCTTTGAAGTTGAGGACCTTTAGTCACCTTTAACCCATCTTGGCCTTTTAGGACGTAGTGCGGTGGCTAATCGAGAGCACTCTTGAATTAGTTGATACGCGATACTACACTCAAACGAGACTTTCCGACGAATATAATTGGAATGGGAATACTCCCGTCACCCGATAAATAGTCGGAGGTGGTCGAGGACTTTGAGAACTTGGTAGAACCCGTGATACAGGTACAATTTGAAACCATAGTCCTTACCAAATTGCGTTGTTATCCTTAAGCTCCAACATTGTGGACTTAACCTCACACCATGTTTTCTATGTCTTTTAGCATAATCATGCATACATGCATTCATTCATAAACAACTTTTTCCATCAAAAAATTGAAGGACTTGAACAAGTTTTTTGCAAACATCATGGGTATGGACCTTGTAAGAATGAACACCAAGAGATACAACTTCAAAAAATCTTAACTAAGCTTTAGCTTTTGTTAAGAACTTTTTCCTTGGTTTTGATCTTACCTTTTGAAAAAGGACCTTTTGCAATATCTTCACAATTTTCAAATGAAACCATGTTTCTCTACAATGTTTACAATTCACTTTGATAAGTCCTTCAAAAAAAAAAAAAATCTATTTTTGCACAAGCATATCATGCATCATTTTGCATTCATAGTTTATAGTCCGTGTCTCATATTTTGTTTCTACCCGTAAAAGGTCAATCTGTCAGTAAAGTGGTTTCATGTCTTCATTCAAGTTCGGCTCGCATATGCAGACACTCGTGCAAACAGAAAAATGGATCGGCTCGAGCAAGAGGTCCATGAGCTGCGTGAAGAGGTAACAACACTTCGGGCTGAGGTAGAGAAGTTAACTAGCCTAGTATCTTCATTGATGGCTACAAAGGATCCACCGCTTGTTCAGCAAAGGCCTCAGCTACTATGTCAGCCAACATGCATGAAACGGCCTCGACAACAGGGTTCTCAGCCGCTTATTCCTCAAAATCAGGTCCGAAAAGCATCTCAGTGTGACCCAATTCCGGTGAAATATGCGGTTCTGCTTCGCATCTTGCTTAAGAAGAAGTTTGTCCAGACCAGACCACCTCCTCGTATGCCTAAGAAATTGCCAGCTGGGTATAGGCCCGACCTCTCTTGTGTCTTCCATCAAGGGGCACCTGGTCATGATATTGAGCGTTGTTTTGCTTTTAGGAATGAAGTTTAGAAGTTGATCCAAGATAAGGCCCTGCCCTTCCAAGTTTGAACTCTGACATGCAAGTTAATCCGCTATCGGATCTTGGTATCTATTATGGTCACATGGAATGTTTAGTTGTAATTGGGTCTTTGTTGATGTTTATTTCTACTACTCATTTGTTCAATTAATATGTTTGTTTGTTGCTTTATGTTTTTCAAAAAAAAAAAAAAAAAAATCCTTTCGTCCCACCCGAGGCGAAAGTGAATTTGTTTAGGGCTTTTTGCTTCATGTATTTTCATCATTAATGAAAGGTCGTCTCGATCCCGACCTTGTTTTTATTTTGTGCTTTTTCTGGAAAAATGGTAATACAAAAAACCAAAAAAAATCTTTCCCTTTAATCATTTTCACATATCTGCATAATCATAATGTTTATATCAATAATTAAATCATGCATTAATAAACCCGTTGAACAATGTAACCTTGTACTCTCTCTCGACTTTGAGTTCCTTGTATCTGAGGCTTAAGAAGAGGATGATGAAGAAACTTCCACTGAGATTTCTCGCCTACTAAGGCATCTTCGCCGTCGAAGCTGCAAATATCAAGAAAGATTGTCCAGAAGAGGACTTTCATGTACAAAGACTGGCACGAGATGCTACCATCTGCCTTGCAGGGATATTGTACTTCATGCACATTTCAACAGGGGCAGCCCCCCCACCATCCCTCAGTATTCAATATAAAGGCAGTGCCCCACATGGAGGTCAGAGTCCTATCAACGGAAGTTCCAACGAAAGCTAAGCTTGATTGAACTTAAAAGTGTTATTGCCGCGTGCCCTGGATAGTTATATTAAGAGGATAAAGCAAGTATTCGGCAAAGAAGGCTCGTCCCCGTGAATGTCAAGAAAGTGGCTTTGTACTCAAAAATATGCTACCCAATTCTAGGGGCAAATGGATGTCAGATTACAAAGAATGGCGGTAAACTTGTATGTCCTGTGAATGCTGATGCAGTCAAGAAATACTTTGTTAAAATGAAAAAGCTCGATAAGTCGCAAGCCTGAAAAGGCGGCTTAGGCAAAAAAGAGTGTCTCGATGGACTGAAAACCCGAAAGGGCGGTCCATGCAAAAGTTAGAGACATATATAAAAAAAGTGTTTATCCTGATAGGTTGAAACCCGCAGAGGCGACCTATGCAAAATTTAAGGATTATGACAAAGTAACTGCATCTGGTCGGACATGACTCACTTGGGGCATTTCAGCCGTCAAGTTTTCCGACTCATGGCAAGGTAATTTCATCAAGTCACATATGATTCATCTGGGGCATCTTAGCTGTTAATGGACTTCCGATATGAAGCGTCTGCAAATCAAAGACTCAGAACAGTGGAATTCAAAGTTGGTAGAGGAAACAATAGTTATTGTGTTCAATGTACCTTTTCCATATAATTACCATTTTCCAAACTCTTTTTAAAATCCGTGGAGCCACACCTTTGGCAGGGCACCACTCCATTTACATTAATTTGAGCCTGTGCCCATTTATTTGAAATTCTCATTTATTCTGTTTGCAATTTTTTCTTCTATTTTTGATGTTAATACGTAAAGCAAAAAAAAAAACTTTTAAAAACTTTTTTCATGTCTTCTGAAAAGCATAAACAACAGGTACATCTTCTTCGAACTTATGAGTAGGTGAAACATACATCAACATTCGTCTCAAGTACAGTTAAACTCTACAAGGTAAGCATGACCAAAAGTTGTGAGATGACCTCTGTCAAAAAACAAATATATACAAAAAAAAAAAAAAAAACTCGCTAAGTCGAAAACCCGAAAGGGCGGCTTAAGCCAAAAATGAGCGTCCTGGTGGACTGAAAACCCGAAAGGGCGGTCCAGGCAAAAATTAGGGGCATACAAAAAAGATTTATTCCCAGTGGATTGAAAACCCGAAAGGGCAGTTCAGGTAAAAGTTAGGGATTTAAAAAAAAAAAATACAAAAAATGAATGAAAAAGACAGAGGCATCACAGCTCAAGTGGGTCGACTGGAAGAATTGTAACGCCCTCTCTAATTTTTTGATTATTTTTAATGAGTTTAGAATACATTTATATGATTTGTATGATTTATTTTGATGAGTGATATTTTGTTATGATATATGTTGGTATTTATTAGAATAATATATGCTATTTGATTTAGAAATATATATATGTTATTTGTTATAGAAATACATATGATTTGTTGCAGAAATAAATGTGATTTGTTATAGAAATAAATGTTATTTGTTGTAGAAATACACATGATTTGTTGTAGAAATATATGTTAATTTGTGTAGAAATATATGTTATCTGGTGTAGAAATATATTTCTTATTTGGTGTAGAAATATATATATATGTTATAGAAATATATTTGTTATAGAGATATAATTGTTATTTGTTGTATAAATATTTTATATATATTAGAATAGAATATTGAGATTTTGGTAGGCAATCTAATATATTTTTGTACTGAATAATATATTTTTGTACTTAATATAATATATTTTGGTACTCAATTGATATATTTAATTACTAGATTTAATAGGTGCATTACTTGTTTCCAAAGTTTCTCACTTATTAGTTGTAAATTATCTCTATAAATAGAGAACTCACACAGTGCATTCTACACACCGAAATTCACAGTTGATACTTCCTGTGCTTTTCTTCTCTTCTCCCTCTTTTGACTTGTGTTGACGAGTCTTTTTTCTTTTTCTACTCCTTTCTGTCCCTTCGGAATTAAAAGTGTTCTTAAGACTATAATCCCTCTTCGGTTTAATATCCTTTTAGATAAGAGAAAGCGGTAGAGTCCTTCGTCGATCAATCCAAAGGTAAGGGTGAGACTAACTTTGCAATTCTATTAAGTATGTGAATCAATGGTTAGGTTTAACATGATGTAGGATGAGTTTTTGAGGAATTGAAAAGTAGGTTAAAATTGTAGAATTAATGAATAAACGGTGGAAACTTGTTAAAAAGATGTAGAAACTGTCCTTAGACCTTAGCTAATGATTAAGATGATTTGATGATATTTATAATGTTATATAATTAGATATATATTGCATGAATTATGTTTAATGATTGAGATGTTGATGACGTGTATTTGTAATTGTTATATATGATGATTATCATTATTGATTGATGCTATTTTGTTGTTGTGATGAATATGATTTACTTTGATGATATGATTAATGAGAGAATATTATATACTGAGAATTAATGATTAAATGCATTACTTGAAATATTATTTAATGATCAAGATGTTGAAATGAATTGTTATTAAGCTTGATATGAATTGATTATGCTGCAATTGTTGTTAAACTAAGTTGCATGAGTTGTTGTTGATTATCATTTGATATTGTTATATCTTGAGATGTTTACGTGTCGCCTATGTTGCTGTTGTTGGTTATGTGAAATATTTATATGACTTATGTGGAAGATGTATGATGTTTAAGTTGTTGATACTTCATATTAATATTGCTATGTTATGAATTGCTTGTGCTGTTTCTGTTGCTGTTATGAACTGATAAGTTGTAATGTGATTTAATGATTAAATGCATTACTCAAAATATTATTGAATTATATTAGGAGCTCTGTCCTCCGCACGATTATTAGTATGAATAAGTTGATGATGAACTCCAAATTATTGGATGTATAAGTGATAAGTTGATTAAGGTGTCTTGTTGATAGAGTCCATGCATTAGCATTCATTGAGCTTTGTCCTCACCACGATTAGGAGCTTTGTCCTCCGCACGTTTTAGGAGCTTTGTCCTCCGCACGATAAAAGTATATTAATACTTATGATGACGATTGGTACCACATGCATATAAGTGTCTAAGTTACATTATCGCATATGTCGAGTCAAGGTCGCTGTTGATGAATTATCATCCATGAGTTGTTAAGTTGTCGATGAATTATCATCCATGAGTTTGTCGAGTTGTGTTCTACCCATGTGTTGTTAAAGAAGTACCTACGAAGATTATACGATGTGAATTATATGATGTTGACTAAAATATTGCTATGTTGTTTAACATGTTGATTATGATATTGTTATGTTGCTACGTTGTTTAAGATATTGATTATGATATTGTTACGTTGCTATGTTGTTTAACATGTTGATTATGATACTGTTATGTTGCTACGTTGTTTAAGATATTGATTATGATATTGTTACGTTGCTATGTTGTTTAAGATATTGATTATGATATTGTTACGTTGCTATGTTGTTTAACATGTTGATTATGATACTGTTATGTTGCTACGTTGTTTAAGATATTGATTATGATATTGTTACGTTGCTATGTTGTTTAAGATAATGATTATGATATTGTTAAGTTGTTATGATGTTGTGTATAATTGTTACTATTAAGTGATGAATATGTTGTTCTATATATGATTAATATTATTAAGTGAATATTATGTTATGTTATTGATGATGATCGAATGTTGTGATTACTTGGTAATTGTTTATCAAAGATGCTATGATGTTTAAGATGATATTGTTTAAGATGTTTATGTTGAAGATTTATGATGTTGATTTTGGTGTTAGTATGTGTTGATTATATTTTCATAAGATGATGAATACGTTGTTGTTATATTAATACAAAAAGATGAATATGTTGTTGTTATATTATTATATTATGACGAGATGATGTATATATAATTATTATTATTATTATTAAGTGAATATCATGCTATGTTGTTGTTATATTATTATATTATGACGAGATGATGTATATATAATTATTATTATTATTAAGTGAATATCATGCTATGTTGTTGTTATATTATTATATTATGACGAGATGATGTATATATAATTATTATTATTATTAAGCGAATATCATGTTACGTTGTTGTTATATTATTATAAGAAGATGTTTATGTTATGATGTAGATAATTATTACTATTAATAAGAGATGATTATATTGTGTTGTTTTAAAGTTATTAGTGATGATGATTACATGATGATATCTATGAGTTGTTAAGTGTACTTGATGATGTTTATGTTAAATTGATAAGTTGTCTTTTATTAATGAATTGATAATGAGATGTTTGATGAATAATTATTATTATGAATTAATGATGTTGTTATGTTGTATATGAATTAGGATTAAGATGTTGTTATGCTATATATGAACTATGACTATGATGTGATGATCTATGTTTGTTACGATTTGGTTAATATGTGTTAAATGATAATTAGAAGTTGGTTGAGTTATTAAGAATTATTACATGAAGAATTATTATTACTAATAGATGAAGTTATTTGTGTTGTTAAATATAATTATTGAATTATATGCTTGATATTATTGTTTTGTGAAATCTCACCCCTTCTGCTTGAAAATGTTGCTCTTCGTATGAGTAACTTGCAGGTATTAATGATTAGTAGGAGTGGTGGCTCAAGTGTCTTTAGGTGCTCTGATACGTAACGGGATGGGAATTTGTTATTGCTTTCTATTCCTTACGTATTGTTCCTGAAGAGTTATGACTATGTTTTTAGAATGGATTTTTATGACATAATTGTAAAGAGGCTTTAGTGCCAAAGACTGTTTTGATTATTGAATAATTTCCGCTGCGAAGTATTAAAGACTTTTTAGTTATTGAATTTTAAAGGATAAATAGTTATTTATACAGTTTATGATTTTAAGAAAAGAATGTGACATTCCGTTTAGGTGAATTACTCTGATTAAATAAATGAAATTTTCGCGTTGGGAAAACGGGGTGTTACAAGAATCACTTTGTACTGATTTATAAATGGCGACTTCTTTCATAATGATTGATTGATGGGTTTCATCCCGAGAAATGGCGACTTCTGCCTGTGCTTTGATAGATGGTGATTTCTACCGGTGGTTTGAATAAATGACGACTTCTTTCATAATGATTGATTGATGAGTTTCACCCCGAGAAATGGCGACCTGCCAATGGTTTGTTTCAAGGGCAACACCTGCCAATGGTTTGTTTCAATGGCGATTTTTGCTTGTGCCTTGTTTAAATGGCGATTTTTGCTTGTGCTTTGTTTAAATGGCGACCTTTGACTGTGCTTTGATTGATGGGTTGGCAACTTCTGCCGGGTTTCGGATCGGTGAGCTTTATCCCAAGGAATGATTACTCAACCATCAACTGAGACATTATATTGGGTCGTACCCCCATCAGTGCTTTGATTATTGAGTCGTATCCCCATCAACAGTTTGAATATGGATTTTATCCCATCCAATTGTGTGATTATTGGGTCGTATCCCCATCACTGGTTTGATTATCAGGTTGTTCTCCCATCAGAGGTTTGATTTTGGGCTTCACCCCATCAGTGTTTGACTCACCTCCTGTATCGGTATCCCCGTTGAAGATTCTCAAGTGTTTGTGCTGCGATGCCCGGCTATTTCCTTTTAGGACCTGTCCAAATCTTGTCTCAACAGTCTTCCGTTGTACTATCATATGTGTCTCGTACATGTTCATTCATTCATGCATAGATAGCATGCATACAAATATCATTCATGCATGGTTGCATTATTACCTAGTGTCTTATTCCAGTGTATCTCGTAAAAGTGTCATCCCTAATGTATCTGATTCAGAAATGTTACCAATCAAATTTATTTCAAGGGGCAGGTCCCACCGAATCTACCTTTGTACCAATTCAGTTCAGCTCCCTAGTACCTTATGTGAGCTATCCTTATACCGAAAGCATGTGCCTTTTATCTATGTTGGTCGTTACCCGAGTTGAGGTAACTGACTGTATTTTCCTTTTCTTATCGTATGTTGGTCGTTACTCGAGTTGAGGTAACTGACGATATTTCCTTTTCTTATGTTGGTCGTTATCCGTGTTGAGGTAACTGACGGTATCTCCTTGTTGGATGTTGGTCGTTACCCGTGTTGAGGTAACTGACAGTATTTCCTTTTTGTATGTTGGTCGTTATCCGAGTTGAGGTAACTGACGGTATTTCCTTTTCTTATGTTGGTCGTTATCCGAGTTTAGGTAACGGACGGTATTTCCTTTTCGTAAGTTGGTCGTTATCCGAGTTGAGGTAACTAACGGTATTTCCTCTTCGTAAGTTGGTCGTTATCCGAGTTGAGGTAACTGACGGTATTTCCTTTTCGTAAGTTGGTCGTTATCCGAGTTGAGGTAACTGACGGTATTTCCTTTTCTTATGTTGGTCGTTATCCGAGTTGAGGTAACTGACGGTATTTCCTTTTCGTAAGTTGGTCGTTATCCGAGTTGAGGTAACTGACGGTATTTCCTTTTTGTATGTTGGTCGTTATCCGTGTTGAGGTAACTGACGGTATCTCCCTTTTTGTTGGTCGTTACCCGAGTTGAGGTAATTGACAGTATTTCCTTTCATATGTTGGTCTTTACCTTAGTAAAGGTAAGTGACAATAATCATGTTCGTATGTTCGTCTTTACCACAGTAACGGTAATAAAATAATATTTCCTCCCCAGTGATATCTATCAGTTTTTTCCCTAGTCAATGTATTTTTGTCGTCCTTGCATTCATACTTGCGTCGCAGACATTCATACGAGTATATTCATAAGCATTGCATTCTTAGCATTTCAACTGGTCAAAAATTGGTGTACTTAGTATTTAAGTCTCTTCGACCCGTTGATTTAAAAATTTCATTTTTTTAAATCTCCGTGACGGAGAAACTTAAATAGGGGCATCTGTCATACCCCAAATTTTGACCACTTTTCTCTATTCTTACCCATTTTATTCGTATTTTTAAAGTCGAGAATTTTCGTCGTTTCAGACAAAAGTTCGGCAGAGAGATTACTTTGAAGTACCTCATTTTTTGATTCCGAGTCGGACCCTCTTCCCTCTTTATTTTCTTTTTATTTTAGTATTTAATTTCCATCTTTTATTTTTAGTTTTGATTTTTAAATTGGTTACTTTTTTTTTTATATATATTTAAATAGTTTATTTTCTGCTGTTTTGTCCAATAATCTCAATGGGTCCGAAAAAGTCAGGCAGGGTCCGAAAAACATTTTTATTTACACGCCTCATTATTCAGGCAGATGGTCAAACTATTGTTTCCAATTTCAGTATGTTGTTTCCTTTTTTCCTTTAACCCTAATGGTATAAATTGAAAGCTGCAAAAAAAAAGAGAGGAGGAGATCATAAAACCCTAGCCGCACAGTCAAATCAAAAAAGACCTAGCCGCAAACAAAGAAAAACCGGACAATTTCCGCAGCCGTAAACAGAAAAGAAGAGAAGTAGCAGCCGCGCAGTAAAATCACAAAAAACCCTAATTTTCTTTTTCTCTACCCATTTTCGGATCACACAAACTTGAAACAACCAATCCAACAATTTTCCAAACCCCTCCATACAAACCGATTCACAGCAACATGAATCCTCCGGATAACCAATACAAGGAATTCGATCATAGTTTCCGATCCAAGCACACAAACAGTTCAGATCGTGAATCCAGTAAGCACTGATTCACGAATCCGTACAACTCGTCAATAACAAACCGAATCAGAGGTACCAGCTTGGAACGCAACCGGATCGGAGAGAGGAAGCAGATCGGATCGGAGCGTGAAGGAAAAAGAAGAAACTGAATCGGCTCCTCCTTGCTAGAGCAGATCGGAATCCGAGGTAAAGAAGGTAGTATTTTTATTTTCGTGTTGTTTGATTGTAGATCTAGAAAGTGTTGTTGCTTTTCTTTGAAATCTAAGTCCGGATCTATCATCTACACGAAAAAGGATATAATAATATGTAATTGTTTTTGAAAAAGGAGTGTTTTGAAAACTCCGGCACGGTGGTGCACCACCGGCCACCGCGCCGGAACCCATCCCTTCCGTCGGAGAAGATGAAGAAAGAGAGAGCTTTTATGGGAGAAAGAGAAGTAAGAGAGAGAAATGATTTGAGAAAATGAAGGAAAATGGGTCTTACACCCTATATATATCAATCCGAACCGGGCGGGTCTAACCGACCCGCCCACGACCCGTTTTTTGCTTAAGCCCAATCGTTTTTTTATTCACTACAGTTTCGCTAGTTATACCCCTGTTTTACTTTCTGCACCTCTTTCATTTTTGAAAATCTCTCTAAAAATTACAAAAATATGTTTTGCTTTGTGTTAATTGTTTATTTACTGTTTTGTCATTATTATTGTAGTATATTTGAATCATCTCATGCATATTTAATTTTTTGTTATTTTATTTCATTGGTATTATTTTTAGTATGTATAATTAGGAAGTTGATGTAATTTATCTTGTGCGTTTTTTTATTTCTTGCTATTATATCTCTCTTGAGACCATAGAATGTATCTAGGAGTTGATGTAATAATGTAGGTAACACAAGCACCGACACATGCACCGACACTATCCCACTTTATTTACCGCTTTACGCTTATTTTTTTATTGTTTTACGCCGTTACGCTAGTATACCGTTTAGTTTAGAAAAATCATTTTACCAAAAAAACAAATATGCAAAACTCCAAAAATATTTTCTTAATAAACCTTGGCTTGTAACCCAAGTGTCTTTTTTTCCTTTTATTTTCTTAATCAAATGCTTAATTGAATTAATATTCATAATAGACTTGATTTTCTTGTAATTAAAATTTGACCAACCTCACCTTATTTTCTCTCATGCCTTGAGGCCTCTTATCCCTTCTTAAAACCATTTTCTAAAATCTAAAATCAACCAACCCACCAAAAAGAAACTTTTTAGGTGAACTACATTGGTTTTGATCCCTTTTCTTAAAGGGTATGTAGGCATAGGATTTTTATCCTTCCAAATCAAATAAAATAACCAAAAACATACTTCTTCTCCCTCCATTCTTTCACTTAGATTTTTAGGTAATAATTTTCAAATAAGCAATGAATTTAGCACAAGATAATTTAGGTAAGAGGTTCCTACGGAATACCGTAGATGCTTAGGGTGCTAGCACCTTCCCTTCGCATAACCAACCCCCGAACCCAAAGTCTCGATAAGGGTTTTTACTCATTTTTTCCCTTCCCACGAATAAAAATCGAGAGTTCAAAGATTGATGATTTAAATCAATTAATGGTTTGATATCCGAAAATCACGAGCACAGGTGTGATTTATAATGATTTAAATGATTTGTGTGATGTGACGATTTTTATGAGGTGTAGTGATTTATTTTATTGTTTAATAAAATAAGATTTTAAAATAGAATAAATATTAAGATGGGGGCTGTTTTGTGAATTTAGAGAGTTTGGTGGTATAAGTGGAATAAGATAAAATAGATGGAAGGAGATATAAATAGGAGAAGACCTAGTTTTAGAAAAAGTAGTACGTACGATCAGTTTTGGAAAAAGGGAGAAAAAGCCAAGAGAAGAGGGAGAGACCTAGAGGGGCTGCGATTTCCTGATTATAAGGTAAGGGTGAGACTAACTTTGCAATCTTATTAAGTCTATGAATCAATGGTTACATTTAACATGAATTAAGATGAGTTTAAGAAGAATCGAACATTCGGTCAAATTAAGTGAATTGATGAATAAACGGTGGAAACTTGTTAAAAAGATGTAGAAACTGTCCTTAGACCTTAGATAATGATTAAGATGAATTAAGGAATCGAAATTAGGCTTAGAACCTTGTTAGATGATGATTTTCGTGTAGAAAGTTCATCATGTCCGAGCCTAAATTCATCGCTCGCCATGGCGAGCTATGAATCTCGCCTCGTGAGTGATGAACTTCATCGCTCGCCACGCGAGCCCTTCCCCGTCGCCTCGCGAGTCCTTTTGGTACAGCTCGCCACGGCGAACAGCCTTACTCGCCATAGCGAGTGTGACCAGAGAGCATGTTGATTTTCGAGTTTTTGACTTTTGAGTTGAACCTTAGATGCCTTTGAGTACCTTTAGGTGCCTACTAATGATTAGGAAACGAATGGGAATGAGATTGAACCTGTAACAACCTTAGTTGGAAAGTTAGCTTGTACTCGCCATGGCGAGCAGATGCTCTCGCCTCGCGAGCACTTCCAGAATTGAGTGTTTTAGTGCATTGTGAGAGCTGAGTTGTTTGGTTGGTTAGGAAAGGAACATATGCCTTATGTGGGATATGTATGATGTTTAAGTTGTTGATACTTCATATTAATATTGTTATGTTATGAATTGCTCGTGCTGTTCCTGTTGCTGTTATGAACTACTAAGTTGTTTGTAATGTGATTTAATGATTAAATGCATTACTCGGAATATTATTGAATGATCAAGATGTTGTTGAAATGAATCGTTATTAAGCTTGATGTGATTTGATTACGCTGCAATTGTTATTTAACTAAGTTGCATGAGTATGAATAAGTCGATGATGAACTCCAAATTATTGGATGTATAAGTGATAAGTTGATTAAGGTGTCTTGTTGATAGAGTCCATGCATTAGCATTCATTGAGCTTTGTCCTCACCACGATTAGGAGCTTTGTCCTCCGCACGATTAGGAGCTTTGTCCTCCGCACGTTTAGGAGCTTTGTCCTCAGCACGATTAGGAGCTTTGTCCTCCGCACGATTAAAGTATATTAATACTTATGATGACGATTGGTACCACATGCATATAAGTGTCTAAGTTGCATTGTCGCATTTGTCGAGTTAAGGTCGTTGTTGATGAATTATCATCCATGAGTTGTTAAGTTGTCGATGAATTATCATCTATGACCTGTCGAGTTGTCTTCTACCTATGTGTTGTTAAAGAAGTACCTACGAAGATTATACGATGTTTATGATGTGAATTATATGATGTTGACTAAGAGGTTGCTATGTTGTTTAACATGTTGATTATGATATTGTTATGTTGCTATGTTGTTTAACATGTTGTTATGATATTGTTAAGTTGTTATGATATTGTATATAATTATTATATTTTCATAAGATGATGAATACGTTGTTGTTATATTAATATAAGAAGATGAATATGTTATTGTTATATTATTATATTATGACGAGATGATGTATATATAATTATTATTATTATTATTGAGTGAATATTATGCTATGTTGTTGTTATATTATTATAAAATGATGAATATGTTGTTGTTGTTATATTATTATAAGAAGATGTTTATGTTATGATGTATATAATTATTATTATTAAGTGATGATTATATTGTGTAGTTTAAGTTATTAGTGATGATGACTACATGATGTTATCTAGGAGTTGTTAAATGTACTTGATGATGGTTATGTTAAGTTGATAAGTTGTCTTCTATTCATGAGATGCTTGGTGCAGAAATGTTATTACAAATTAATGATGTTGTTATGTCTTATATGAATTAGGATTAAGATGTTGTTATGTTGAATATGAACTATGAGTATGATGTGATGATCTATTTGTTATGATTTGGTTAATACGTGTTATATGATGATGTTATAATGTGATGAATATGAAGTAAATGATAATTAGAAGTTGGTTGGACTATTAAGAATTATACATGAAGAATTATTATTACTAATAGATGAAGTTATTTGTGTTGTTAAATATAAATATTGAATTATATGCTTGATATTATTGTTTTGTGAAATCTCACCCCTTCTGCTTGAAAATGTTGCTCTTCGTATGAGTAACTTGCAGGTGATCGAGTTTAAGTTGCTGTTGGGAGTGGATTAGCTCTCATGTGTGTCTTTAGGTGCTCTGATACGTAACGAGATGAGAATTTTAATGTTGTCTTTCTATTCCTTACGTATTGCTTAAAGAATTTTCATGAATAAGATGTTGATCGGATTTGTATGATATATTAATGATGAGGCCTTCGTGCCAAATACGGTTTTAGCTATCGAATAAACTCCGCTGCAAAGTATTAAAGATTTTGTTATTGAATTTTAAAGGATAAATAGTTATTTATTCAGTTTATGATTTTAAGAAAAGAATGTGACATTCCGTTTATGTGAATTACTCTGATTAAATAAATGAAATTTTCACGTTGGGAAAACGGGGTGTTACAATTGGTATTAGAGCAGGTCGGTCCGTCCGGCCAAGTAGTTGAGTCGAGTTGTGTCGAGTAATAGTTGTATTACTATCTTTATGCTGTTTGATTGGTTGTTGTTGTGTTTCTGATTAATAGTTATGTTTATTATGTGATCATGTTTGATTGACTAACTTTGATATAGTTTGCATGTTTTGTTGAAGTTCCTATTTAACTATATATGGTTTAGTATGGTTATGCAATAATTGAATTTATTTCTTGTGTGCTTTGAATTTCGAGGACGAAATTCTTTTAAGGGGGGGCAGAGTTGTAACGCCCTCTCTAATTATTTGATTATTTTAATGAGTTTAGAATATACTTATATGATTTGTGTGATTTATATGATTTATTTTGATGAGTGATATTTTGTTATGTTATATGCTGATATTTATTAGTATAATATAAATGTTATTTGATTTATAAATATAATATATGTCATTTGATTTAGAAATATATATGTTATTTGATTTAGAAATATGTATATGTTTTAGAAAAATATATGTTAATTGGTTTAGAAAATATATGTTATTTGTTGTAGAAATAAATATGGTTTGTTAAAGGAATATACATGCATTGTTGTAGAAATATATGTTATTATATTATAGAAATATATAGGTGTGATTTATAATGATTTAAATGATTTGTGTGATGTGACGATTTTTATGAGGTGTAGTGATTTATTTTATTGTTTAATAAAATAAGATTTTAAAATAGAATAAATATTGAGATGGGGGCTGTTTTGTGAATTTAGAGAGTTTGGTGGTATAAGTGGAATAAGATAAAATAGATGGAAGGAGATATAAATAGGAGAAGACCTAGTTTTAGAAAAAGTAGTACGTACGATCAGTTTTGGAAAAAGGGAGAAAAAGCCAAGAGAAGAGGGAGAGACCTAGAGGGGCTGCGATTTCCTGATTATAAGGTAAGGGTGAGACTAACTTTGCAATCTTATTAAGTCTATGAATCAATGGTTACATTTAACATGAATTAAGATGAGTTTAAGAAGAATCGAACATTAGGTCAAATTAAGTGAATTGATGAATAAACGGTGGAAACTTGTTAAAACGATGTAGAAACTGTCCTTAGACCTTAGATAATAATTAAGATGAATTAAGGAATCGAAATTAGGCTTAGAACCTTGTTAGATGATGATTTTCGTGTAGAAAGTGCATCATGTCCGAGCCTAAATTCATCGCTCGCCATGGCGAGCTATGAATCTCGCCTCGCGAGTGATGAACTTCATCGCTCGCCACGCAAGCCTGATGAGTCATTTATATGCTATTTTAATATGCTTTTTAGTTTAGTTTTATTTAGATTTTATATAATTTTATATTAGTATTATTTCATTTTTAGGATAGTTTACTTTAAATTGCAATTTATTATATTTCAGGGAAGAATATTGGATGGATTGAGTCTTGGAGCAAAAGAAAGGGATTTGGAGCAAATTGGACACGAAAATACGAAGATTGGGAAACAAAATATATCTCCCACAAGTCAGAAGCCTGGCACGGCCCGTGCTAGCCTTGGCACGGCCGTGCCACCCTCTAGAAGACCTTTTGCTGCTTTTGCTTGGACTCCAAGCTATTCTATTTTGGCGCACAATCTACTGAGGAATATTCTTGGAATATACTTGCTTAGATTTTAAGTCAATTGTGTACTATAAATAGAGTAGCTAGCCATCACAAATATTCATCTTTACTTGGAATACAATAAGTGACAATTGCTTTTCTAAATAAAGTTCTTTTCCTTTCCTTTATTTTCCTGTCTTTTACTTTCATGCTTTCTCTCTTCTCCCCCATGTCTACGATGAACATGAGTGAGTAGACTTCTTCTTGTCTTGGGATTGTTGGATAAGTCTAAATGACATAATCCTAATCAAACCAAGCCCTAAGCCTTAATCTTATGTAACCCTAATTTCTTATCTGAATTCACCGTCTTAACATGGATTAACCATTATCAAACTGTGGAAACGAAAGTGGAGGGTTTGATAATTGTTCGTCCATTATTCCAAATATCAATTCATAAAACGAAAGTGGAGCTTTGATATTCAAACAAGTGAATTCAGACAAGGATTGCAAAGTCAGCGAAATAGGCTTTGCAATCTTTGAGATATATAGTTTCGATCTTCAAGGTAACTAATAACAATCAAGTCAGCGAAATAGACTTGGTTGTTAGAGGAACCAAAATCCAATAGTAATCAAGTCAGCAAAATAGGCTTGGTTGCTAGAGGAACTTAAGAGAAACTGTCTTGAGAAATTAGGTCTAACATAACATTATAAGCTTATGGTTTTGGTTTGAGAAGGACTTGTTATTTAGATGAAACCAACGATCCCAAGGCTCTTTTATTATATTGCTTTTTAACCGTTTAAAAACCCCCAACTTACAATTCTCTTCTCTCTTCTAATCATCTCTAAAGGTTAATTAAATTGAACTACTCCCTGTCGGAACGATACTCTTTTATACTACTTCGGTAAGACCGTACACTTGCGGTTTTATCTCATCAAGTTTTTGGCGCCGCTGCCGGGGAGTAAACTAATTTGATTAACTCTTTCTTTGTGATTAGAACTCTTTTCTCTTCCTTTTCTCTTCTACTTTTCTTTCTTTTTTTACCACTAACTTCTTGGGTTCTCGATTTCTTATGCGAAGAAGTAAAAGTCTCGGAGAATTTATTCCTGAGATCGAAAGATTTTTGCATAAGAAAAAGAGAGAGGCACAAAATAATACCGCTATGGCTGAACGTACTCTCAAAGAGCATGCTACTCCTTCAACGGAAGAGCCACAAGCTATTATGTGTACCCAACGGTTGCGGGTAATAACTTCGAAATCAAGCCTGCACTACTCAATTTGGTGCAGCAAAATCAGTTTTCTGGATCACCCACTGAGGATCCAAATCTCCATATTTCTTCCTTCCTTAGACTCAGTGGCACCATAAAAGAGAACCAAGAAGCCGTAAGACTTCATATCTTTCCCTTTTCCTTAAGGGATAGAGCTAGCGCTTGGTTCCATTCCCTAGAAGTCGGTTCCATTACTTCATGGGACGATATGAGGCGAGCATTCTTCGCCCGATTTTTCCCCCCATCTAAAACAGCTAAGCTTAGAGATCAAATTACGCGTTTCAATCAAAAAGATGGGGAGTCTCTCTATGAGGCGTGGGAGCGTTTCAAGGAAATGCTTAGACTTTGTCCCCACCATGGCCTAGAGAAGTGGCTTATAGTCCACACGTTTTATAATGGCTTGTCATATACCACTAAAATGTCTGTTGATGCAGCTGCAGGTGGAGCTCTAATGAACAAAAACTACATGGAGGCTTATGCTTTGATTGAGGACATGGCTCAAAATCACTATCAATGGACCAACGAAAGAGCCGTCACCACTCCTACTCCCTCTAAGAAAGAGGCAGGTATACACGAAGTCTCTGAATATAACCACCTTGCTGCTAAGGTTGAGGCATTAACACAAAAAATTGAAAAACTTAATGTTAATGCTGCCCAACCTTCCCCTGCATCCCCTACATGTGAAGTCTGTGGTATAACTGGTCATACAGGTGTTGATTGTCAGTTAGGTAGTGCTGCCAATATTGAGCAACTGAATTACGCTCAATACAACCAAGGAATGAGGCCAAATCAAAATTTTTACAAAAATCCTCAAGGTTCCTATGGACAAGCAGCACCACCTGGCTATACAAACAACCAGATAGTGGCTCAGAAATCAAGTTTGGAGATTTTATTGGAAAATTGCATTGCTAATCAAAATAAAAATCTTCAAGAATTGAAAAACCAAACAGGATTTCTGAACGACTCTCTCTCCAAACTCACTACCAAGGTTGATTCTATCGCCACACACACCAAAATGCTTGAGACCCAAATCTCCCAAATCGCCCAACAAGTGGCCACCTCTTCTCAAACACCAGGAGTCTTTCCTGGTTAACCTGAAACAAACCCCAAAGCCCATGTCAATGCTATTTCTCTCGGGGGCAGTAAGTTAGAAGAGACCATTACTAAAGCCAAAAGTATCAAGGGAGAGAGTGTTAAGCTTCTAGGTGAGAAGGATGCGATAAATGAACCACTTGATAAGAACAAGGCCCTTAACCCATTAAGGCTTACTAAGCTCAACTTGGAGGCTCAATTTGCTACATTCTTAAACATTCTTAAAAAGATTTGCATTAAGATTCCCTTTGCTGAAGCTTTGTCTCGTATGCCTCTATACGCCAAGTTTTTAAAAGAAATTTTTTCAAAGAAAAAGGCTATAGATCACAAAGAGACAATAGCTTTAACTAGGGAAAGTAGTGCAATCGTCAAGAAGCAACCCCAAAAGCTTAGAGATCCAGGTAGTTTTGCCATCCCTTGTGTGATAGGGAAAGAGACCATTGACAAAGCCTTGTGTGATTTAGGAGCTAGTGTTAGTTTGTTGCCTCTATCCCTCTTTAAAAAGATGGGAATAGGAGAGTTGAAACCTACCGAGATGATATTAAAGTTAGCCGACCGTTCTGTTATCCCAATAGCTGGATATGTTGAAGACATCCCCGTTCAGATAGAAGGGATATACATCCCAACTGACTTTGTGGTTGTTGACATCGAGGAAGACCATGATTGCCCTATGATCCTAGGAAGACCTTTCCTCGCTACTGCGGGTGCTATAGTTGACGTTAAGAGTGGTAGGATAGTTTTTCAAGTGAGTGAAGACATGGTAGGATTTGAGTTTGAAAACATTAAGGAAGGTCCCGCCCTTTATTATTGCAATATGGTCAAAGAATATGATGTGAAAGAACGCTTTTTAGCGTCATCTACACAATACAACATCTTTGATCCTTTTTAATGGACACTTTCTTAACGTCAAGCTAATGACAATAAAAGAGCGCTTCGTGGGAGGCAACCCACGCATTTAACTGCTTTCGTTTTGTTTGTTTTTGTTGTTTTTAAGTTATTTTGTAGGTAATTGTCCGAAGGTGATTCAAGAAAACGAGAAAAATTTTGAGGCCCCATGTCCAGAACCTTGGCACGGCCCGTGCTCACACTGGCACGGCCGTGCCAGACCTTGCCTATCCAAAACCAGCAGAAATTCCAGAATGTTGGCACGGCCCGTGCTAAGGTTGGCACGGTCGTGCCCGACCCAAGTAGGCTATTTGCTCGTTTTTCCCTCATCTTCTTCCTTCACTCTCAAACACAAACATCTCTCTACCTTCACCTTCTCTCTAAAACCTCCATAACCATACAACCTCAAACCTCCACACACACCCCAAATCTCACCAATTCCCAAAATTTCTCCACTCAATCAATCACAAACACCATTCCAATCATAACCCACCATTCAAAAACCAATTTCATCCATCCAAACAACATCACCCAAATTCGTAACCCTCCCTAACCTAACCCAAAAACCATAAATTCTTCACCAACCTCCCTAACCCAACCCCAAAAACTCACCTAAACCTTCACCACAACACTAATCCAACCTTTTCCACCAAAACAACCCTTACCCAAACCACCACACCAAAGGCAAGGTCAAGGCAATGACTTCAAAGAGAAGTGGAAAGGAAGTTGCAAGCCCATCCGGAGGACCTCCCCCAAAGAAGAAAGCACAAGCCAAAAATCATGGCATCATCTTCCGGGACAACAAGCAAAGGGATAGGTACAAACTTCTAATCTCTAAACCTCTACAACCTTGCAGGTACCCTGATAACCATGACATGAATAAGCTAGGTATTAAAGATAATGTGTTTAATCTGCTAGAACGGTTAGGATGGGTTGATATGTTGAGACCTATGCGAGGGTATGAGAATTTCACCTATGAATTTTTAAGTTCTATTGTTTTTACGAAAGATAGGTTGAACTTTGATAACCCTAACCATATAGTTTCTTTCCGGCTTTTGAATATTGATTACGAGATGTCTCTTCAGCACTTCTGTGATGAGATGGGCTTCGCAAATGCGGGGTTCATCCACGACTCTTGGGATCAAAATTTAAAACCGGTTGACTATCAACCCGCCGCCTTTTGGGAGCAAATCACCGGTCTTGACCAATTTAACACACGTGCCAACAAAGCTAGCAACATTCACAACCCCGTACTTAGGTACCTTCAAAGGGTTATGGCTTGCACCATTAGGGGACGGAAAGAACTAGGGAACACTAGGAATGATGAACTCTTCATGCTTTGGGCTATGCTGCACAACCAACCCATTAACACTTGTTTTTACTTGCTTGACTACCTTTCCCTTATAGGAAATAGGTCCGATAGTAGGGGAGAAATAGTAGTTGGTGGTATCATAACATACATAGCTGGGCGATTCGGTGTGAGTGAAGACCTAGGGATAAACACGATCGAGGGTAACAATAGACTAAACATAGAAACTCTCATCTCTATGAATTTCATAAAAACTCGAGTCCCCTTTGTCTATACACTCCAACTCAATGTGCCCATCTTGATTTTATTGCCTAACCCATCTCGAACTAACACCGAGGTGGAAGCAAATTTGTTGTATGTTGATGATGACCCACAGGTGCACATAGAACAGCATAATGAAGAAACAGAGGGTGCACACTTGCATCAAGAAGAGGAAGGTGCACAACTGCACCATGATGAGGAACACCATGAAGGTGAAACAAATGAAGATGCAAGATGGGCATGGATGACTACCGAGGTCGAAAGAATAAGCACCGAGCAACAAAGGCAAGGTGTTGATGTAACGCCCTAGTGATTTATTTAATTAATTTTAAACTATGTGGAGTATATATATCTTTGTATATGATGGTTTGGTGATTTATATGGAATATATGCATATATTTGTATATATGTGATTTTTGGATGTTTTATGTGGTGCATTATTTTATTATATGGTTTATTTAATAATAATTAAAATAAGTATGAAATAGTAATTATTTTGGTGTTTGAGGAAATAATAGGAGTTATTAGAAATCATGGGGAGTTAAGTGTAATTAGGAGGGAGTTACTTTTTAAGAGGGAAGTTATCAGAGAAGTTAGATTTAGTTTTACGTAGAAGCAGTTTTGGGAGAAAACAAGAGAGAACCAAGGAGGGACCAAGAGTGGACTTTTGCTGCACATTTCTTCTGCAATTTTAAGGTAAGGGTGAGGTTTACTTCAATAATGTAGTTACTGATTTCTGATTTTGAGTTTAACAGGTTTTGGTGAGGAATTGGGAATTTGGGGTTTTATGTTAAAATGATGATTTTGAAGTTGTAAGCATGATTTTGGGGTTAGAATTAGTTTCTGGTCGCATAGAACACTTAATTATGTATCTGTAAACTGATTTGGGGAGTGATTGGAAGAAAAATGGGATTTTTGGGTAAAACCAGTTTTCTGCCCGTACAGAAGTTCATCGCTCGCCTCGCGAGTAGCCGTGCTCGCCATGGCGAGTGAGCAACTTCATAGCTCGCCTCGCGAGCAGTCCAACTCGCCATGGCGAGTAAGCCCAGACAAAACTTGATTTTCTGAAAAGTTGTTATAAGATGTTTTGGGGATGGTTTATGGTACCCAGACGATATTAATGATGAATGGTGAAAGTTTTAGGTTAAAAAGATGAATAGGGAGCTTAGAATTGGAGTTTGAGTGAGAAAATGTCACTTTTTCCCGAGAGTAGCTGTTTGTCACTCGCCTCGAGTTCGCCTTGAACTCGCCATGGCGAGCTAGTGTTTTTGTGAACTCGCCATGGCGAGCAGATGTGCTCGCGAGGCGAGCTACTTAGTTCCTGAAAGTTGATTTTCGTGCATGAGTGGTAGTACCCTGATGTTGTTGGATTTGAGCATTAGTTATATAATTATGCATTATTTGATTGATTGAATTGCTGGATTTGATGATGATTGATGATGATGAATGCATTGTATGTTTAATTATTAATCATACATGTTATTTAAGTGGAGTCACTTGGAGTTGCATTGCATGGTCAGTTGTATGTAGATATACACAAGTAGGTCCATTGCATATGCATAAAAACAGCGGTGAGGGCTTCGGTCCTGATGAATGCTTTAACCATTCAAAAGCGGTGAGGGCCTCGGTCCTGATTGGTACCACATGCATAATTGCATTTCATTAAGAAGTCTAAGATGGTGTCTTAGCAGTGGTCATGTCATTTGCATGAGTCTTGGTTGTTGATTTCGGTTATTATCTGATAGATGATGTTGGTGTTGACTACGTGTTATATATTTATATTCATTGTGATTATGCTGTATTGTTGATGTTGTTGTTGCTTGTGACTTATACATATATATGTTTACAAGATAATGTGTTGTTGATTAGGGTGTTAGATTCAATTGATGATTTTAATATCTATATTTATTGTTGTGAATCTCACCCCTTCTGCTTGAAAACGTTGCCCTTCCTATGGGTAACTTGCAGGTGATCCTGAGTAGTTGGTGGTGGCTCATTGTTGTGTCTAGGGCTCTGATACGTGGGATGGGAATATCTATATTATTTTATTGTTGTTTTCCTCCTATGTATCAATTTTTGGAACTTGATGATATGGCCCTTCGTTGGTTGACTTTTGTTGTTTAGGCTTAATGCCAGGATATTGTTGGAGATTTAAATCGTTGTGGTTGTTATTGAAATGCAAAACTTTTCGCTGCATTATTTTGAAGTTATGACTGATGTTGAATTAAATAGTTTTATTTTCTATTTAAGAATTTTGAATTTGCAATGTAGCATGCCCGTTGTGAAATTACTCTGATGTATTTATGCTATTTTACTGCTTTTGGGTAACGGGGTGTTACAATTTGGTATCAGAGCCTGGTTGGTTCGTCCGGCCAAGTAGTAGAGTCGTGTTGAGCCACCTAGGATAGAGTGTCAACTTTAATGTTGCTTTTTGTTGTTGTTCTGAGTTGTTGTTTGTCGTGTAGAATCTCGAGATGACTGGAAGTAGTGATGCTGCTCTTGTTGCTGCGCTTGAGGCTGTAGCTCAAGCTGTTCAACAGCAACCTAAGGTTGAGACTGGTGGTGATGGAACCAGGATGCTAGAGACTTTCCTGAGGAATCATCCACCAACTTTCAAGGGTAGGTATGATCCTGACGGTGCTCAGAAGTGGCTGAAGGAGATTGAAAGGATATTCAGGGTCATGCAGTGTTCTGAGGTTCAAAAGGTGCGGTTTGGGACGCATATGTTAGCGGAAGAGGCTGACGACTGGTGGATTAGCATGTTGCCTGTGCTGGAACAGGATGGTGATGTAGTAACTTGGGCTATGTTCAGGAAGGAGTTTCTGGGCAGGTATTTTCCAGAGGATGTCAGAGGTAAGAAGGAGATTGAATTTCTGGAGTTGAAACAGGGTGACATGTCTGTCACAGAGTATGCTGCAAAGTTTGTGGAGCTTGCCACATTCTATCCTCATTATAGTGCGGAGACAGCTGAGTTCTCCAAGTGTATTAAGTTTGAGAATGGGCTGAGGGCTGACATCAAGAGAGCTATTGGATATCAACAGATCAGAGTCTTTTCTGAGTTGGTTAACAGGTGCAGAATTTATGAAGAAGACACCAAAGCTCATTATAAGATTATGAGTGAGAGGAGGGGTAAGGGACAACATAATCGTCCTAAGCCTTACAGTGCTCCTGCTGACAAAGGAAAGCAGAGGATGGGTGATGATAGGAGGCCCAAGAGGAGAGATGCTCCTGTTGAGATTGTTTGCTACAAGTGTGGTGAGAAAGGCCACAAGAGTAATGTTTGTGGAAGAGATGATAGGAAGTGCTTCAGGTGTGGTCAGAAGGGTCACAGTTTAGCTGAATGCAAGCGTGGGGACATTGTCTGTTACAACTGCAATGGGGAAGGTCATATCAGTTCACAGTGTCCTGAGCCGAAGAAGACTAGAATTGGTGGAAAGGTTTTTGCTTTGACTGGTACGCAGACTCCTAATGAGGACCGACTTATCAGAGGTACTTGTTTCTTTAATGGTACTCCTTTAATTGCTATTATTGATACTGGTGCTACTCATTGTTTTATTGCTATTGAATGTGCGTATAAGTTGGGTTTGGATATATCTGATATGAAAGGGGAAATGGTTGTTGAAACTCCAGCTAAGGGTTCAGTAACCACTTCTCTTGTTTGTCTGCGGTGTCCCATATCTATGTTTGGTAGAGATTTTGTGATTGATTTAGTTTGTCTGCCGTTGACGGGTATGGATGTTATCTTTGGTATGAATTGGTTAGAGTATAATCGAGTTCATATCAACTGCTTTAGTAAGACGGTACATTTCTCTTCTGCTGAAGAAGAAGGTGAGGTTGAGCTTCTGTCTACGAAACAGATGAAACAGTTTGAACGTGATGGAATTTTGATGTATTCTCTAATGGCACAATTGTCGTTAGAAAATCAAGCTGTGATTGAGGGGTTACCTGTAGTGAATGAATTTCCGGAAGTGTTTCCTGATGAGATTCCTGATGTGCCACTAGAGCGGGAGGTTGAATTTTCAATTGACCTTGTTCCAGGAACTAAGCCGGTATCGATGGCACCGTACCGTATGTCAGCTTCTGAGTTAGCTGAGTTGAAGAAACAGTTGGAGGACCTGTTGGATAAGAAGTTTGTAAGACCCAGTGTTTCACCTTGGGGAGCACCGGTGTTGTTGGTCAAGAAGAAGGATGGTAGTATGAGACTATGTATAGATTACCGTCAGTTGAACAAAGTTACGATCAAGAACAGATATCCGCTTCCTAGAATTGACGACTTGATGGATCAGTTGGTTGGTGCTAAGATTTTCAGTAAGATTGATTTGAGGTCTGGTTATCATCAGATAAAGGTGAAGGATGAGGATATGCAGAAGACGGCCTTTAGGACACGTTATGGTCATTACGAGTACAAAGTGATGCCTTTCGGTGTTACTAATGCGCCTGGTGTTTTTATGGAGTACATGAATCGAATTTTCCATGCTTTCCTGGATAAGTTTGTTGTGGTATTTATTGATGATATTTTAATCTATTCCAAGAATGAGGAGGAGCATGCAGAGCATCTGAGAATTGTATTGCAAGTGTTGAAGGAAAAGAGATTGTATGCAAAGTTGTCGAAATGTGAGTTCTGGTTAAGTGAAGTGAGCTTTCTGGGTCACATTATTTCTGGTAGTGGTATTGCAGTGGATCCTTCAAAAGTTGATGCGGTATCACAATGGGAGACTCCGAAGTCGGTAACTGAGATCAGAAGTTTTCTGGGTTTGGCTGATTATTACCGCATGTTCATAGAAGGGTTTTCAAAATTGGCTCTTCCGTTGACACAGTTGACCTGTAAGGGTAAGTCTTTTGTGTGGGATGCTCAGTGTGAGAGTAGTTTCAATGAGTTGAAGCGAAGATTGACAACTGCTCCTGTTTTGATTTTGCCTAAACCAGAAGAACCGTTTGTTGTGTACTGTGATGCATCTAAGCTAGGCTTAGGTGGTGTTCTGATGCAAGATGGCAAGGTGGTAGCGTATACTTCTAGGCAATTGCGTGTTCATGAGAAGAATTATCCTACACATGACCTGGAGTTAGCTGCAGTGGTTTTTGTTTTGAAAATTTGGAGGCATTATTTGTACGGTTCCAGATTTGAGGTGTTCAGTGATCATAAAAGTTTGAAGTATTTATTTGACCAGAAGGAACTGAACATGAGGCAGAGGAGGTGGTTAGAGTTACTGAAGGATTTTGATTTTGGCTTGAATTACCATCCTGGTAAGGCCAATGTGGTTGCTGATGCTTTGAGTAGGAAAACGTTGCACATGTCTGCTTTGATGGTGAAAGAGTTTGAGTTGTTAGAACAGTTCAGAGATATGAGTCTTGTCTATGAATTGTCACCCCAGAGTATACAGTTGGGAATGTTGAAAATTGACAGTGACTTCTTGAACAGTATCCGAGAAGCTCAGAAGGAAGATTTGAAGTTTGTTGATTTGATGACTTCTGGTAATGACACTGAGGATAGTGATTTCAAAGTTGATGATCAGGGTGTGCTGAGGTTCAGAGGTAGAGTTTGTATTCCTGACAATGAAGAGTTGAAGAAGTTGATTCTTGAGGAGAGTCACAAGAGTAGGTTGAGTATTCACCCGGGGGCTACAAAGATGTATCATGATTTGAAGAAACTGTTTTGGTGGTCCGGTTTGAAAAGAGATGTTGCTCAGTTTGTTTATGCCTGTTTGATTTGTCAGAAGTCCAAGGTTGAGCATCAGAAGCCTGCAGGGTTGTTGACACCGTTAGATGTACCGGAGTGGAAGTGGGACAGTATCTCTATGGATTTTGTGACGAGTTTACCGAACACTCCGAGGGGGCATGACGCTATTTGGGTTGTTGTCGACCGGTTGACGAAGTCGGCACACTTCATTCCTATTAATATCAGTTATCCGGTAGCGCAGTTGGCAGCGATTTATATTCACAGTGTGGTGAAACTTCATGGTGTTCCGTCGAGTATTGTGTCGGATAGAGATCCGAGGTTCACTTCTAGGTTCTGGAAAAGTTTACAGGACGCCTTGGGTTCGAAGTTGAGGTTGAGTTCGGCTTATCATCCTCAAACAGATGGTCAGTCGGAGAGGACGATTCAATCATTGGAAGATTTGTTGAGGGTGTGTGTGCTTGAGCAAGGTGGAGCTTGGGATAGTCACTTGCCTTTGATTGAGTTTACTTATAACAACAGCTATCACTCGAGTATTGGTATGGCACCGTTCGAAGCCTTGTATGGTCGGAGGTGTAGGACTCCTTTATGCTGGTTTGAGTCGGGTGAGAGTGTTGTATTGGGACCGGATTTGGTTCATGAGACTACTGAGAAAGTCAGATTGATAAGAGAAAAGATGAAAGCTTCGCAGAGTCGACAGAAGAGTTACCATGACAAGCGAAGAAAGGATCTTCAGTTTCAGGAGGGTGATCATGTTTTTCTGAGGGTCACTCCTTTGACGGGTGTTGGTCGGGCTTTGTAGTCGAGAAAGTTGACTCCTAAGTTTATTGGTCCGTATCAGATTTCTGAGAGAGTTGGTACAGTGGCATATAGAGTTGGTTTGCCACCACACCTTTCGAACTTGCACGATGTGTTTCATGTTTCTCAGCTTCGGAAGTATGTTGCGGATCCATCTCATGTGATTCCGAGGGATGATGATGTGCAGATTAGGGACAACCTGACGGTTGAGACTATGCCATTGAGGATTGATGACAGAAAGGTGAAGTCTTTGAGAGGTAAAGAGATTCCTCTTGTGAGAGTCGTTTGGGGTGGAGCGGCTGGTGAAAGTTTGACTTGGGAGCTGGAGAGTAGGATGCGGGAGTCGTATCCGGAGTTGTTTGCTTGAGGTAAGATTTCGAGGACGAAATTCTGTGATTTGGGGAGAGTTGTAACGCCCTAGTGATTTATTTAATTAATTTTAAACTATGTGGAGTATATATATCTTTGTATATGATGGTTTGGTGATTTATATGGAATATATGCATATATTTGTATATATGTGATTTTTGGATGTTTTATGTGGTGCATTATTTTATTATATGGTTTATTTAATAATAATTAAAATAAGTATGAAATAGTAATTATTTTGGTGTTTGGGGAAATAATAGGAGTTATTAGAAATCATGGGGAGTTAAGTGTAATTAGGAGGGAGTTACTTTTTAAGAGGGAAGTTATCAGAGAAGTTAGATTTAGTTTTACGTAGAAGCAGTTTTGGGAGAAAACAAGAGAGAACCAAGGAGGGACCAAGAGTGGACTTTTGCTGCACATTTCTTCTGCAATTTTAAGGTAAGGGTGAGGTTTACTTCAATAATGTAGTTACTGATTTCTGATTTTGAGTTTAACAGGTTTTGGTGAGGAATTGGGAATTTGGGGTTTTATGTTAAAATGATGATTTTGAAGTTGTAAGCATGATTTTGGGGTTAGAATTAGTTTCTGGTCGCATAGAACACTTAATTATGTATCTGTAAACTTATTTGGGGAGTGATTGGAAGAAAAATGGGATTTTTGGGTAAAACCAGTTTTCTGCCCGTACAGAAGTTCATCGCTCGCCTCGCGAGTAGCCGTGCTCGCCATGGCGAGTGAGCAACTTCATAGCTCGCCTCGCGAGCAGTCCAACTCGCCATGGCGAGTAAGCCCAGACAAAACTTGATTTTCTGAAAAGTTGTTATAAGATGTTTTGGGGATGGTTTAAGGTACCCAGACGATATTAATGATGAATGGTGAAAGTTTTAGGTTAAAAAGATGAATAGGGAGCTTAGAATTGGAGTTTGAGTGAGAAAATGTCACTTTTTCCCGAGAGTAGCTGTTTTTCACTCGCCTCGAGTTCGCCTTGAACTCGCCATGGCGAGCTAGTGTTTTTGTGAACTCGCCATGGCGAGCAGATGTGCTCGCGAGGCGAGCTACTCAGTTCCTGAAAGTTGATTTTTGTGCATGAGTGGTAGTACCCTGATGTTGTTGGATTTGAGCATTAGTTATATAATTATGCATTATTTGATTGATTGAATTGCTGGATTTGATGATGATTGATGATGATGAATGCATTGTATGTTTAATTATTAATCATACATGTTATTTAAGTGGAGTCACTTGGAGTTGCATTGCATGGTCAGTTGTACGTAGATATACACAAGTAAGTCCATTGCATATGCATAAAAACAGCGGTGAGGGCTTCGGTCCTGGAGTACTAGTTGCTCAACAGCGGTGAGGGCTTCGGTCCTGATGAATGCTTTAACCATTCAAAAGCGGTGAGGGCTTCGGTCCTGATTGGTACCACATGCATAATTGCATTTCATTAAGAAGTCTAAGATGGTGTCTTAGCAGTGGTCATGTCATTTGCATGAGTCTTGGTTGTTGATTTCGGTTATTATCTGATAGATGATGTTGGTGTTGACTACGTGTTATATATTTATATTCATTGTGATTATGCTGTATTGTTGATGTTGTTGTTGCTTGTGACTTATACATATATATGTTTACAAGATAATGTGTTGTTGATTAGGGTGTTAGATTCAATTGATGATTTTAATATCTATATTTATTGTTGTGAATCTCACCCCTTCTGCTTGAAAACGTTGCCCTTCCTATGGGTAACTTGCAGGTGATCCTGAGTAGTTGGTGGTGGCTCATTGTTGTGTCTAGGGCTCTGATACGTGGGATGGGAATATCTATATTATTTTATTGTTGTTTTCCTCCTATGTATCAATTTTTGGAACTTGATGATGTGGCTCTTCGTTGGTTGACTTTTGTTGTTTAGGCTTAATACCAGGATATTGTTGGAGATTTAAATCGTTGTGGTTGTTATTGAAATGCAAAACTTTCCGCTGCATTATTTTGAAGTTATGACTGATGTTGAATTAAATAGTTTTATTTTCTATTTAAGAATTTTGAATTTGCAATGTAGCATGCCCGTTGTGAAATTACTCTGATGTATTTATGCTATTTTACTGCTTTTGGGTAACGGGGTGTTACAGTTGAACTCATGAGCATAAGACACGATGTCCAAAGGGGCAACCGCATATCCGAAGAAAATAACCAAATGCTTCGGAACATGATGCACCACTTTCACCTCCAAGGTCCTCCATATGGACCTCAATGATAAAAATGTGAGCTTTCCTCTTCCACTCTTCCCTTCTTTCTCTTTCTTCTTCTTCTTCTTCTTCTACCTCTCCTTCTCTTTTATTTTTCTTTTATCTTGACTCATTGAGGACAATGCTTCTCCTAAGTGTGGGGGGAGCCTAATAAAGTGTCTTTAGTCGTAGTGTTTCCAAACTCCCTTGAACTTTATTCTTTTGTTTTGTTTTATTGTACAAGGCATAGTTAAGTAGCTAATTTTTATTGAAAACATCATGACACAAAAATTTTCATTGTCTCCTCTTATTTTGTTGATTCTTGTACATAAAAGCAAACTCTTGTGTTTTAAGTCTTCTTGATATAACCACATCTTGTTTTAAAGTGAATAAAATTCTCCAATGAAAAAAAAAAACACAAAGTTGCTTCCCTTGAGTAAATGTATGAATAGATATTTTAAGGAAACGCGTTCTAATCTTAGTGGTGCATTAACCTTTAAAGATTCTCAAAGCGCCAGTAGTATAAGTGAGTATAAGGGAGATCATAAAAAGCCAAAAAGCCAAATAAATTCCAAGATCTCATCACTGAATCTAGATTGGGGAAGGAGGTAGGCCCTCCGACTTCCTACGTGAAGGTGATTGTTATCTTGAGAAAAAACTTTAAAAAGCATCGTTGAAACTAGATTGGGGAAGGAGGTAGGCCCTCCGACTTCCTACGTGAAGACGATGTTTTAAGGGATACATTGAATCTAGATTGGGGAAGGGGGTAGGCCCTCCGACCTCCTACGTGAAAATGTTGTTGCTTAAATAAAGAACTTAAAATGTGCATATGGCAAAGAACAAAGATTCTCAAATACTCCCATCTCTCTTATATGAATTGTGGAAGGAATCTTCCTTGGTTAGTTTAGTGCTAGGATTAGACCATGTTTCCTCATAATACCTATCTTATACAGGAGCAAGAAAAGGGTTGGACTTCACACACACACTCACTTGAAACTTGATCGTTGGATAGAATAAAGATTTCAAGAAATACTTGAGTTTGTAATTAGTGTACATTTTGGATTTAAGCCCTTGAGGAGACATGTACTTTAATTTAATTGTCATTTGATTTAACTGTTGATGCTACTATGTTTATGCCTTTTGCTTGAGGACAAGCAAAGATTTAAGTATGGGGGAGTTTGATGAGTCATTTATATGCTATTTTAATATGCTTTTTAGTTTAGTTTTATTTAGATTTTATATAATTTTATATTAGTATTATTTCCTTTTTAGGATAGTTTACTTTAAATTGCAATTTATTATATTTCAGGGAAGAATATTGGATGGATTGAGTCTTGGAGCAAAAGAAAGGGATTTGGAGCAAATTGGACACGAAAATACGAAGATTGGGAAACAAAATATATCTCCCACAAGTCAGAAGCCTGGCACGGCCCGTGCTAGCCTTGGCACGGCCGTGCCACCCTCTAGAAGACCTTTTGCTGCTTTTGCTTGGACTCCAAGCTATTCTATTTTGGCGCACAATCTACTGAGGAATATTCTTGGAATATACTTGCTTAGATTTTAAGTCAATTGTGTACTATAAATAGAGTAGCTAGCCATCACAAATATTCATCTTTACTTGGAATACAATAAGTGACAATTGCTTTTCTAAATAAAGTTCTTTTCCTTTCCTTTATTTTCCTGTCTTTTACTTTCATGCTTTCTCTCTTCTCCCCCATGTCTACGATGAACATGAGTGAGTAGACTTCTTCTTGTCTTGGGATTGTTGGATAAGTCTAAATGACATAATCCTAATCAAACCAAGCCCTAAGCCTTAATCTTATGTAACCCTAATTTCTTATCTGAATTCACCGTCTTAACATGGATTAACCATTATCAAACTGTGGAAACGAAAGTGGAGGGTTTGATAATTGTTCTTCCATTATTCCAAATATCAATTCATAAAACGAAAGTGGAGCTTTGATATTCGAACAAGTGAATTCAGACAAGGATTGCAAAGTCAGCGAAATAGGCTTTGCAATCTTTGAGACATATAGTTTCGATCTTCAAGAGAACTAATAACAATCAAGTCAGCGAAATAGGCTTGGTTGTTACAGGAACCAAAATCCAATAGTAATCAAGTCAGCGAAATAGGCTTGGTTGCTAGAGGAACTTAAGAGAAACTGTCTTGAGAAATTAGGTCTAACATAACATTATAAGCTTATGGTTTTGGTTTGAGAAGGACTTGTTATTTAGATGAAACCAACGATCCCAAGGCTCTTTTATTATATTGCTTTTTAACCGTTTAAAAACCCCCAACTTACAATTCTCTTCTCTCTTCTAATCATCTCTAAAGGTTAATTAAATTGAACTACTCCCTGTCGGAACGATACTCTTTTATACTACTTCGGTAAGACCGTACACTTGCGGTTTTATCTCATCAAAGCCCTTCCCCGTCGCCGCGCGAGTCCTTTTGGTGCAGCTCGCCACGGCGAACAGCCTTACTCGCCATAGCGAGTGTGACCAGAGAGCATGTTGATTTTTGAGTTTTTGACTTTTGAGTTGAACCTTAGATGCCTTTGAGTACCTTTAGGTGCCTACTAATGATTAGGAAACGAATGGGAATGAGATTGAACCTGGAACAACCTTAGTTGGAAAGTTGGCTTGTACTCGCCATGGCGAGCAGATGCTCTCGCCTCGCGAGCACTTCCAGAATTGAGTGTTTTAGTGCATTGTGAGAGCTGAGTTGTTTGGTTGGTTAGGAAAGGAACCTTAGGTGCTAATGAGACCTATTAAAGATATTGACTGAGAATTGTGAATCTTTTATGAGATGTTAAGTGAATATAAAGTGATTTATGAATTGATTGTCTTTACTTGAATTATTATTGAAAGATCAAGAAATTGCTGAAAATGAATTGTTATTAAGCTTGATTATGATTTGATTATGCTGCAATTGTTATTAAACTAAGTTGCATGAGTTTTTGTTGATTATCATTTGATATTGTTATATCTTGAGATGTTTACGTGTCACCTATGTTGCTGTTGTTGGTTATGTGAAATATTTATATGCCTTATGTGGGATATGTATGATGTTTAAGTTGTTGATACTTCATATTAATATTGTTATGTTATGAATTGCTCGTGCTGTTCCTGTTGCTGTTATGAACTGCTAAGTTGTTTGTAATGTGATTTAATGATTAAATGCATTACTCGAAATATTATTGAATGATCAAGATGTTGTTGAAATGAATCGTTATTAAGCTTGATGTGATTTGATTACGCTGCAATTGTTATTTAACTAAGTTGCATGAGTATGAATAAGTCGATGATGAACTCCAAATTATTGGATGTATAAGTGATAAGTTGATTAAGGTGTCTTGTTGATAGAGTCCATGCATTAGCATTCATTGAGCTTTGTCCTCACCACGATTAGGAGCTTTGTCCTCCGCTCGATTAGGAGCTTTGTCCTCCACACGATTAGGAGCTTTGTCCTCCGCACGATTAAAGTATATTAATACTTATGATGACGATTGGTACCACATGCATATAAGTGTCTAAGTTGCATTGTCGCATTTGTCGAGTTAAGGTCGTTGTTGATGAATTATCATCCATGAGTTGTTAAGTTGTCGATGAATTATCATCTATGAGCTGTCGAGTTGTCTTCTACCTATGTGTTGTTAAAGAAGTACCTACGAAGATTATACGATGTTTATGATGTGAATTATATGATGTTGACTAAGAGGTTGCTATGTTGTTTAACATGTTGATTATGATATTGTTATGTTGCTATGTTGTTTAAGATGTTGATTATGATATTGTTAAGTTGTTATGATGTTGTATATAATTGTTATATTTTCATAAGATGATGAATACGTTGTTGTTATATTAATATAAGAAGATGAATATGTTGTTGTTATATTATTATATTATGACGAGATGATGTATATATAATTATTATTATTATTGAGTGAATATTATGTTATGTTGTTGTTATATTATTATAAAATGATGAATATGTTGTTGTTGTTATATTATTATAAGAAGATGTTTATGTTATGATGTATATAATTATTATTATTAAGTGATGATTATATTGTGTAGTTTAAGTTATTAGTGATGATGACTACATGATGTTATCTAGGAGTTGTTAAATGTACTTGATGATGGTTATGTTAAGTTGATAAGTTGTCTTCTATTCATGAGATGCTTGGTGGAGAAATGTTATTACAAATTAATGATGTTGTTATGTCTTATATGAATTTGGATTAAGATGTTGTTATGTTGAATATGAACTATGAGTATGATGTGATGATCTATTTGTTATGATTTGGTTAATACGTGTTATATGATGATGTTATAATGTGATGAATATGAAGTAAATGATAATTAGAAGTTGGTTGGACTATTAAGAATTATACATGAAGAATTATTATTACTAATAGATGAAGTTATTTGTCTTGTTAAATATAATTATTGAATTATATGCTTGATATTATTGTTTTGTGAAATCTCACCCCTTCTGCTTGAAAATGTTGCTCTTCGTATGAGTAACTTGCAGGTGATCGAGTTTAAGTTGCTGTTGTGAGTGGATTAGCTCTCATGTGTGTCTTTAGGTGCTCTGATACGTAACGGGATGGGAATTTTAATGTTGTCTTTCTATTCCTTACGTATTGCTTAAAGAATTTTCATGAATAAGATGTTGATCGGATTTGTATGATATATTAATGATGAGGCCTTCGTGTCAAATACGGTTTTAGCTATCGAATAAATTCCGCAGCAAAGTATTAAAGATTTTGTTATTGAATTTTAAAGGATAAATAGTTATTTATTCAATTTATGATTTTAAGAAAAGAATGTGACATTCCGTTTATGTGAATTACTCTGATTAAATAAATGAAATTTTCACGTTGGGAAAACGGGGTGTTACAATTGGTATCAGAGCAGGTCGGTCCGTCCAGCCTTGTGTGTCTCATTTGAGAGTGTTTGGGTCCATATGTTATAGACATGTGCTTGATCAAGTGAGAACCAAACTGGATGACAAAGGTGAGAGGATGATTTTGTTGGGATATCATTCAACTGGTGGATACAAACTGTTAAATCCAGTGAACAATAAGATAGTGATAAGTAGAGATGTGGTGGTTGATGAGCACAATCAATGGAAGTGGAATGATGTTACTAAAATAGAGAAACAGATTATATTAGATATGTCATCTAATGAATCTGTTGATCTCAGTGCTCAAGAAATTGTTGATGAAATTGAGCTTGTGCAGCTAGAGGAAACTGAAGATGACACAGCTGAGACATCAAGAAGACCAGTGAGGCAAAAACAAATTCCTGCAAGACTGAGTGACTATGAAATAATGACAGATAGTGTAACAGCCCAATTTTTAGGTAGATTTATTTTAATTACTTTTATTGTGTGTTTATATGTGTTTGTATGTAATCATTGTTCATTGGGTGCATTTTCATGGGTTTCCGTGATAAAAGGGTATTTTAGTCATTTTGGACTTAGGAGTATTTTGGTCATTTTGTGAGAACGGGTAAATTGTAAGTTTTTGTATGAATTACTTTTAGTGATTAGTGAGAACTGTGGTTTTACTAAGTTACTAGAGTGAATAATTAGAATTTTTACCGTTAGTGATATTTTACCGTTATTGACCGTTATTAGTGAAATACCGTTGTGGTGTAGAAACATTTGTGATGCGAATAGAAATGGGTTAAGTCCATTAAGTTGAGGATTAGACCCATTAAGGGAACCTACTACAAAAACCTACTCTTATGAGAAATTTCCTCACACTTTCATGTCACAAAGATATTTTTGAGAGAATAGAGAGAGAAAGTGGGAGCAAGAGGAGAAAAGGGTAGAGAGAAGAGGACTTGAAGAATCAAGGGTTGGGAGAAGAGCTACGAGCAAAATTGAAGCCTAATCTAGAGAGATTAACCTAACTAAGGTAAGGGGGTTAGAATTCATCATAATCATTTATTGCAATTTTCAATTGTTTGTATGAAAAGTGCTTAATTGAGTGAATTGAATACTTGTCCATAAATGATGAAATTCGTGCTATAATTATGATGACATGTTTAGATGAATGAAGTTATGGATAATTGAATTGTTGTTGGTTGAACTACATGTTGAAAGTATGAAAAATGGGTATGTGTTGAAAATATGCTCAATTGGTGAATTATGCTTTGTTGTTGTTGAATTGTGATAAGTTTCATGATCAATTGATGTTGTTGTTGTTATGTCATGTTGTTGATGATAATTCATGGCTTGGGTTTGCATGATTCATGGTTTGTGGTTGAGAAATGAAATGTTGTTGGTGTTTTGGGAAACTTGTTGAATTGGTCTTATGTCAAGTGTTTTCAAGTTTGATTGAGTCCTTGTGAGTCTTTTTAGTCATATTGACCTATAAACATGGTCTGGAAACACATTTGGGCAAAGAGAGATCAAAATTGGGGATTTTGGGTGAAAGGGGGTTCAAACCCGTAACATTTTCTGCAAAACTGTGAACGTTCGTGTAACGCCCCAATTTTATTTAATTATTTTTAGTTGATTTAAAGTCCTTTATATGATTTTTAAATGATTTATGTTGATTATGTGGTGTGGGTATTTTATTAAATGGCTATTCTTAGTATTTAATAGAATAAGTGAGAATTATGATTCAATTGGAGTTTTGGGGTTAAATGAGAATTAAGTAAATTAAGTGGGAGTTAATTAAGTATTGGGAGAATATATTTACTGAGAAAAAGGAGAAAAATAGGGTTAGAAGCAGTTTCACGTGAAAACAGTTTTTGGGAGAAAAACCAAGAGAAAGCTAGGAGAAGAGCCAAGAGGGGAGAATATGATTTTTGTAGAGATTTGTTCATCAATTCAAGGTAAGGGTGAGACTATCTCTCAATGATAATGGTTATATAATTCTGATTTTGGTTTAGAATAGTTCTAGTTGAAATTGGGAATTGGGGGTTAGGTTTTGGGAGTATGATTCTTTGATTGAAAAGTGTAGAAACCATGGCAATTGTGTTAAGAATTGATGTTCAGGTTGTAGAATAATCATAGGTTAAGTTTCCTATCAAATTTGGGGTTTGGGTTGATGAAATTTGGTTTTTTTGGGTGAAAATTGTGCAGAAATCGTAACAGCAAGGGAAAAACTCGTTAGGAGTTCGCTATTAGCGAAACTCCCTGTAACTATTTCGCTATTAGCTCACTTTTCGCCATTAGCGAAATTGCCCAGTGACAGCATTCCCTATTTTATGTTCTTGCGTCAGTTTCACATGTTTCTGCTTTGAACTGGGTTTTGGTGTAAACATGAAAGTTGTAGATAATTTTGTTAGCTTTCCAATGGCTTTGGTTTGACGTGAAAATGATTTTTTGTTTTTGAGTTATCATGAAAATACTCCAAGGAGGTCTTGCTGAAATCTTATGAAAATTCAGCATAACCCTTTTTAAGTTAATCCAAAACTTATGGGATAATTCCAAGACTCAAAACTAGAAGTAATATGAGTTCAATTAAGGTGTTTAAAAGTATTTAACCCATGTTATGAGTAGACCTTTGAGGTAGGAGAGAAGTTATTCTTGATTATACGGAGATTCAGAGAGGATGTTTATAATGTTTAATGACGTCGACTTAGGTTGATGAACAAATGAGGAGATAGTTATATATTATGAAAGATGTTGATATGAGTCCTACTTGTTGTATATGATGGTTATTATCGTTGTTGTCTCGCTGCTTATTATTATATGTTGCTGTTGATTGAATATGATTTGCTGCTGATTGTTGGTTTATGCAAAAATGCATTCAATTGGATTATACAAGATGTTGGTTCAGGTTGTAAGGTTGCAAGTTGTCGTTCCAAGTAACGGAGTCATAGGTTGTTGATGTTGACCAAGTTGGGGAGTAAGTCATAAGTTATTATGCACAGTCGTTGTCGTTGTCGTTGCCTATGTTGTCGTTGTCGTAGTTGAGTTGTATGTTGATATACACAAGTCGAGTCTTTTCATGATTAGGAAACCGTTGAGGGCTCATGCCCTGGAATGCTTTGTCATTCAACCGTGGAGGGCTTATGCCCTGGAATGCTCTGTCATTCAATTGTTGAGGGCTCATGCCCTGGAATGTTAATCATTCAACCGTTGAGGGCTTATGCCCTGGAATGCCTTGTCATTCAAATTGTTGGGGGCTTATGCCCCGGAATGCTTAGTCATTCAACACAATGGAAATGGTGCTACCTTGATGTTGTTGTTGTCGTTGTTGGTTGATTTAGTAAGTGTTTCTAAAGATGAAGAAGTATGAATATTATTGTTGAATATATGCTGCTTATTATGTTATTTAATTAAGTTGATGATTTATATATCTACTATTATTGTTTGTGAATCTCACCCCTTCTGCTTGGAATTGTTGCCCTTCGTATGGGTAACTTGCAGGTATTGAAGCTTATTAGAAGTGGTGGCTCAAGTGTCTTAGGGCTCTGATACGTAACGGGATGGGAAATTGTTGTCATGTTTTCATTCCTTATGTATCATTATGAACCTGTTGATGTTGATTTAATCTTTAAAGTTATTTTGTTGAGGCCATGTGCCAAGGTGTTATTGGAAGTTGTTTTAACATTGAAAGATATTTTCCGCTGCGAATTATTATCGTTTATGAATGATGTTTTATTAAATAGTTTTATATTCTATTTAAGAAATTTTGAAAGGCAGTGTAACACTCCGTTGATGATTTAACTCTGATTTTATTATTAATATAATTGTTGGGAAGTCGGGGTGTTATAGTTCGCTTAGAGGTTCGCTTAAGCGACCTGTAAGCAAGCATTCATAGCATTTTCTGGGTTTAGGTCGCTTAAGCGACCGGTGAGCGAGTTGGTAAGCGAAAATTCTGGTAGATACTGGAACTCGTTCGCTTAAGCGAACATGTGGTCGCTTAAGCGAACTGGTGAGCGACCAGTCAGCGACCAGAAAGCGTGCAAGTGTGTTTGCTACCGTAACTCGTTCGCTTAAGCGAACAGGTCCAGTTTCAGCCACATTAATCTTTTGTTCCGGGTCTTTGGGGGCCAATCCGAGCTTTGTAAAATGATTCTTTAAACATGTTTAACTACTGTTCAATCCCCTAAACCTACTGGAACAATGATTAGCTTGCCTAAACTTGAATTTGTTCAATTGAGTCTTAACTTGGAAGTTTTTGGGAATTCCGAACTTTTGTCGAAAACAAACTTTTGCAAACAATGGAACTTGCAAGTTGAACCTACAGCCCATATAGACTTAGGTAAGAATTGTAAGAGTGGTCAAACATCTTAATCATGTCAAAAGTGATATTTCGGATGAGAATATGAACGATTGTGAAAATGGGGTTTTGGTATGAACTTAAATTATTCTCGGATTAATGACTAATGATCGAGAGGTGGCTTAAATTAATGAATACATTGTCGATTAAGATTGTTTGAAGGTTTTCAACTTGTCTATGTTGTTTTGTCTTGGGAGTTATCAATTGGCCGTTTGCCACTTGGTATGGTTTTTGTATTCTCTAAGCCTCAGTAGGCTTGCACCTTATTTCTAAGTTAACCACTTAGACTTTTACAACCTTTGCTCAAGCTAACACTTTAGTACCCCTAAAGCTAGATGAGACTTGATTACAATTTGTGAGAAGTTTGAATGTTTGTGAATCAAACAGAAGAACAGGGAGAAGAAGTTATCTTTAAGAGAGATAACAAGAAGAGAATTGATTTACACTACAAAGAAGGTATAAAAGACCCTTCAGTGATGATCAATTCAATTTGCAAGAGCTTCAAACAATCTTTGTTGTTTTCTTGTATGCTTTGCAATGGTGCAAGTAATGCTGAGCTCTATTTATAGAGTTTTTTGGCTCATATAGCCGTTGTAAGGTGACCAATGGTGTTATGCCACGTATCATGGGGCCCACAAGCTTTTACTTTAAAATCTGGGTGAACATTCTGAACATCAGAATGTTGTTGTGTTCCCAGGATGAACATCAGAATGTTGTTGTGTTCTTCATCAGAATGTTTGATATTCATTATGTTCTTCATCTGGGTTCATCGATGATGAATGTCTGATGAAGTTCTGGGTCCATCCAATACGTGACATGAGATTTGTTCAAGTTTTATCCTTAAAAAGTTACTTCTCCATATGCATCAAAAGTTGCTTGAAAAAGTATGATAAAGTTACCAAATCTGTCTTGGATTTTATGTAGGAAAGATAGGATAGTGGATCTGCATCTTCAGGCTCATGCTTCAAGGAGATTTGCTTGATTCATATCAGAGGACACGTTATTTTTGATGCAAGATCTCCTTTTGCTAGCTTTTTCATCTTTCCACCAACTACACTGTTCATGGCTGGAAGCATGTGCAGAAGTGAACATTCTGATCTCAGAATGTTCCATTTGTTCTTACTTTAGGTTGATTTGCAAGACTTAACCTTTAATGTAATCAACTCTAATAGTAAAACACAACTGAAGTGCAGTGAATGCATCATCTAGGATGATATTCTCATTGGAATATTCCTAGTACTTTAATGTTCATAGTCTTGATTGAACATTAAAGATCCTTTGACATAGTTCCTTGTCAATGCCTTTATTTGTTGATAGATCCATGCAGATGTACTTTTCTGGACACATTTTTATGTCAAGTTGTAGTTTGCATGTTCTTCATGTTCTTGATGATACTGGGTTTGCTTATGAACAACCTTCTGAACTGGGTTGCTTCTGAACGACCATCTGAACTCTCATCAGAGCGTTCTAATCAACATTCTGAACTAACTTTCTGAACTTCAGAATTAGTTCATGGATTCAATGTCCTTTGATTTCATGCATCTTGGTATGATTCAAACCTTGTTCCTGTCTTAGTAAAAACACTCAAGAGCACAAGTTAAATACCAAAGAATTAATCAAAGTCCATTTAATCTGTAATCATTAAAGTTTATTATCTTTAAAATTAAATAGGGATTTTGCCTCAACAGTTGATGAAATAATGATTGTATGAGATATGATGTTATCATGAAATGTGTATGCTATCTTACTTGGAATGTAAGGAATGCTTGAATGGTGAAACTATATGTGATCGTTGATGTTGGATAACATGGTTGATTATTGATAATCATGTTAATGTGTGATGATGAATACTATGAGTTATTTGTGTATGGGCATGTTTTCTTGATAATGAAAATGATGTGGAGATGATCAATATAATTGGGAGTTGTCCTATATATTGTGGTGAAAATTGTGATTTTGTTGTCGCATTATCGAGTCTTGTTACATGTCCAAGCATCAAGTCGTGTTGAGATTTTATATGATGTTTTTGTTGCATCATTGGGCTCCGGCCTAGCAGAGATCATTGGTGATCTAGTTTGTGGACTTCGGTCTTGCAGAGATCCTTGGTGATCTAATTTGTAGACTTCGGTCTTGCAGAGATCCTTAGTGATCTAGTTTGTGGACTTCGGTCTTGCAGAGATCCCTAGTGATCTAGATTTTGGGCTTCGGCCTTGCAAAGACCCTTTGGTGGTCTGGATATGGGTGACGACCTTGAAGTGATTCGGTACCTCATGCATATATGTGTCAATAGGTGCATATCATGACATGAGTCTTATGTTGAGGATTGTGATTGGTGATTGTTTATGAATAACTATGAATTGATGTTTGTTCATGTCATATGTGATTGGTGATCTATTAATATGATATATTGGGGTTATGATATAAGTATATATAATTGTGAACATTATTATTGATCAAGTACATGATGTTTATATTGAATTATTCATGTTAATTGTTATTTGGATTATGATGATGTAATACTTACCCCTAGTGATTTTGACCGCCTACCTGTCTGTATGGATGGGTAGACGTTGTGCAGGATTAGTTGCTCGGTGAGTTTTTGTGCTTGGTGGATATCAGGAGCTTTCTCCGATATCGGTGTTGTAGAGTTTAGTTGGCTCTGATCAAGGCGTCGGTTGTCGGTCTAGATTATCTTTCGTTTTGGATTTTGTTATGTTTGGAGAATTGCCCGTATGTTGGGATTTTGAGATACATCTATGTTGATGTAATAATTGATGCATGACATGTATATTTGGATTACTCTGGTTTATTTTCCGCTGCGACTGTTGAAGTTTATATACATGTTTATGATTTTGAATTTTTGTATGATGACGTAGCCTCTATTTCTTGAATAAATGTATCATTCGCATGTTTATTTGCTTTAATAGAAATATGAGTGTTACAGATAGTGCAGTAAATGATGTGGGTGATGTAGTGCATTTTGCATTACTTGCTGAGACTGAACCAGTGAATTTTGAAGAAGCAGTAAAGAATTCTAAGTGGTTAGGTGCAATGAAAAAAGAGATCAGATCAATAGAGAAGAACAATACTTGGGAGTTGTGCATACTACCCAAAGGGAAGAAGACAATTGGAGTGAAATGGGCGTTTAAGGTGAAGGTGAATCCAAAAGGAGAAGTAGTGAAATATAAAGCAAGACTAGTGGTTAGAGGCTTCTTACATAGGCAAGACATTAATGATGAAGAGGTCTTTGCACCTGTGGTAAGATTTGAAACTGTGAGGTTGGTGGTTGCACATGCTAGTATGCAAGGTTGGAACTTACATCAATTAGATGTTAAGTCAGCCTTTCTCAATGGAGAATTGGAAGAGGAAGTGTACATAGACCAGCCACAAGGTTTTGTGAAGAAGGGTAGTGAAGATAAGGTGTTGAGATTAAGAAAAGCAGTGTATGGTTTGAAACAAGCTCCACGAGCTTGGAATAAGCGGATAGATAAAGTTTTAATCAATATGATATTTATCAACTGCATCTCAGAACATGGTGTATATGTGAAGTCAGGGGGTGCAGACATAGTGATTGTGTGTTTGTATGTAGATGATTTGCTGGTGACAGGAAATAGTGAAGCTAAAGTAGTTGAATTCAAGGAAAATATGATGAGTGAGTTTGATATGGCAGATCTTGGGGAGTTATCTTGCTTCCTTGGGATTGAATTCAGGAGAACAAGTACAGGAATGGTTCTTAGTCAACAGAAATACACTGTTGATGTGCTCACTAGGTTTAATATGTTGAACTGTAACAGTGCAGAAACACCTGCTGAAGCAAGATTGAGTCTTGTGAGAGATGGTGATGAAGAAGAGGTGAACTCAACTGAGTTTAGACAGATGGGTAGGTGCACTGAGATATCTCTGCAACACTAGACCAGATGTTGCTTTCTGTGTTGGTGTTATTAGCAGAGTTATGGACAGGCCTAGTATATCACATCTCATGGCAGCTAAGAGGATCATGAGATATTTGAAGGGAATCATGAGCTATGGAATTCTGTTTCCAAGTAAGAGCACTGAGAATATGAAGGAATTGTATGGTTACACTGATGCAGATTGGTGTGGAGATAAGAATGATAGAAAAAGCACTGCTGGTTTTGTGTTCTTTGCAGGAACAACACCTGTGTCATGGTGTTCAAAAAAGGAAGTTGTAGTTGCACTATCATCATGTGAAGCAGAATACATTGATGCTGCAATGGGTGCCTGCCACGTAGTATGGCTTGATACTTTATTGCTTGAACTCAAGATGAAGGAGGAAGATGCAGTAGAGATGTTTGTTGACAACAAATCTGCAATAAATCTTGCCAAGTTTCTAGTAGCACATGGAAGATGCAAGCATATTGAGACACTCTATCATTTCCTTAGAGATCAAGTTACCAAGGGAAAGCTCAAATTGAGCTACTGCAGATCAGAGGATCAATGTGCTGATATTTTTACCTAGCCCCTCAAGAAGGACAGCTTCAAAAGAATGAGGAACAATTTGAACAAGATTGATTGTAACAAACTAGATTAAGGGGGTGTGTTAGTTGTTTAATAAATAAATAATCTAGTTTTGTATTCACATATATAGCTTACACTTTATAAGGTGTATATACAATACATTTTGTAAGTGATATAAATAAAAATCAGTTCAGTTACTTCCATCAAAATTCTGTTAAAACTATATCTTCTCTCTCTCTTTCTCTCTCTCTCTCTCTCTCTCTCTCTCTCTCTCTCTCTCTCTCTCTTTCTCTTTCAAAAGTGTGTGTGATCAGTGTAAATCCACCATTGTTAATCAAGCTCCAACATCTTAGGCCAATGAGAGGAGAGAATAGATGTTAGGAGTATTGAATTGGAGATTATTTGATATTTCCCCTTCCCGGCTTATCAAAGACGATAAGACCACCATGATAGTTCCTTACTCCGGCTTATCAATTATGATAAGACAACCATTATATTCCCCCACCTCGACTTAACAATGATGACAAGACTACCATGAAATTCCTCCATCCTAACTTATCGATGATGATATAATCATTATGATATTTCCCCTTTCGGCTTATCAATGATGATAAAACTAATATGGTATGGTGAACCGTTTGAATTGTGCCTGATTTGGTTGAATATGATGAGTTAGATTATTGTTTTATCTTGATGGGTTATATTAAAGATATTGATGTAACATTGTTCATACTAGATGATTGGATATGTTGTCATTTATACTTTAACAATTTGAATTATATCAATCTTTGATGTAGATGATTTATTGTAAATGTGATTTGATATGATATCGCGACACTCCGAATTTTTAATCCAAGACCTTGCTTAAAAATATTTATTCTTCTGAATATACAAGACTTTATTTTTTTTATTAATGAAATATTAAAAAAAATAGGAATTATATTTTTAAAACAAACTAACAGAAAATTATTCTTTAAAATTAATTATTGTCAAATGGAAGAAATCCACATCTGGATTGTCTAATGAGTTAAATATAAAAATATAATACACTTCAAAGAGATTTTAAATTACAATTTAATTTTCAATAAAATCCCATTTTCTTCTCCCCGCACACGTTCAATCAACTTGATCGCACTTGCTTCAAAACAATCATCAGTACCTAAAATGTTGGTCGTAAGGATAAGTATAAATATCCCCACACCCATATCATGAGACTAAACATAAATTAGAGGTATAAAATAAATGCATGATTCAGAATACAACAAAACATCAAATAATAAGATAATAACAATACATAGTGTATATAAAAATATCAGAAGATCAAATAATGAGTGAGAATGCATGATCCTATTCTAAATGATCCGGATAAGAGAATTGCACATACCATGTAAATGCACACCTTTAACCATCATAGAAAGATATTCATTATATGCATACCAGAATACAAAATCCTTTTCCAACAAAACATAACATTTCAAAACACTATGCACTTATTATTCACAAAGACATCACAAATGTTTCAATACAACACCATTTGAAAATCAAATCATATGATAACATAGAATTTCTTAACTTTCACATAGACGAACATGCATCATCATCACACAATTATTCTATACAACTAATCCATGAATAGTAACTTGCATAGCGGATTACTGCCCTTACCTTAGGTGCTCTTCTTTCTAGTCATAGAAACAATAAGGTCCACAAAAATTTCAAAAGAGAATCAAAGCTTTGGTGTGTCAAAAATTGCGGAACAAGATGGTGTTAGAGAACTACTTCATGGAATTTGAAATGTGTTGGATACAAGCTTACTGAAGATGAATAACGTGTGATGATTGAAGTGGTTTTTATTCTCTTATTAACAATTAAACTTTGTAAACTTAAGAAGGAAATATCAAATATGTATGGGTCATGTGTCTTGGAAAGAACATTAAGATTTATTCATTTTTATTTTTAGCCATTTTTCTTTTTGTGGAGAGAAAGATTGAACCGGGAAATAAAATGAATGAATTAGAGAAAATGGAGAGGAGCTAGCGCACATGCAAGAGGGATTAATTTCAACACTGTTTTAATCTCATTCAAGGCATGGCAGTAAAGTGGATTGAAAATGGACTAACATCTTGTAATGATCATTAAGGGTTAACCCAATAAATTGTATGCATGCCAAGGATTAATTCTCTTTATTTTTTTATTTTTGTTTGACTTTCGCACTGGTTTCCGACTCACAAAAGTTGGGCGACTAATCTGACTCGTGCGTAGAGGCATGCGCACTGGCCAAGCGTTGTTCCCCCTGGGAATCGAACCCGGTATTCCCTGGATACGTCCTTGGAAGGAGCTCTTTGCCACTGGAGCCCAAGCAACTTGGTTGGATTAATTCTCTTTACACAATTCATGGTAAGGAGATTATTGACTTTAATTCTCTTTAGACAATTGATTAAACTCTAGGCAACCAAATAAATGGCTTCGGACACACTTATAAAGGACATTGATTAGGAATTCTTTCATTCAAAATGAAATGAAAGATTGGTCAAAGAGAAGTACTGGGGTGGGGAGGAAGGAGACGGGGAGTAGTAGTTTCAAGAACTTAACCAATTAATTGGTTTATTTAAATAATCACATAGACACATCATCCATTAGAATTTAAATATATCACACAAGGAAAATGTCATACCTTCTACTAGAAAGACACACATGAGTTACTACTTTAGTAAAATAATAAGGTTCATGAAATAAATATAATTGAAATAAAAAATAAAAATAAATTATTTCTTATTAAAATTGAAGAATAGCTCATCAACTAATTAATTAAGGGAAATATCTTATTTTGTCATCGTCACACATAATTTATTATATAAAAACACATGAAATATGTTTTTTTGGATAAATAATAAATTAATAGAATTATTAAGAAGGATTTAAATAATATATATAAAATATTGGGGTGTTACAAATACGATGTTTAAATTTGATTTCTTACATATTCTTTCATTTATTTTGATAATTTATTTTAATTGTGATGTTCAAGTGTAAATGTGGTACCTATAACTTATTGTGGTAATGACTTTATTAATTATTTTACATTTCATAATTTTTCTATCTACTGTGAAAAACCTTTGAAAGGCTATTTTTCGAAAAGTATTTTAAATTGAGTAAATAGTCAATTTCCTCTCTGAAATTGTAAGTTTCATTAATTACTCCCTGAAATTAACAAAACTTCAATTACCCCCCTGAAATTTCACAATGTTAGTCAATTTACCCCCTCCATCAAATTTTTCTGTTAGTGAACATGATGTTTTGCAAATACCCCCCTGAAGTTTTGCACTTATGTGCAAAATGCCCCCCAAACTTAAAAATTTATATTATTTTTTCTTAAAAACAAGCAATTAATAGTTAAATATTAAAGCTAACTGTTAATTTTAGAATTTGGAAAAACTACATACATATATACATCAAAATAGGAAAAAATGTGTATTTTTAAAGTGACAATAATTGTTATTTCTAATAGACAAATTATTATTTTTAGAGGTTTATAAACAAATTAATAATCAGATTTAAATTTATATTTTCTCCTTCACCATCTTAGTCTTTTAACTCCTCCAACTCCTTCAACAATTTGCTCAAACCATTTAAAATACACAACCCCCAATATTAATCCACAAATCATCCCATTATTGTCACTTTAAAAAATACATATTTTTCCCCATTTTGGAGCCTATTTTGATGTATATATGCATGCAGTTTTTCCAAATTCCAAAATTAATAATTAGTTTTAATATTTAACTATTAATTTTTTTTTTGACAAGAACTATTAATTGTTTGTTTTTAAGAAAAAAATAATATAAATTTTTAAGTTTGTGGGGCATTTTGCAGATAAGTGCAAAACTTCAGGGGGGTATTTGCAAAACGTCATGTTCACTAACAGAAAAATTTGACGGAGGGGGTAAATTGACTAACGTTGTGAAATTTCAGGGGGGTAATTGAAGTTTTGTTGATTTCAAAGGGTAATTGATGAAACTTACAATTTCAGGTGGGAAATTGACTATTTACTCATTTTAAATTCAAGTATTTACGTCTTGGAGTTTAGGGTGTCACAACATGTATGCTACCTGTAACACCCCGTTTTCCCAATATACAAATTTCTTAAACAATTATCAGAGTAAAAACCATAAACGGGATATCACATAGAAACGTAATCCAAAACAGTTAAATAATGATTTAACCTTCACAAATATCTTTAACATAGCAGCGGAAAATCATAAACATAAATCATAAACGTTTTCGGCACGCAGGCCCAATAAGTATCTCAAAAGAGTTTATCAAAACATAAGCAGTTCACGTAAAAGAATGAAGCATGTTATAGCATTAAACCCCATCCCGTTACGTATCAGAGCGACCTAGACGACACAGTGAAGGCAAGGCCAACTCACGAAGCAACTGCACACTAAGCACGATCACCTGCAAGTTACCCATACGAAGGGCAACATTTTCAAGCAGAAGGGGTGAGATTTCATAATAAAATAACATTAATCAATGTAATTGTGAATCATAAATTAACATCAATCATTCCATTATTAACTTTGCATAAATGCTAAACAGTTATCACGTAATCACATATCCAATCATTATAAACAACATAACATAATCAAATAACACTTATCACATAATCACATATCCATTCATTATCAACAAGGCATCTTAATCATGACAATGTGACAATGCTCCTAGACTCCTTATATGCATGTGGTACCAATCGTCATCATAAGTATTAATATACTTTAATCGTGCGGAGGACAAAGCTCCTATAAAACGTGCGGAGGACAAAGCTCCTAATTTTCGTGGTGAGGACTAAGCTCAATGATATGCTATGCATGGACACATATGAACAAAACATCATAATCATCGTAATCATGTGCATTCAATAACTTGATGCAAAACGTCATCATTTTCCTTATATTCATATATAAACATTGCATACTCAGTTAAATAACAGCAGCAGCATAGTCAAGTCGCATAACAGCAAGGAGATATCAATATATCAACAACAATTTACTAGAATCATAATCATTTCAATTATATCTTACATATTGCATAATACCTTAATCATGCTCAAATAATATCAACTTAATTCAATAGCTTTACAGACTGCATTAAACGTTATCATAAGGTTTCATTACCAATTAGGGGTTCACTCTGGACTAAAAAGTGCGACACAGATCGCACAAACACATAATCAAGTTCATCCTGGTTGTACTCGCGAGGCGAGAGTACTTACTCGCCATGGCGAGCACCACTCAACTCACAAACTAAGCTTGTTCTGGGTTCCCTCTGATCCTACATTCATTCCTAATCAATACTAGGTAAGTTCAGGTACTCAAAGGCATACAAGATTCAACTAAAAAGGTCGAAACACGAAATATGACATGCACTCTGCCTAAGCTCGCGAGGCGAGGAAGGTTGCTCGCCATGGCGAGTTGCACCAAACAACTCGCGAGGCGAAGGAAAGGGGCTCGCGTGGCGAGCGATGAAGTTCACCACTCGCGAGGCGAGGATCATCACTCGCCGTGGCGAGCGATGAACAGAAGCACGGGCAGACTAGGGTTTTTCTCAAAAATCCATCACACAACATGGTTCAAAGCCTAATTTTGATTCCAGAATTCATCCTAAACATATTCTAAGGTTATAGGACGGTTCTTACATCAATCTAAACAAGTTTTACCGTTTGATCATCAATTTTTAGGGTTTTAACCTAATTCCAAAACTTTTCTAAATCAATCCTAACTTTGTCAATTAATCATCAGAATTACAACAATCAATGCTATTGAATTACTAGTCTCACCCTTACCTGGTTATGAAGAAATCGCAGCACTCTACCTTGGTTCCTCTAGACTTGGCTTTTTCTCCCTTTTCCAAAAGTTTTCACGTACAATGAGTTTCTAAAATATTAGGTCTTCTCCTATTTATATCTTTTTCTAATAACTTATCTTATCTCACTTTCTCCCCCAAAACTATCTAAAATATCAAAACAGCCCTCAACTAAATATTTTTCAAATCTTTATCTTATTTAACAATAAAATAAATTCTATAATCTTATCAATTCCTCCAAACTCATAACCTAACACGTCATCAATCAAATCACCAAAATCACCACAATTTATCAAAACATATCAAAATCATACATATATTATATAAATATAATATAATCACTTAAACTCGATTAAATAACTATTAAACGAAAGTGGGCGTTACAACTCTCCCCCACTTAAAGGATTTTCGTCCTCGAAAATTTACCTCAAGCAAACAACTCTGGATAAGACTCCAGCATCTTACTCTCAAGCTCCCACGTCAAGCTTTCACCAGTCGCTCCCGACCAAACGACTCTCACGAGAGGTATCTCCTTGCCTCTCAACGTCTCCACTTTACGATCATCAATCCTTACCGGTAAAGTCTCTACCGTAAGGTTGTCTCTAACTTGCACATCGTCGCTTTGGATTACATGAGATGGATCCGGAACATACTTTCGAAGTTGCGACACATGGAAAACGTTGTGCAAATTCGAAAGATGTGGCGGTAAACCCACTCGGTAAGCCACCGTTCCAACTCTTTCCAATATCTGATACGGACCAATGAACTTCGGGGTCAACTTCTTTGACTTCAAAGCACGTCCTACACCGGTCATAGGAGTGACTCTCAAAAACACGTGGTCTCCTTCTTGGAACTCAAGATCTTTTCTACGCTTATCATGATAACTCTTTTGTCGACTCTGCGACGCCTTCATTTTCTCTTGGATCATCTGAACTTTCTCAGTAGTTTGCTGAACAATCTCTGGTCCTAAGACCACTCTTTCTCCTGATTCAAACCAACACAACGGAGTTCTGCATCTCCGACCATACAAAGCTTCGAACGGTGCCATTCCAATACTAGAATGATAACTATTATTATATGTGAACTCGATCAACGGAAGATGACTATCCCAAGTTCCTCCTTGCTCAAGAACACAAATTCTCAACAAATCCTCTAGCGACTGAATTGTCCTCTCCGACTGACCATCTGTCTGTGGATGATACGCCGAACTCAATCTCAACTTCGAACCCAAGGCCTCTTGCAAACTTTTCCAAAATCTAGAAGTAAATCTTGGATCTCTATCTGATACAATGCTCGAAGGAACACCATGCAACTTCACAATCTCTTTGATGTAAATCTCTGCCAACTGGGCAACAGGGAAACTAATATTAATAGGTAGGAAATGAGCTGACTTCGTCAACCTATCAACAATAACCCAAATTGCGTCGCTCCCTCTCGGAGTATTCGGCAAACTCGTCACAAAATCCATCGATATACTATCCCATTTCCATTCTGGCACGTCTAAAGGTACCATCATTCCAGCAGGTTTCTGATGCTCAACTTTCGACTTCTGACAAACTAAACAGGAATACACAAACTGTGCCACATCTCGTTTCAAACCAGACCACCAGAAAATCTTCTTTAGATCATGATACATCTTCGTAGCTCCCGGATGAATACTCAAGCTACTTCTATGACTCTCTTCAAGAATCATCTTCTTAATCTCTTCATTGTCTGGGATACAAATTCTTCCTCGGAATCTCAACACACCTTGATCATCGATTTTAAAATCACTGTCTTCAGTCTGATCTCTAGCAATCAACAAGTCCACAAACTTTACATCAACTTTCTGTGCTTCCTTGATACCTTTCAGAAATTCACTATCAATCTTCAGCATACCCAGTTTCACACTCTGAGGTGACCATTCGCAAACCAAACTCATATCTCTAAACTGTTCAAGCAATTCGAACTCTCTGACCATCATGGCGGACATATGCAATGTCTTCCTACTCAAGGCATCTGCAACAACATTAGCTTTACCTGGATGATAATTCAAACCAAAGTCATAATCCTTCAACAATTCGAGCCATCTTCGCTGTCTCATATTCAATTCCTTCTGATCGAACAAATACTTCAAACTCTTGTGATCACTAAACACCTCAAATCTCGAACCATACAAGTAATGTCTCCATATCTTCAATACAAAGACTACAGCCGCCAACTCGAGATCATGCGTAGGATAATTCTTCTCATGAACTCTCAACTGTCTTGAAGCATAAGCTACCACTTTACCTTCTTGCATAAGTACACCTCCTAAACCCAACTTGGACGCATCACAATATACCACAAAAGGTTCATCCGACTTCGGCAAAATTAACACTGGAGCAGTCGTCAACCGTTTCTTCAATTCACCGAAACTTTTCTCACAATGAACGTCCCACACAAAAGTTTTACCTTTACAAGTCAACTGCGTTAGCGGAAGAGCTAACTTAGAAAACCCTTCAATAAACCTTCTATAGTAACCAGCTAAACCCAAGAAACTTCTAATCTCAGTAACGGACTTTGGAGTCTCCCACTGTGATACCGCTTCAACTTTAGACGGATCCACTGCAATACCATCACCAGAAATAACATGGCCTAGAAAACTCACTTCTTTCAACCAGAATTCACACTTAGACAATTTAGCATAAAGCTTCTTCTCTTTCAACACTTGTAAGACAATCTTCAGATGCTCAGCATGTTCTTCTTCAGTCTTGGAGTAGATCAAAATATCGTCGATAAACACAACTACGAACCGATCCAAAAATGCATGGAAGATGCGATTCATATACTCCATAAACACTCCAGGTGCATTGGTCACACCGAAGGGCATAACTTTATATTCATAGTGACCATAACGCGTTCTGAAAGCCGTCTTCTGCATATCTTCGTCTTTTACTTTAATCTGGTGATAGCCTGATCTCAAATCAATCTTGCTGAAAACTCGTGCACCCACTAGCTGATCCATCAAATCATCAATTCTCGGAAGTGGATACCTATTCTTGATAGTTACCTTGTTCAACTGCCGATAATCAATACACAACCGCATACTACCATCTTTCTTCTTTACTAGCAAAACCGGCGCTCCCCAAGGTGAAACACTTGGTCTAACAAACTTCTTCTCAAGCAAGTCTTCCAACTGTTTCTTCAACTCAGATAACTCAGAAGCAGACATACGATAAGGTGCCATCGAGACCGGCTTCGTTCCAGGAACAAGATCAATAGAAAACTCAACTTCTCTCTCTGGAGGCACATCAGTAATCTCATCTGGAAAAACGTCAGGAAATTCACACACCACCGGTAACCTGTCAATCACTGCTTGATTCTCAATAGATAAAGTAGCCATCAACGAAAACATCAAGATACCGTCGCGTTCCAGTTGCTTCAGCTGCTTAGTAGATAAAAACTCTGCACCACTTTCCTCTTCGACGGAAGAGAAATGCACTGACTTGCTAAAACAATTAATAAGAACGTGGTTGTACTCTAACCAGTTCATACCCAAAATCACATCCATACCACTCAAAGGTAGACAAACTAAATCCATTTCAAAATCGCGACCAAACATAGACAAAGGACATTTCAAACATACGAGAGAAGTAGTCACCGAACCCTTAGCTGGAGTTTCGACAACCATCTCTCCATTCATATCAGACAAAACAAGACCCAAAGCAGAAACACAATCGAAAGCAATAAAACAATGCGTAGCACCAGTATCAATAATAGCAACTAAAGGAGTATTATTAATATAGCAAGTACCTCTGATCAAACGATCCTCATTCTCTGTCTGAGTCCCAGTCAAAGCAAAGACCCTACCAGTAGTCGGCGCCCTCTTAGGCTGAGTACACTGTGAACTAATGTGACCCTCTCCATTGCAATTAAAGCAAACAATGTCTGTACGGTTGCAATCAGCTACAACATGACCCTTCTTACCACACCGGACACACTTCTTGATTTCCTCAGGGCAGACGTTGCTCTTGTGGCCTTTCTCACCACAATTGAAACACACAATCTCTGCAGCATCCTTCTTCTTAGGCCGCCTAACATCGACCATCTTCTGTTTCCCTTTGTCAGCGGGGGCACTGTACGGCTTAGGACGACTCTGCTGTCCCTTGCCCTTCCTCTCATTCACTACCTTGTAGTGAGCCTTGGTATCCTCCTCATAGATCCTGCAGCTATTAACCAAGTCCTGAAAAACTCTCAGCTGTTGGTATCCAATCGCCCTCTTGATGTCGGGCCTCAAACCGTTCTCGAACTTGATGCATCTCGAGAACTCAGCATTCTCTGCAGTATAGTGCGGATAGAACTTAGACAGCTCCACGAACTTGGCAGCATACTCTGTCACGGACATATTTCCTTGCTTCAGCTCAAGGAATTCGATCTCTTTCTTCCCGCGAACATCTTCCGGAAAGTATCTTCTCAGGAACTCTCTCCTGAAAACAGCCCAAGTCACAACAGCTCCTTCCTGCTCGAGGGTAGGCAGAATAGCAACCCACCAGTCATCAGCTTCATCGGCCAGCTGATGAGTACCAAACCGCACCTTCTGATCTTCAGTGCACTGCATAACTCGGAAAATCCTCTCAATCTCCTTAAGCCACGTCTGGGCTCCATCAGGGTCATAACGTCCTTTGAAAGTCGGAGGGTTCTTCTTCATGAACGTCTCCAACATCCTAGCTTCAGCATTTGCACCAGCATTCACGTTAGGTTGTTGTCCCACAGCTTGGGCAACAGCTTGTAGAGCAGCAGCTAACGCAGCATCATTCCTTCCAGCCATTTCGGATATTCTACAAAAGTAGCAACAATCAACATAAGATAGTAATATAAATATTACTAAGACTCGACACGACTCTCTAATTGACCGGACGGATCGACCTGCTCTGATACCAATTGTAACACCCCGTTTTCCCAATATACAAATTTCTTAAACAATTATCAGAGTAAAAACCATAAACGGGATATCACATAGAAACGTAATCCAAAACAGTTAAATAATGATTTAACCTTCACAAATATCTTTAACATAGCAGCGGAAAATCATAAACATAAATCATAAACGTTTTCGGCACGCAGGCCCAATAAGTATCTCAAAAGAGTTTATCAAAACATAAGCAGTTCACGTAAAAGAATGAAGCATGTTATAGCATTAAACCCCATCCCGTTACGTATCAGAGCGACCTAGACGACACAGTGAAGGCAAGGCCAACTCACGAAGCAACTGCACACTAAGCACGATCACCTGCAAGTTACCCATACGAAGGGCAACATTTTCAAGCAGAAGGGGTGAGATTTCATAATAAAATAACATTAATCAATGTAATTGTGAATCATAAATTAACATCAATCATTCCATTATTAACTTTGCATAAATGCTAAACAGTTATCACGTAATCACATATCCAATCATTATAAACAACATAACATAATCAAATAACACTTATCACATAATCACATATCCATTCATTATCAACAAGGCATCTTAATCATGACAATGTGACAATGCTCCTAGACTCCTTATATGCATGTGGTACCAATCGTCATCATAAGTATTAATATACTTTAATCGTGCGGAGGACAAAGCTCCTATAAAACGTGCGGAGGACAAAGCTCCTAATTTTCATGGTGAGGACTAGGCTCAATGATATGCTATGCATGGACACATATGAACAAAACATCATAATCATCGTAATCATGTGCATTCAATAACTTGATGCAAAACGTCATCATTTTCCTTATATTCATATATAAACATTGCATACTCAGTTAAATAACAGCAGCAGCATAGTCAAGTCGCATAACAGCAAGGAGATATCAATATATCAACAACAATTTACTAGAATCATAATCATTTCAATTATATCTTACATATTGCATAATACCTTAATCATGCTCAAATAATATCAACTTAATTCAATAGCTTTACAGACTGCATTAAACGTTATCATAAGGTTTCATTACCAATTAGGGGTTCACTCTGGACTAAAAAGTGCGACACAGATCGCACAAACACATAATCAAGTTCATCCTGGTTGTACTCGCGAGGCGAGAGTACTTACTCGCCATGGCGAGCACCACTCAACTCACAAACTAAGCTTGTTCTGGGTTCCCTCTGATCCTACATTCATTCCTAATCAATACTAGGTAAGTTCAGGTACTCAAAGGCATACAAGATTCAACTAAAAAGGTCGAAACACGAAATATGACATGCACTCTGCCTAAGCTCGCGAGGCGAGGAAGGTTGCTCGCCATGGCGAGTTGCACCAAACAACTCGCGAGGCGAAGGAAAGGGGCTCGCGTGGCGAGCGATGAAGTTCACCACTCGCGAGGCGAGGATCATCACTCGCCGTGGCGAGCGATGAACAGAAGCACGGGCAGACTAGGGTTTTTCTCAAAAATCCATCACACAACATGGTTCAAAGCCTAATTTTGATTCCAGAATTCATCCTAAACATATTCTAAGGTTATAGGACGGTTCTTACATCAATCTAAACAAGTTTTACCGTTTGATCATCAATTTTTAGGGTTTTAACCTAATTCCAAAACTTTTCTAAATCAATCCTAACTTTGTCAATTAATCATCAGAATTACAACAATCAATGCTATTGAATTACTAGTCTCACCCTTACCTGGTTATGAAGAAATCGCAGCACTCTACCTTGGTTCCTCTAGACTTGGCTTTTTCTCCCTTTTCCAAAAGTTTTCACGTACAATGAGTTTCTAAAATATTAGGTCTTCTCCTATTTATATCTTTTTCTAATAACTTATCTTATCTCACTTTCTCCCCCAAAACTATCTAAAATATCAAAACAGCCCTCAACTAAATATTTTTCAAATCTTTATCTTATTTAACAATAAAATAAATTCTATAATCTTATCAATTCCTCCAAACTCATAACCTAACACGTCATCAATCAAATCACCAAAATCACCACAATTTATCAAAACATATCAAAATCATACATATATTATATAAATATAATATAATCACTTAAACTCGATTAAATAACTATTAAACGAAAGTGGGCGTTACACTACCCAACCCTAGTCTCCCTTTGTTTGGAGAGTTTTTGCTGAAATAAAAGTGGGTTGCATCTTGGTTCAGGATGGCACCCAAAATAGCTTGATAAGGAAGGAAGGAAAAAGCTTGATGAGCAAGGAAGACAAACTTGAAGATCAAGGAAGAAAAATCTTGAAGAGCAAAGAAGAAAAAATCTTGAAGAGCAACAATACTTCTTATGCAAGAAAGAAATATTCCTAATTAAATGCACTATATTTCTTTGTCTTGTAAGTCAACAAGGCTAAGTCATTTCCTATAAATAGGCAATGCCTAAAACAATGAAAATGAATTAATAATATCTTGGTAGAAAATCATACTGTGTGTATTTTTCAGATTACTTCTCTTTTCGGTTTTTTGGATTGTACGTATCATTTCTTTTTGATGTGATCCTAAAATTCTCTTCAGATATAGCCAAAACAAGATAGACATATCATGACCTACGAAAATAAAACTTTGAACCCAAAATTAATTTGATTCTTTTATTTCTCAATGACTTTATTATTCTTGTCAAGAGAGAGAATTTTAGGATCACATCACCTGTACTCTTATCTAGAAACCAAATTTTCTTGTGGACATCATTGCCCCAAAATTTATCTTTTATGTTCTCTATAGAATCTTGAGTGTGGCACCATCCATCTTCATTCATGTCCTTTCCATTAACCATATTATTCTTGTCTTTTATCTATCAATTTTGTTCATATAATTGTGCCCATTATTATTCCATTCTTCTCAATTTATAATTTCAGTTACATTCTTCAATAATTTGAATCTTATGTGTAAAATTCCAATCATGTATACACACATTATAAACCAAATAAGTTGAGTAGCCATCATTAGACTACCACGCCACCATTAAAATGGCCATATAAGCGGTATTTGACAGAATTAGATGGAAGAGAGTAACAATGCAAACATTGTTGTTACCAAAAATAGAGTGTGTTTGGATTGAGGGTTTAGGAGGGGAAGAGAGGGGAGAGTTTACTTTTCTTTTTTAAATTACGGACTATGTAACATGTTATTCTAAAATTAAGTATGACTGAAGTATTATATATATGATCGTTTATCATGACAATATGTTAACTTTTTAAAAAACATTTCATAGTGTTCATAATTTAAAAATGAAAAGTAAACCTTCCCCTCCATCCAAACACACTCTTAGGTATGTTTGGATTGAGGGTTTAGGAAGAGAAAGGATGAGAGGACTTACTTTTCTTTTTTAAACTGCGGACATTATAGAATGATTTTTAGAAAATTGAATTAACAACTTGATAAATGATCATATAATACTTAAAAAATACTTAATTTATTTAAAGAAAAACATTTTACATTGTTCGTAATTTAAAAAATAAAAGTGAGCCCTCCCCTCCATTCCTCTCCTAAACCCTCAATTCAAACACACCCTTAAAAGATTAACATATCATAACGGTCAAACTTAAAGGATTACAAATGTAATTTGGCCAAGAAATAAACATATAAATGCAATTTTAGAGTTTAATCTTAGAGATGTAAACATGTAAGCTTGATGCAAGCGGGATGTGTTTGAGGATGAGTTTGGGGTGTGGATGCCCCAATCACGTCTCTTTAAATCAGGTAAAACCCGACATGAACGCAATCAACTCGGATTTTTCAATCAAAGTCGAGGCGGATTCAGGCATGTATCCATGAGTATGAGTTTGTTGTCATGTCTACCTCCAAATGTTTTATGTCAGCAAAACCTTACGGGGACACATAATAATAGATGGTATATTTACGGGGGACAAAAACTTAACGTAAAAAAGCTTTTAATCTATGTAAATATATCATCTTTTGTTTTTAATCCTTACGTAAAATAATGACATGTTTAACTTACTTTAACCGTGATGACCAAATTTACCAACATAAAATTTTGAGGGATCATTGTTTAAAGAAATATTTAGAGGACTTAAAACACATTTATTTATTTCTAGGAATAAAAAATGTATTTAACATTTTTATTACAACACAATACTTTTATTTACTCAATAAATATACAACACCAAACCTTTAACTTATTACAAATATTATGATAGTAATAATGTCATTAATCGCATTTTTTTTTATCCATGTTCCCTTTTCAGAGAGACTCAATCATATATATAGTCTTAATTAGCATATATCCAGATGAGCATGCTATCTGTTATTCTCAATAAAAACTGAACAAGCAACAATATAACATCATGACCTCTTAAAAGTTTTAAGACTTCTCTGTTTTTTTTTTTAAACTCGATATCCGATTCAAGAATCGACTAATCCGAGAAGACCAAAGTTTTAAGACTTCTTAACAACTTCTGCATTGTAGATTTTCAAACCTCCTTTCCATTTTCCACTCCAAACTTCATACAATCCAAAATGAAGTTCAAGATCTGTTTCATCACTTTTCACCTCAATTTCAAGCTTATCCTTAACTTCTGGAATGGGGTCTTTTTTTTTACCACAATCTAGTTTCACTGCCTCATATTTATATAATCCCTTTTTCCCAACTTTAGCCATCACAAGTACATCTGTGCTTCCCCAACCGAAACCATCTTGCTTAACTTCCACCATAAATTTCACTATGTATGTATTCCCTTTCTCTACTTTTACTTTACCAGATACCTCCAACCATGAAACTTGTATCAGTTCTGCACAGTCACTGAAATAATGCATGCATATAGAAACATTAATTATTTAATTAAACACATATCTATAAAAAAATATTAGACAATTAATTTATGATTTAAATTTGTTTTTTGGTTTCTATAAATCTACCAATTTTTCATTTCAGTCTCTCTAAAAAATTTCTTCGACTTTTAGTCCTTAAAATTTTTCATCTTCGCTTTTGGTCCCTCTTTTTAAACAAACTCATATGTAAAATTCATATTTTTATAATAAAATTTAATTTGCAGAAAAGTTGATAATATTATAAGAATCTCTTGCAAAATTAGAATTTTTAATAAAACATGAATTAAATATGACATTTTATATTTTTTAGGGTTAAATATTCATATTTAATATATGTTTTGTTAAAAAATTCTAATTTTTTTCGAACAAATTTTTACAATATTCTACATATTTATGCACAATTTCGTTAAAAAGTACAAAGGCTACACATGAGTTGACTTAAAAATAGGGACAAAAAGTGATGATTGAAAATTTTATAGGTACTAAAAGTCGAAGAAAATTTTTAAAAGGACTAAAATAAAAAATCAATATATTTATAGAGATCAAAAATATATTTAACCCTTAATTTATATATGCACCGACAACGTATATATACATATATGAAGAAGGAAAAATGAAATTATATAAATCAATTATCATCCTAACATAAGGCGTGCACATATATAATAGATTTTGGACATGTATTCGGTCAAATCATACTATAATATCATTTATCAAATTAATTCATAAAATGTCTTCACCAATATCAAGGTACTATATTTGATTAGATAGAGTTTTACATGGTCTGTTTATGCAAATTAAATCAATAAGATATCATTTTCATTGTAATAACAAGATATAAATGCAACTTACTTTGTTATTTTCCAGTAACGAGGATCATTTCCCCATATAATGTTGAGTCCTTTTGGCTGTATCATGCACTCAGTTTTGGCATCATTCTACACACATATATAGCCGTTGTTAATTATATAAATAAATTGTAGCATCACGAGTACTATTAAGTCAAATTAGGATTGCGGAAGTATATTGTGATTTTAATTTTTGTTTAGATAGATAAATGACAAAGTTATTATAAACTCGCACATACAAATGACAATCTTGAGACCTGTCTAATAATTTCGACGTTTTTGTCCGTTGAGTTAGAGTTTGTGGATGCATATTGTGATATTTATTATACTCCATCCGTTTCAAAATGAATGTCGTTTTAACCAAAAAAATATATTTTAAAATGAATGTCATTTTTCAATTTTCAATGCAATAATAATTTTTTCTTTTCAATTGTACCCTTCAATTAATATTATATACACTACTTCTAAAGTATTGTTTTTCCTTTAATAAAAAACAAATTAATAGTTGATAAGGATAATTTGGTAAAATAATATCTATATTTCTTTTCTTTAATATATTTCTTAATATGTGTGTAAAAACCTTAAACAAAATTCATTTTAAAACGGAGAGAGTATAACCTCTTTATTACGGTGAGGACGAGAGGGATATACTAATGTTTATGAATTTATATAGTTTATCTCATTTTTTTTTAGGGTTAAAATGGGTCTTTACCCCCTGTAATATAGGTCATTTCTGATTTTCCCCTGTAAAATTTTTATTTTGATTCACCCCCTAATAGGCCAAACAAAAACCAATTTTATTTGTTTTTTCAAGAAATTTTCGTTTTTGTTTGGCCTAGTAGGGGGTAAATCAAAACAAAAATATTTTATAGGGGGTTGAATCAAAATAAAAATTTTACAGGAAGAAAAATCGAAAACGACCAATATTACAGGGGTTAAATGTCCATTAACCCTATTTTTTATTACAAAAATTTCAACGATATATCAAAACCTGAAAGTTAGACCTTGTAAAAAAAACGCGAAAAAAGTTAGGCGTTTATATTCATGTGTTAGCTTTCTTGTGGTAAAAGTTGGGTGATAAAAGTTTGACATTCTTAATTTTTTTATTTTTGGTGTTTAGGGTTCGAACCCCGACCTTGCATATATTTATTGTCTTTACCAACTCAATTAAGCTCACGAGGACTGACATTCTTAATCTAAACAACGAAGTTTAACTTACCCCGCAAATAGTTTTAAAATGGTAATTATTATCATTTAAAAAAATAAATAATAATAATAATAATAATTTCTTCTTTCCTAATTTTGTTTACAAAAATAAAGTTAGATATAACTAGCCATCCTTCCATCATTTTGTGAAGATCACTATTATACTTTGCTTTTCATAAGAGTCTTTTATTTGTGATAATAAAAAACACAAAATAACTTTTTCTTGATGATGAAATGGGTCTTGGGTGTCGAACATGCAAACACAAAATAACTTATAATCTCTAAGAACGATTTCTGAAATATTAATTTTTTAATCTTGTAACAAATTAACGGAATAAACTTCTTTGCTTTTCAAGAAAATAAATTTAGACTAATTCTTGTTGAAAAAAAAGGTTCAAATTATTGCAGGTTACGCTAGTTATTTAGAAGGAAAAAAATAAAAGGAAATTTGGATCTATGTTCTAGAGTAACAGAAAAAAAATTACTATAGACCATAATTCTGACAACCAACCATTTTAGTCATTGAACGAGTGAGATGTTGTCACTATAATTCATAAATAAATCGAAATTGCAAACACATGTTAAGTGCAAAAATTGTTAGATATAAACTAAATTGACGAACGAAAAACATATTCAAAAGACTAAATCAATTACGTAAAACTATATTTACATACCAAATGACCGATAATAAAGATATTTATGGAACACAACTTTCTTCTTAGTTTGGGACAACATATATGAAATAAATTAGCATATGAAATTTCATAGGCTCCTTAGCATATGAAATAAATTACAATTTTCCCTTTTTTTGTATGGAACGCAACTTTCTTCTTAGTTTGTGACACGTATATTATTTATCATAATTTTTTCATAAACAACCCATTTGGGATCTATTATGCTCCACTCAAGGTTTTATGTTTGATTCCCTCTTGTGTCAATTTCGGTGGGCAAGTTTATGCAGAACAAAAGCTCTGGTTTAGAACGGAGCCTCCGCAAGTGGACGGTGGGATTGGTCACCTCAGATTAGTCGGTCCTTGGATTAGATATCGAATTTTAAAAAAAAAATTCATAAACATATACTCTATGCATGAAATAATTTTATACGTAGAATGAAATTCTTGTAAAATAAAACGTATACTTACCCATTTATTAGACTCAGTAGGGTCTGCTGTCTGATGAGGCTTTCTGAAAGGCATTCTGAGAAATCTGCAAATAAAAAGTTGCTTTTATGTTTCTGTTCAGCTCCTTTTTTTGGTGTATGCAATCAATGATGGAAGCTTTATGTAACGAACCTATTATATAGAAGGAACAAGGAAGAGAAATTTAGATGGAAGTAAAAAAGAATATTTTGTTTGTGATAAGAAGGAAGGGAAAGAATAATACAAGTTGACAAAAAAGGAATAAAAAAATTCGATGAGCTTTTGTAAAGAAATTCCAATCTTTTTACCATTCAATTTGGATCCCACGTACAATGCCGAGTAGTGGTTATCAATTTGCATTGGCGGATCTTATATATTCTGATTGTGACAATAATATTTGGTAAACTTATTTTTTTAAGAAACAAAAATGATACATATTCACATCAAACCAAGGCGTCTCTTTAGCATAAGGTGTATCAAAGAGGGCGCTCAAAATACAACGTATGACAACCAAAACATCAAAACAGACAAGCAGGACTAGCCAATACCCAAACAAAACAGACGGTCTGATCGCCACCGCTGACAACCAAAAACAAAAGCAGCATTATTAGCACGCAACCACCAATAGGAGTGGAATTTAACCTTCTCAACAATCTCCGGAATAGGAGAAGAAAAGTTATTAAATATTCTATTATTACGTTCCTTCCAGATAAGCCAAACACAGAGAAGCTAAATGAGCAGGAGAAAAGATCGCATAGTTTCTTGCTCCTTACATAATTTGTAAATTGAAGAAAATGAGCACCGAGATTGTGATGATCAACACCTAAAAAACCAAGTCAAGCTCGAACTTGCTGCCAAATAGAACCAAAAGTAGCACAATGCAAGAACAAATGATGGGTGGTTTCAGCATGACCGCAACCCGCCACGCAAGCAGTGGCCTCGTCAGGAATGATACCACGAGTGTGAAGGTGAGAAAAACACAAGAAGGGGGGTTGAACTCTGTTAACTTTTTCTTATTTTTCTCCTAAGCTGAAAACACTGATCAGAAGCAAATAGAGTTATGCTTCTTAAGTGATTTCCAGAACTAAATAGCAGCGGATAAAATAGAGAGAGAGAGAGAGAGAGAGAGAGAGAGAGAGAGAGAGAGAGAGAGAGAGAGAGAGAGAGAGAAGAAAGACACATAGCAATTATACAGGTTCCTTCCACAAACCGAAAGTAGTCCTATCCCCTTGCACTTCCAAGGAGAGTTCACTAAAATGTAATATCTGATTACAACTGCTCACTGCTAAAACTAGCAAGAGACTTCAAATGCTCAAGCACAACTGCAAGAGACTTCCTATGTTCCTGAACACAATCAAGAGAGTTCTAATGCTGAAGCACAACTACAAGAGACTTCTAAATTCAAACAGAATTACAAAGAAAATTGTTTGAGGTTGAACACTTGATATACAATCAATGGTGTTCACAATACAAATCAGATACAGACTCTTAAGACTCTAGAATTTCTAAGATATGATGAACTTTGATAAGAATTCTAAGTGAACTTTTGATGCAGAACAATTTTAACAGAGTTTTGGCGCTTTCAAATTGTTGTGGAGTCTTGCCATTCTCTAAGTCTTCACTCCTTTATATAGAGGTGTGAAAGAGACGTTGTGAATTGTCAGGACATCAAAATAGAGTCGTTTGAAGCTTTGATCAATCACCAATGATCTTTTGCATGATATGGTTATTGTCCTATGAAGGATCAATTTCAAATCCATTCCTAGTATGTAGGAACATTGTAGCAGGCAGAGCTGTTATCTTTGTCTTGTAGCAGAGACACAAACTTCGTAGTGGAGATAGTGGTTGTACACTTCGTACAATTGTACTATGTCAACGCTCTTCAAAGAACAAGCATCCAATGGCTTCAAATCCTTTCAAAATAGTCGTTGCTTCACTTTTACAGTCTTCTACAATGCTTGGACGAGATTAAATCCATTGAACAACCTTTGAAGCTTTAAGTTTTGCATCTCCTGATGAACTTTAGCTTCTGGTTATCTTGCTTCTGATGACGTCATCACTTCAGGAGCACTTTTGTCTTCAGGAGCACTTCTCTTCAGACGCCTTAAGCTTACTTTTTGTTGATTCCTTTGCTCTCTTTTGTTCTTCCAGAACCTAATAATGATATCAAATTTTTGTCTATGGTCCTGTACACTTGAACAAATATTAGCATATCCAATTGACAATTTTTAATACCTTGTTATCATCAAAACTCTTAAAGTGTAATGTTAAACACATTTTGTTCCAACAATCTCCCCCTTTTTGATAATGACAAACATTAGTATTTAAAATGTGCAATTATTGTTAATCTAATTAACAAGTTGACTATAAGGGTATGAGGTTTGTAAGCTCCCATTGAGTTCAATAGTACTTTAAGGTGAGGTTTGTAAGCTCCCCCTGAGTTCTATCCATGTTAATTAAATTCATCATTTAAGAACGAAACAACACTCAGAATAATTTCACATTAATAGACTAAAAGATAAGAAGTAGGTCCTATTAATTTAACTTGTTTAGAATTAAATTAATAGGGCTTACATCTACTCCCCTTTTGTCATCAACAAAAAGTATAAAAAGTAAAGACAAAAAGAAAAAGATGAGAAAAACGAAGTGAGATATTCTATAAAACAAGATATAAGTCAGAGCATTGAAAATAGTTCAGAAGCATAAAAATTGATAGATCAGAAGCACATATAGTTCAGGAGCAAAAACATGCAAAGATAAAAACAAAACAAATAAAGAAGCTAAGGGTGTGCAACTAAGGTTGGGTTCGTTTTTGGAACATTTCCATCATCTGCTTCAACATCTTGTTTGTCTCTTCTTGTTGTTGCTTCACTTCTTGTTTAAAAGCCTCATTACTTTTAAGAAAATTTTCATCTATGATTCTGGCTTCTTCCAATTTAGCTTCTGTGGATGACTTGTATTCAAGCAAAAGTAGATTCTGATCCATGAGTTCTTTCTTCGGCTTCTTGTTTTCTCTTTCCAAATCAGCATTTCTTTGCACCAATTCCAAACTTGTTGAAGCTGATTTGAAGTTGATCTTGTTTAACCAAATTAAATCCAATTCATTGGGATGCACACCAGTAGGAATGAAATCAGTAGCATTTCTTTCTCTTAAGCATAAAAAGATTTTGCACCCAATTTCTTATAACTTTAACTTATGTAAGTTGTTATCAACCCCTTTTAGCCAGTCTTGAAGCTTCCTTTCAGCAGTGTCTTGAGGCCCATGCACTGCTGGTTCACTAACCACTTCTGCATCAGCAGGAACAAAACTTAAAGGTTTGATCATCGGTGGTTGGAAAGGGTGATCAGTAGGCAGTCTTTCAAAGACTTGGTTTCTCATCTCACACATCTCACCTATCTTATTCAGAATAGTTGGGTAGATAGGCTCATAGGGAATTTTTCAGTAGGCTCTTTGTGGAGTTTGGTGGATGGTGAAAGACCTTTGTTAATAGATGTATAAATTTGGCCTAAAGGAATATCATCATAGCTAGATGAGGTTGAGGAGGATGATAGTGTGGTTGAGAGAGAGACAAAGGTAGAACTAGATTCTATATTAATAACATCATTACAGTTTGGAGAATCAGGATCACCTCTTGAAGCTTCTGGATTAACAGCTTCTGAACCACCAACATCAACCTTCTGAGCCTCTTCAGAAGTCTTCACCAAATCACCAGAAATCATTAACAAACTCTCAGCTTCTGAAGTCACCAAGTCTTGTACTTCTTCAGCAGCCTTTACAACCTACAATGCACTTATACCAGTCACCAATTATTACCTTAATTCATCAGATTACCTACTCTTTCAACAATCAAATTGCAATTCAAAACCCTAACTTCTTTTTAAAACTCTAACTTCTTTTCACAAGCCTAACTTCATTAACATGTTAATTTCAAATTCTAAAACTTTAACCTACATTAACATGTTAACTTCTTTTAACATCTTAATTTCAAATCTCAGAATCACATACTCAAAATTATTGAAGGTTAGTCTCACCCTTACCTTAATTTAGATGAACGAAGCTCTACGATCTCTCCGGTTCTTCTCTTCTCTTGTTTTCTCCCTTTTTGTCCAAAACTTTTTGTTTCACATGAAAACTATTCTGACTTAGGTTTTCTCCTATTTATTCCCTCAGCCCTCTTTATCTTATTTCCACTTATTCCACTAAACTCTCTAAATTCTCAAAACAGCCCTCACAACTTAATCTTATTTTATTTCAAATCTTATTCTATTAAATAATAAAATAACACCACTTAATAAAATAACTACACACCACATAATCATTTTAATCACATAAATCATATAAATAGACTCTAAACTCAATAAAATAAATAAATATTAAAATAGGGCGTTACAACTCTACCCTCTGATGAGTGATTTATTATCTATTTTAATATATTATTTAGTTTCGTTTTAATTAGATTTAAGTTTATTTTATATTAATATTATTTCCTTTTTGAACTATTTTACTACAATTGCATATTGTTATATTTCAGGAACGAATATTTGATGGATTGAGTCTTGGAGCAAAAGAAAGGGGTTTTGGAGCTGATTTGGTACGAAAATACGAAGATTCGGAGACAAAAATATATCTCCCTCAAGTCAGAAACTTGGCACGGCCCGTGCTAGGCTTGGCACGGCCGTGCCACACTCCAGAACTACTTTTGCTGCTTTTGCTTAGATTTTAAGCTACTCTGTTTTAGTTTACTTGTGGAAAATTCTAGTGATTGCTTAGATTTTAAGTCGAATGTAAACTATAAATAGAGTAGCTGTAACGCCCTAGTTGTTATTTATTTTATTTTGAATTATTTGGAGTCTCATATGTGATTTTATATGATTTTTGGTGATTTATGTGGTGTGTGCATTTTAATATATGGTTTATTATAATAATAACTAAAATAAGTGGAAATTAATATTAATTTAGAAATTAGGGAGTTAATTAGGATTTAATAAAAATTAAGGGAGTTTAATGAAATAGGGGAAGTTATAGTAGGAGTTAGAAAAAGAAAGAAAAACAGTCAGAACGTTTTTATGTAAGAAAACTAAGCTTTTGGGAGAAAAGGGAGAAGAAGAGCCAGAGCAAGAGAGGAGAGCCTAGAAACCGATTCTTGCTGTATAATCTTTCTGCAAAACTAAGGTAAGGGTGAGACTATCTCTCAATAATCATAATCTATAATTTCTGAAAATTGACCTAATTGCATAGTTTTGGAAAATAAATTGAGAGTTAGGGTTTGATGATGATTCTGAAGGGAAATGGGTAATGATCATGTTAATTCTCTTGTAATATAATCTTCAGAATGAAAACTTAATCTTTGTTGTTGCTGTGATCATAAGTTGATTGAAATTTATGAGTGATTGGATGAATTGATGAATTTGTGTATGATGGTGGAATGATCTGTAATTGTTGTTGTTGATGGCTGTTTTGTGTTCCTTTAGATGCCTAGTTGTATATAGGACCTGTAAACATCTGTTGGAAACCACTTTGGGTGATCAGGGGATTTAAATTGGGTTTTTGGAGTGAGAAGAGGTCTGAAACCATAGGTTTTGCACTGGCCAGATGATTGGTCGCTTAAGCGAAGCAGACGTCGCTTAAGCGAGCATTCAAGCAAGCTGCCCAAATGCGATTTTACCCGTTCGCTTAAGCGAACAGTGAGCGAGCTGGTAAGCGAAAACTAAGTTTGATTCTGCCAAGGATTCACGCAAGCGAACTGTAAGCGACCCTGTGAGCGAAAAACCATTTTGATTCTGTCAGAAGTTCGCTCAAGCGAACCGTGAGCGAACCGTAAGCGAGCTGAACCCAGACCTACTGTAAGCCGGTCGCTTAAGCGAAGTGAGCCTTAGTCAGCCTCTTTCTGAACTTTTGCTTCGTGCACGAGGGGACTTCTTGAGCATTCTAAAATATTTCCTTTAACTTGTATATCCCTTGTATAGGTATCAGAATCCTACTAGAACAAGCCGGTGATCGAATTGGTTGATGTTAGTGAATTTTGGAGATGATTGAGTAAGAAATCAAGTGAATGTATAACTATTGAATGAAATTGATGTATGCGCATAATTATAATTAATTGTGTATGTTCTGGATTGTTAGAACTCTCGGAGTAGTAAGTCATATGAGATATATGTGTAGTTGAGTTGTATGTAGATATACACAGGTTGGGTTAGTTGCATAAGCATCAAAGTGGGAGAGTTTCGGCTCTAGAACGCCTTGTCGTTCAAAGCGGTGGAACACTAGTTGTTCAAAGCGGTGTTGAGCGGTGAGGACTTAGGTCCTGATGAGAATGCTTTAACCATTCGACAGCGGTGTGGGTCACGGTCCTGATTATGGTACCACATGCATAGTTGCATTTATCGAGGAGTATTAGGGGGATGTCATGTCATTTCATGAGTTGCTATTGTTGATTGGAGTGTGATATCTGGATGATTGTTGTTGATTATGAAACACTTATGACTTTTGAAATAATCATTGATATTGTAGGGTGTTAGATGTCAATTGATGTTATTATATATTATTTTTATTGACTGAGAATCTCACCCCTTCTGCTTGAAAACGTTGTCCTTCCTATAGGTAACTTGTAGGTGATCCTGAGTAGTAGGTGGTGGCTCAAAGTGTCTAGGGCTTTGATACGTGGGATGAAATTTTATTGTTTTCTTTCATTCCTATGTATCAAATTTTGGATGATGATGTTGTAGCCCTACGTTTTGTTGGATTTTTCTGGTTGAGGCTTTTATGCCAAGATGTTTTAAGGATGTTTAAACGGTTAATGTTGTTGCTTAAAGACAATTATTCCGCTGCAGATTAATGATATTTTTGATGAAGGCTTATTAAATAGTTTATATTTCATTTAATAACATTTTGTAAATGAAGTGTGACATGCCCGTTTGGGATTAGTACTCTAACGCGTGTTTATTTTATTAAATAATTGATATTTGGGAACGGGGTGTTACAATAGTTAGTGATTGCTTAGATTTTAAGTCGAATGTAAACTATAAATAGAGTAGCTAGCCATCACAAATATTCATCTTTTGTTCTCGGAAATAAAAAGTGACAATTGTTTCTTTGAATAAAAGTTCAACTTTACTTTCTTGTTATTTACTTTTCTCTCTTCTTCTCTATGTCTACAATGAACGTTAGTGAGTAGACTTCTCTTTGTCTTGGGATTGTTGGATAAGTCTAAATGACATAATCCTAATCAAACCAAGCTCTAAGCCTTAATCTTATGTAACCCTAATTTCTTATCTAAATTCACCGCTTTAACATGGATCAACCATTATCAAACTGTGGAAACGAAAGTGGAGGGTTTGATAATTGTTTATCCATCATCTCAAATATCAATTCATAAAACGAAAGTGGAGCTTTGATATTCGAACAAGTGAATTTAGACAAGGATTTCAAAGGCAACGAAATAGTCTTTGAAATCTTTGAAACATATAGTTTCGATCTACAAGGGAACTAATAATGATCAAGTCAGCAAAATAGGCTTGGTTGTTAGAGGAACCAGAATCTAATAGTAATCAAGTTAGCGAAATAGGCTTGGTTGCTAGAGGAACAAAAGAGAAACTGTTTTGAGAAATTAGGTTTAACATAAAGTTATAAGCTTATAATTTGGTTTGTGAAGGACTTGTCATTTAGATGAACCAATAATCCCAAGACTTTTATCTTTTCTTTTGTTATTTTTCTTTTAATTAAAAATACAAACTTTTCTACCTTCTAAACCTTCGGTCTAATTATTATTTAAAGTTAATTGAATTCCTAACTCCCTGTCGGAACGATACTCATCTTTTTACTACTTCGGTAAGACCGTGCACTTGTGGTTTTATCCCATCAAATTTTTGGCACCGCTGCCGGGGAGTTATTGTAATTTGATTAACTTTTTAATAGTAGTTAGTCTAAAAATAATAATAATAATAATACAAGTAAATAAAATATATATATATATAATATTTTATTTCTTTTTCTTATCTCTTTATTTATTTTTTATTTATTTATATATATATATATATATATATAATATCTCTCTCTCTCTCTCTCTCCCCCTCCCTTTCTCCTTATTTTATTTATTTTATTTTTTATTTTCTATCTTTAACCGTTTTGATTTCAGGCAAGGCTCAAAGAAGATAATAACAATATGGATAAGAAACGTGCTCTCAAAGAGTATGCAATCACATCTTCAGATAAGCCGTACGATGCTATTGTGTACCCAACGGTTGAGGGTATTAAATTTGAAATAAAGCCTGCACTTATTTATCTAGTGCAGCAAAATCAATTTTTCGAATCACCCACTGAGGATCCGAATCTTCATGTTTCAAATTTTTTAAGACTCAGTGGAACTTTGAAGGCAAACCAAGAGGCCGTAAGGCTGCACCTCTTTCCTTTCTCTTTGAGGGATAGAGCTAGTGCTTGGTTTCATTCATTGCAAATTGGTTCCATCACTTCATGGGACCAAATGAGGAAGGCATTCCTTTACCATTTCTTTCCCCATAGTAAAACTGCTCAATTGAGGAGTCAAATCACTCAATTCACTCAAAAAGATGGTGAATCTCTTTACGATGCGTGGGAGCGTTTCAAAGAAATGCTTAGGCTTTGCCCCCATCATGGTTTTCAGAATTGGCTTATTATCCACACTTTTTATAATGGTCTCTTATTTTCCACAAAAATGAATGTTGATGCAGCTGCAGGTGGAGCTTTGATGAATAAAACTTACACAGGAGCATATGACTTGATCGAGAACATGGCAAAAAACCACTATCAGTGGACAAGTGAGAGAGTTATCACTGAAGGTACTCCTCCACCCTCTAAAAAAGAGGCAGGTATGTACCAGATTTCTACCCTTGATCATCTATCTACTAAGGTAGACACACTTCTTCAAAAATTTTACTAGAAAAATATGCTATGGAGCAATCCAAGCAATTTCAAGAACTTAAAAATCAAAATGGATTTTTGAATGACTCTCTTGTCAAGCTTACATCTAAAGTGGACTCCATTGCTACTCACACTAGAATGCTAGAAACTCAAATCTCTCAAGTAGCCCAAAAAGTAGCTACTTCCTCTCAAACCCCCGAAGTCTTTCCAAGTCAAACTGAAGCCAACCCCAAAGGCCTTATAAATGCCATTCAACTTAGGGACGGTAAGCAGTTGGAGGACCCCATTATGAAAACTAAGACAATTGAGGGTGAGATAGAGAGTGAAAAGCAACAAGGTGAGAAAGTCATAGGAGAGAGTGATAAGCCAATCGTTTCACCACCTTATAAACTCAAAATCCATGTCCCACAAAGGCTTGCTAAGCCTAACATCATAGTGATTTAGAGTTTTTCCACCCCTTGTGTGATTAAGAGTGAAACCATTGAGAAAGCAATGTGTGATTTGGGAGAGAATGTCAGGTTGATGCCACTATCCCTTTGGGAAAGATTGGATATTGGGTAGAGAAACCTTCTAATCGTCAAGCTAATGACTCTAAACGAGCGCTTCTTGGGAGGCAACCCATGAGTTTTATTGCTTTTACTTTGTTTGTCTTGCGTTATTTTAATTTGTTTTGTAGGTATTCGTCCAAATATGATGCGAAAAAGTGAAAGAAATTTGAAGCCGTTGACCAGAAACCAAAAAAAAAATCTCTTCTCTCTTTTTCCAGAGAGTTGGCACGGCCGTGCCAACCCATCAGTAAAAAAAGAATTTTTTTTTTCTTCCCTTATTCAACCAAAATAACCTCTTTCATCCTTCCTCCATAAACTTCACCAACATTCATCCACCCACACCCAAACCAAGCTAAGGTCAATGACATCAAAAAAGAAAGGTGAGAAGATTGAAGCCTCCGAAAGTGGCGCAAGCAAGAAGCAATCAACAACCCAAATCATGGGATCCAATTCAAGGATTCCGAGCAAAGAAATATGTATAATTCTCTAATCCCTAGAACTATCTCTCCTTGCAGGTACCCTGATGTTAATGCTTTGGATATACTAGGAATAGATGAACATGTGATTAGGCTATTGAATAGACTTCACAACCCTGTGCTTAGGTACCTTCAAAGGGTTATGGCTTGCACCATATGGGGTAGCAAAGAGGTATGAATGATAAGGACTGTTGAGCCGTTTATGTTGTGGGCTATGCTTTATAACCACCATGTTAACATTTGCTATTATTTGATTTATTATCTTGTTTCAATTGGTAGAAAGAAACCGGATATAAAGGTGATATAGTGGTAAGTGGAATCATCACTTTCATTGTTAAAGAAAATTGAGGTAAATGTGAACAAAGGGATAAATAGGATTGAGGGAAACTACTATCTAGACTTAGAAACCCTCACTGCTATTTTTTTCAGAATCCATGACCCTTCTCACAATTACCAATATGAGTGGAGAGTCAATAATGCTAATTGCTTGATTATTCTACCTAATTCGGATATTACTAATACAGAGGTGGTAGAAAACTTGGTTTTAACCCACAGGTACACAATGATGTTGATGATGGTGGTGATGAAGAGGAGGTAGGTGCAAACTTGCACCATTAACAAGTAGCCGGTGGAAACTATAATGATGAACGGTGGGCATGGATGCAAACCGAAGTTCAAAGAACATGCACCGAGCAACAAAGACAAGGTGTTGAAATGATCGGGCTAAGAAACGATGTCCTAAGGGGCAATCAAATAAATGAATACAACAATCAAATGTTCCGATACATGATGCAACACCTTCACCTCCAAGGTCTACCTTATGGACTTCAATAAAATTGTGAGCTCTCCTCTTCCTCTACTCTTCTCTACTTCTCTTCTTTCTTCATCATCTTCTCCTTTTTCTTCTTCTTCTTCTTTTAAATCATTGAGGAGAATGCTTCTCCTAAGTGTGGGGGAGCCTAATAAAGTGTCTTGAGTCGTAGTGTTTCCAAACTCCCTTGAACTTTATTCTTTTGTTTTGTTTTTTTGTGAAAGGCATGATTAAGTAGCTTGTTTTTATTGAAAAATTATGACATAAATTTTTGTTGTCTCCTCTAAATTGGTTGTTGTACATGAAAGTAAACTCTTGTGTTTTAAGTTTTCTTGATATACCCACATCTTATTTTAAAGTGAATTAATTCTACAATGTAAAAAAAAACAAGTTGCTTCCCTTGAGTAAGTGTATGAATAGGTATTTCAAGGTTGCATTATTGAATCTAGATTGGGGAAGGAGATAGGCCCTCCGACTTCCTACGTGAAGATGATGTTTTAAGGGGCACCACTGAATCTAGATTGGGGAAGGGGGTAGGCCCTCCGACTTCCTACGTGAAGGTGTTGTTTTTTAAATAAATAATGTTGAAATTCCAAAAATGTGCAAATGGCAAAGATAAAAAAGATCGCAAATACTCCCATCTCTCTTATATGAAATAAAGAAAGAGTTTTTCTTGGTTGGTTTAGTACTAAGATTAGAACATGTGTCCTCATAATATCTATCTTATACAGGAGCAAGAAAAGGGTTGGACTACACACGCGCACTCACTTGAAACTTAATTTTTGGGTTGAATAAGGTTTACAAGAAATGCTTGAGTTTGTGATTAGTGTACGCTTAAAATTAAAGCCCTTGAGGAGACATGTGTTTTAATTAAATTGTCATATGATAATATTGTTTATGCTACCATGTTTATGCCTTTTGCTTGAGGACAAGCAAAGATTCAAGTATGGGGGAGTTTGATGAGTCATTTATTATCTATTTTAATATATTATTTAGTTTCGTTTTAATTAGATTTAAGTTTATTTCATATTAATATTATTTCCTTTTTGAACTATTTTACTACAATTGCATATTGTTATATTTCAGGAACGAATATTTGTTGGATTGAGTCTTGGAGCAAAAGAAAGGGGTTTTGGAGCTGATTTGGTACGAAAATACGAAGATTCGGAGACAAAAATATATCTCCCTCAAGTCATAAACTTGGCACGGCCCGTGCTAGGCTTGGCACGGCCGTGCCACACTCCAGAACTACTTTTGCTGCTTTTGCTTAGATTTTAAGCTACTCTATTTTAGTTTACTTGTGGAACATTGTAGTGATTGCTTAGATTTTAAGTCGAATGTAAACTATAAATAGAGTAGCTAGCCATCACAAATATTCATCTTTTGTTCTCGGAAATAAAAAGTGACAATTGTTTATTTGAATAAAAGTTCACCTTTACTTTCTTGTTATTTACTTTTCTCTCTTCTTCTCTATGTCTACAATGAACGTTAGTGAGTAGACTTCTCTTTGTCTTGGGATTGTTGGATAAGTCTAAATGACATAATCCTAATCAAACCAAGCTCTAAGCCTTAATCTTATGTAACCCTAATTTCTTATCTAAATTCACCGCTTTAACATGGATCAACCATTATCAAACTGTGGAAACGAAAGTGGAGGGTTTGATAATTGTTTATCCATCATCTCAAATATCAATTCATAAAACGAAAGTGGAGCTTTGATATTTGAAAAAGTGAATTTAGACAAGGATTTCAAAGGCAGCGAAATAGTCTTTGAAATCTTTGAGACATATAGTTTCGATCTTCAAGGGAACTAATAATGATCAAGTTAGCGAAATAGGCTTGGTTGTTAGAGGAACCAAAATCTAATAGTAATCAAGTTAGCGAAATAGTCTTGGTTGCTAGAGGAACAAAAGAGAAACTGTCTTCAGAAATTAGGTTTAACATAAAGTTATAAGCTTATATTTTGGTTTGTGAAGGACTTGTCATTTAGATGAACCAAAAATCCCAAGGCTTTTATCTTTTCTTTTGTTATTTTTCTTTTAATTAAAAATACAAACTTTTCTACCTTCTAAACCTTCGGTCTAATTATTATTTAAAGTTAATTGAATTCCTAACTCCCTGTCGGAGCGATACTCATCTTTTTACTACTTCGGTTAGACCGTGCAATTATGGTTTTATCTCATCACCCCCTTAAAAGAATTTCGTACTCGAAATTCAAAGCACAAAAAAAAATGAGTTCAGTCATTGCTTAAATATCTTAAACTATGTATAACAAAATAGAAACTTCAACAATACCCAAAAACCACATTAAAGTTAGTCAGTCAAACATGATCACATAATAAAACATAACCATTATTTAGAAAAACACAAAGATAGTATTCAACTGTCCCAAACGACTCAACTACTTGGCCGGACGGACCGGCCTGCTCTGATACCAATTGTAACACCCCGTTTTCCCAAAGTGAAAATTTCACATAAAAATCAGAGTATTTCAACATAAACGGAATGTCACACTTCTTTTCATAAAATCATAAACGGAATAAAATAACTATTTATCCTTCAAATTCAACAACATATCATTTATTACTTCGTAGCGGAAATTATTTCAACGTTTAAAACAACCTTGGCACAAAAGCCTCAATGTAAAATCTCATCAACAGAATTCCAACAACATGTTCATAAAGCTTCATAAAGTAATATGTAAGGAACAGAAAGCAACAACAAATTTCCCATCCTGTTACGTATCAGAGCACCTTAGACACACATGAGGAACATAAATTCATTAATTGCATTTAACAACTTAAACTTCATCAATTAATAATAATAATTCTTCATGTAGTACTTCATTAAATCATCAATCAACTTCTAGTCATCATTAATATCATTTTCATCAAATATATACATCATCATATAGCACATAATAATCAAATCATAAGCAACATAGATCATCACATCATAAACATCATCTTATAACATCATATACTTCACATCATAAACATCATCTTATAACGCATAATAATCACATCATAACCATCATCATATAACAACATAAACTTCACATCATAAACATCATCATATAACAACATAAACTTCACATCATGAACATCATCACATAACACATAATCATCATATCATAAACATCATCATATAACAACATAAACCATCACATATACATTCATATAATAATTCATAAATCATGAACAAAATCATGTAACATCATATTCATCAACATATAACAACACCTACAAACTCAACCAACAACAATGACAACAACTCAACCAACAACAACGACGACAACTCAACCCACAACGACGACAACAAATCAACCAACAACAACGACTATGCAACGACACAACGACAAATGTGACAATGCACATGCATGTGGTACCATTTTCAACGTGTTGAATGACTAAGCATTTCGGGGCATGAGCCCTCAACAATTTGAATGACAAGGCATTCCAGGGCATGAGCCCTCAACAGTTTGAATGACAAGGCATTCCAGGGCATAAGCCCTCAACAATTTGAATGACAAGGCATTCCAGGGCATAAATCCTCAACAGTTTGAATGATAAACATTCCAGGGCATGAACCCTCAACAATTTGAATGACAAGGCATTCCAGGGCATAAACCCTCAACAGTTAAATGATTAACATTCCAGGGCATGACCCTCAACAGTTTATAAGTATGCAATGGACTCAACTTTGTGTATATCAACATACAACTCAGTAACATCAACGACAACGTAGACAACGACAACGACAACAACAACTGTGCATAAATAATTATGACTTACTCCACAACTTGGTCAACATTAACAACTCATGTGACTTCAATACTTTGGAACAACATCTTACAACTTTGTAACTTAGACCAACACTTGCAACTTAATTAATATTCAACAACAACAGAGGCAGCACATAAACAGCTCACAACATAACAACGTGAATGAATAAACAATAACAACTTCAACATCATACATATTCCACATAATCCATAAATAACTATATCACATCACTAACAACATTAATCATCTTAATTTCAGACTCTCTGAACAACATTACTATTATAAACAACTTTGTTTCTACCCCAAGGACCAACTCACAACATAGGTGAAATACTCTTAAACACCTTAATTGAACTCATAGTACTTCTAGTTTTGAGGTTTGGAATTATTCCATAAGTTTTGGATTAACTTAGAAACAGTTATGCTGGATTTTCATAAGATTTCACTAAGACCTCCTTGGAGTATTTTCATCATATCTCAAACACCAAAAATCATTTTCAAGTTAAACCAAAGCCACTGGAAAGCTAACACAATTATCTACAACTTTCATGTTTACACCAAAGGCCAATTCAAAACAAAAACGTGTGAAAAAGACGCAAGAACATAAAATAGGGTATGCTGTCACTGTACAATTTCGCTAATAGCGAAACTTTAGCTAATAGCGAAATTGTTACAAAGGGTTTCGCCAATAGCGAACTTCTAGCGAGTTTTTCCCCCACTGTTACGATTTCTGCACATTTTTCACCCAAAAAACCCAAATTTCATCTACCCAAATCCCAAATTTGATAGGAAACTTAACCTATGATTATTCTACAACCTGAACACCAATTCTTACCTTAATTCATCAGATTACCTACTCTTTCAACAATCAAATTGCAATTCAAAACCCTAACTTCATTTTAAAACTCTAACTTCTTTTCACAACCCTAACTTCATTTACATCTTAATTTCAAATTCTAAAACTTTAACCTACAACCATGTTAAATTCAATTTCAGAATCACATACTCAGAATTATTGAAGGTTAGTCTCACCCTTACCTTAATTTAGATGAACGAAGCTCTACGATCTCTCCGGTTCTTCTCTTATCTTGTTTTCTCCCTTTTTCTCCAAAACTTTTTTGTTTCACGTGAAAACTATTCTGACTTAGGTTTTCTCGTATTTATTCCCTCAGCCCTCTTTATCTTATTTCCACTTATTCCACTAAACTCTCTAAATTCTCAAAACAGCCCCCACAACTTAATCTTATTTTATTTCAAATCTTATTCTATTAAATAATAAAATAACACCACTTAATAAAATAACCACACACCACATAATCATTTTAATCACATAAATCATATAAATAGACTCTAAACTCAATAAAAGAAATAAATATTAAAATAGGGCGTTACAACTCTACCCCCCTTAAAAGAATTTCGTCCTCGAAATTCAAAGCACAAAAGAAAATGAATTCAGTTATTGCTTAAATATCTTAAACTATGTATAACAAAATAGAAACTTCAACAATACACAAAAATCACATTAAAGTTAGTCAGTCAAACATGATCACATAATAAAACATAACCATTATTTAGAAAAACACAAATACAATATTCAACTGTCACACGACACAAACGACTCAACTACTTGGCTGGACGGACCGACCTGCTCTGATACCAATTGTAACACCCCGTTTCCCAAAGTGAAAATTTCACATTAAAATCAGAGTATTTCAACATAAACGGAATATCACACTTCTTTTCATAAAATCATAAACGGAATAAAATAACTATTTATCCTTCAAATTCAACAACATATCATTTATTACTTCGCAGCGGAAATTATTTCAACGTTTAAAACAACCTTGGCAGAAAGGCCTCAATGTAAAATCTCATAAACGGAATTCCAACAACATGTTCATAAAGCTTCATAAAGTAATACGTAAGGAATAGAAAGCAACAACAAAATTCCCATCCCGTTACGTATCAGAGTTCCTAAGACACACATGAGAGAAACCACTCACGACCGCAACTATTCTTGGTTACCTGCAAGTTACTCATACGAAGAGCAACATTTCCAAGCAGAAGGGGTGAGATTTCACATTCAATAATAATAAACATTTAATTCATCAAATGCATTTAACAACTTAAACCTCATCAATTAATAATAATAATTCTTCATATAGTACTTCATTAAATCATCAATCAACTTCTAGTCATCATTAATATCATATTCATCAAATTATATACATCATCATATAACACATAATAATCAAATCATAACAAACATAGATCACACATCATAAACTACATCTTATAACATCATATACTTCACATTATAAACATCTTCTTATAACGCATAATAATCACATCATAACCATCATCATATAACAACATAAACTTCACATCATAAACATCATCATATAACAACATAAACTTCACATCATCACATAACACATAATCATCACATCATAAACATCATCATATAATAACATAAATCATCACATATACATTCATATAACAATTCATAAATCATGAATAACATCAAGTAACATCATATTCATCACCATATAACAACACCTACAAACTCAACCAACAACAACGACAACAACTCAACCAACAGCGACGACAACAACTCAACCAACAACAACGACTATGCAACGACACAACGACAAATGTGACAATGCACATGCATGTGGTACCATTTTCAACGTGTTGAATGACTAAGCATTCTAGGGCATGAGCCCTCAATAGTTTGAATGACAAGGCATTCTAGGGCATGAGCCCTCAACAGTTTGAATGACAAGGCATTCTAGGGCATAAGCCCTCAATAGTTTGAATGATAAACATTCCAGGGCATGTGTAACACCCCGTTATCCCAACAGCTAAATATTAAATAAATAAATAAGAGTTCAACCATCAACGGGAATGTCACACTGCTTTTCAAATTTCTTAAATAGAATAAAATACTATTTAATAAAATCAACTTAATTAGTTTCACCAAAACTTTGCAGCGGAATATTTTTCAATAAATTACATCAACATCAAACATTTAATTCTCCAATAATAAATCCTGGCACAAAGGCCTCAACATAAATAATCATCAAATATTGTTTTCAAACAACAATAAAAGGCTCCACAACATGTTCCAAAATTTGATACATAAGGAATGAAAAACTAAAACAATTTTTTTCCATCCCGTTACGTATCAGAGCCCTAGACACTTGAGCCACCACATCTACTACTCTGGATCACCTACAAGTTACCCATAGGAAGGGCAACATTTCCAAGCAGAAGGGGTGAGACTCACAAACAACAATAATAGATATATAATTCATCAATTGAATCTAACACCCTAAATATCATCAATATATATATATATATATTTCATGATCACACCATTATCAACATATTCAACTTCAATCAATAGCAGGAACTACTACTCAATCATCAACAACGACTCATGCAATGACACGACAACACCACTAAGACTCAACAACAAAATGAGACTATGCACATGCATGTGGTACCATTTAACGCGTTTGAATGACAAGGCATTCCAGGGCGTAAGCCCTCACCAATTGGAACGGTTAAAGCGTTCACAGGGCATGAGCCGTCACCGATTGAATGAATTAGCATTCACAGGGCATGAGCCCTCACCAATTGAACAACAAGGCGTTCCAGGGCATGAGCCCTCACTAGTTTATGATTATGCAATGACTCCACTTTTGTACATCTACATACAACTAAACAATGCATACTACAACATCTGCTACCCAACGATGCATATATATATATATATATATATATATATATATATGACTTACAACCCAACAATTCAACAACATGTATGATTTATTTAGATATAAGCATACATCACAGTCATCAACAAATCATCATAATTAATTCAATAGCTCCAGAAAATAACACAATTAATTATAATCATGCTCCTACACCATGTAGCACCCCGTTTTCCCAACTTAAAAATTTCAAACAATAATCAGAGTAAAACATCACATAAACGGGATATCACACTTCTTAAAAATCTTAAAAAGATAAATAATAATTTATCCTTAAACATAAATCATCAACGTAATAGCAGCGGAATTAAATTCAACATCATAAAAAGTCTTGGCACGCAGGCCTCATAAATACATCTCATAAGTTTAGATAAGCAACATAACCATAGCATATACGCAAAGGGAAGAGAAATAGCCACTAAAGATCCCCTCCCGTTACGTATCAGAGCAACCTAAGACTCAGTGAGGAAATGCCACTCACGACAGCAACACACAACAACCTACTCTTGATCACCTGCAAGTTACTCATACGAAGAGCAACATTTCCAAGTAGAAGGGGTGAGATTTCACAAAACAATAATATTAAACATATAATTCAACAATTATATTTAACAACATAAAATCATCATAATATTCATCATAGATAATAATATATCATTTATCACTTCATTCACAATTCATATAAATAATAACAACTTCACAACTTATTATTTTCGACTCAACATATGCAACTATGCAACCTAGACCTCTTATATGCATGTGGTACCAATCTAGGGCATCAAGCCCCCATCGTTATTTGAGCTAAAGCTCCATCGTGTTTAGTACAAAGCTCCAGGGCATCAAGCCTCCAACAATGAAATGCTAATGCATGGACTCGACCTCTTATACATCTTAATTCGACAACCTCTTATATAATCCAATAATTTGGAAACATCATTATCTTCATCAACTTAGACCGACTCATGAAGCTTAGTTAAATAACAATAGCAACATAGGCAGTATACAAAATATCATGACATAATAATATCAAATGCAAGTAAACAACATCTCAAATATTCAATTATACTTCAAGTAATGCATTTAACATTATATCACATCATAATCAACATCAACGCATCTTAAACAGCTTCACAGATTATAATTAACATCCTCATTAAGTCTCAATGCTACCCCAAGGTTCAACTCTCAACAAATCGTGCAACAAAGGTCGCAAAATCCTAACAAGGCACTTGGTTTCTGGGTCACTCGGAGACCGGTGCTTCACAGATTATAACCATTCTAACACAATTCCAACGATGACCGGTGCTTGATCTAAACTTTGTTCTCTCTGAATCTTTGTTGGAATTGGCTAGCACCGGTCATCGGAGAAGTTTTGTTCGTGTGGACTGAGTAGAGGCATCGCTGCTTTGCTTTGCTCGTGATCAGAAATATTTCTTCTACAAAGGTTCTGCTCTTCAAGAGGTAAACACATGAATCTTAAAGTGTTTAAGTTTCTATTTGATTTGTGATTAATGATTTAATCAAGATCCGTTTCAATGGGATTTCTTCCGTAAAGAGGATTAAAATTTTGAAAAACCCCTCTTAAAACCCCTCTGCTCGCCGTGGCGACTTCAGGTCAGAATCCAAAAGTTTCATTCTACAATCTTTCCAGGTTTAATCTCATCCTACATTCTTTCCTAATCATTATTAGACATGTTAAGCTCCCACGATAAGCTTACACCAGTCGCTCCGTCCCAAACGACTCTCACAAGAGGTATCTCCTTGCTTCTCAATGTAACACTCCTATTTCCATTAAAGCAATTAAACATGCGAATAATACATTTATTCAAGAAATAGAGGCTACGTCACATTCAAAATTCAAAAACCAATAAACATGTATATAAACCTCAACAATCGCAGCGGAATATAAACAAGAGTAAATCCAAGTATACATGTTATGAATCAATAAATTACATCAACATAGATGCATCTCAAAAATCCCAAACAAACGGGCAATCTCCAACAAAACAAAATCCAAAAGAAATAACTTAATCTAGACCGACACAACAAGCCTAGATCAGAGCCGACTCTACACCGATATCGGAGAAAGCTCCAGATATCCACCAAGCACAAGAACTCACCAAGCAACTAAACTTACACAACGTCTACCCATCCATACAGATAGGCAAGCGGTCCATCACAGATCCACTGGGGGGTAAGTATTACATTATCATAATCCAAATAACAGTTAACATGGATATTTCAATTTAAACATCATGCACTTGATCAATAATAATCACACATTAATACTTACATCACACCCCGATATCTCACATCAATATTCATCGATCATATGAGCAATTATCAATTTACAATTATTCATTCACAATCACCAATCACATTTATCATGAATAATCATTAATCAAATTTCATATGAGCTCAACCCTTTTACAACTACACGACTATGATGCATGGACATGTAACAACACTCGATAATGCGACAACAATCACAATTTTCTCCACAATATATAGGACAACACCCAATTATATTGTTCATCTCCACATCATTTGCATTATCAAGAAAACATGCCCATACACAATCAAATCATAGTATTCACCATCACACATCAACATGATTATCAATAATCAACAATGTCATTCAACATCAACTATCACATATAGTTTCACCATTTCAAGCATTCTCATATTCCAAGTAATAGGGAAAACAACATCTCATGATAAATATCATATTCGACATATAACCATTCAACATCAACTATCACATAATTTCACATTTAAGCATTCCTTACACTCTAAGTAAGATAGCATACATATCTCATGATAAACATCATATCCAACATATAACCATTCATTCGCACATCTTCACTTAGTCATATAAGGATTGTCACGATAGATCAAAAGAAAATTGGTTCAAAGGAAACATTTCCGACAAAAACCGTATCAAGTGGCAAATGGCCAACATTGATAATTCCTAAGACAAAGCAACTTAGACATGCTGAAAGCTCTCAAATAATCTTAATCAATCATGTAGTCATGAGCTTAAGCCACTTACAAACTATTAGACATTAGTTCAAAGAATAACTTAAGTTCGTATGAGAAAACCCAATTTCACAATCTTTCACTATTAGACATGATTAAGATGTTTAACCAACCATACAAGTCCGACCTAAGTCTATAAGAGTTGTAGGTTTAACTTGTAATCCTATTTAGTTCACAAAAGTTCATTTCAACAAAATCCGACATTTCCCAAAATTCCAAGTTCCATATCATTTCTTCCATATTGCAAAACAAAAACCAAGTTAGGATCAAGCTCTGATACTCTTAGAAGCTTAATCATAAATTGATTGAATAAGGTTACGTGTTTGGAATCCATTGGCATGCTTAAAAGTACGCAAAAATACGAAAAAACGAGGTTTCGGAATTCTGCAGAACTGACATGGTCGTGTCATCAGGGCGCATGGTCGTGCTCCCTTTACAGGAGAAACTGACACGGTCGTGCCATCTAGACGCACGGTCATGTCACCTCACTAGTACAGCAAAATGCATTTTTACGTTTTTGCGCATAAAATCTTGTTTTCGAATCCGATTTCAGTTCCGTTTTCGCCAATGCATTCCTAACACTTAGACCATACATACCACACTTAAAAACTTGACATTTAAACATTAAAACAACTTAATCAAACTCATCCCAAAATGACTTAATTTGCAAAAGCACTTAAAAACCACTTTTACTCAAAAACCCGTTTTCTTCCCTAAACGATTTCTCTCCAAAACCAAGTGATTAAAATAGAAAATCATACCATCCTAATTCATTCTAACAACTTTCTTATCTCATTCAACATCATCAAAATCAAACTTCTTCTTTATCAACCCATTTTACAAAACCACCAACAACAACTCATTTTCTCAACAACAATCATGATATATGAACACCCAAGCCATAATTCATAATCAACATCATATGTTAGCAACAACAACATCAATTAAAACTTGATTCACACCCCAATTCAACAACAACATGTCATAAGTCATCAATTAAGCATAATTTCACAACAACCCATTTTCATACATTATGAACATGTTATTTCATCACCAATAATTCATTTATCATTCAATTAACATCGTCAAACTTATCACCAAAACAAGAGCACGAAAATTAGAGATTGGGTTCATATGAATTCTCACTCAATTAAGCACTTTTTCATACAAACCAAGAAAAATTGCAAACAAACAATTATGATTATGATGAAGACTAACCCCCTTACCTTAGGTTATGATCAATTCAAACTTGAGCTTCACTTTAGCTCCTAATTCTCCAATCTTCAAGTTTTCCCCCTTTGCTAACCCTTGTTCTTCCTTTCACTCACTTTCTCTCTTTACCTCTCTCTAACTTTGTGAAATGAAATGAATGAATGAATTTCTCTCCAAGTTTAGGTTTAGGTATGCTACAATTCAATTGGGCTCAATTCTAGGCCCTAGTGGGCTTAACCCATTCTAACACAATTCTAAAAAGTTTCTATACACTCAACGGTAATTACTAACAACGGTAAAACATAACCAACGGTCACTAAACGGTAAAAACTAATCACTACACTAGTAACTTAGTAAAATAAGGGTTCTCACTAAATATTAAAAATAATTCTCACCAAAATTACCATTTTACCCTTAGCCGCCAAATGACCAAAATACCCTTCTATTACGGAAATCCATGAAAATGCACCCAATGATGATTAATCACACACAAACACATAAAACACATATGATGAGTCATTTATTGCTTACTTTTATATGCTTTTTAGTTTAGTTTTAATTAGATTTTATTTTATTTTATATTAGTATTATTTCCTTTTTAGGATAGTTTACTACAAATTGCATTTTATTTTATTTCAGGAATGAACATTGGATGGATTGAGTCTTGGAGCAAAAGAAAGGGACTTGGAGCTGATTCGGTACGAAAATACAAAGATTGGAAGACAAAAGTACGTCTCCCCCAAATCAGAAGCTTGGCACGGCCCGTGCCATCATTGGCACGGCCGTGCCACCCTCCAGAGTCGCTTTTGCTGCTTTTGCTTAGATTTTAAGCTACTCTATTTTTAGCCCGAATGTAATTGCTTAGATTTTAAGTCGAATGTATGTTATAAATAGAGTAGCCATCCATCACAAATATTCATCTTTACTTGGAATTCAATAAGTGAAAATTGCTTTTCTAATTAAAGTTCTTTTCTTTTCCTTTATTTTCTTGTCATTTACCTTTATGCTTTCTCTCTTCTCCCCCATGTCTACGATGAACATGAGTGAGTAGACTTCTCCTTGTCTTGGGATTATTGGATAAGACTAAATGACATAATCCTAATCAAGCCAAGCTCTAAGCCTTAATCTTATGTAACCCTAATTTCTTATCTAAATTCACCGCTTTAACATGGATCAACCATTATCAAACTGTGGAAACGAAAGTGGAGGGTTTGATAATTGTTTATCCATTATTCCAAATATCAATTCATAAAACGAAAGTGGAGCTTTGATATTCGAACAAGTGAATTTAGACAAGGATTGCAAAGGCAGCGAAATAGTCTTTGAAATCTTTGAGACATATAGTTTCGATCTTCAAGGGAACTAATAATAATCAAGTCAGTAAAATAGGCTTGGTTGTTAGAGGAACCAAAATCCAATAGTAATCAAGTCAGCGAAATAGGCTTGGTTGCTAGAGGAACATAAGAGAAACTGTCTTGAGAAATTAGGTCTAAACATAAAGTTATAAGCTTTTAGTTTGGTTTGTGAAGGACTTGTCATTTAGATGAACCAACGATTCCAAGGCTCCTTTTATTATTATCATCTTTCAAACGCTTGAAAACCCCAACTTGCAATTCATTTCTCCTTTAATCATTTTCGAAGGTTAATTGAATTAAACTACTCCCTGTCGGAACGATACTCTTTTCATACTACTTCGGTAAGACCGTGCCCTTGCGGTTTTATCTCATCAACATAATAAAAGTAATTAAAATAAATCTAGCGAAAAATCGGGCTGTTACACTCAACGTCTTCACTTTTCGATCATCGATCCTTACCGATAAAATCTCAACCGTAAGGTTATCTCTAACTTGCACATCATCACTTTGGATCACATGTGATGGATCCGTTACATACTTTCGAAGTTGCGACACATGAAACACATCGTGCAAATTTGAAAGATGCGGTGGTAAACCCACTCGATACGCCACTATTCCCACTCTTTCCGATATCTGATACGGACCAGTAAATCTCGGAGTCAACTTCTTTGACTTCAAGGCACGTCCAACACCAGTCACAGGAGTGACTCTAAAAAATACGTGGTCTCCTTCTTGAAACTCAAGATCTTTCCTACGCTTATCATGATAACTCTTTTGTCGACTCTTGAATCATCTTAACCTTCTCGGTAGTTTGTTGAACAATCTCTGGTCCTAAGACCACTCTTTCAGCTGACTTAAACCAACACAACGGTGTTCTGCATCTCCGACCATACAAAGCCTCATAAGGTGCCATTCCAATACTAGAATGATAACTATTATTATACGTGAACTCTATCAATGGAAGATGACTATCCCAAGTTCCTCCTTGCTCAAGTACACAAACTCTCAACAAATCTTCTAACGACTGAATCGCCCTCTCCGACTGACCATCTATCTGCGGATGATACGTCGAACTCAACCTCAACTTAGAACCTAAAGCCTCTTGCAAACTTTTCCAAAATCTAGAAGTAAACCTTGGATCTCTATTTGACACAATGCTCGAAGGAACACCATGCAACTTCACAATATCTCGAATATAAATCTCTGCCAACTGAGAAACAGGAAAACTAATATTAATCGGAAGAAAATGAGCCGACTTCGTCAATCTTTCAACAATCACCCAAATTGCGTCATTCCCTTTAGGAGTATCATGCAAACTCGTCACAAAAATCCATGGATATACTATCCCATTTCCACTCTGGCACATCTAAAGACACCATCATACCAGTAGGTTTCTGATGGTCAACCTTCGATTTCTGACAAATCAAACAAGAATACACAAACTCTGCAACATCGCGTTTCAATCCAGACGACAAAAACAACCTCTTTAGATCGTGGTACATCTTCGTAGCTCCCGGATGAATACTCAAGTTACTTCTATGACTCTCTTCAAGAATCATTTTCTTCATCTCATCATCCTTTGGAATACAAATCCTACCTCGAAACCTCAACACACGTTGATCATCGATCTTAAAATCACTGTCTTCAGTCTGATCACTAGAAACCAACAAATGTACAAACTTAACATCAACTTTTTGTGCCTCTTTTATACTCTTTAGAAATTCGTTATCAATCTTCAGCATTCCTAGCTTCACACTTTCAGATGACATTTCACAAACTAAACTCAAATCTCTGAACTGTTCAACCAACTCGAACTCCTTTACCATCATAGCAGACATATGCAATGTCTTCCTACTCAAAGCATCTGCAAAAACATTAGCTTTACCTGGATGATAGCTCAACTCAAAATCATAATCTTTTAGCAATTCAAGCCACCTTCGCTGTCTCATATTCAATTCCTTCTGATCGAACAGATACTTCAAACTCTTATGATCACTAAACACCTCAAATCTCGAACCATACAAGTAATGTCTCCATATCTTCAATACAAAGACCACATCAGCCAACTCTAAATCGTGCGTAGGGTAATTCTTCTCATGAATTCTCAACTGTCTCGAAGCATATTCTACTACTTTACCATCTTGCATAAGCACACCACCTAAACCCAGCTTGGACGCGTCACAATATACCACAAAAGGTTCATCTGACTTTGGCAAAATCAAAACCGGAGTTGTCGTCAACTGCTTCTTCAATTCACTAAAACTGTTCTCACATTGAACATCCCACACAAAGGCTTTACCTTTACAAGTTAACTATGTTAACGGAAGTGCTAACTTGGAAAATCCTTCTATAAATCTTCTGTAATAGCCAGCCAATCCCAAAAAGCTTCTAATCTCTATAACCGACTTAGGAGTCTCCCATTGCGATACTGTATCAACTTTAGACGGATCTACTGCAATACCACTACCAGAAATAACATGTCCAAGAAAGCTCACTTCTTTCAACCAGAATTCACACTTAGACAATTTCACATAAAGCTTCTTCTCTTTCAACACTTGCAAAACCAGCTTCAAATGCTCAGCATGTTCTTTTTCAGACTTGGAGTAAATCAAAATATCATCAATAAAAACAACCATGAACCGATCCAAAAATGCATGAAAGATGCGATTCATGCACTCCATAAATACTCTAGGTGCATTTGTAACACCGAAAGGCATAACTTTATATTCATAGTGGCCATACCGCGTTCTGAAAGCTGTCTTCTGCATATCTTCATCTTTCACTTTAATCTGGTGATAACTCGATCTCAGATCTATCTTGCTGAAAACACTTGCACCCACTAACAAAACCTATTCTTTATTGTCATCTTGTTCAACTGTCGATAATCAATACACAACCTCATGCTACCATCCTTCTTCTTCACTAACAAAACCGGCGCTCCCCAAGGCGAAAAACTTGGTCTAAAAAACTTTTTCTCAAGCAAATCTTCTAATTGTTTCTTCAATTCGGCCAACTCTGAAGCTGATAAACGATAAGGTGTAACGCTCGTTTCGAATTATTTAATTATTTAATTGAGTCTAGAAGTTATTAAGATGAGTTTATATTATATTTATATAATATATGTGTGCTTTATACGATTTATATGATTGAGGTGATGTTATGTGATTTTATGAGGAGTTGTGACTTATTTTATTGTTTAATAAAATAAGATTTGAAAATAAAATAAATATTGAGTTTAGGGGTTGTTTTGAGATTTTAGAGAGTTTTGGGGGAGAAAGAGAAATAAGATAAGATAGCTGGAGGAGATATAAATAGGGAAACCTAGTTTAGAGAAAACATTTGTACGTACGATCAATTTTGGAGAAAAGGGAGAAAAAGCCAAGAGAAGGGAGAAGACCTAGAAAGCTGCGATTTTCACATTCTAAGGTAAGGGTGAGACTAACTTTGCAATTCTATTAAGTCTGTGATTCAATGGTTAGGTTTAACATGATGTAGGATGAGTTTAAGAGGAATTGGAAACTAGGTCAAATTGGTAGAATTGATGATTAAACGGTGGAAAGTTGTTAGGTTGATGTAAAAATTGTCCCTAGACCTTAGATAATGTGTAGGATGAATTCTGAAATCGATGTTAGGCTTAAAACCATGAGAATTGATAATTTTTATCAAAAACTGCACTTCTGCCCGTAGCGACATTCATCGCTCGCCTCCCGAGCCATGATCCTCGCCACGGTGATCGATGAACTTCATCGCTCGCCACGCGCGCAACCTTTCCCCGCCTCGCGAGTAGCACGATGCAGCTCGCCATAGCGAGCAGATGAACTCGCCTCGCGAGCTTGACCAGAGAGCATGCCAGATTTCATGATTTTGACTTTTGAGTTGATCCTTAGATGCTTTTGAGTACCTGAACATGTCTATTAATGATTAGGAAAGAATGTAGAATGAGATTGAACCTGGAAAGAATGTAGAATGAGAATGTACTCAACACGATGGATTCTATTGGATTCTATTGATCTTGTTCAATAGAATCCATCGTGTTGAGTACAAAGCTCCAGGGTATCAAGCCCCCAACAATGAAATGCTAATGCATGGACTCGACCTCTTATACAACTTAATTCGACAACCTCTTATATAATCCAATAATTTGGAAACATCATCATCTTCATCAACTTAGACCAACTCATGAAGCTTAGTTAAATAACAATAGCAACATAGGCAGTATACAAAATATCATGACATAATAATATCAAATGCAAGTAAACAACATCTCAAATATTCAATTATACTTCAAGTAATGCATTTAACATTATATCACATCATAATCAACATCAACGCATCTTAAACAGCTTCACAAATTATAATTAACATCCTCATTAAGTCTCAATGCTACCCAAGGTTCAACTCTCAACAAATTGTGCAACAAAGGTCGCAAAATCATAACAAGGCACTCGGTTTCTAGGTCACCCGCGAGGCGAGAGCCTCTGCTCGCCGTGGCGAGTACAGGTTAGAAACCAAAAGTTTCATTCTACAATCTTTCCAGGTTCAATCTCATCCTCCATTCTTTCCTAATCATTATTAGACATGTTCAGGCACTCAAAAGCATCTACGGATCAACTCAAAAGTCAAAATCACGAAATCTTGCATGCTCTCTGGTCAAGCTCACTAGGCGAGTACATCTGCTCGCTATGGCTAGCTGCAGGGTGCAACTCGCGAGGTGGGTAAGTTTGCTCGCGAGGCGAGCGATGAAGTTCATCCCTCGCCGTGGCGAGGATCATGGCTCGGGAGGCTAGCGATGAATGTCGCTACGGGCAGAAATGCAGTTTTTGCATAAAAAATCACTAATTCTCATGTTTTAAGCCTAACTTCGATTCCATAATTCATCATAATCATTATCTAAGGTCTAGGGACAATTTCTACATCAATCTAACAACTTTTCACCATTTAATCATCATTTAATCATCAAATTCTATCATTAACCCTAATTCTTCGACTTCTCTAATTCAATCCTACACTTGCTAAATATGATCATCAGAACTATATGGATTAATAGAATTGTAAGTTAGTCTCACCCTTACCTTATAGGATGAAAATCTCAGCCCCTCTAGGTCTTCTCCCTTCTCTTGGCTTTTTCTCCCTTTTCTCCAAAATTGATCGTACGTACAAATGTTTTCTCTAAACTAGGTTTCCCTATTTATATCTCCTCCAACTATCTTATCTTATTTCTCTTTCTCCCCCAAAACTCTCTAAAATCTCAAAACAACCCCTAAACTCAATATTTATTTTATTTACAAATCTTATTTTATTAAATAATAAAATAAGTCACAACTTCTCATAAAATCACATAACATCACCTAAATCATATAAATCACACATATATTATATAAATATAATATAAACTCATCTTAATAACTTCTAGACTCAATTAAATAATTAAATAATTAAATAATTCGAAACGGGCCTTAAACACCAAGTTTATTCATTTCTCTTCAAAACATAACAAACAGCTTCAGGTACTGGGCAACTCGCCTCGTGAGCACATCTGCTCGCTATGGCGAACTCATGAAAAAGGTTACTCGCCGTGGCGAGTACGAGGCGAAAAAGAAAAAGGGTGCTCTCGGGAGTTTTGACATTTTTCTCACTAAAACTTCATTTTTAAGCTCCCTATTCATCTTTTTAATCTGAAAATTGTCCTAGTCCTCTCTAAAAACATCCAGGCACTCAAAACTATCCAACTTACACCTTATATGCTTAAATGTTTTTCAGTGCCTGAACATGTCTAATAATGATTAGGACAGAATGTAGAATGAGATTGAACCTGAAAAGACTTAGAATGAAAATTTAGAGAACCTGACCGAACTCGCCATGGCGAGCAGAGGCTCTCGCCTCGCGAGCGTTTGTGTTACAGAATGCCTTTTTAGGTTGAATGCGATCTTTGTCGTTTGAGTTGATGTGAGTTGATCTTAGAGGTTAGAAACTAAGTTGTTTACCTTGTTGTTAATGTTCCAGTAAGACTGATGGTTATGAATTAATGTTGCTTATAATGTTATATCATTGTATATGCATTACATGACTTAAGTTTGATAATTGAGTTGCTGATTTATATTCGATATTATTATATCATGATGGTTTGCATACTGCCTATGTTGCTATTTGTTATTTAACTAAGCTGCATGAGTCGGTCTAAGTTGTTGAAGATGATGATGTTCCAAATTATTGGACTAATATAAGAGGTTGTCGAATTAAGTTGTTTAAGAGGTCGAGTCCATGCATTAGCATTCATTGTTGGTGGCTTTATGCCCTGGAGCTTTGTACTCACCATGTTGGAGCATTAGCTCAAAATTAGCGATGGGGGCTTGATGCCCTGAAAGTATATTAATACTCAATAGCGATGGGGGCTTGATGCCCTGTATTGGTACCACATGCATATAAGAGGTCTAAGTTGCATAGTTCAATTGTTGAGTCGAAAAATGATAAGTTGTGAAGTTATGATTATTATGAATGAAGTGATGAATGATATATTATTATCAATGATGAATAATGAGATGTTTTATGTTGTTAAATATAATTGTTGAATTGTATGCTTAATATTATTGTTTTGTGAAATTTCACCCCTTCTGCTTGGAAATGTTGCTCTTCGTATGAGTAACTTGCAGGTAATCCAGAGTAGGTTGCTGTTGTGCTGTCGTGAGTGGCCTTACCTCACAGAGTCTTAGGTTGCTCTGATACGTAATGGGAGGGGATCTTTAGTGGCTATTTCTCTTTCGTTTGCGTATATGCTATGTTTTCATGTTGCTTAACTGAATTTATGAGATGACTTTTATGATGTTGAATTAATTCCGCTGCTATTTTGTTGATGAAGGATAAATTATTATTTATCTATTTGAGATTTTAAGAAGTGTGATATCCCGTTATATGTTGTGTACTCTGATAAATGTTTATGAAATTTTTAAGTTGGGAAAACGGGGTGTTACACTAAATATCATCAATACCTCAATATATATATATATATATATATATATATATATATATATATATATATATATATATATTTCATGATCACACCATTATCAACATATTCAACTTCAATCAATAGCAGGAACTACTACTCAATCATCAACAACGACTCATGCAATGACATGACAACACCACTAAGACTCAACAACAAAATGTGACTATGCACATGCATGTGGTACCATTTAACGCGTTTGAATGACAAGGCATTCCAGGGCGTAAGCCCTCACCAATTGGATAAATTAGCATTCACAGGGCATGAGCCCTCACCAATTGAATGACAAGGCATTCCAGGACATGAGCCCTCACCAGTTTATGATTATGCAATGACTCCAGTTGTGTATATCTACATATAACTCAACAGTGCATACTACGACATCTGCTACCCAACGATGCATGTATATATAAATATGACTTACAACCCAACAATTCAACAACATGTATGATTTATTTAGATATAAGCATACATCACAGTCATCAACAAATCATCATACTTATTCAATAGCTCCAGAAAATAACACAATTAATTATAATCATGCTCCTACACCATGTTTATTCATTTCTCTTCAAAACATAACAAAAAGCTTCAGGTACTGGGCAACTCACCTCGCGAGCACATCTGCTCGCTATGGCGAACTCAGGAAAAAGGTTACTCGCCGTGGCGAGTACGAGGCGAACGAGAAAAAGGATGGTCTCGGGAGTTTTGACATTTTTCTCAATAAAACTTTATTTTAAGCTCCCTATTCATCTTTTTAATCTGAAAATTATCCCAGTCCTCTCTAAAAACATCCAGGCACTCAAAACTATCCAACTTACACCTTATAGCAACAATTTGAAAATCATGATCTCTCACTCACTTACTCACTATGGCGAGTGGTTCTGCTCGCGGGGCGAGCCATGAAGTTGTTCACTCGCGAGGCGAGACAGGCTACTCGCGGGGGCGAGCGATGAAGGTCTGTACGGGCAGAATGCAGGTTTTTCCCAAAAATCCCAATTTTCTCAATTTCGCTCCCCAAAATAGTTTACAGAAGTGTAATGAAATGCTTTATGCAATCTGAATACATTCTAACACTAAAACAATGGTTTCTACACTCATTCCATCTAGAATTCAAAGAATCAAACCTAAACCCAAATTCCCAATTTCTACCAGAAACATGTTAAACCAAAATCAGAATTATAATCTATACTAATGAGAGTAAACCTCACCCTTACCTTAATTCAGACGAACAAACTCTACAAAATTCTGGTTCTCTTACTTGGCTCTTCTCCCTTTTTCTCCCAAAAGCTCTGTTGTACGTAAAACCGTTTTCTAACTTCTCAATTCCCTAACTCCTAACTTAACTCCCCTTTATTTTAATTAACTCCCTCTTAATTCTATTAATTCTAATTTAATCCGCAAACTCCAAAATAATAATAATTCTCACTTATTCTAATTAATACCGAAATAAATCATTAATAAAATATAACACACCAAAACATCAACATAAATCATTTAAAATCATATAAAAAACTCTAAATAAATCATAATTACATAAAATAACGACTAGGGCGTTACAACTCTCCCCAACTTAGAGAATTTCATGCTCGAAATATTACCTCAAGCAAACAACTCTGGATAAGACTCCCGCATCTTACTCTCCAGCTCCCATGTCAAACTTTCACCAGTTACTCCTCCCCAAACAACCTTCACTAGAGGTATATCCTTGCCTCTTAACTTCTTCACCTCATGGTCTTCGATTCTCAACGGTAAGGTCTCAACTGTAAGGTTGTCTCTAACCTGTACATCATCTCTCAGAATAACATGTGAAGGATCCACTACATACTTCCGAAGTTGCGAGACATGTAACACATCATGCAAATTTGAAAGATGAGGTGGCAAACCCACTCTGTATGCCACTGTTCCAACCCTTTCAGATATCTGATATAGACCAATAAACTTCGGAGTCAACTTCTTAGACTTCAACGCACGACCTACACCTGTCATAGGGGTGACTCTAAGAAACACATGATCTCTCCCTTGAAACTCAATGGCCTTCCTACGCTTGTCATGGTAACTCTTCTGTCGACTCTGCGACGCTTTCATCTTTTCTCTTATCATCTTGACTTTCTCCGTAGTCTGATGAACCAAATCCGGTCCCAACACAACAGTTTCTCCTGACTCAAACCAACACAAAGGGGTCCTGCACCTCCGACCATACAAAGCTTCGAACGGTGCGATACCAATACTCGAATGGTAATTGTTGTTGTACGTGAACTCCATCAACGGTAGATGACTATCTCAAGCTCCACCTTGCTCAAGTACACACACTCTCAGCAAATCCTCTAGTGATTGAATCGTCCTCTCCGACTGACCATCTGTTTGCGGATGATAGGCTGAACTGAACCTCAACTTTGAACCCAAGGCATCTTGTAAGCTCTTCCAAAACCTTGAAGTGAACCTCGGATCTCTATCCGACACAATGCTCGATGGAACCCCATACAACTTGTAACACCCTAGTCGTTATTTTATTTATTATTGATTTATTTAGAGTCTTTTATATGATTTTAAATAATATTTGTTGATTATGTGGTGTGTATTATTTTATTATATAGTTTATTTTAATATTAATTAGAATAATGTGTGAATTAATATTATTTTGGAGGTTGGGGAGTTAATCAGGAATTAATAGAATTAAGGGGGTGTAAATGAAATAAAAGGGAGTTGTGTTGGGTCCGGATTTGGTCGGAGGTGCAGGACTCCTTTATGCTGGTTTTGAGTCAGGAGAAAGTGTTGTGTTGGGACCGGATTTGAATCATCAGACTACGGAGAAAGTCAAGATGATTAGAGAAAAGATGGAAGCGTCGCAGAGTCGACAGAAGAGTTACCACGACAAGCGTAGGAAGGCCCTTGAGTTTCAAGAGGGAGATCATGTATTTCTGAGAGTTACTCCTATGACGGGTGTAGGACGTGCATTGAAGTCTAAGAAGTTGACTCATAAATTTATTGGTCCGTATCAGATATCTGAGAGGGTTGGAACAGTTGACTCCCGAGAGCACCCTTTTTCTCATTCGCCTTGAGTTCGCCACGGCGAGTAACCCTTTTTCTTGTGTTCGCCATAGCGAGTAGAAGTACTCACGAGGCGAGTTGCCCAGTATTTGAGTTGTTTGTTCTGCTTTGATGAATGTTGAATGATCTTGATGTCTGAGCATAATTATGATTAATTGTGTATTTTTCTGGAATTGTTGGATTGAGTATAATGATTTGTTGATGAGTGTGATGTATGTTTACATTAATTTAATCATACATGTTGTTGAATTGTGGAATTGTAAGTCATATATATATATATATATGCATTGTTAAGTTGTATGTAGATATACACAAGTGCAGTCCATTGCATAAGCATATAAAGCGGGAGGGCTCTTGCCCTGGATCGCCTTGTCGTTCAAAGCGGGAGGACTCATGTCATGGAACACTTTAATTGTTCAAAGTGGTGAGGGCTTATGCCCTGATGAATGCTTTAACCATTCAATATCCGGTGAGGGCTTCTGCCCTGTAAATTGGTACCACATGCATTATCGTATTGTCGCATTGTCGAGGAGTCTTAGCGGTGTTGTCGAGTAGTTGTATGAGTCGTTGTTGTTGGGTGTAATTACCATTATTGTTGATGTTGTTGATTATGAAATATATATGTATATTGATTAATTATTGATATGTTAGGGTGTTAGATTCAATTGAAGAATTTTATATCTATTGTTATTATTGTGAATCTCACCCCTTCTGCTTGAAAATGTTGCCCTTCCTATGGGTAACTTGCAGGTGATCCTGAGCAGTAGGTGGTGGCTCAAGTGTCTAGGGCTCTGATATGTACGGGATGGGATTTACTTGTTTATTTTCATTCCTATGTATCAATTTTTGGAACATGCTGATGTAGCCCTTATTGTTGTTTGAATTACTTTGATGAGGCTTTCATGCCAGGATTTTATGGAGAATTAAACAGTTGATGTTTGTTGTTGTTTTTAATGAAAATATTCCGCTGCAAGGTTTTGGTGAAACTATTAAAGTTTGTTGTTCATTAAATAGTTTTATATTCTATTTAAGAAATTTTAAAAAGTAGTGTGACATGCCCGTTTAGGATATACTCTGATGTATTTTTTAATATTTAATTGCTTTGGGATAACGGGGTGTTACACAACTTCACAATATTATGAATGTAAATCTCCACCAACTGAGCTACCGGAAAACTAATATTGATCGGAATAAAATGTGCCGACTTCGTCAACCTATTGACAACAACCCAAATGGCATCATGCCCTCTTGGAGTATTCGGTAAACTCGTCACAAAATCCATGGAAATGTTGTCCCACTTCCACTCTGGCACATCTAACAGTGTTAACAACCCTGCAGGCTTCTAATTCTCAACCTTAGACTTCTGACAAGTCAAACATGCATAAACAAACTAAGCAACATCACGTTTCAACCCAGACCACCAAAACAATTTCTTCAAGTCATGATACATCTTTGTAGCTCCTGGATGAATACTTAAGCTACTTCTGTGGCTTTCTTCCAAAATCAACTTTTTCAACTCATCACTATCAGGAATGAAAATTCTTCCTCTGAACCTCAACACACCCTGATCATCAACCTTGAAGTCACCATCTTCAGTTTCATTACTAGTAACCATTAAATCCACACACTTGACATCAACTTGCTGTGCTTCTCTGATATTATTCAAGAAATCACTATTAATCTTCAACATACCCAACTGTACACTCTGAGGTGACAACTCACAAACAAGAATCAACTCTCTAAACTGCTCTAGCAACTCAAACTTCTTTACCATCATAGCAGACATGTGCAACGTCTTCCTGCTCAAAGCATCTGCAACCACATTAGCTTTACCCGGATGGTAATTCAAACCAAAATCATAATCCTTCAACAACTCAAGCCATCTTCTCTGCCTCATATTCAATTCTTTTTGATCAAACAGATATTTTAAACTTGTATGATCACTAAACACTTCAAATCTGGAACCGTACAAATAATGTCTCCAACTTTTAAAAACAAAAACCGCCGCAGCCAACTCCAAATCATGTGTAGGATAATTCTTTTCATGAATCCTCAACTGCCTAGAAGCATAAGCTACCACTTTGCCATCTTGCATCAAAACACTACCTAAGCCCAACTTGGACGCATCACAATAAACAACAAAAGGTTCATCTGGCTTCGGTCAAATTAAAATTGGAGCAGTAGTCAACCTTCGCTTCAATTCATTGAAACTATTCTCACACTGAGCATCCCACACAAAAGAATTACCCTTACAGGTCAACTGAGTCAATGGAAGTGCTAACTTCGAAAATCCTTCTATGAACCTGCGGTAATAACCAGCCAAACCTAGGAAACTTCTAATCTCAGTAACTGACTTCGGAGTCTCCCATTGTGATACTACATCAACTTTAGATGGATCAACTGCAATACCTCTACCAGAAATAATATGGCCAAGAAAACTTACTTCACTTAACTAGAATTCACATTTGGACAACTTGGCATACAACTTCTTATCTTTCAACACTTGCAATACAATCTTCAGATGCTCTGCATGCTCTTCTTCAGTCTTAGAATAAATTAAGATGTCATCAATAAACACAACCAAAAATTTATCCAGATAGGCATGAAAAATTCTATTCATATACTCCATAAACACACCAGGCGCATTAGTAACACCGAAAGGCATCACCTTATATTCATAATGACCATATCGTGTCCTAAAGGCCGTCTTCGGCATATCCTCATCCTTCACCTTAATCTGATGGTAACCTGACCTCAAATCAATTTTACTAAATACAAGAGCACCCACTAACTGATCCATTAAATCTTCAATTCTCGAAAGTGGATACCTATTCTTTATCGTCACTTTCTTCAGCTGACGGTAATCTATACACAACCTCATGCTACCATCCTTCTTCTTAAACAACAATACCGGCGCTCCCCACAGTGAAACACTCGATCTTACATATTTCTTATCAAGTAAATCTTCAAATTGTTTCTTCAATTTAGCTAACTCAGACGCCGACATACGATAAGGTGCCATCGACACCGGCTTTGTTCTGGGCACAAGATCGATTGAAAATTCAACCTCCCTCTCCGGTGGCACAATTGGAATCTCGTCAGGAAAAACTTCTGGAAATTCATTCACAACCGGCAATATATCAATCACAACTTGATTCTCCAATGACAAGTATGCCATCAAAGAAAATATTAAAATCCCATCACGTTCTAACTGCTTCAACTATTTAGTAGTCAAGAACTCAACTTCACTCTCTTCCTCAGTAGAAGAAAAATGTACAGTCTTAATAAAACAATTAATATGAACACGGTTATACTCTAACCAGTTCATCCCAAAGATTACATCCATACCCGTCAACGGCAAACATACTATGAGTAGCACGAGTATCTATAATAGCAATTAAAGGAGTACTATTAAAGAAATAAGTACCTCTGATAAGTCAGTCCTCATTCACAATCTGCGTACCAGTCAAAGTAAACACCTTGCCACCTGTCCGAACCTTCTTTGGCTGCGTACACTGTGAACTAATATTACCTTCTTCATCACAGTTATAGAAAACAACATCACCATGCTTGCAATAAGCTAAAGTGTGTCCTTTCTTACCACACCTAAAGCACTTCTTCTCATCTCGATCACATACATTACTCTTGTGGCCTTTCTCACCACACTTGAAACAGATAATCTCAGTAGGAGCATCTCTCCTCCTAGGCCTCCTCTCATCATTCAGCCTCTGTTTACCTTTGTCAGCAGGAGCACTATACAGTTTCGGACGGCTCTGCTGTCCCTTACCTCTGCGCTCACTCATCACTTTATAATGAGCCTTTGTATCCTCTTCATAAATCCTACAGCTGCTTACCAATTCAGAAATATTCCTTATCTTTTGATAACCAATAGCCCGCTTGATATCAGCTCTCAAACCATTTTCAAACTTTATACATTTGGAGCACTCAGCAGTCTCCGCAGTATAGTGTGGATAAAATTTTGCAAGCTCCACAAACTTAGCTGCATACTCAGTCACAGACATATCCCCCTGTTTCAACTCCAGAAACTCAATCTCTTTCTTACCTCGGACATCCTCCGGAAAAATACCTGTTCAGAAATTCTCTCTTGAACATAGCCCAGGTCACAGTAGCACCATCCTGTTCAAGAACGGGTAAAAGACTGACCCACCAGTCATCAGCTTCTTCAGCCAGCATGTGCGTACCAAACCGCACCTTCTGAACCTCACTGCATTGCATGACTCTGAAAATCCTCTAAACCTCTTTGAGCCACTTCTGAGCTGCATTAGGGTTATACCTCCCTTTGAATGTTGGTGGATGGTTTCTCAGAAAGGTCTCCAACATCCTCACACCATCATTACCAGCACCAGCATTCGGTTGCTGTCCTACAGCTTGAGCAACAGCCTCAAGTGCAGTAGCAATAGCAGCATCATTTCTACCAGCCATCTCAAAATTTCTACATAAGAAACAACAATCAGAATAACAAAAGACAACTTAAAGTTGACACTCTATCCTATGTGGCTCAACACGACTCTACTACTTGGCCGGACGGACCAACCTGCTCTGATACCAATTGTAACACCCCGTTATTCCAACAGCTAAATATTAAATAAATAAATCATAGTTCAACCACAAACGGGAATGTCACACTGCTTTTCAAATTTCTTAAATAGAATAAAATACTAATTAATAAAATCAACTTAATTAGTTTCACCAAAACTTTGCAGCGGAATATTTTTCAATAAATAACATCAACATCAAACATTTAATTATCCAATAATAAATCCTGGCACAAAGGCCTCAACATAAATAATCATCAAATATTGTTTTCAAACAACAATAAAAGGTTCCACAACATGTTCCAAAATTTGATACATAAGGAATGAAAAACTAAAACAATTATTTCCCATCCCGTGACGTATCAGAGCCCTAGACACTTGAGCCACCACATCCACTACTCTGGATCACCTACAAGTTACCCATAGGAAGAGCAACATTTCCAAGCAGAAGGGGTGAGATTCACAAACAACAATAATAGATATATAATTCATCAATTGAATCTAACACCCTAAATGTAACGCCCGTTTCGAATTATTTAATTATTTAATTGAGTCTAGAAATTATTTAGATGAGTTTATATTATATTTATATAATATATGTGTGATTTATATGATTTATATGATTGAGGTGGTTTTATATGATTTTATGAGGAGTTGTGACTTATTCTATTGTTAACACTACACCATTTATCCTTTTTAACAACAATCGAAAAATGTTGCCAGAATTAAGGAAAACGTCCCCTAAAGGTATAGGGGACGTTTTCCGGGCGTCTCCTATACGAGCGTCGCCTATAGTCTATGGGGACGTTTTTTCATGTTCTTTGGGCACAGTTTTTGAAAACGTCGCCTAAACCTTAGGAATAGGGGACGATTTTTTTGGGATTCTGAGGGGACGTTTTTAAATGTCCCCATAGGTTGCTTCAATTAATAATCGTCCCCTAAAATTTGATTCTTTAAGAAATCTTAAAAACGTCCCCATAGCTTACAGGCAACATTTTTAGAGTGTCCTTGTAAAATTTTAAAATTTTCCAATTATTTTAGAAATGTAACTATAGCTTAAAGGCAATATTAGAATTGTCAATTATAACTCAAACAAATCGAATTTAACAATACAACCACAAAAGAAGTAATATAATAACATAGTTCAAACATTAATTCAAGACATAATAGTAATCAAAATGTCAAACATTACTTGATAAGTTTAATGCTTCGAAGTATAAGCCTAGCAAAATAACAAAACTAAAGTTCGGACAAGTTTAGTGGTTTATCTACAATCCAAAATGTGGCTTAACTACAATCCAAAATAAAACACCATCCAACTCGATCATTCAAGTTTATCTTGTAATTCATCAGCCAAATCGTCCACTTCAAATTCATCACCGATGTCATTCTCTTGAATTTCATCATCTAGGTCATCCTCTTGAAATTCATCATCTATATCATCCTCCTGAAATTCATCACTTAAGTTGTCCTCAAGAAATTCGTCCTCAAGAAATTCATCATCTACGTCTTCCTCCTCGTCTATGTCATCCTGTACAGCATCTTCATTGATAATTTGCTGCATAAGAACAAAATACATCAACCATAGAAAACTTGTTTTACACATTTCCTTTAGGTTTCACTAAATTAGTTCTTCTCTTTTGTGTTTCTAAATTTAGTCTAAAGATATTAGCAATAATTTAAGGGAAAAATACATTTAACTCCCTTTAGGTTTCACTAAAAGACACTCAGAAAAAATGCAGCATATATACAACAGTCCGCAAAACTCAGCAGAAATGTGGTTCACGACAGTCAGCAACTGCCGTCCAAACCATAAAACACATAAAAAAACACAACATATGTTGAGGTATGCCAAGCATAAAGAAGAAGTATAGAGGAGTAGACATTTCAGAGGAAAATCACCAGAAGTAATATACATAACTCAAATAACAAAACTTACGTTGTACAACTTCTTTGTCACCATGTTCATAATCTTTCATTGCTTGAGGTTGCGAGAGTTTGACTTTCTTAATTTTCTTTGTGATTGCATCTTTGTCCAAATCGCCGCCAACCTTTTGAACTCTTTCTTGCTGAGTTCCTTTGCTTTTTGGTGTTTCTAAATTTAGTCAAAATTCATCAAAAGATATTAGCAATAATTTAAAATAATATACATAACTCAAATAACAAAACTTACGTTGTACAACTTCTTTGTCACGATGTGCACCATCTTTCATTGCTTGAGGTTGCGAGAGTTTGGCTTTCTTAAATTTCTTTGTCATTGCATCTTTCTCCAAATTACCGTCAACCTTTTGAACTTGTTCTTGCTGAGTTCCTTTTTTTGGTGTTTCTAAATTTTGTGAAAATTCATAAAAAAAAAATATTAGGAACAAATATATATAAAGGAAATCCAAAACATATATGTTACATATGTAATTTTATAAAATCATAATCATGAGACAAGAAAAGATTTACCGTCTACAACTTCTATAATCCCTTGAGGCATTTCTCTATTGTTTCCCTGCAGCCTCTCATGCAACTTTTCAATTTTTTCTTGCTTAATTTGATGTTGAAACATCTTTCATCTTCACCGTGATAAATCCATTCCATGTATCCTTTTACAAATCCTTTGCTACATAAATGGTCGAACACTACATCTCTGGTTTCCAAACTATCATTGCAACATACAACACAGGGGCACAAAATCTCTTCTTCTTCAACCATTCCTTTGGTGAATGCAATATCCAACAAGTAATTAACACCATCCTTGTAACTTTGACTATGTGGAGGCAACGCCACCCAATCCTTCTTTATCATGTTTGGTTTACTAAAATGAAATAAAAGTTTACTATAAGCCTATTATTAGTTTATTACCGTAAGCCTATAAGGGAATAACTACAATAAGACATTATAAACCTAATAAATGCATCATAAAAGTATTTTAACTAAACATAAGATTATATATTATATACATTTTAGAGTTTTTTAAGTCGACAATTAAAAGGATAAATTCAAGCTGCTGAGGAATATTACCCTTTTAACTTTTAACTAAAATGCAAGCTGCTGAGGCAAAATCAAATTGAAGCAAACATTTCCATTTTTAGTAAAATAATATCTTAAGCATATATACAGTAGCAAAGAAGTTAAAAAACTTGAAAATAATACATGAACACACCAACGCAAGAAGCAGCAATACAGCAACACAGAGAAGCAAGAATGCAACAACCCCGAAAATGCCGTAAACGTAGAACAGTGCTGCAATAAACCAAAGACACGTCAGCACCAATATTGCCAATACAACAACAATATTTTACTTAAATTAGAACCTATTAAGCACGAATACGGATACCAACACCGGACACAAACACGCTACTAATTTAACAAAATCATATAATTATGTGCAATTATATATGTCAGTGTCGTGTCGGTTTCGAACACAACGCGTGTCTGACAACGGGTCACGCCTAATCCAAACATGGTTCATAAACTGAGTTTCAATATAATGAAGAATGATTTAAATTGACATATTGTTTATGCATAATATGAAACAACACAATCCCACAACAAATCTACAATCAATTATTCAAACATTAGACATGTAATCAACTAAACTCATGGCAATTACATTCAATTTCAATTTCAATTAAAGAACAACGGATGGAATTGGAAACCAGTGGCAATCAACTAAGTTACCAAAGATGGAAAACTCATGGCAATCAATAAAGAACATGTAGAAAATTCATACACGACACAGAAATAGTAATTTTGTTTGTAAAATCAAATTACACATTACGCGATGAAAAATGATGATCGAAACTGTAGAACGCAGTGCTCGTTCACATGTTAGCATCGAAATCAAGCAGTAACACGTAATTAAAGTAAAAACCATCTCGGAGATTGATTTAGGGTTTAGGGTTTCGAAGTGAGTGATTTTCACTGAGAATCAAAATAAAAAATAAAAAACAAAAACAGTGCAGAGCGATTTCGAAAGCATGAAAGAAGAATTGAAAGCGACTAGGACTAAGAGAAAACCTACCAGAGAAAGAGAGAGTTAAGTAGAATAGAGTCGCCAAAGTTGAATGTTTGAAGCTATTTGAATTTGTATTGACTCAGACCCAATTGAAACCGGTGATGGATGGAGGGAGAGTGTTCGTGGTCGCGGTCGCAGCTCGCCGGCGTTGGCTTGGTTCCGGTCGATTGGCTTGTGGTGGGAGAAAAAAGAGAACGTGTGTTCTCAAATGAAAGAGAAAGGGAAAGATGAAACGTTAATATCAATGTTTTTCCCTTTTCAGCTTTGTTACCAAAAAAAAAACGTTAATATCAATGTTAATAACGATAATATCAATGTTACAATGTTATATTATTATTATTATTATATTATTATTATTATTTATTATGTTTTTTGTCTAAAAAAAATTAGTCACTTTGGTCCCTGAATAGGAAAGAAATTATCACTTTAGTCCATGAATGCAGATAAATTACAAAATAGTTTCTGAATGTATACTATGTTAGTCAACTTAGTATCTGAATAGAGACTTCGTTAATCAATTTAGTCCCTGAATTTAAACTCAGTTAGTCACATTAATCCTTGAAATTGACTAACAGAGTCTATGTTCAAGCACTGTTTTGCAATTTCTCTGCATTCAAGGACTTAAGTGACTACTCTTTTCTCATTCAGGAACTAAAGTGACTAATCCCAAAAAAATTATGTTTTACAAAATAAAGATTTATTATTATTATAATTATTACTATGTGTTAATTACAAAATAAAAAACTATATTTTTTTTCTAGGTAAAGATATATTATTGTTATGTGTTAAAAAAAAATATTATTTTATTTTTTTTACATGATGTGTTAGCAATATTTTGTTTTGATTTTTTTATTTTTTTTAAGAATGATTGGAGGGAAAATTTGTATTTTGGTGAATATGTTTAGAGGGAAGATTGCCACCAAAAATTTGATGTTGTTTAAATTTTTATGAAATAATAGAGTAACGCTCCAAAAATGTCCCCAAAAGTATTTAAGGGGACAATTCATGATTGTTACCAAAGAAATAATAGAGTGACGCTCCAAAAACGTCCCCAGAAGTATCTAAGGGGACGATTTCCAAGGGTTGCAAATTTTTATCTAGAGAAGATCATAAAACGTCCCCTTAGGGACTTTTAGGGGACAATTTTTGCACGTCCCCTAAAAAAGTGTTGCCAGAAACAACAAATGGTATAGTGTAAATATAATAAGATTTGAAAATAAAACAAATATTGAGTTTAGGGGCTGTTTTGAGATTTTAGAGACTTTTGGGGGAGAAAGAGAAATAAGATAAGATAATTGGAGGAGGTATAAATAGGGAAACCTAGTTTAGAAAAACATAACGTACGTACGATCAGTTTTAGAAAAAGGGAGAAAAAGCCAAGAGAAGAGGGAGAAGACCTAGAGGCTGCGATTTTCTTGTTCTAAGGTAAGGGTGAGACTAACTTTGCAATTTTATTAAGTCTATGAATCAATGGTTACATTTGACATGAATTAGGATGAGTTTAAGAAGAATCGGAAATTAAGTCAAATTGATAGAATCGGAAATCGGTGAAAAGTTGTTAGATTAATGTAGAAACTGTTCATAGACCTTAGAAAATGTGTAGGATGAATTCTGGAATCAATGTTAGGCTTAAAACCATGAGAAAAGATGAATTTTCGTGAAAACTGCACTTCTGCCCGAGCCTACATTCATCGCTCGCCCTCACGAACGATGATCCTCGCCTCGCGAGTGATGAAGTTCATCGCTCGCCTCGCAAACCATCTTCCCTCGCCTCTCGAGTTGCACGTCGCAGCTCGCCATAGCGAACAGATGAACTCGCCTAGCGTGCTAGACCAGAGAGCATGCAAGATTTCGTATTTTTGACTTTTGAGTTGAACCTTAGATGCTTTTGAGTGCCTGAACATGTCTAATAATGATTAGGACAGAATGTAGAATGAGATTGAACCTGAAAAGACTTAGAATGAAAATTTAGAGAACCTGACCGAACTCGCCATGGCGAGCAGAGGCTCTCGCCTCGCGAGCGTTATATATCCGCTGCGTAGTTGTCTGAATTTTATGCATGTTATATTCTTGTGAACTTTTGGAGACGTGACGTCTATTTCTTGAATAAATGCTTTATTCGCGTGTTTTATCGCTAATAGAAATAGGACGTTACATAAATCAATTATACAGGTTCCTTCCACAAACCGGAAGTAGTCATGTACCCCTTGCACTTCCAAGGAGAGTTCACTAAAATGTAATATCTTACAACTGCTCACTACTAAAACTAGCAAGAGACTTCTAATTCTCAAGCACAACTGCAAGAGACTTCTAAATTCAAACAGAATTACAAAGAAAATTGTTTGAGGTTGAACAGTTGATATACAATCAGTGGTGTTCACAATACAAATCAGATACAAACTCTTAAGACTTTATAATTTCTAAGATATGATCTTTGATAAGAAATTCTAAGTGAACTTTTGATGTAGAACAATTTCAACAAAGTTTTGGCGCTTTCAAATGTTTGTGGAGTCTTGTCATTCTCTAAGTCTTCACTCCTTTATATAGAGGTGTGAAAGAGACGTTGTGAATTGCCAGCACATCAAAATAGAGTAATTTGAAGCTTTGATCAATCACCAATGATCTTTTGCCTAATATGGTTATTGTCTTATGAAGGATCGATTTCAAATCCATTCCCAGTATGTAGGAACATTGTTGCAGGCAGAGCTGTTATCCTTGTCTTGTAGCAGAGACACAAACTGAGTAGCCGAGATAGTGGTTGTACACTTCGTACAATTGTACTATGTCAACGCTCTTCAAAGAACAAGCATCCAATGGCTTCAAATCCTTTCAAAATAGTCGTTGCTTCACTTTTCCAGTCTTCTGCAATTCTTGGACGAGATTAAATCCATTGAACATCCTTTGAAGCTTTAAGTCTTGCATCTTCTGATGAACTTTAGCTTCTGGTGATCTTGCTTCTTATGAGATGCTTCTAATGAACTTGCATCTGATGACGTCATCACATCAGGAGCACTTTTGTCTTCAAGAGCATTTCTCTTCAGACGCCTTAAGCTTCATTTTTGTTGATTCCTTTGCTCTCTTTTGTTCTTCCAGAACCTAATAATGATGTCAAATTTTTGTCTATGGTCCTGTACACTTGAACAAATATTAGCATATCCAATTGATTTAATAAATTGTTATCATCTAAACTCTTAAAGGGTAATGTTAAACACATTTTGTTCCAACAGGTTGTGTAAGTTATTTTTTGTTGGCAACCTGTCTCGAAGCAAAACGCCACACTAAAATAGACAACTTCAGCAGCACTTGAGAATGCCAAATGAGATTCTCTTAAGCATCCAAAACATGGGGTATCTGAGAAGTTAGTAACTGGTAGCCTGAACGAAATGAGTAGCTCCCTACAAGGTCAGGGTGCCACATGTAACGCCCTAATTGTTATTTAATTATTTTTAGTTGATTTAAAGTCTTTTATATGATTTTAAATGATTTATGTTGATTTTGTGGTGTGGTGTATTTTATTAAATGGTTATTTTCATTATTTAATAGAATAAGTGGAGAAATAGAATTATTTTGGAGTGTGGGAGTTAATTAGGATTTAATAAAAATTAAGGGAGTTTAATGAAATAAAGGGGGAGTTATAGTTTTAGGAGTGAGGAAAAGAAAAGGTCAGAAGCAGTTTTATGTGAAACAAGTTTTGGGAGAGAAAACCAAGAACAAGGGGGAGAGAAGAACAAGTATAGTCAGAGAATCCGGTCGTTGTGCGTTTCTTCTAAAACTAAGGTAAGGGTGAGACTATCTCTCGATAATCATAATCTATAATTTCTGAAAATTGACCTAATTGCATAGTTTTGGAAGATAAATTGAGGGTTAGGGTTTGATGATGATTCTGAAGGGAAATGGTTAATGATCATGTTAATTCTCTTGTAATATAATGTTCAGAATGAAAACTTAATCTTTGTTGTTGCTGTGATCATAATTTGATTGAAAATTATGAGTGATTGGATGAATTGATGAATTTGTGTATGATGGTGGAATGATCTGTAATTGTTGTTGTTGATGCATGTTTTATGTTCTTTTAGATGCCTAATTGTATAATGAACCTATAAACAATCTTTGGAAACATGTTTGGGCATTGGGAGATCAAAATTGGGAGTTTTGGGGTGAAAAATGGTTTAAACCCGTGAAAAATTATGCAGAAACGATGAATGTTCGCTTAAGCGAGACGGAAGCGAGCTGAAAGCGAACAGCTACTGTAAGTAGTTCGCTTAAGCGAAGAACCGTTCACTTAAGCGAAATGCCTTTTGACAGCATTCCTTATTTCGCGTTCTTGTGTCTTTTTCACACATTTCTGTTTTGAATTGGACTTTGGTGTAAACATGAAAGTTTTAGATAATTTTGTTAGCTTTATAATGGCTTTGGTTTGACTTGAAAATGACTTTTAGTTTTTGAGTTATGATGGAAATACTCCAAGTAGGTCTTAGTGAAATCTTATGAAAATTCAGCATAACCGTTTCTAAGTTAATCCAAAACTTAGGGAATAATTCCAAACCTCGAAACTAGAAGTATTATGAGTTCAATTAAGGTGTTTAAGAGTATTTAACCTAATGTTGGGTAATGTTGGTTAATGTTGGGTAATGTTGGTTAATGTGAAATATATTTGTTACGTGGATTATATAAGATGTTTAAGTTGATGTTGATTACCATTTGATATTGTTTTATCTTAAGAATGTTTGAGTGCTGCCATGTTGCCGTTTATTATTGATTATATGTGACTGCATTGTTTACCAAGAGCATGATTGCTTACTGAATTGATGTATTATGATATGGTGGGTGAATATATATGTTGTTGTGAATGTGTTGATGGATCTTGCTATTAAGAGTCGTTGTGTCATAGTTGACTAAGAGGTGGAGTATGTCATAATTAATTATGTACATTTGTTTTTGTCGTTGCTGTTGTTGAGTTGTATGTAGATATACACAAGTGGAGTCATAAGTCATATATACATATATGCATTGTCGAGTTGTATGTAGATATACACAAGTGGAGTCAGTTGCATAAGCATAAAAGCGGTGAGGGCCTCGGTCCTGGAACGCCTTGTCGTTCAAAGCGGTGGAACACTATGTTGTTCAAAGCGGTGTTAGCGGTGAGGACTTATGTCCTGATAAAAGAATGTTTTAACCATTCTATAGCGGTGAGGGCTCCGGCCCTGATATGGTACCACATGCATAGTTGCATTTGTTGAGGAGTCTTAGTGGAGTTGTCATGTCTTGCATGAGTCTTAGCGGTGGTGTCGAGTTGTTGCATGAGTCGTTGTTGTTGATTTTAATTACCATTTGTTGTTGATGTTGTTAATGATGATATACTTATATATTGATGAGTTATTATTATGACAGGGTGTTAGATTTAATTGATGAATTAGATATCTATTATTGATGATATTGTTGATTATGAAATATATACATATATTGGATAATTGTAGTTGCCGTTGTTCTTGAGAGAGTTGTTGTCGTTGTTGTTGAATCTTGTTGTTGTTGTCGTTGTTGGTTGAATTAGCAAGTGTTACTAAAGTTAAAAAAGTAAGAACATTATTGTTGAATATATGTTGTTGTTTATATTATTATGATATTGATTACGATGTTATGATGACTGTTTATGGTGTTGAATATGAGGTTGTTAGGATGTTACATGATGATGATTATGAATGTTGTGATGATGATTATGTGATGTTATCTATGAGTTGTTAAATGTACTTGATGGTGGTTATGTTAAGTTGATAAGTTGTCTTTTATTCATGAATTGCTAATGGAATGTTCGATGAATAATTATTATTATGAAATGATGATGTTACGTATAGTTGCTAAGTTGTTCTCTATTCACGAGTTGTTAATAATGTGCTTGGTGGAGAATGTTAATACGAATTAATGATGTTGTTATGTTGTATATGAATTATGAATATGATGTTGTTACGTTGTTTATGTCATTGATTATGAAGTTGTCATGTTGTATACGAATTATGAGTATGATGTTATATGATTATGATTAAGATGTTGATTATGATGTTAAATGATGCTGTTATGATGTTGTTTATGATATCGAGTTATGACTGTTGATATGATGAGTACATGATATGGTTTAGGAGTCGTTAAAAGAATTCTTATTACTAATTGATGGAGTTTAAGTTGTTAGATGCATTGATGAATTATATATTATTATTATTGATTGTGAATCTCACCCCTTCTGCTTGAAAATGTTGCCCTTCGTATGGTAACTTGCAGGTAATAAAGTTTAGTAGGAGTGGTGGCTCAAGTATCTTAGGGCTCTGATACGTAACGGGATGGGAAATTGTTGCTAAGTTTATCATTCCTTTATGTATCAATTTTGGAAAATGTTGTTGTAGCTTTTATTGTTGTTGAATTAATTCCGCTGCAAAGTTTTAATTATTACGTTGTTGAAATTTGAAGGATAATTTTTTAATTATTCCATTTGTGATTTTTAAGAAAAGAAGTGTAACATTCCATTTAAGGTGTTTTACTCTGATTGATTTATGAAATTTTTATGTTGGGAAAACGGGGTGTTACACCACTTCCAATTAGCTGAAACATTAGGCTGCAAAATCACGTTAGAAAGTAAAATCCTATACTCAACTAGCAACTCCTCCTCCTACGCCCACAACCTCCTCCTCCAGTGCCAAGCATCAGCCCTTCCTCCCACCCTAGAGAGAACATAAAAGCAACTGAAATCAACTTGTTCTCCGCTAAATTAAACAACCTAGTGAACCGCTGACACAAGGGGACACCTCATAACCACCGGTCATGTAACACCCCGTTTTCCCTACATTAAATTTTTTGCATAAATCAGAGTAAAGCAACTAAACAAGATGCTACACTTCTTTCAAATTTGAATATAGTAAAATTACTAATTATCTCAATCATCAAATTAAATCTTATTGCAGCGGAAATTATTTCAACGTTTAAAACAACCTTGGCACCAAGGCCTCTACATGAAATCCCTTAAAGTTATTCCAACATGTTCATAAAACTTCATAAAATAATAGGTAAGGAACGGAAAGCAATAACAAAATTCTCATCCCGTTACGTATCAGAGCACCTAAGACACACGTGAGAGAATCCACTCACGACCGCAACTATTCTTGATTACCTGCAAGTTACCCAATTGTGAGGGCAACATTTCCAAGCAGAATGGGTGAGATTTCACATTCAATAATAATAAGCAAATAATTCATCAAAAGCATTTAACAACTTAAACTTCATCAATTAATAACCTTAACTCTTCTTATAATACTTCATTAATAACTCAACCAACTTATAATCATCATTAACTTCATATTCATAACATTATATACAACAGCATATAACACTTAATAATCAGATCATAAACATCATCATATAACGACATAATCTTCACATCATAAACATCATCTTATAACAACATAGACAACACATCATAAACATCATCTTATAACAACATACACAACACATCATAAACATCATCTTATAACAACATAAACAACACATCATATGCATCATCTTATAACAACATAAACAACACATCATAAACAACATCATAACATCATAATCAATATCATAAACAACATCATAAGCAACATAACAAAATCATAATCAATATCATAAACAACATCATATAATCTTCATAAGCACTACGTGGATAGAAGAAAACTCAACAACTTAACAACTCATGGAATGACAACTCATCAACAACTTAACAACTCATGGATGACAACTCATCAACAACGACTTTGACTCGACAATGCAACTTCGACTTCTTAATCATGCATGTGGTACCAATCCAGGGCATCAAGCCCCCAACATATTGAGCATAAATACACTCCCAGGGAATCAAGCCCTAAACTTAAAGAGAAAAAGCTCACAGGGCATCAAGCCCTCAACGTATTGAGCATAAATAAACTCCCAGGGCATCAAGCCCTCAACTTAAAGAGCAAAAGCTCACAGGGCATCAAACCCTCAACATAAATGAGTATGCATGGACTCAACAACTAATGCAACGACAACCAACAACTTCAACGACATCGACAACAACTTACAACTTTAACGACATTGACAACAACTTACAACTTTAACAACTTGACCAACATATGCAACTTAATGATTTAATAATCAATACAGCAGATACAGCAACATACAACAACTTCACAACATAGCATCATTAATAATAACAACTTGAATGGTATAACAACATTATTTTCTATATCATACTTTTTCCACATAAATATATGTAACTCAAATTATTCAACAACAACATTCACATAATATATGTATTTCAAATTATTCAACAAAGATATTCACGTCAAACCAAATTAGATCTATCACAACATAGGTTAAATACTCTTAAACATTCTAATTGAACTCATAGTACTTCTAGTTTTGAGGTTTGGAATTATTCCATAAGTTTTGGATTAACTTAGAAACAGTTATTCTGAATTTTCATAAGATTTCACTAAGACCTCCTTGGAGTATTTTCATCATATCTCAAGAACCAAAAATCATTTTCACGTCAACCCAAAGCCACCGGAAAGCTAACTCAATTATCTACAACTTTCATGTTTACACCAAAGGCCAATTCAAAAAAGAAACATGTAAAAAAGATGCAAGAACATAAAACAGGATGTGCTGTCAGAGAGCAACTCGGGAAAAACCCACTTTTCACCCCAAAATCTCAATTTTAACTTCCCTATGCCCAAATTTGATCCAAAAACTTTTCTAACCATTTCTATACATTTTAAGGCACTCAAAACCATATAAAACATTTCACTAAAAATAACCCATGATCTGAACATCAATTCTACACGAATTCAACGGATTTTCTACTCTATTAACAACCAATTACAACTTCAAAACCTAATTCTCAAATTCCCATAACTACAACCTACAACATGCTAAACTCAATTTCAGAATTATACAACTTAGAATTAGAGAAAATTAGTCCCACCCTTACCTTAGATTGATTGACGAAGGACTCTACCGCTTTCTCTCCTCTTACTCTTCTCTTCTCTTGGTTTTCGCCCTTTTTCTCCAAAAACAGTTTTCACGTAATCCTTATTTTCTAATTCTAACTCTACCCTTTTATATAACTCTTTAACCTACTTATTTTCTCTTATTTCCAAATCTGCCCTCAAAGTCTTAATATTCTATCCATATATATATATATATATATATATATATATATATATATATATATATATATATATAATATAAAATATTTGTATAACAAATATATTTCTACACCAGATAACATATATATTTCTACACCAAATAACAAATATATTTCTACACCAAATAACATAATATTTTATACTAATATTTACCAACATATAACATAACAAAATATCAGTCATCAAAATAAATCGACTAAATTATAAAAAGACATCTAAACTCAATTAAAGTAAATAAATAATAAAATAGGGCGTTACAGGTCATGCCAAAACAAAGTTGCTGCCCCATCCCCAACCCCATCCCTAATCCTAGCCACCTCCCGTGTAACACCCCGTTCCCAATAATCAATTAATTAATAAATAATCGTACATCAGAGTATTCCCCAAACGGGCATGTCACACAACTAATTCAAAATTTCTTAAACAGAATACAAAAATCTATTTAATTAAACATCCTTCAAAATCATCATTTAACTTGCAGCGGAATATTTTCAACTTTAATTAACAACAACATCCAATATAAGTAATCTCCAATAAATATCCATGGCATAAAAGCCTCAACAAGGAAAATCCAACATCATTAGGGCTACAACATCAATATTCAAAATTTGATACATAGGAAAGAAGTTAAGCAATAAAATCTCATCCCACGTATCAGAGCCCTAGACACCTTGAGCCACCACCTACTACTCAGGATCACCTGCAAGTTACCCATAGGAAGGGCAACATTTTCAAGCAGAAGGGGTGAGATTCACAACAATAATATAGATAATAACTTCATCAATTTGAATCTAACACCCTATCATAATATTAATTCATCAACATGTATAAATATCATCATCATGAAATCAATTCATCATCATGTATGTATAAAGATTACTTCATTACATATTAATTCATCAACATGTATAAATATCATCATCATGAAATCAATTCATCATCATGTATGTATAAAGATTACTTCATTACACAGCATCATCAATATCAATATGGCAATTACAATCCAACAACACCGACTCATGCAAATGACATGACAACACCGCTAAGACAACACCCTACACTCCTCAACAATTACAAATATGCATGTGGTACCATGTTCAGGGCCGAAGCCCTCACCGCTAATCGAATGGTTAAAGCATTCTTTTTCAGGACATGAGTCATCACCGCTAAACACCTCTTTGAACAACAAAGTGTTCCACCGCTTTGAACGATAAGGCGTTCCAGAGCCGAAGCCCTCCCGCTTTTATGCTTATGCAACTAACCCACTTGTGTATATCTACATACAACTCAACCATACATATATGCACATATGACTTACAACTCCTCAATGCAACGACATGTATGACTTAATTAAATAAAGCATACCTCTCAGTCAACAACAATTCATTATAATCAATTCAACAATTTCATATAATTTATTTGAGTATGATTATACATAAATCATCTATCAACAGTTAATCATGTTCTTGGTAAATAATATAGTCATATATAATCATTAGCACAACCAAAATAATCAACCAAACAATGCGTACAACTGAGTATACAAAATTTAAAATTATGGTTCAATTCTAGGCATTTTCGCCAGGCGAACTACTATTCTCGCCAGGCGAAATTCAACAAAAAGGCTCCTCGCCATGGCGAGCAGAAGGCGAAAAGCTACTGGGTACTTTCGCCAGGGCGAGCAAAAGGCGAAGGGATGGCGAACTAAGGCAGTGTTCTCGGGAAACTTTGTAACGTCCTAGTCGTTAATTTAATTATTTTGGATTTATGTGGAGTATTTTTATGATTTTAAAATAATAATTGTGGATTTTATGGTGTGTTAGATTGTATTATATAGTTTATTTTAATAATAATTGGAATAAGTGAGAATTAGTATTAAATTGGAGTTTTGGGGGTTATGTTAGAATTTAATAGAATTAAGGGGGGAGTAAATAGAATAAAGAGAAGTTAAGAAAGAAAGAAAAAGTCAGAAAACGTTTTTACGTGTATCTGTCAGTTTTTGGAGAAAAGGAGAGAAGAGCAAGGAGAGCCAAGTCTGTCAATTGCTGTGCTTATTTTTCTGCAATTCTAAGGTAAGGGTGAGGTTTACCGCAATTGTATATGTTCTGAATTCTGATTTTGTTTTTAACAGGTTTATGAGAGAATTGGGAGAAGTTAGGTTGTGTTAAATTAATGGGTTTTGAGAGTAGGGATTGTTATATTGATGTTAGAAATGGGTTCTGAGTGCATATAACCTTTCATTGCATATCTGTAAACTGATTTGGGGAGTGAATTGGAGGAAAATGGGATTTTTGGGAAAAAACCTGCATTCTGCCCGTACAGAAGTTCATCGCTCGCCTCGCGAGTAGCCTTTGCTCGCCAAGGCGAGTGAGCAACTTCATGTCTCGCCTCGCGAGTGAGACAACTCGCCATGGCGAGTACCTATGAGGAAAACTGGATTTTTAAAGTGGTGTTATAAGTCGTATTTTGGGTAGTTTAATGTACCTAACTGATTTTAGAGCGGACTGGAGCAAGTTTTAGATTAAAAAGATGAATAGGGAGCTTAGAATTGATAATTTAGTGAGAAAAATGTCAAAACTCCCGAGAGCACCATATTTTCGTTCGCCTCGAGTTCGCCTCGAACTCGCCATGGCGAGTGTCCTGTTTTCTGAGCTCGCCATAGCGAGCAGATGTGCTCGCGAGGCGAGTTGCCCAATATTTGTTTGATTGATTCTGTTGTTGATGGTTGATTTATCTTGATGATTAAGCATGGCTTTTATAATGGTGTATTTTTCTGGATGTTTTAAATTGGTTATAATGAATTGATACTGGCTGGATGTATGCTTTTATTTAATTAAGTCATACATGAATGTTGTAATTTGGAGTGGTGAGTCATATACATATATATGCATAGGTTGGGTTGTATGTCTGTAGATATACACAAGTGGGTTAGTTGCATAAGCATAAAAGTGGGAGAGCTTTGGCTTTGGAACGCCTTGTCGTTCAAAGTGGTGGAGCACTAGTTGCTCAAAGTGGTGTTAGTGGTGAGGACTTATGTTCTGAAAATGAATGCTTTAACAATTCTACAGCGGTGATGGCTACGGTCCTGATTATGGTACCACATGCATGGGTGTTGTTAGAGGAGTCTTAGTGGAGTGGTGATGAGTGGCATGTGTCGTTGAGTTGGTTTTTAATTACCATTGTTGATGACATTGAAAATGATGATATTTATATATTGTTGATGAATTATTATGATAGGGTGTTAGATTCAATTGATGCATTCATTATCTATATTATTGTTGTGAATCTCACCCATTCTGCTTGAAAATGTTGCCCTTCCTATGGGTAACTTGCAGGTGATCCTGAGTAGTTGTTGGTGGCTCAAAGTGTCTAGGGCTCTGATACGTACGGGATGGGATTTATTTATTGGTAGAAACGATGCTGCTATTGCTGCTGCATTTGAGGCTGTAGATCAAGCTGTTCAACAGCAACCGCAAGCTGGAGCTGGTAATGGAGAAGTGAGGATGCTGGAGACCTTTTTGACGAATCATCCCCCAGCATTCAAGGGAAGATATGATCCCGATGGTGCTCAGAAGTGGCTTAAGGAAGTGGAGAGGATTTTCAGGGTCATGCAGTGCTCTGAAGTGCAAAAGGTGCGGTTCGGGACGCACATGTTGGCTGAGGAGGCAGATGACTGGTGGATAAGTTTGCTACCTGTGTTGGAACAGGATGGAGCTGCAGTGACCTGGGCGGTGTTCAGGAGAGAATTTCTGAACAGGTACTTTCCAGAATATGTCCGAGGTAGGAAAGAGATTGAATTTCTGGAGCTGAAGCAGGGTGACATGTCTGTTGTTGAGTATGCTGCAAAGTTTGTGGAACTTGCAAAGTTCTACCCTCACTATACCGCGGAGACAGCTGAATTCTCCAAATGTATAAAGTTTGAGAATGGCTTGAGAGCTGACATCAAGAGAGCCATAGGGTAGCAACAGATTAGAATCTTCTCTGATTTGGTAAATCGTTGCAGGATCTATGAGGAGGACACAAAAGCTCATTATAAGGTGATGAGTGAGCGAAGAGGTAAGGGACAGCAGAGTCGTCCTAAACCGTACAGTGCCCCTGCTGACAAGGGAAAACAAAGACTGAATGATGAGAGGAGGCCGAATAGGAGAGATGCTCCTGCTGAGATAGTTTGTTATAAGTGTGGCGAGAAAGGCCACAAGAGTAATGTTTGTACCAAGGATGAGAAGAAGTGCTTTAGGTGTGATCAAAAGGGTCACACATTAGCGGATTACATGCGTGGTGATGTTGTATGTTACAATTGCAACGAAGAGGGCCATATCAGTACTCAGTGTACACAGCCGAAGAAGGTTAGAACTGGTGGGAAAATGTTTGCTTTGACTGGTACGCAGACTACTAATGAGGATCGTCTTATCAGAGGTACTTGTTTCTTTAATAGTACTCCTTTAATTGCTATTATAGACATTGGTGCTACTTATTGTTTCATTGCTTTAGAAAGTGCATATAAGTTGGGTTTGATTGTATCTGATATGAAAGGAGAAATGGTTGTTGAAACTCCAGCCAAGGGTTCAGTAACTACTTCTCTTGTCTGTTTAAGGTGTCTGTTGCCTATGTTTGGTAGAGATTTTGTGGTCGACTTAGTGTGTCTACCGTTGACGGGTATGGATGTTATTTTTGGAATAAATTGGTTAGAGTATAATCAAGTTCATATCAACTGCTTTAGTAAGACGGTGCATTTTTCTTCTGCTGAAGAAGAAGGTGAAGTTGAGTTCTTGTCACGAAACAGATGAAACAGCTAGAATGTGATGGGATTCTGATGTACTCTTTAATAGCATACTTGTCGTTAGAAAATCAAGTTGTGATTGACAGGTTACCAGTGGTGAATGAATTTCCTGAAGTATTTCCGGATGAGATTCCAGATGTGCCACCAGAGAGGGAGGTTGAGTTCTCCATCGACCTTGTCCCAGGAACGAAGCCGGTGTCGATGGCAACTTATTGTATGTCAGCATCTGAGTTAGCTGAATTGAAGAAACAGTTGGAAGACTTGCTTGATAAGAAGTTTGTTAGACCCAGTGTTTCACCGTGGGGAGCGCCTGTGTTGTTGGTAAAGAAGAAGGATGGTAGCATGAGGTTGTGCATTGATTATCGTCAGTTGAACAAAGTTACGATAAAGAACAGGTATCCACATCCGAGGATTGATGACTTGATGGACCAATTGGTGGGTGCAAAAGTTTTTAGTAAGATCGACTTGAGGTCAGGTTACCATCAAATTAAGGTGAAGGATGAAGATATGCAGAAGACGGCCTTTAGAACACGATATGGTCATTACGAATACAAAGTGATGCCTTTCGGTGTTACTAACGCGCCAGGTGTGTTCTGATGAGTCATTTATTGACTATTTTTATATGCTTTTTAGTTTAGTTTTAATTAGATTTTATTTTATTTTATATTAGCATTATTTCCTTTTTAGGATAGTTTACTTCAAATTGCATTTTATTTTATTTCAGGAATGAATATTGGATGGGTTGAGTCTTGGAGCAAAAGAAAGGGACTTGGAGCCGATTGGATGCAAAAATATGAAGATTGAGAGACAAAAATATGTCTCCCCACAGTCAGAAGCTTAGCACGGCCCGTGCTAGCCTTGGCACGGCCGTGCCACCATCCAGAGTGCCTTTTGCTGCTTTTGCTTAGATTTTAAGCTACTCTATTTTTAGCCCAAATGTAATAGCTTAGATTTTAAGTCGAATGAATGCTATAAATAGAGTAGCCATCCATCAAAAATATTCATCTTTACATGGAATACAATAAGTGACAATTGCTTTTCTAATTAAAGTTCTTTCCTTTTCCTTTATTTTCTTGTCATTTACTTTTATGCTTTCTCTCTTCTCTCCCATGTCTACGATGAACATGACTGAGTAGACTTCTCCTTGTCTTGGGATTGTTGGATAAGTCTAAATGACATAAACCTAATCAAGCCAAGTGATGAGATAAAACCGCAAGTGCACGGTCTTACCGAAGTAGTATAAAAGAGTATCGTTCCGACAGAGAGTAGTTCAATTTAATTAACTTTAGAGATGATTAGAAGAGAGAAGAGAATTGTAAGTAGGGGGTTTTTAAACGGTTAAAAAGCAATATAATAAAAGAGCCTTGGGATCGTTGGTTTCATCTAAATAACAAGTCCTTCTCAAACCAAAACCATAAGCTTATAATGTTATGTTAGACCTAATTTCTCAAGACAGTTTCTCTTAAGTTCCTCTAGCAACCAAGCCTATTTCGCTGACTTGATTACTATTGGATTTTGGTTCCTCTAACAACCAGGCCTATTTCGCTGACTTGATTGTTATTAGTTCCCTTGAAGATCGAAACTATATGTCTCAAAGATTGCAAAGCCTATTTCGCTGACTTTGCAATCCTTGTCTGAATTCACTTGTTCGAATATCAAAGCTCCACTTTCGTTTTATGAATTTATATTTGGAATAATGGACTAACAATTATCAAACCCTCCACTTTCGTTTCCACGGTTTGATAATGGTTGATCCATGTTAAGACGGTGAATTCAGATAAGAAATTAGGGTTACATAAGATTAAGGCTTAGGGCTTGGTTTGATTAGGATTATGTCATTTAGACTTATCCAACAATCCCAAGACAAGAAGAAGTCTACTCACTCATGTTCATCGTAGACATGGGGGAGAAGAGAGAAAGCATGAAAGTAAAAGACAGGAAAATAAAGGAAAGGAAAAGAACTTTATTTAGAAAAGCAATTGTCACTTATTGTATTCCAAGTAAAGATGAATATTTGTGATGGCTAGCTACTCTATTTATAGTACACAATTGACTTAAAATCTAAGCAAGTATATTCCAAGAATATTCCTAGGTAGATTGTGCGCCAAAATAGAATAGCTTGGAGTCCAAGCAAAAGCAGCAAAAGCAACCAAAATAGAATAGTGTGAAGTCCAACCCTTTTCTTGCTCCTGTATAAGATAGGCATTATGAGGAAACATGGTCTAATCCTAGCACTAAACTAACCAAGAAAGATTCCTTCTACAATTCATATAAGAGAGATGGGAGTATTTGAGAATCTTTGTTCTTTGCCATATGCACATTTTAAGTTCTTTATTTAAGGAACAACATTTTCACGTAGGAGGTCGGAGGGCCTACCCCCTTCCCCAATCTAGATTCAATGGTATCCCTTAAAACATCGTCTTCACGTAGGAAGTCGGAGGGCCTACCTCCTTCCCCAATCTAGTTTCAACGATGCTTTTTTAAAGTTTTTTTTTTTTCTCAAGATAACAATCACCTTCACGTAGGAAGTCGGAGGGCCTACCTCCTTCCCCAATCTAGATTCAGTGATGAGATCTTGGAATTTATTTGGCTTTTTGGCTTTTTATGATCTCCCTTATACTCACTTATACTACTGGCGCTTTGAGAGTCTTTAAAGGTTAATGCACCACTAAGATTAGAACGCGTTTCCTTAAAATACCTATTCATACATTTACTCAAGGGAAGCAACTTTGTGTTTTTCTCATTGGAGAATTTTATTCACTTTAAAACAAGATGTGGTTATATCAAGAAGACTTAAAACACAAGAGTTTGCTTTTATGTACAAGAATCAACAAAATAAGAGGAAACAATGAAAATTTTTGTGTCATGATGTTTTCAATAAAAATTAGCTACTTAACCATGCCTTTTACAATAAAACAAAACAAAAGAATAAAGTTCAAGGGAGTTTGGAAACACTACGACTAAAGACACTTTATTAGGCTCCCCCCACACTTAGGAGAAGCATTGTCCTCAATGATTCAAGATAAAAGAAAAATAAAAGAGGAGGAGAGGTAGAAGAGTGAGATAGAGATGGAAGAGATAAGGTGAAAAAGAGGAAGAGGAAAGCTCACATTTTTATTGAGCTCCATAGGGAGGGCCCTGAAGGTGTAAGTGTTGCATCATGTTCCGAAGCATTTGGTTATTTTCTTCGGATATGCGGTTGCCCCTTAGGACATCATTTCTTAGCCCAGATAATTCAACACCTTGCCTTTGTTGCTCGGTGCTTATCCTTTGTACCTCGGTTTGCATCCATGCCCATCTTTCATTGTTGTCGTTATGGTCATGGGGCTCTTCTTCATGGTGCATGTGGGCACCTTCTTCGTCACCTTGATTATGCTCTTCATGTACCTGTAATCCATCACCAGCATACAACAAATTTTCCTCCACCTCGGGGTTAGTCCGAGATGGGTTAGGAAGTAGAAACAAAAGTGGTATGCGAAGTTGAAGTGCATAAGTCATGGGTGGGTGAATCTTAATGAAGTTCATAGCAACAAGGGTTTCAATATTAAGTCTATTGTTGCCCTCAATTGGATTTATCCCATCTTCCTCACCTACTCCAAACTTTCTAGCGATGAAGGTAATGATACCACCGACTACTATCTCAGCTCTATTGTCAGGTCTAGCTCCTATGGAGGAAAGGTAGTCAAGTAGGTAGAAACAAGTATTAACGGCATTGTTATTAAGCATTGCCCAAAGCATAAAAAGTTCATCCGTCCTAGTTGTTCCTACTTCTTTTCTACCCCAAATGGTACAAGCCATGACTCTCTGGAGGTATCTAAGCACGGGGTTGTGAATGTTACTAGCCTTGTTGGTGCGGGGGTTATATTGTCTTAGCCCGGTAATGCGTTTCCAAAAGAGAGCGGGGTTATAGTGTTCCGACTTTAAATTTGGATTCCAAGAGTCATGGATGAACCCCGCATTTGCAAAGTCCATCTCTAAGCAGAAATTTTCAAGAGACATCTCATAATCCATATTCAAAAGTCGGAAGGAGACTCTATGATCGGGGTTGTCAAAATTCACCTTATCCTTCGTAAATTCAATAGAACTTAAGAATTCATAAGTGAAATTTTCGAAGCCCTTCATAAGTCTAAGCATATCAACCCATCCTAAATTTCCTAGTAAGCTGAACACATTATCCCTTAGTCCTAGCACACTCAAATTATAAGGATCTGGATATCGACAAGGATGCAAAGGTTTAGAGATAAGAATTTTATACCTGTCCTTTTGCTTGGTGTCCTTGAAGATTATGCCATGATTCTTGGCTTGAGTCTTCTTCTTTTGTTGTGGTCCTCCGGAAGAGCTTGGTCCACCTTTCATAGATGCCATTTATCCGGAACCTTGGTTGACCGTTTGTGTTTTGGGTGAGGGTTGGGTTTTGGGAAATGTGTTGAGTAGAAAAGGTTGGTTGGGTGAGGGGGTTGGGGTTTGAGTAAGTGTTAGGAGTTGGATTGGGTGAATTGATGAAGAATTTGTGGGTTTTTAGGTAGGTGAATGGGGGCTACGAATTTGATGATATTTGGGAGGGATGGAGGAAAGTTGTTTTGGATTGATGGGTTATGATTGAAATGGGTTTGTGATTGATTGGGTGAAGAAATTATGTGAAATGGTGAGGTTTTGGGGGATATATGGAAGCTTTGAAATTCTATGGTTATGGAGGTTTTGGAGAGAAGTTGAAATGGAGAGAGAGTTTGTGGTGGAGAATGAGGGAAGAAGAAGATGAAAAGGTGGGTTTATCCTTACCTGTAGTCGGGCACGGCCGTGCCAACCTTAGCACGGGCCGTGCCAACTTTCTGGATTTAAGCTGGCATTTGGATGGTTATGGTCTGGCACGGCCGTGCCAGAGTGAGCACGGGCCGTGCCAAGGTTCTAGACAGTGGCCTCAAAATTTTTCTCGTTTTGCTTGAATCACCTTCGGACAATTACCTACAGAATAACTTAAAAACAAAAACGAAAGCAGTTAAATACGTGGGTTGCCTCCCACGAAGCGCTTCTTTATAGTCATTAGCTTGACGTTATATGAAAGTGTCCTTAGAATGGATCAAAGAGGTCATGTTGTGTAGATGGCGCTAATAAGCGTTCTTTCACTTTATGACCTTTAATCATATTACAAGAGTAGAGGGCGGGACCTTTCATATAATTATCCAACTCAAATCCTATCAACTCATCACTCAGTTGAAAAACAATCCTACCGTTTTGAACATCTACTATAGCACCCGCGGTGGCGAGAAAGGGTCGTCCTAAGATTATAGGGCACGCATTGTCCTCATCTATGTCAAGCACCATGAAATCAGTTGGGATTTCCATCCCTTCTATTTTAACGGGGATGTCCTCGACATATCCGACAGGTTGTATATCAGAACGATCGGCTAACTTCAATGTTATGTCGGTAGGTTTTAGCTTGCCCAACCCCAGCCTTGTAAAGAGGGGTAGGGGCAACAGACTAACACTAGCTCCTAAGTCACACTAGGCATGGTTTAAGGTTTCATTCCCTATCATACAAGGGATGGCAAAACTTCCGGGATCTCTAAGCTTAGTAGGTGGCTTCTTGATGATTGTACTAGTGTCTCTTGTCAAAGCTATTGTTTCATTATGATCTATAGCCTTTTTCTTTGAAAAAATTTCTTTTAAAAGCTTGGCGTATAGAGGCATACGAGACAAGGCTTCAACATAGGGGATTTTAACGCAAATCTTTCGAATTATGTTAAAGAGTTTAGTGAATTGAGCCTCCGAGTTGAGCTTAGTAGGCCTTAAAGGTGTTGGGGCTTTGTTCTTATCAAGCGGTTTCTCACTTTTTATCACACCATTCTTACCTAGACACCTGACACTCTCCTTCTTGACATTTTTAGCCTTAGTAACAGTCTCTTCTATCTTACTACCCCCCAGAAAAATAGCGTTGACATGGGCTTTGGGGTTTGTTTCAGGTTGACCGGGAAAGACTCCCGGTGTTTGAGAAGAGGTGGCCACTTGCTGGGCCACTTGGGAGATTTGGGTCTCAAGCATTTTGGTGTGTGTGGCGATGGAATCAACCTTGGTATTGAGCTTGGAGAGAGAGTCGTTCAGAGATCCTGTTTGGTTTTTTAACTCCTGAAGTTGTTTATTTTGATTCATCATGCAATTTTCCAACAGTATTTCCAAACTAGATTTCTGAGCTACTCTCTGGTTGTTTGTATAGCCAGGTGGTGTTGTTTGCCCATAGGAACCTTGAGGATTTTTGTAAAAATTTTGATTTGGCCTCATTCCTTGGTTGTATTGAGCGTAATTCAGTTGCTCAATATTGGCAGCACTACCTAACTGACAATCAACACCTGTATGACCAGTTATACCACAGACTTCACAAGTAGGGGATGCAGGGGAAGGTTGGGCAGCATTAACATTAAGTTTTTCAATTTTTTGTGTTAATGCCTCAACCTTAGCAGCAAGGTGGTTATATTCAGAGACTTCGTGTATACCTGCCTCTTTCTTAGAGGGAGTAGGAGTGGTGACGGCTCTTTCGTTGGTCCATTGATAGTGATTTTGAGCCATGTCCTCAATCAAAGCATAAGCCTCCGTGTAGTTTTTGTTCATTAGAGCTCCACCTGCAGCTGCATCAACAGACATCTTAGTGGTATATGACAAGCCATTATAAAACGTGTGGACTATAAGCCACTTCTCTAGGCCATGGTGGGGACAAAGTCTAAGCATTTCCTTGAAACGCTCCCACGCCTCATAGAGAGACTCCCCATCTTTTTGATTGAAACGCGTAATTTGGTCTCTAAGCTTAGCTGTTTTAGATGGGGGGAAAAATCGGGCGAGGAATGTTCGCCTCATATCGTCCCATGAAGTAATGGAACCGACTTCTAGGGAGTGGAACCAAGCGCTAGCTCTATCCCTTAAGGAAAAGGGAAAGAGGTGAAGTCTTACGGCTTCTTGGTTCTCTTTTATGGTGCCACTAAGTCTAAGGAAGGAAGAAATATGGAGATTTGGATCCTCAGTGGGTGATCCAGAAAACTGGTTTTGCTGCACTAAATTGAGTAGTGCAGGCTTGATTTCGAAGTTATTACCCGCAACCGTTGGGTACACGATAATAGCTTGTGGCTCTTCCGTTGAAGGAGTAGCATACTCTTTGAGAGTACGTTCAGCTATAGCGGTATTATTTTGTGCCTCTCTCTTTTTCTTATGCAAAAATCTTTCGATCTCAGGAATAAATTCTCCGAGACTTTTACTTCTTCGCATAAGAAACCGAGAACCCAAGAAGTTAGTGGTAAAAACAAAAGAAAGAAAAGTAGAAGAGGAAAGGAAGAGAAGAGAGTTCTAATCACAAAGAAAGAGTTAATCAAATTAGTTTACTCCCCGGCAGCGGCGCCAAAAAACTTGATGAGATAAAACCGCAAGTGCACGGTCTTACCGAAGTAGTATAAAAGAGTATCGTTCCGACAGGGAGTAGTTCAATTTAATTAACCTTAAGAGATGATTAGAAGAGAGAAGAGAATTGTAAGTAGGGGGTTTTTAAACGGTTAAAAAGCAATATAATAAAAGAGCCTTGGGATCGTTGGTTTCATCTAAATAACAAGTCCTTCTCAAACCAAAACCATAAGCTTATAATGTTATGTTAGACCTAATTTCTCAAGACAGTTTCTCTTAAGTTCCTCTAGCAACCAAGCCTATTTCGCTGACTTGATTACTATTGGATTTTGGTTCCTCTAACAACCAGGCCTATTTCGCTGACTTGATTGTTATTAGTTCCCTTGAAGATCGAAACTATATGTCTCAAAGATTGCAAAGCCTATTTCGCTGACTTTGCAATCCTTGTCTGAATTCACTTGTTCGAATATCAAAGCTCCACTTTCGTTTTATGAATTGATATTTGGAATAATGGACGAACAATTTCAAACCCTCTCCACTTTCGTTTCCACAGTTTGATAATGGTTGATCCATGTTAAGACGGTGAATTCAGATAAGAAATTAGGGTTACATAAGATTAAGGCTTAGGGCTTGGTTTGATTAGGATTATGTCATTTAGACTTATCCAACAATCCCAAGACAAGAAGAAGTCTACTCACTCATGTTCATCGTAGACATGGGGGAGAAGAGAGAAAGCATGAAAGTAAAAGACAGGAAAATAAAGGAAAGGAAAAGAACTTTATTTAGAAAAGCAATTGTCACTTATTGTATTCCAAGTAAAGATGAATATTTGTGATGGCTAGCTACTCTATTTATAGTACACAATTGACTTAAAATCTAAGCAAGTATATTCCAAGAATATTCCTCGGTAGATTGTGCGCCAAAATAGAATAGCTTGGAGTCCAAGCAAAAGCAGCAAAAGGTCTCTGGAGGGTGGCACGGCCGTGCCAGGCTTCTGACTTGTGGGAGATATATTTTGTTTCCCAATCTTCGTATTTTCGTGTCCAATCTGCTCCAAATCCCTTTCTTTTGCTCCAAGACTCAATCCATCCAATATTCTGCCCTGAAATATAATAAATTGCAATTTAAAGTAAACTATCCTAAAAAGGAAATAATACTAATATAAAATTATATAAAATCTAAATAAAACTAAACTAAAAAGCATATTAAAATAGTATATAATTGACTCATCACCAAGCTCTAAGCCTTAATCTTATGTAACCCTGATTTCTTATCTGAATTCACCGTCTTAACATGGATCAACCATTATCAAACTGTGGAAACGAAAGTGGAGGGTTTGATAATTGTTTATCCATTATTCCAAATATCAATTCATAAAACGAAAGTGGAGCTTTGATATTCGAACAAGTGAATTCAGACAAGGATTGCAAAGTCAGCGAAATAGGCTTTGCAATCTTTGAGACATATAGTTTCGATCTTCAAGGGAACTAATAACAATCAAGTTAGCGAAATAGGCTTGGTTGTTAGAGGAACCAAAATCTGATAGTAATCAAGTCAGCGAAATAGGCTTGGTTGCTAGAGGAACATAAGAGAAACTATCTTGAGGAATTAGGTCTAACATAACATTATAAGCTTATAGTTTTGGTTTGAGAAGGACTGGTTATTTAGATGAAACCAACGATCCCAAGGCTCCTTTTATTATATTAATTTTCAACCGTTTAAAACCCCCAACTTACAATTCTCTTCTCTTCTAATCATTTCCAAAGGTTAATTTAGTTGAACTACTCCCTTTCGGAACGATACTCTTTTAATACTACTTCGGTAAGACCGTGCACTTGCGGTTTTATCTCATCATGTTCATGGAGTCTATGAACCAAATTTTTCATGCTTTTCTGGATAAATTCGTGGTGGTATTTATTGATGGTATTTTAAATTCTAAGACTGAAGAGGAGCATGCAGAACATCTGAGGATTGTATTACAGGTTTTGAAAGAAAAGAAGTTGTATGCCAAATTGTCAAAATGTGAGTTTTGGTTAAGTGAAGTAAGTTTCCTTGGTCATATTATTTTTTTTAATGGTATAGCAGTTGATCCGTCAAAGGTTGATGCGGTATCACAATGGGAGACTCTGAAGTCGGTGACTGAAATCAGAAGCTTCTTGGATTTGACTGGTTATTACCGCAGGTTTATTGAGGGATTTTCGAAGTTAGCACTTTCGTTGACTCAGTTGACCTGTAAGGGTAAGTCGTTTGTGTGGGATGCTCAGTGTGAGAGTAGTTTCAATGAATTGAAGCAAAGATTGACAACTGCTCCTATTTTGATTTTACCCAAGCCGGAGGAACCGTTTGTTGTTTACTATGATGCGTCTAAGCTGGGCTTAAGAGGTGTTCTAATGCAATATGGCAAGGTGGTAGCATATGCTTCTAGGCAGTTAAGAGTTCATGAAAAGAATTATCCTACACATGATTTGGAGTTGGCTGCGGTGGTGTTTGTTTTGAAAATCTTGAGGCATTATTTGTACGGTTCCAGATTTGAGGTGTTCAGTGATCCCAAGAGTCTAAATTATTTATTTGACCAGAAGGAATTGAATATGAGGCAGAGGAGATGGCTTGAGTTGTTAAAAGATTATGATTTTGGTTTGAATTACCATCTTGGTAAAGCCAATGTGGTTGCTGATGCGTTGAGCAAGAAAACATTACATATGTCTGCGTTGATGGTAAGAGAATTTGATTTGCTAGAACAGTTTAGAGACTTGAGCCTTGTTTGTGAATTGTCACCTCAGAGTATACAGTTGGGGATGCTGAAGATTTACAGTGATTTCTTGAATAGTATCCGAGAAGCGCAGCAAGTGGATGTAAAGTTTGTTGATTTAATGGTTGCGGGTAATGAAACAGAGGATAGTGACTTCAAGGTTGATGATCAGGGTGTATTGAGATTCAGAGGTAGAATTTGTATTCCTGACAATGAAGAATTGAAAAAGTTGATTTTAGAAGAAAGTCACAAGAGTAGCTTGAGTATTCATCCGGGAGCTACAAAAATGTACCATGATTTGAAAAAGCTGTTTTGGTGGTCCGGTTTGAAACGTGACGTAGCTCAGTTTGTGTATGCATGTTTGACTTGTCAGAAGTTTAAAGTTGAACATCAGAAGCCTGCAGGGTTGTTGACACCGTTGGATGTACCGGAGTGGAAATGGGATAGCATTTCTATGGATTTTGTGACGAGTTTACCAAACACTCCGAGAGGGCATGATTCTATATGGGTTATGGTCGATAGCTTGACAAAGTCGGCACACTTCATTGCTATTAACATCAGTTATCCGGTAGCTCAGTTGGCTGAGATTTATATTCATAATATTGTGAAGCTACATGGAGTTCCTTCGAGTATTGTGTCGGATAGGGATCCGAGGTTCACTTCTAGGTTCTGGAAGAGTTTACAGGACGCTTTGGGTTCGAAGTTGAGGTTGAGTTCGGCTTATCATCCTCAGACAGATGGTCAGTCGGAGAGGACGATCCAATCATTGGAGGATTTGTTGAGAGTGTGTGTGCTTGAGCAAGGTGGAGCTTGGGATAGTCACCTACCGCTGATAGAGTTCACATACAATAACAGTTACCATTCGAGTATAGGTATAGCACCGTTCGAAGCTTTGTATGGTCGGAGGTGTAGGACTCCTTTATGCTGGTTTGAGTTAGGAGAGAGTGTGGTGTTGGGACCGGATTTGGTTCATGAGACTACAGAAAAAGTCAAGATGATCAGAGAAAAGATGAAAGCGTCGCAGAGTCGACAGAAGAGTTACCATGACAAGCGGAGAAAGCCCCTTGAGTTTCAGGAGGGTGATCATGTGTTCCTGAGGGTTACTCCTATGACGGGTGTGGGACGTGCATTGAAGTCGAAGAAGTTGACTCCAAAGTTCATCGGTCCGTATCAGATTTCAGAGAGGGTTGGAACTGTGTCCTATAGAGTTGGTTTGTCACCACATCTTTCGAACTTGCATGATGTGTTTCATGTGTCGCAGCTTCGGAAGTATGTAGCGGATCCTTCGCATGTTATTCCGAGAGATGACGTGCAAGTTAGAGACAACCTTACGGTGGAGACTTTACCGATGAGGATTGATGATCGGAAAGTGAAGGCTTTGAGGGGCAAGGAAATACCCCTTGTGAGAGTCGTTTAGGACGGGGTGACTGGTGAAAGTTTGACTTGGGAGGTGGAGAGTAAGATGCGGGATTCTTATCCAGAGTTGTTTACTTGAGGTAAGATTTCGAGGACGGAATTCTGTAATTTGGGGAGAGTTGTAACGCCCTAGTCGTTAATTTAATTATTTTGGATTTATGTGGAGCCTTTTTATGATTTTAAAATAATAATTGTGGATTTTATGGTGTGTTAGATTGTATTATATAGTTTATTTTAATAATAATTGGAATAAGTGAGAATTTAATAGAATAAAGAGAAGTTAAGAAAGGAGTTAAGAAAGAAAGAAAAAGTCAGAAAACGTTTTTACGTGTAACTGTCAGTTTTTGGAGAAAAGGAGAGAAAAGCAAGGAGAGCTAAGTCTGTCAATTGTTGTGCTTATTTTTCTGCAATTCTAAGGTAAGGGTGAGGTTTACCGCAATTGTATAGGTTCTGAATTCTGATTTTGTTTTTAACAAGTTTATGAGAGAATTGGGAGAAGTTAGGTTTTGTTAAATTAATGGGTTTTGAGAGAAGGGATTGTTATATTGATGTTAGAAATGGGTTCTGAGTGCATATAACCTTTCATTGCATATCTGTAAACTGATTTGGGGAGTGAATTGGAGGAAAATGGGATTTTTAGGAAAAACCTGCATTCTGCTCGTACAGAAGTTCATCGCTCGCCTCGCGAGTAGCCTTTGCTCGCCAAGGCGAGTGAGCAACTTCATGTCTCGCCTCGCGAGTGAGATAACTCGCCATGGCGAGTACCTGTGAGGAAAACTGGATTTTTAAAGTGTTGTTATAAGCCGTATTTTGGGTAGTTTAATGTACCTAAATGATTTTAGAGAGGACTGGAGCAAGTTTTAGATTAAAAAGATGAATAGGGAGCTTAGAATTGATGATTTAGTGAGAAAAATGTCAAAACTCCCGAGAGCACCATATTTTCGTTCGCCTCGAACTCGCCATGGCGAGTGTCCTGTTTTCTGAGCTCGCGAGGCGAGTTGCCCAGTATTTGTTTGATTGATTCTGTTGTTGATGGTTGATTTATCTTGATGATTAAGCATGGCTTTTATAATGGTGTATTTTTCTGGATGTTCTAAATTGGTTATAATGAATTGATGTTGGCTGGATGTATGCTTTTATTTAATTAAGTCATACATGAATGTTGTAATTTGGAGTGGTGAGTCATATACATATATATATGCATAGGTTGGGTTGTGTGTATGTAGATATACACAAGTGGGTCAGTTGCATAAGCATAAAAGTGGGAGAGCTTCGGCTCTGGAACGCCTTATCGTTCAAAGTGGTGGAGCACTAGTTGCTCAAAGTGGTGTTAGTGGTGAGGACTTATGTCCTGAAAATGAATGCTTTAACCATTCTACAGCGGTGAGGGCTACGGTCCTGATTATGGTACCACATGCATGGGTGTTGTTAGAGGAGTCTTAGTGGAGTGGTGATGAGTGGCATGTGTCGTTGAGTTGGTTTTTAATTACCATTGTTGACGACATTGAAAATGATGATATTTATATATTGTTGATGAATTATTATGATAGGGTGTTAGATTCAATTGATGCATTCATTATCTATATTATTGTTTTGAATCTCACCCCTTCTGCTTGAAAATGTTGTCCTTCCTATGGGTAACTTGCAGGTGATCCTGAGTAGTTGGTGGTGGCTCAAAGTGTCTAGGGCTCTGATACGTACGGGATGGGATTTATTTATTGCTTTCATTCCTTATGTATCAATTTTTGGAACTTGATGATGTAGCCCTTTTGGTTGTCTGTTGAATTTATGTCATTGAGGCTTTTATGCCAAGATTTAATTATTGGAGAATTAATATGTTGGATGTTGGTGTTATTTAAAGGTTGAAAATATTCCGCTGCAAGGTTTTGATGAAATTATTAAGTTGTGGATTTATTAAATAGTTTAATAATCTATTTAAGAAATTTTTAAATGTAGTGCAGCATGTAACAACCCAATTTTTAGCTAGATTTATTTTAATTACTTTTATTATGTGTTTGTGTGTGATTATTTGTGCTTGAGTGTATTTAATTATCATCGGATGCATTTACGTGGATTACCGTATTAGAAGGGTATTTTAGTCATTTGGCGGGTAAGGGTAAAAGGGTAATTTTGGTGAGAATTATTTTAATAATTAGTGAGAACCCTTATTTTAGTAAGTTACTAGTGCAGTGATTAGTTTTTACCGTTAGTAACCGTTGGTTACATTTTATCGTTATTAATTAAAATATCGTTTGGAGTGTAGTAATATTTTTGGTTTGAATAGAAATGGGTTAAGCCCACTAGAAACTAAGTTAAGCCCATTAGTGGAGATAACACTAGGGTTGTGTTAGAAGAATCAATTCATTCATTTCACAAAAATATTTCTAGAGAGAGATAGAGAGAGAAAGAGGTGAAGAGAAGAGCTTAAGGAATCAAGTGGGTGACTTAGGAGCTGAATTGAAGCAAGAGTTTGGGTTAATCTTCTTCTAAGGTAAGGGGGTTAGTTATTATCACAATCATGTAATTTTTGCATTTGCTCATGTTGTATGAAAATGGGTTGATGAACAATTCATGTCAAATTCGTGCTCTTGCTGTGATGTTATGTTTATATGCATGAATTATATTGATGATGATTGTATGATTGTTGGTGAAATTACATGTTTAAATATGTAAAAATGATAAGTTATGAATATTGTGCTCAATTGGTGAATTTCTCCTAAGTTGTTGTTAATTTGAGATGTGATGCTTGTTCAAATGATGTTATGAATGTTATTTGATATTATGATTAATGAATAATTGCTTGGGTTTGCATATTCATGGATTGTTGATGAGAATTTGAGTTGTGTTGGTGTTTTGGTGAAAATGAAGAGTTAGCTCAAATGTCAAGTGTTTTCAAGTTTGATTGTGTCTTTGTGAGTCTTTTTAATCATATTGACCTATAAACATGTTTTGGAAACATATTTTGGGATTGGGGAATCAAATTGGAGGATTTTGAGTGAAAGGAGTTCCAAATCCGTAACTTTTCTGCAAACCAGTGAAGGTTCGCATAGAGGTTCGCTTAAGCAACCTGGTAAGCGAACATTCATAGTATTTTCTGGGTTCAGTTCGCTTAAGCGAACTGTGAGCGAACGAGTGAGCGAAGATTTCTGGTTGCTACTGGAACTCGTTCCCTTAAGCGAACGTGTCGTCGCTTAAGCGAACTGGTGAGCGACCAGTCAGCGAACAAGGCGAGTTGCTACTGTAACTTGTTCGCTTAAGCGAACCAGAGGGTCGCTTAAGCGAACAGCTCCAGTTTCAACCACTTTGATCTTTTGTTCCGGGTCTTTGGGGGCCAATCCGAGTTTTCTTAAATGATGTTTTAAACATGTTTAACCACTGTTAATCCCCCAAAGCCTGCTGGAACAACGATTGCTTGCATATACTTGGGATTTTTAAAATGAGTTTTAACTTTTGAAATTTTGAGAGTTCCAAACTTTGTCGGGAAACAAATTTTGTAATCCAATGAGGCTTGCAAGTGAACCTACAGCTCATATAGACTTAGGTGATGCTTGCAAGGGTGGTCAATACCTTAATCAAAGTAAAATGATATTTTGAGTGGGAAATGAAAGGTTGTGAAAACGGGATTCCTTTATGAACTTAAGTTGTGCTTGGTCTAGTGTGATGGTCCGAAGACGACTTAACTTCATGTAAACATTATTGGGTAAGATTGGTTAATAGTGTTCAACTTGTTCTAGTTGTTTCGTTCCGAGATAGCGTGGTGAAATATTCATATGATTAATGAGATTGTGTGAATGATGTTATTGATTGTTGATAATCAAATTGTTGTGTGATGATGAATACTATGATTTAATTGTGTGTGGGCATGTTTTCTTGGTAATGCAATGTTGTGGAGATAATAAATATAATTGGGTGTTGTCCTATATATTGAGTTGAGATTGAGAATTGTTGTCGTATTATCGAGTCATTACACATGTCCATGCATCATAGTCGTTGTTGCTGTAAAAGGGATGACTCTTTTACTTCGAGATTATTGTAAGGCAGGTGTGAGCCCTTACAATCGATGTGCAAGTGGCATCGAAAGGTGACGACCTTGTTGAGATTTGGTACCACATGCATTTATGTGTCCATAAGTGCATATCATAGAATGAGTCCTATGTGAATTATGTGATTGGTGATGGATTGAGATGAATGAATGTTGATAATGATTGTCTATAATTGATGTTGTGAATGAATATTTATGATTGGATAATTATTCATGTGATTGATATATGTGGATACGAACTATCAAGTTGTGATATAAGTATTTATGCATGACTATTATTATTCAAGTACATGATATTATTGAATTTGATTATTATCTGGATTATGATAATGTAATGCTTACCCCCAGTGGTTTTAACCGCCTACTTGCCTGTAGTGAGTAGACGTTGTGCAGGAGTAGTGCTCGATGAGTCTTTGCTTGGGATATCGGGAGCTTTCTCCGATATCGGGTCGTGTCGGCTCTGATCTAGGCTTGTCGTGTTGGTCTAGATTAGGTTGTTTGTATCTTCCTTTGGATTATTGTTTTGTTGATGACTACCCGTATGTTTGGGTTTTGAGATTTATCTTGAGACATGATTTATTTGTTCATGGCATGTATATATTTGATCACTCTGATTTGTATTCCGCTGTAACCGTTGAGATTTAGATACATGTCTATCGGTTTTTGAATTTTAAATAAGACGTAATCTCTATTTCTTGAATAAATGTATTATTCGCATGTTTAATTGCTTAAATAGAAATAGGAGCGTTACACAGCATGCCCGTTTGGTGAATTACTCTGATGTATGATTATTTATTATTTAATTAAATTTGGGAAACAGGGTGTTACAAACTTTCTGGACACTTTCGCCAGGGCGAACCAATGGCGAGGGAAAGGCGAAATTTCGCCAGGCGAAAATGGCTTTGCCAGGGTGAATCGTGACAGTTCCAGAATTGTGAATTTGCAATTTTTTCACCAAAAAACCCAATTTTCCCCAATTCAAACCCCAAAATAGGTTACAGTAATATTATGCAATCCTAAAATCGGCCTGAACACAATCTAAGTTCAATTAACATGGTTCCTATACATTTTCAATTAAAGAAATCAAAATCAAAACCCATATATCCCAATTCACCAAAACCCTCTTTGTTAGAATCAGAATCAAAATTCAATCTATACTATTGAAAGTAAACCTCACCCTTACCTTAGATTTGCAGAAAGAATTGCACAGCAAAAATCGGTCCTTGGCTCTACTTCCTCTTCTCCCCCTTGTTCTTGGTTTTCTCCCCCAAAACTTGTTTCACGTAAAAACGTTTTTCTGACTTTTCTCTTTTCTTAACTCCCAAAAAGTAACTTCTCTTTCTTTCATTAAACTCCCCTTAATTCTATTAATTAATAATTAACTCCCCACACTCCAAAATAACCCTATTTCTCACTTATTCTAATTATTATTAAAATAAACTATATAATAAAATATAACACACCACATAAATCACCAATATTTATTTAAAATCATATAAAGACTCTAAATAAATCCAAAATAAATAAATTAACGATTAGGGCGTTACATCCCACCACCAAGAAGAACCACTCCAGCCCCCAACCTCCAACCTCCCTGCCTCCTCACCATACCTAGAAATCAACACCCTATACCAAAACCCTCCTCTGTCAATTAACAACCTCCAACACTACTATCCTAGAAGGGCTAAATTAAACTCATTTAACTGCCTAACCCCCAAACCTCCATCCTCCTTTGAAAGACAAACAATGTTCCAACCAATCCAATGAATTTTCTAGATATCCTCACTCCTCCCCCAAAAGAATTTTTGAAATTAAGATTCAATGGAAGAGATTATACCTTACAGAGCTTTGAAGAAGGAAAAATCATAGACATGCAATGATGTCAAGACGTATTTTCGAAGAGTCTAGCGACCCCCAAAAGAAAGAAAACGACTTTTCCACGCCGACAGTCTAGACTTTATAATACCCAAAACAGGGTCCCAAAACGCTAGCCTACGAGGATCACCCCCAATAGAAAGACCCAAGTACAAAAAAGAAACTTTCCCCACCTTACAATTCAGAATAGATGCTACCTCCGCCAACCAAGACTCGGAGATATTAACCCCAACCAGCATACTTTTATTAAAGTTAACCTTCAACCCAAACATTGCTTAAACAACAACAGCACCGCACGCAGAGCACATACATTTGCCCAACTCTTAACCCCCAACAATATAGTATCATCAGCAAACTGCAAGTGGGAAACAACCAGAGCATTGTTCGCCCATGCTCCATATCCCTAAACTCAAGGTTTAAATACACTTTTGTCTTTCTAACTTTTAAAAAGTTGTAATTCTGACCTCCAACAAAAAAAAATAGCAATTTTGGCCCTCTAACTTTACAAAATGTTGCAAAACTGATAAGGAGCTACATGTTAAAAAATTGGGGGCCACATTTTCTATTTCTTTAACGATACAGGGTCAAAGGACCTTTTTTTTTTTAAATAGATGATCAAAATTGCTATTTTGTTTGCTTGTTGCAAGGTTTTAAATTGTTTTTTTAGGTAAAAAATGCATTTAAACCAACAAAAAAATACATTGGATTTTATTAAAAAAACTCTAAAAAATGTTATTCAACCCATAGAGTTGACAACTAAATAATCAAGTCTTGCCAATCAACCAACAACATATTCTATTTATTTTATATAATACATACATAATCCATGCAATTCTTATTATAAGATAAAAAAAAAAAAACTTTTGTCCTATTTATAAGAAAAAAGCAACTTTTTAAGGTGTAGTTATTTTAAAAGACTTTTTTATTCCTCATTTAATGTTTGTCGTTTTAATATTAGTGGATGTTGTTTTAGAGTGGTATGAAGCCCAACAAGAGTGGCACAATAGGATGAAACCCACGTCACTCAGACCTAAACACACGGGAGGTGAACGAGAAACTTTATGCGGCTTATCGCACATAATTTTCGCATATGATGCCATCACTAATGATTTTCGCATATGATGCCACATATCATGAAGGCGGTTATCAACCTTTTCGCCTATATATAAGCGCGACCTTGCGTCATATACGATGTACGATTCATTCACCACATATTCACACAAATTCACCTCTTTCTCTTGCTAACTTAAGTGTTGGAGTGTTAACGTGTCTGGAGTCACCTTTCTCCCTTGTTGTAAAAGCCTTCTTTCCTCCACGTCGGAAACACGAGCTCCACCGCGTCGGAAGCCATTTCTACCGGAGAACCATCACTAAAAAATCTCTGTTTTGCATTAGACAAGACATGTGCATTTGGTTTTAATGCTTTTGGGTTTTCTTTTTATAATAAGGACTAGAGGGAGTAACTATTTGTCCCACCTCAAAAAATCATACAAGTTCTCCCTGTTTTCCATCCACCAATTCTCAATAATTGATCTGATATGTTCAGGAAAAAGGGCACATTGCTCCTAAGAAGATAATAGTGAGCACCAACATTCTCCCTCCTTCACAAGTGAGCACCAACGTTTTTCATTATATAATCCGAATGCTTTTTATGGATTTTTCATATTTTATAATCCGAAATATTTCATGATACAACAAATATCATGCACTGATTTCATGTTTTTGTGGAGTCAACTAATTTTTATTATTTAAAATAATATAAAGGACAATAAGGTTATAATTATATCAAAAAATCATTATATATATCATATTTAAAAAATTGAATTTATATCATTACCCATTTAAACTAATCTGCCCTAAGATCTATGCTACAATCATCAAGATTAAGATTTTCATCCTTCTCAATCTTGACTCCATCTCCGACCTTTCTATCAGAAACAACCTTCTCTTCAGGATCAAGGTTTTCAACAAGGTACAGATCATCATCTCCTACTACCTTATAACTTGTCGGCTGACTTAGTTCATTAAAGGCAACCATCCTACTGACATATCTTTCATCCCATTTTTCTGCGTCTTGTCAACGGTGTAGTCTCCATAGCACAAAAATGGGGGGAATTGGATAAAGGTCTTCTATGACAAAACAAACCGTCGAAATTGTTCTTTCATATGCAAATTCATGTTGTAATAAGCCTCTTTGAAATGAGCCTAGAATGTATACAAAGATGTCGGTTGGAATGCGGTAGAAAACTAGGAAAACTGCATTATGTTCTAGTTATGAGACGTTTTAGATTATATTTTCCAAAATTGTAAGGGATAGTTCGGAAAGTATATTCTGTAATGTCCCAAACACACTACCTCTATGCATACCATGTGCATCTACATGGGTCGTGAAAACTAAAATTTTAAATTATATAAGCCGAAACATATATATTTAGTTCACTTAGATAATCTGAAATGTCCCAGGACAAGAACATAACGTAGAAACAAAAATTCAACCAATCATGATTTTAAACCCTAGCTGCCGTAAAAGGCAAAGGTGAAGAAAAACGAGAAAAAGAAAGAAATCATGACCGACGTCACAAGCCCAACAATCTTTGATAATTTTTGTGCCTATAAAAAGACATTGAGACACTCGTTGTAAAGAACCCTAGCCACATCATAATATTATATTTTCAAAACCCTAGCTGCCGTATTTTGATAACAGTTTAGCATAATATTTTCTTTTGAATTTAATTCAATTTCAAGTTCACATTCTTTCTTTCAAAAAAAAAAAAAAAAAAGTTCACATTGTTGCTTCTTTTATTTTTATTGCTACTGTTCATGCATTAGATTCCAATTCATTCAATTCCATTTAAATTCATCCTGTCTGCTGTTGCCTGCTACGTATTAGAATTCCAATTGTTTACTTAATGGCTGCGCCTCCTTATTCCAATTAAGAACCACTTGTTGTTTTGCGGTTGCTGTTCCTGCTTTGCAATTCAATATCATAGTGTTTATTATTGCTGCTATGCGATTCGAGTCATGTTGCTATATTCTTCTACTGCCGCATCACTTATTCATTCGATTTAAAGTAACCATAAACTAAACATGTTTCATTCTTTTACCCTTTTTTTAGCATGAATTTATTAAAGTCAAATCTAGAGAAGTGAGTAGTTCTATTTGAGTCCAAAACGAGGCACCGTCGTACCGACAAAATTCATGTAATTTGCGCGCCTTTTTACTGTAACGAGAATTTAAATATTTGTTTTGAAAAAAATCTGTTTTGCAATTTAAAAACTTTTTTATTACGAAGGTAGAGTCACCGAGATATCGTTTACACAAGTGAAAACAATATCCGACTTAGAAAAATTCAGATTTTTAAATGAAAAGCTTAAAGCGAAAGCACTTCTTTTCTTTTAATTAAGATTTATTGAATTAAGAAAAGAGAATTTTTAAGCTTGTAAATATACACTACGAAAGTAGCGAGTTACGCACCTAATAATTCTGACAACGTATTGCGAAAGCAAACGGTGTCTCTTGTTCAATATTTTCTACAAAAGTTTTATTGTTTCTCGTTACTATTTAATTAGCGCAAAATTACTATTTAATTAGCGCAAAGTTACGTGAGTGATGAAGATCGACGGAAACCGTCGTTTTGGTGTCTACTTATCAATGAATTAATTAAATGAGTTGAATTTGAGGGAGATGATAATAACTTAAATGAGTTGAAGTTTTTTTTCTTTTTTTTTGACAAAAACAAAAAGATACTCAGTCATTCAAATTGATAGAGTACATCAGATACAAACATCGCTAGAAACGTAAAGGGTGAATCTCCGAACAAACTCACAGCACCCAAGTTAATAGCATACAACGGCAAAATGCCTACAAATAATATGATAAAACTTAAGTCACACCCATGCTTCCGGATCTACAACGTTGACATCCAAATCATTGGTTGAATTTGTAATTGACTAATGTAGATCTTTCAATAGGAACTGAACAAACACCGCGACAAAACGTGAAATCAAACTCCGCACAAGACAACGAACAACACAACGCCGCACTTAGACGACGAAATCACAAAAAACACAAATGGAAAAACTTGATAGATGTGAAAACCACTTATTTGGATTGAAAGAAAAGGGGGAAAAAGATGAAGAATGGTGATTCTAGGTCAAAAAATGACCTAAAACCACCCCTCCTCGATGAACGAAGGAGAAAGAAAGTTTAGAGAGAAGTTGAAGTTTCTCCCACTAGAAAACTAGGGCCGGCTAACACACAAAAATTATTTTAAATGAGTTGAAGTTAATTCAATGGTTTTGACTGATTTCTTCACTCAGATCGGTTGAAGAAGGGGATATTGGAAACAATTTGATTAAATGTTTAATGAGAGCGCACCGATTATGTTTTATTACCTTAAACAAAATTGTTTTATTATACAATTTTAATTTTATTAAATGATCTATAAAATATTTTAAAAATAATGAAATGCCACATAGTTGCCACATCTATGAATTTGTACGGTCATCATGTGCCACTTTTGCAAAAACCTACCAAATCAACAAGAAAATGGATCTAAAAGGACTATTTTAAAAAACAAATTTTTTTACGGGGATGAATTTCAAAATTTTATTTTACCATAGATCAAAAACCAAACTCGCTATATTTGCAGGACTAATTAAAAACATATTTTAGCCTTAATTAAAATCTATTTTTTATTTTCTGCGAAATACCAAAATACTTTCGTCTCACCTTAGATAAACACATTAATTGCGAAAAGTGTTTCTTGCTAAATTGGTCGTGGATACGATACTTTTCATACTACAACCGATCTAATCGTATACTTGTGGCCCTGTCAAGTTTTTGGCGCCGTTGCCCGACCTTGTCAAATTTTATCAATTTCATTGATAAAATTGCCGTGCCAAGTTCTACAAATTGCTAGCTACTTTATTTCATTCTGCATGTTTATGTTGGCAAATCCATGCCGGTGCTGTTCTTGTTTTCTTTTCACTGTTGCCATTCAATTCATACTGCCGTAACAATCAAATTCCTAATTGCCGCAGTCCTTTTTCTCTTTATTTAATAAAGTTTCCAACTATAACAGGCTCGGTTCCTTTCATTTGTTTGCTTTGATATGAATTCATTGAAAATAGGTTTAGAATATTTTTTTTTTTTAAGGAGGTTTAGAATATTAGTTAATCACGTTTTAGTAGTTTATTTGAGTCCAAAACGAGGGACCGTCGTACCGACGAAACTTAGGTAAATTGCGCGTCCCTTTTGTTGTAATGAGAATTTAAATATTTGTTTTGAAAAGTTCTGTTTTGCAATTTAAAAAGTATACTACGAAAATAGAGACACCGATATATCGTTTACACGTCGAAAGAGCGAAAACGATATCCGACTTAAAAAATTCAAATTTTTGATTGAAAAGGTTAAGCGAAAGCATTTCTTTTCATTTAATTAAGAATTTGTTGAATTAAGAAAAGAGAATTTCTAAGCTTGTAACTATACACTACGAAAGAGAATTTTACGTGCCTAAAAATTCTGACAACGTATTGCGAAAGCAAACGACGTCTCTTGTTCAATATTTTCTGCAAAAGTTTTATTTTTCTCGTTACTATTTAATTAACGTAAAGTTACGTGAGTGGCGAAGGTCGACGGAAACCATCGTTTTGGTCTCTTCCCGTCATATATTTAATTAAAATCAATATTTATTTTACGCATGAAACCAAATGTTTTGAATTTTGCTTTAGATAAACATAGAAACAACAAGAAGCGATACTTGTTAAATTGGTCTCTGTGGAGACTATACTTTTTATACTAAAACCAACATAATCGTACACTTGCGGCTCTGTCAAATGCAACAAATCACAACACCTCTCACATGTCCAAGTGATGTTATCTTCCTTCTCAGAGATCATCTAAGCAAATGCAATAGAGAACGTCAACTTAGTAGATGTGACAACAACAAACTCATTATGTCAGCAAAAGTGTCAAAAGAGGACCTATTGCACGTGTTGAAAGCATTATAAACTATAAAACAGAGTGGTGTACCCAACAACTAGGGGTTGTGAGGTGCCCTACCCCGCAAATGGGGTTGTGGGGTGCAGTTGAGTTGGTCAAAAGTAGGAAATTTGTGGATTTTATTTTTCATGTAGGGTAGACTTGCATTTTTTTATTTAGAAACAGGGTAGAAAAAAAGATTCGTTTGTTTTGGGGGTTTTGCCACTCTGCTACGTTTGAGTTCTATGGATGTTCATTCCACGAATTATGTTAGAAAAAAGTGTGTGACGAATTATGTTGGAACTAATTATGTCTTAAGTTTATTGAGACTTTAAAGTATAAATCGGGTCAAGTGTGTGACGTGCATGTGATGTGTCCTAAGCATTTTGTGAGAAGTATTTCAAAACCATCATTTTATCCCATGTAAACGATACTAAAGACTTGTATAAATATTAAGAAGACAAATTTAGAGTTTAGGGTGTCATACAATACTACACACATAGTTGAACCTATCTCCCTTACCTTAGATTTGTAACATGATTTCTACACTTAAAGATAAGGTTCAGTCGTTTGCTTTGACTTCTTATTTTTCTACTGATTAGACCCTTAGGCATTGTTTGGGAGTTAGGAGGAGAGGGGAGGACTTTGGAAGTATGAGATTAGAGGAAAAAAGAGAGAAATATTTAAAAAAATTTGAGAAAATGTTTTTGTAGTGAATGATAAATGAACACTCATGATTAATATACTTTTAATTTTGCAAGTATTATAACAACATATTGGATTTGAAAAATTTACAAAGACCCCCCCAAAACCCTCCTCCAATACAATTTTTCAGTTCCCTCAAATTAGGGGGATTTTGTATTATGAAGTAAACTAAACTCCTCAAAGTCCTCCCTTCCCAAAGCTCTCAATTTTGTCCACTTGTTCCTTTCTTTCTTTTTTTCCAAACCCTCCCCTCCCCTTACCTTCAAACTCCCGAATAGAGCCTTAGATACCATACAATAGTTGGTGATATCACCCACTTCAAAGTTAATCTAAAATTTTCATGATATGATAATTGGGGAAGATGTTTGAAAATAATATTTCTTTTTCTATTAAGCATAGCCCATTTATAAATTTACATTAGATCTGGTATACACATTATGAATCTCATCTATAGAACAATGAACCTGTGAAAAATGAATCAATCTCCACTAATCATGAGTGACTGGAAAGGTTCCCTCCTTATTTCCACAAATGTTGAGAAGTCCTTGCTCAATGGTTGCTTCCAAGGTTCACCATCCATTTGCATATATGCATCTTTCCACTCCCCTCCTCTTACTTCCAACCGGATAGCTGTTGCCTGAAAATCAATTAATTTTGCAATCCCAAATTATGCTAATAATAACAGCTTCGTGGCAATAGTTCTTGTGAGCTAAGCTCAGTTGGTAAGGACAATGCATAATATATGCAAGGTCCGGGGTTCGAATCCCGGCCACCACAAAAAAAAAAAGCTTTGTGGCAATAAACAATAGTTCTTTTAAATTCATTTGTTCCAGAATCAAGGGAGACAATGTCCTGGTAATCATTTAAGGCTATTACATTTATGTAGAGTGGTATTATAGGTCGGCTTTACTAGAAACGGAGTGATCAACATCAATGCATATCCAAAGTTGAATTTTCAAATTCGGATTAGCGTTTGATACATGTAATTTTGATTGTAATTGATTCAGCAGTGTTAATTTCGGTAACTAGGTGTGAGATTTTTTCCTCAGATTTTTAGAATATGTCAATCAACTATGCATCAAGGGGATACTCAGCTCATTAATTCGACAGTTGATTTGAGAAATAAGAAATTCAGCGAAAACCAAAAAGAATGTGGTACCTGAGCTATGTGCTTTGCAGAGATCAGTTCAACCATCACAAATGATGCATGCCATCCTTGCTTTAGACCAAATATTTCCAAAAGTCCATCATCAACTTGTGCTTCAACAAAGCCTCTCTAAAATTACATTAAACAAGTGTTTATTTGTAAAGATACCCGAACTTTTATACACTAACAACTAACAAATTAATCTAGTTTTTTTTTTTTAAGGCAAAGAGAAAGATATTTTAGAAGATACTATTCTCGCACAAGATGTGCAAAGAAAATACAACAGAAAAGAAAATACAACGGAAATAGAGACAACGAGAAAATTACATCAAGAAACCATTAAGACAAGACAAAAACGTGGATCGATCCACCCAGGATTTAATCAAGTAGCTTAAGTTTATATTTAGTAGGAAACATTCAATAATCAAGGAAAATTTGATATTCATCATAATGGCATTGCCTGCACATTATATATTAGCAACCATTGCAGTCAAAAAGTTTACAATGTTTAAACATTCAGACCAACAGTGAAACCGTCAAGACAATTAGACTATGATTCATAGCAGTAAAAAAAAAAAAATAGCCGTTGTTATATTATAATCAAAACAGTAATAATATAAAATTAAAACATAAAATTATTTTTCCTTGATTACAATTCAGACGTCAGTGACATGATTAGAGTAAGAGAACTAGCGGTTTTATTTTTTGTTTTGAATCAAAGAAAACTCCAGAGAACCTGGTTCATCGGGAGAAAAAAGATTAAATTTTTCCTGTGTCACAAACATATTGATTGGTATAAAGATGACAAGAAATAATGCGATTCAGCAATGTAAGATTATTAAATGAAGCAAGAGTCCCGTACCTTTTCCAAATATTCTGGTTTCAGATTACCCCATGGATTTCTTCCGCTTCCATAACTATGAAGATTCAGAGCAACTACTGCCCTTACGCTGAAAACCATTGACAACTTCATTTATAATGTGGAAACAAATAACAAAATAACAGAAGCACAAGAAGGATTATTACCATACTTGTAAACTTGAGAGTACAAGAAAAATATCAAGAAAGAATTTTGATTACAGAAGAAACACAGAAACATTAATATGCTAAACACATCTCTCAATACCAATTATTAATACACAGCATTGAAAAGCATATGATAAGAAATATATATACCTTGTAGGAACTGGAACCAGCTCCCATTCAGAGCAATTGATCCTTTTGACATGCATCCGCAGAATGTTCTTAAGTCCCCTAAGTATAGAATTATTTTCAAAAATTTTATCATTAGACAAGTAGTTATAGGCCAGTTACCGTGTAACTTACTACTGAAAACAGAGAATCAATCCAGCAAAAGGATTTATAGAGGAAATTATTTGCGACAAATCATATACACCAAACAAATTACTGGCTTTAGGGGAAAATGCAAGAGATATATACAAAGAATGTTTTCAGAAAAATAACATAACAAAACTTAAATTAAAACGATTTATTAATTTAATCACTGAATGAAGTTCCATGTGATACGAAGTTCCATGATGTGTTCCAGCCTAAAATGTAACAGTTCACTCTAGGTTGTCAATAGCACAGAATAGCACCGTGAATGTGTCGGTGCGGAGCAGAGCAACGGCTGGCCACCACGGTGAGGCCATGTTTGATGCAAACTACTCATGCGGGACCTACTGATAGAACCCACGAATTCAAGATAATGAAAAGTGATGAGCTTAAGAGCTCTACAATCTAGAGCATAGCTCCTAACCGGATAGAAATCTATCCTAACTACTCTCTAACAATATTTCTCAATGATTCTACACTCTCTCACTACTCCCTTATAAACTTAATATAATCTTCTAAAATTGTGGCCCAAGCCACTATCTAATTATTTTTCCTAAGATTGTGGCTCATACCACTAAGCTTCCCTCAACTTGTACTCCCTTCTAGAAATCATGCTTGTGTGGGTTGGGCCCAATGATTGAGTCATCAATCCTATTGGATTTTGGTGTCCTATCAGCTACACTAGACATTACAGTCCGAAGGAAGCGGTGCAGTTCATGTCCACCACAGCACACCAGACCCGCACCAGATGAGGTTATGCAAAAATCAAAGAAATAAAGGATTGTATTGCTGTTTGTGGCCCGATCTTCATTTTCCGTCCACGGAGATCTGAATTTTCCAACCTGAAGCTTTTATCTCGAGCATCGAATGCACAGAGATCTACATTTTCATATAAAATATACATCTATCACCACAGAGATCTGCATAAGGATAAAGAGGGGAGTAAAGAGAAGAATCCACATGGAAGCTCCACGGATCAAGTGGTGGCATTTGAAGGGTGAAAAACAAGAATCTTCCAACACAAGATCTTAGAGGGAGGTTTCGGTCAGGCATAAGAAAGCACAAATGATATGTGGGACAAGATGGCACAAGATATTAGAAAAGTAGCAAAAGAAACGTTGGGAGAATCACGAGGTTTTGGGCCTAGGGGTAAAGAATCTTGGTGGTGGAACGAAAATATTCAGAGTAATGTTAGAGTCAAAAGGGAATGTTTTAAAGATTGGTCTAGGTGTAAGAATGCCAAAACTTCGAAAAATTATATGAGAGCTAAGAGACTAAGAAAGCAGTGTGTGAAAGAAAGACAAGAGACTTGGACAAAGTGAAGTGTATTAAGGATGAAGAAGGTAAGATTTTGGTTCAGCAAAAGATATAAAGGATAGATGGAAATATTATTTCCACAAAATTGTTGAATGAAGGATATGAGATCTTACTGGACGCTATAGGCTAAACATTAGAGAGGAGAACCGAAATTACAATTACTATCGTCAAACTCAAGAACATGAAGTAAAAGAAGCGTTAAAAAAGATGAGTAAAGGTAAGGATTAATAGTAGTATGGTAGTGGATTGTGATCTTTCCTGCGGTATTTGACTATTTACTTTTTATGATAACCACTTTTCTACTTGATGAATTGCATTTCCTATTTATATACATGTATGAACCCAAATGCTGATTATCTTGTTATTAAGTAATTTATGAGAATAAGAAAAAAGAATCAAAAGATGAAAGAGAAAAACAAAATTTCCCACTAAGAATTTAACTTTAATACTATAGCATCGGATAAAGTCAAGAACACAAGAACTTTATGCTTTACTAATTTATCATAAAGATGAACTGCTTTAGTTGAGATACTCCATACCTTAAACCTGGTTCACTTGTACAAGGTGTGAAGAACCAACCCTGAGTGCAAGTATAACCAGAGTATATAATCTGCAACCATAATGAAAAACAAATTGATCACAATTATTTTATGGTAGGATTAAAATTTATGAAGTTGATAACTGAAAACATAACGAAAAACGTTTGAATACAAATAAATCATTAAGAAAACAAACAAATATAATTATTACCTTAAACAAGATAGCCAAATCTTGTCATGTAAGTCATTAAAATATTAGTGGTTATCGTAATTATTACATAAATCCTTTAATGGGGCATTTATTTTGTGATTCTATGACACTAATTTCATCATGTGCATCTACTCTCTGTGGTATCTGGAGCATAGAGAAAATCAACTTTAGTCTATTCATGTCTAGTGGACTCACTATTGACATGATTTGTCCCATGAAAACAATGTTGTAACTTGTTAGATATAGGACTCCTAAGGGCAGAAGTTATAGAATACTAGTATTTTATTTAATAGTATTATAAATTAGTAACTGTTACTTATGTGCAGTAATTGCTGTCTGCAGTAGTGCCTGTCTACTAAACTAATATGTAACTGCTGTAGGAGTGAGTTAGTATTATAAATAAGATGCAGAGGAAAATAAAGGTATTCATGGATTAGGATAAAGGATAGGTACGGAGAGACCAAGCTCTCGAATTCTTGGAGGGGAGAGAACCAAGACTCTCGAATTTCTTGGGATTATATTGTAATATTACTATTAGTTTATATTTTGATATCAGTTCTACAAGATGCAACAAGAGACAAGACCCGATCCAAGGAGGAAAGGAAAGAGCCAACAATGAATACTCAGCACATACCACAGCCGCTGCTATGGACGGAACCGCCTGGCATCAACCAACTTGCAGTGATTCGACCGCTACCGACGATGAGCAACACACTTGCAACGGAACGGTTGCATTTTAGCATCGCTTCAGTCGGGAAGGATCATGAGCTCAAAAGGATAAAATGGTCAGTTGATAGTGCAGTAAGGGTAAAATGGCCAATTGTTAAGGTTGGTATCTCTTTTAATCTAATGGATCAAACCCAAGTTCATTTTTGTTTGGTTTGGAAGGAATTACAAATGTTGGCTGGAAGAGAGTTAGGTGAGTTCAATTTAATGGCAACCATTGGGTTATGAAAAAGGGGATGGCTATGGTAGGTGATACGAATCAGAAGGAGAGCGACAAAGGGATGAAATGGTCATGCAATATGTTTGGTCTAACAGTAAACCTATTTGATCAAATATTGGATCAAATATGTTCGTCAACTGGGAAAATTAGAGAATTGAGATTCAGAGATGGACCAAATAAGCCCCCACCACCAGAACGGTTAGACCAACAACCGCCATGGTCGAAACCGCTAGACATCGGCTCTCCGGTGGCTGCTGCTAGTCCTAAGACAAAGTCTAGGAACAACAAAGTTCCATTGTCGGCGACTCTCTCGTCCCAAAAACCTGTCACGAGAGGACTGACAGCAGTAAGCAAATTTGATCCAGGAGGAAATTTTCCTACTTTATGTACAACGCAATCTTTCTGTTTCAAGTTATGGGACCATGGTGGACACTTATCTTGTCCTTCACCTTGAGGACAAGGTGAATCTTTAGGGGGGGAGTATTGTTAGATATAGGACTCCTAAGGGCAGAAGTTATAGAATACTAGTTGTTTATTTAATAGTATTATAAATTAGTAACTGTTACTTATGTGCAGTAATTGTTGTCTGCAGTAGTGCCTGTCTACTAAACTAATATGTAACTGCTATAGGAGTGAGTTAGTATTATAAATAAGATGCAGAGAAAAAGAAAGGTATTCAGGGATTGGGATAAAGGATAGGTAGGGAGAGACCAAGCTCTCGAATTCTTGGAGGGGAGAGAACCAAGACTCTCGAATTTCTTGGGATTATATTGTAATATTACTATTAGTTTATATTTTGATATCAGTTCCTATCATAACTCTTATTTAAGATTTCAATTCTCATTTCTATTTCTATATTATGAATACTCAAGCCGACAACCTCACCAACAAGCTCTTCTCATTTGGGGCACACGATCCCTTTCGAAAGAATTGATAAGAAAGAGATATATAAAAATGGTGAACACCAAGCTATGCTCACAAGCAATAACCCAAATTGTTTGCAAATAGGCCAAAGGATAACAGCACCAATTTGAGAACACAATGCCTAAGTTATGTAATTCATGCATATTAATTCTGCAACATGTATCTGTTATCATCTCTTAACAAAATAACCAAGTTCTAAGAAACTTAGTATATAAAAAATGCATTGAACAACTCAATAGGTTAATAGTAAATACCTTATTTGCTATTGGTCCCTGGGCAAGGTAAGGTTTTTCATTACGAAGATGATGAAAGCCATAAGCCACTTGGGCATCCATTCCTGCAAATATTTTAAACTCTGTAAATGCTCATTTATACAAATTCGTGTTTTAGAAAATATATCACAAAAAGTTTTCATAAATAATTAACACCCAAGTCAAGCATTTATCAGTTTGTTTAGAAGCATTCTCAAATTTAATTATTGAAACACAGTTTCTATTGGCTGTTCCCTAAAACGTTTAAATATCCGAAACGTTAGCATTAATTTGGTACAAAGTTATTTGCAAAACAATCTTGAGATTTATTAGATTTGTAATTAGTTAGAAATTAGTTAATAGTCTGCTGTCTGTTAGTTACTTACTCAGACTCTATAAGTCATGTAAGTGGCTTGGCGTTAACACATTCCTTATCATATCGATAACAATTTTATACATGCGTTACACCGTTCTTGATTCTAAGGTTTCTCCTCCAATTTAGTTTGGTGCCGAAGAGCTAGGTTTTAGCACTATCAGATCTGTCTTCGACTTCTTACTTTCTTCTTTTTCGGAGCCCTTCCTAACTCAAACATGATTTGATCACTACACTACGGTTGGAATAAACTATCATCTTCAATGGAAATAGCTTATTGACATTCATTTTGAAGAGCTTTTGTGCAATTGAACTTTAGAGGTTCTCTTTGCAAAGGTACCAAGTCATTGAGAAGGACTTTTGTAATATAAACATGTATCTTTGAATGGTCTATCAATTGGTTTGAAGGAGCTCAGCATGTATTGATTCAATTTATGTCTTCGTACCATGACAATCCATCACATTTTCATAACCATTTGCTTGCTTCAGAGGTTAAAAGTGGATGAATGGTTTAGGATCCTCTTAGGCTTTGTTTGAGAGCTTGGAGGGGAGGGGAGGGGAAGGGAGGGCATTGGGAGGTGGGAAATATAGGAGGAAAGGGATAAATCTTTCACATTTTCTGAAAGAGTATATTTTTAGATAATGATAAATTAATGCTTGTAATAATATATTTTTAAGGCTAAAATATGGTTTTGGTCCCTGCAAATACGTCTCGTTTTGGTTTTAGTCCCTGCAAAAAAAATTTGTTGTTTTTGGTCCCTGCAAATATGCCTTATTTTGGTTTTGGTCCCTGGCTCCACTTTTGTGATGATTTGCACACGTGGCACATGATGACTAAACCCATTTATTAGAGAAATAGTCCCTGCAAAATCTTTTGATTTTGAAAAAGGTCCCTGCAAAATATTTTGTTTTTGGAAATAGTCCCTGCAAGGACTATTTTCAAAAACAAAATATTTTGCAAGGACCAAAAACAACAAATTTTTTTTACAGGGACTAAAACCAAAACGAGGCATATTTGCAGGGACCAAAACCATATTTTAGCCTATTTTTAATTTAAAAAATGTTATAACATAGGTTGAATTTGAAGAATTCATATAAACCCTTCAAAACCATCAAAACCGCCCTCCAATACAATTTTTGAGTATTATGAAGAAAAATGAACCCTCCCTTTTAAAGTAATCAATTTCTTCCACCTGCTCCTTCCTTTTTTTCCAAAGCCCTCCCCTTCATTTCCCTCCAAACTCGCAAACAAAGCCTTAATTTCTCAAAAGAATTGAAGGTCTCTATTTGGAGAGAGAAAGACACGGAGTGGTTTAAATTTTAAAGAGAAAATAAATGATAAAAGAGTTAATCACTATTAACTATTCACTTTCGTTCCATCTGCTCTCCAAATGGAACCCTCGGTTTTATTTTAATTTTGAGAAATGGAGAAGATTTCCACTCGTTGTTGATAGTTCAGATATTTGGATAGTTTGGTCAACCATCTCAGAAGGTATTTGTGAATAATCCTCTGTTTTTTTTAGATGAAAAGTTTAGGTGAGTTGAGCTCTGAGGGCTCATCAGGGTCAGGCCAGGCCTCAAGGCTCAACGAGCGCTAAAAAATGTACTCACAGATCACCTACCCAATAGGCTCTCACATTGGAAATGGGAGTTGAACCCATGACCTTGTGGGTGAGTCAACTCCTCACCAATTGAATCCTCTTTAAAGACATATACATATTGCTACTGTTTATTGGAGAAATTTTTCCTTAAGCTTTTGTCCATGGTGTTTAAGCATTGGTGTGAACTTCTGCCTTGATGATTAAGCATTAAAACCTTGTTTGGTTAAGCATCACATTAGGCTTCTACTCTTCATGGTTAAACTTTGGTGGCTTCTTCTTCTATGAAGGTTAAGCATGGATTGTAGTTTCTGGTTTAGTGATTGAGGTTTTGCTATGCCTTGCAAGTTTGTGTTGTGATTATCTTTTGTTTGGTTGTAATTGAGGCTTATATTTTTCCTCCTTATTCTTAGCAAGCTTTAGGTCTCATCAATACTGATGAGATGGAATGCATTGAAAACAATGTGGAGTGATCACCAAACAAGTGAAGCATTAGGTTGATGACAATGAGGCAGGGCTGGAGGACAAAATGAAGGACAACCACGAGATATAGACTGACAAAGATGACCAAACAAAGCAAATAAAGGACAGAGAATGGTAACATAGTTTTAATTATGCCCAATAGCACTTTAAATATCTTTATTAAGTGCACATAGATGAACATGAGCACAATTAGAAAGGAAAAAAAAATACAATTTGAGATGAAAAGGTTCTAATTTCTAGTGATGAATCCTAATGGCAAGAATAAAAAGTTTTTGTTTTCAAACAAATTGTACTATATAATCTTAGAGGAGTGTAAATGAGGTTAGGTAACCAAATAAAATGAGGGAAGACTCCTACATTAATGTTAATGAAGATGGAAAACCACACACATACAAAATAACAAATTCTTATAACAATTAACATTATTCTAAGGGTTAATAGTGCTTTATCCATGTAATCTTGGTCATTTCCAGTTTTCCTCCTTTAAAATTTTATGTTTAGTTTCCGTCCTTATAATTTGAAGATTTCTGATTTTGGACCTTCATGAATTTCGACTGTACAAAATCGATGATATAGCAGGGGGTAAACCGAAATTTGAAGATTTTACGGGGAGCACAAATTGTCATAAAGGTCCAAAACCAAAAACTCTTCAAATTACAAGGACGAAAACTAAACAAAAAAATTTACAGGGGGGAAAACCGAAAATGTCATATATTACAGGGGTAAAACACTATTAACCCATATTTTAAATGTGCTCCATAGTATACTCATGTCTAGTAAAGATCCAATTGAGGTTGAAAAATATGACACTACTAATGTAGAAAGTACCTATGCTAAAGTAATTGTAGAACACGCCTTCATAACATATAACTTTCTCAGGCAGTTCTCCCTCAACTTCTAAGCCCTGCAAACATAAGAAACGTCATATATTTAAACAATTCTAACAAATTATATAAAGAAAATTTGAATGTAAAAAGCATTAATACCAAACTCAATCGACATTCTACATCAATAACATGCAAGTAGTACGCTGACTCAGTGATACGAAATTAAGAATCGTTGTGTCTAGTCTGTGCAATTATATCTCCAATTATTTAAGAATATTTCAAATGATTATTTTTGTAAGCACAATGCGGAAATCACAGTTCAGCAAGAGAACTGGAAACATAACTCAAATGAAAAAATACTGCTAGTATCACAGAACTGTTCATGAGATGACTCCTCAAAACGCTGAGTGGTAAAATAGTAATTGTTTTTTACTTGTAAATATTGTAGTTAGTAAAGATGCTGATTTTGATGAAGAAATCTCATAGAAGTGGAATGTCTCTTTGAGCAAAACGAAGCAAGGGTTTGCATTCGCCATGCTTAAAGAATCCAACAATGAAAAATATGGAGATATAGGTACCCCTCTCCACTTACACATCCTTGAAAAGATTATTCTTTCACCTAGCTAACCTAAAAAGTCTAGAAGAATAAGAGTTCTACTCATTAACAAAGATGACATCTGACTTTAGGTGTGCATTGCCAAAGTCATAAGCTCATGGAAACATTACCTTTATGACCTAAGTAATTACAAAGAAATCTATCCAACTAATAATATAGCTAGCTTAAAATAATACATGGCATAAGAAATTAGGTCACAACCTCATCAAGAATGAACTCTTCTGTCTGCTTTAGAGAATAAGGTGGTGCCACAATTGTGCCTTCTGGCATTGAAAGTGAAACTCGCCAACTGCAATAAAAGATTTACAGCACAAATGTTATACTAAATTGATGTATTAATTATAAAAGTGTTTAAATTAAGGTTGCTGTCATGATCGTGATTGCAATTGTGAGGCAATTACAAAAGTTAAAACAAATAGCATGAAATTATCGTTGCTGCATTGAAATTATGAAGGGGTTAAACTAAAAGTTGTATACCTATTGTTAAACATTAGAGATATATTAGAACGAACAGAACCGAATTAAAATTTATAAGCATGTAAAATGAAACTACATATATTTATAGAAAACATCCATTTTAACATAGATGAGAAATGGATTTTTAGTTTATTATTGACATATTTTCCATGCAATTACCATAAGACATGTAATGGAGTTTCCATTTAATTACCATAAAACATGTGATGCAGAAAACCGGCTCATTTAAATTAGTGACTTCATATATCCACCAACAAAAGAAAAGGTTTAGACAAGAAATGAAGTATCAAAATTTGAAGGAAAAAAAATCTTGAAACTAGTTTAATTTGCAACTATCAGATCAGGTATGCTATAGATTTGAACTGATAAGCATTGTTCAAGTGTATCTTGTTGTATTGAATTTATAAAAAATTATCATTATAAATAGGAAAATTGTGTGATAAATGAATAATCTTATTGCCCATGATATAGCTCAGCAGGTTGGGACATTGCAATATGCAGGGGCCGGGGTTTGAATCTCAGACTCCCCACTTATTCATCTTAGAAAGATGAAATTTTGGCCACTAGGCTACTTGACAAATAATCTGCTTCACAATTAGAAAACAATGTAAGTTTCTTAATTTATCGATAAGTTAAAGGATTGATTCAATTCTTTTAATGCTAGAATAAAAAGTAATGAAATCATAGGAGGCTTTAACAAAATATTGAATATTTAAATGGAAACTAAGAATGTTAGTTTTTATCCAGTTAAATTCAGGTACATAATACTCAATAATTCAATGTAATCAAATGAAAAATCATAAAGTTAAACACGACTTAAAAAAAGATCCATCATGACAAATTATTTTTCCAATAACCACATAGCTATAAGAGTCCTTTATCAAACAATGATGTGATCCTAAAATTCTCTCTTTTGACAAGAATAATAAAGTCATTGTGGAATAAAGGAACCAAATTAATTTTGGGTTCAATGTTTTATTTTTGTAGGTCATGATATCTCTTGTTTTGGCTATATATGGAGCTCCTGATGTCCGTTTGAGGTGATCTTTAACTCGTTTGAAAGCTTACGAAATTCTCTAAATTTCATCTGTTTGACTCAAGAGCAAATTCGGAATATTTAATGGTGTAAAATGAGTTGTAAGCTGAAAACGTGGTTAAAGTGAGTAAGCTGAAGAATTAAAGGTGGTGTTTGTGGAATTGTAACGTCTATAAATAATAAGCCTTCACAAATCAATGTGAAAATCAATATGTAACCTCCTCATCCATTGATTAGCCACAACTTCGAAGATCCAATTAAATTGTAACCTCTCTTGTAATAACTAGCCACCTAGGAGTTATAACACTAATTATACTATGATTGTAAGCTTTTTAGCATCCTAGCCTATTTCCTATATAAAGGGGGCGAAAATAATGAAGAGGACAAGTAGAATTTTGATAAAAAAAATACACTTTGTGTGTTGTGAGAGCTTTGTCTCTTTTTCGGTTCTGGATTGAACCAAGTTTATCGAATCTTATCAATGGCTTCCTTACCATTGTGGCGATTCCTCAAGGCTTAGCATTCCTTCTTGGATTGGAAGGGAATGTGACGCATTCTTTACCATTTCTTTCCCCAATTTCATCTTTTTATTTTACTTTTATTCCTATACAATTTCTGTCCTTCATCAACACAATTTCTGTTCTTCATCAAGGGTATCAGCATAAGAAAAATGATACAACAATGCATACCTATCCAAACGACAAATTGGACCAATACTAGCCTTGTGAAGAGTTCTCTTAATAGCCGCTTTCCATGCAAATGGAAATGAACCACCCTTATAATGAAATATGAATAAGAAAAATCAGCATAATAGACAACATTCATTAATTTAACACAGTTTTTCTAGAGTTATAAACTCTTACCCAACCAAAACACCTAGACAGGTCATTTCCTGTACCAAGTGGTATGATTCCAACAGGAGGAACTGGTTCCCGACCTTGTTTGTTAAGTTCAGTGAGACATCCTAAAACCCAACCAACTGAACCATCACCTCCCGCAACCTATAAAGCCAACTATAATTGATTCATTGAAAATAGCACTATTTTAAAAGATACCATTATGAAACAATCATTTGTGAACATACCATTATCCTTATTCTTTCGCGTGTTTCTTTCGCACAAGTGTCACCAGAAGCAGCCAATGCCTCCAAGCAACCTAAACCATACTGGAGAAATTCACGAGGATTCACATCTATTACATCAAAAACCTGCACACGAACTTCAAATCAATCAATCATAGTATAAAAAAGAAACAGAAAGTAAAAGGTGAGTGAGGAGCACGTACCTGTTCCTCACTCATGAGATCCTGGAGCCTCTCCTTGAGAACGGGACCATGGCGACCGCCACTACGGGGATTAATGAAAACAACAATGGGCTTAAGAGGAGCAACGGCGGCGCTTTCCTCGGCACGAATGAAGCCAAAGCCAAACTCGCCTGCTGTTGGATCCTTCAACCGGATTGAATCACGCATTGATATCCGTAGATACTGCGGCATTGTGAGATTCCTCTTTAGCTCCTCCTTGTCGATGCGCTGACCTGAAATGCCGCATCCTCTTATCGAGTCGACAATTGAGGATCTTGCAGCTGCTAACTTGGTCGCATCTCCCGTCGTTGTTGTCGACGACGACGATGACGATGATGGTGAGTCCATCGTTTGATACACTGATCTAATTAAGAAATGCGCGGAATGTGTTTGATTGATTTATTCAATGAGTTTGTTGAAACGAATAATGTAAATACATGATGATGATGATGATGATGAATCCATGTAATTGTTTGATTGATAAGAATGATTAAGATGGAGAAATGTGAAGAATTGTATTGGTTTGTTTGTTAGGAGATTGAATAATGGTGGAAACAAACAAACTGGGTTGGCCTCGAATGGCGAATGGAGGGAGGTTACCGTTTGCGTTCGTTTCTTTTCATTTGTGGAATTGGATGGAAACGCCAATAAATGTAAATACCCTCCCTTTTCTTCCTTAATTACCAAAATTATGCCTGCAATATAAATTTATGCCACATTATTTTTTTATTTTACAGAATTTACATGACATATTTTCTTAAAATTTAGGCAAAAATATATACGTGGTCATTTAAGTTTAACTTTTATGGTCATTTTTTCGTGATACATTTTGTTTGCACTATTAGACATTATGCATTCGGTCATTGTTATAAGTAAAAATCATCATTTTAGATTTATTTATTAAATGATGTATATGATCTATGATAAAGAACATACATCATTAATTGAATGAATATAAAATATAGATTTTTGTTTATAATAGTAATCAAAAGGTGTAAGTTTTTTTTAACATGCTAAAATGAATTATATATCAAACATTTGTCCTTATCACAAGAAGTCCAAGAGGGAATAAAAGAGATAAAAACAAATTCACAAACAAGAGCCGACATAAATACAAATTAAGGCGCAACCATTAAAGAGTTTAGCCACCAATTATGAAAATCAAAAGATAAGGTAGGGTTTTTAAGTCTCAATTGTAACAATCAGATTTTCGCTAGATTTATTTTTAATTGTTTTATTACGTGTTATATGTGATTGTGTGTGATTATTCATCATTGAGTGCATTTTTATGAGTTTTCGTGTTAGAAGGGTAATTTAGTCATTTTGGACTCAGGGGTATTTTGGTCATTTTGTGAGTACGGGTAAATTAGAAATTTTGGTGAGGATTATTTTTAGTGTTAGTGAGAACCATTATTTTTGCCAAGTCACTATCGTAGTGATTAGTTATTAGAATTTTACCATTAAGTGACCGTTGTAGTGTTTTACCGTTTGGAGTGTAGAAACATTTTAGAATTGAGTTGGAGTGGGTTAAGTCAACTAAGCTTTTGGGTTAGGCTCATTAGATGAATAGCCTACTTAAACATTGTCTTAGAGGAAATTTCCTCACACTTTCATTTTAGAAGATATTTTGAGAGAGTTAGAGAGAGAAAGTGGGAGCAAGAGGAAAAGGGTTAGAGAGAAGTGGAACTTGAAGAATCAAGGATTGAAAGAGAGCTAGGAGCTAAATTGAAGCCTAAGCTAGGGAGATTAATCTAACTAAGGTAAGGGGGTTAGAATTCATCATAATCTTTTTAGTGTAATTTTCAATTATTGTATGAATAAGTGATTAATTGGATAATTGATTAATTGTTCATAGATGTTAAATTCGTGCTCCAACTATGATGATATGTTTGTATGCATGAAATTGATGATACTTGAATTGTTGTTGTGAATTTGTATGTTCAAAGTGTGTATAAGTACTAACTTGTGAATTATGCTCAATTGAGTGGATTATGCTATATTATTGTTGAATTATGATGAAGACCATGTTCAATTGATGTTGTTGTTGATGATTCATGACTTGGGTGTTCATAAATCATGATTTGATGATGAGAAATAAGTTGTTGTTGTTGGTTTGGTGAAAATGGGTTGATTTGTTGAATTATGTTCAAATGTCAATTGTTGTTATGTTTGATGTGTTCTTGAGAGCCATTTTGAGTACTATGACCGGTAAACAAACTTTGGAAACATGTTTGGGTATTGGGAGATCAAAATTGGGTATTTTGGGTGAAAAAGGGGAGGAACCCAAGAGTTTTTGTGCTGAGCTGATTACTGGACGCTTAAGCGTACTGGTAAGCGTGCAGTCACAGTAGCTACTGGAACATGTTTTACTCATTCAAACTTGGGATTTTCCGTTTTGGGTTGAAACTTGTATATTTTGGAAATTTCAGATTTTGTCGAAAATGAACTTTTATGAACTAAATGAGAATACAAGTTAAACCTACAGCTCATATAGACTTAGGCAAGGCTTGTAATGTTAGTCAAACATCTTCATCTTAAAAATTGTGAATTTCGGGTGGGAATGTGAAAAGTGTTAACTTGGATTTTCTCATACGGACTTAAGCTATTCTTTGAACTAATGTCTAATAGTTTGTAAGTGGCTTAAGCTCATGACTACTTGATTGATTAAGCTTGTTTTGTGAGTTTTCAAACTTTATATTGTTGCCTTACTTTGAGAAATTATCGATGTTGGCCGTTTGCCACATGGTATGGATAATTGTCGGAAATGATTCTTTTAAGCCAATTGTCTTATGATCTTTCGTGACTAGCCTATATGACTAAGTAGAGATGTGTAAATGAATTTTTATGTGTTGGATATAATATTTATCATAAGATGTTGTATGTTCTCTTACCTGGAATATGAGAAATGATTGGAGTGATGAAACTATATAATGTTGAATGATTTGAATGAGGTTGATGATTATTGATGATTAAGTGATGATGACTCTTATTTGATGTATGACTTGAATGTTGTGTGGACGTAATTTCTTGGTAATGCAAATGTTGTGGAGGTGATTGATGAGTCAGTTATTATCTATTTTTATATGTTATTTATTTTAGATTTTATTTTATTTTATATTAGTATTATTTCCTTTTTGAGTTAGTTTACTACAAATTGCATTTTATTATATTTCAGGAACGAATATTGGATGGATTGAATCTTGCAGCAAAAGAAAGGGACTTGGAGCTGATTTAGTACGAAAATACGAAGATTCAGAGACAAAAATACGTCTCCCCAAAGTCAGAAGCTTGGCACGGCCCGTGCTAGCATTGGCACGGCCGTGCCACCTGTAACAGCCCGATTTTTAGCTAGATTTATTTTAATTACTTTTATTATGTGTTTGTGTGTGATTAATTGTGCTTGTGTGTATTTAATTGTCGTCGGGTGCATTTACGGGGATTACCGTATTAAAAGGGTATTTTAGTCATTTGACGGGTAAGGGTAAAATGGTAATTTTGGTGAGAATTATTTTAATAATTAGTGAGAACCCTTATTTTACTAAGTTACTAGGGTAGTGATTAGATTTTACCGTTAGCGACATTTTACCGTTATTAATTAAAATATCGTTTGGAGTGTAGTAATATTTTTGGTTTGAATAGAAATGGGTTAAGCCCACTAGAAACTAAGTTAAGCCCATTAGTGGGAGATAACACTAGGGTTGTGTTAGAAGAACCAATTCATTCATTTCACAAACATTTCTAGAGAGAGGTAGAGAGAGAAAGAGGTGAAGAGAAGAGCAAAAGGGTTTTGGAGAGAAGAACTTGAAGAATCCAATTGGGTAAGCATAGGAGCTATATTGAAGCAAGAGTTTGGGTTAATCTTCTTCTAAGGTAAGGGGGTTAGTTATTATCATAATCAATTTCAAATTTTACATCTTCTCATGTTGTATGAAAATGGGTTGATGAACAATTCATGTCAAATTCGTGCTCTTGTTATGTTTCTGTTTCTTATACTTGAATTGATGATTATGGTATGTTTGTGGATGAAATTACATGGTTCAATGTATGTATAAATGTCAAGTTGTGAAATTTTGCTTAATTAATGATTTGTGATAAGTTGTGTTGGATTGAGGTGAGAAACAAGTTTCAATGGATGTTATTGTTGACAAAACATGTTGTTGTGAGTGAATTATAACTTGGGTATACTTTGATGATGAAAAAATGAAATGTTGCTGTTGTTTTGAGAAAATGGGTCAAATGGTGATTTTATTTAAAATAATGTTTGATTCATGTTTGTATATGGATTTGAGTATCTTTTCATGTCTAAAAACATTTGGGTAAACCCTTGGGATCAATTTGGGTATTGGGAAGTCGAAAATTGGGATTTTGGAGTGAAAATGGATTTTTCACGAAAACAGAATTTTCTGAAACCTGTCATGACTCGCGAGGCGAGTGGGAGGCGAGCCGGTGGCGAGTAGCCACTAGAATTGCTCGCCACGGCGAGTAACCCTTATTCGCGAGGCAAGTAGCCCAGTGTCAGCTTCCCCTGTTTCGCACTCTTGCTCCCTTCTTGCATATTTCTGTTTTGAATTGAACTCTAGTGTAAACATGAAAGTTTTAGATAAATATGTTATTGTTCTAATGGTCTTGGTTTGATATTCAAATGATTTTTAGAACTTGGGTTATGATCAAATTAATATACATGAGTCATGTGGATCCTTGTGAAAACTTATCATAAACATTTTCTTTATAAACCGTGAAACTTTTCCAAACTTAGTAATGGGTCAATGAGGTACTTAGAGTGAACAATTGAATATGCATGTATATGTTTGAAGTATGATGACTATCGTGAGAACCGTATGCTAATTGCTCGCAATGTGAGAATTCTTGAATTGGTAAAATCATACGTGATAAGTGATGTTTGTTGACTAATGAAAATCATGTGATTGATGTTGAATGACATTGATGATTATTGATAAATATGTTGATGTGTGATGATGAATACTATGATTTATTTGTGTGGGCATGTTTTCTTGATAATGCAATGTTGTGGAGATAATCAATATAATTGGGTGTTGTCCTATATATTGAGTTGAGATTGTGAATTGTTGTCGCATTATCGAGTCCTTATACATGTCCATGCATCATAGTCGTGGTTGCTGTAAAAGGGATGACTCTTTTACTTCGAGATTATTGTAAGGCAGGTGTGAGCCCTTACATTCGATGTGCAAGTGGCATCGAAAGGTGACGACCTTGTTGAGATTTGGTACCGCATGCATTTATGTGTCCATAAGTGCATATCATAGCATGAGTCCTATGTGAATTATGTGATTGGTGATGAATTGAGATGAATGAATGTTGATAATGATTGTCTATGATTGATGTTGTGAATGAATATTTGTGAATTGATATTTGTTCCTGATACATGTGAATGGTGATTGTTCATGAAATATGATTAATGATTGTTCATGGCTTATGATTGGTGATTGTTCATGATGTATATGATCGGTGATTGTTCATGATGTATATGATTGGTGATTGTGTATGAATAACTGCGAATTAATTATTATTCATGATACATGTAATTGGTGATTTTTCATGAAATGTGATTAGTGATTATTCATGATACAAGTAATTGGTGATTGTTCATGAAATGTGATTAATGATTATTCATGATAAATGTGATTGGTGATTGTGAATGAATATTTGTAAATTGATAATTGTTCATATGATTGATGAATATTGATGTATGATATCGGGGTGTGATGTAAGTATTAATGTGTAATTATTATTGATCAAGTGCATGATGTTTAAATTGAAATATCCATGTTAACTGTTATTTGGATTATGATAATGTAATACTTACCCCCAGTGGATCAGTTATGGACCGCCTGCCTATCTGTATGGATGGGTAGACGTTGTGCAGGTTTAGTTGCTTGGTGAGTTCTTGTGCTTGGTGGATATTTGGAGCTTTCTCCGATATCGGTGTTTAGATGTTTAGTCGGCTCTGATCTAGGCTTTATTGTGTCGGTCTAGATTATCTTTTACTTTGGATTTTGTGATGTTTGGAGATTACCCGTTTGTTGGGATTTTTGAGATGTATCTATGTTGATGTAATTTATTGATTCATAACATGTATACTTGGATTTACTCTGGTTTATATTCCGCTGCGACTGTTGAGGTTTATATACATGTTTATTGGTTTTTGAATTTTGAATGTGGCGTAGCCTCTATTTCTGGAATAAATGTATTATTCGCATGTTTAATTGCTTTAATAGAAGTAGGAGCGTTACACCACCCTCCAGAGTCACTTTTGATGCTTTTGCTTAGATTTTAAGCTACTCTATTTTAGCCCGCAGTTTCTTGTGGAACATTCCAGTAATGTAATTGCTTAGATTTTAAGTCGAATGTATGCTATAAATAGAGTAGCTATCCATCACAAATATTCATCTTTTCTTGGAATTCAATAAGTGACAATTGCTTTTCTAATAAACGTTCTTTTCTTTTCTTTTACTTTCTCGTCATTTACTTTTATGCTTTCTCTCTTCTTCCCCATGTCTACGATGAACATGAGTGAGTAGACTTCTCTTTGTCTTGGGATTGTTGGATAAGTCTAAATGACAAAATCCTAATCAAACCAAGCTCTAAGCCTTAATCTTATGTAACCCTAATTTCTTATCTAAATTCACCACTTTAACATGGATCAACCATTATCAAACTGTGGATACGAAAGTGGAGGGTTTGATTATTGTTTATCCATTATCTCAAATATCAATTCATAAAACGAAAGTGGAGCTTTGATATTCGAACAAGTGAATTTAGACAAGGATTGCAAAGGCAGCGAAATAGTCTTTGCAATCTTTGAGGCATATAGTTTCGATCTTCAAGGGAACTAATAATGATCAAGTCAGCGAAATAGGCTTGGTTGTTAGAGGAACTAAAATCTAATAGTAATCAAGTCAGCGAAATAGGCTTGGTTGCTAGAGGAACAAAAGAGAAACTGTCTTGAGAAATTAGGTCTAACATAAAGTTATAAGCTTATAGTTTGCTTTGTGAAGGACTTGTCATTTAGATGAACCAATGATCCCAAGGCTCCTTTTACTATTATTATCTTTCAATCGCTTAAAAATCCCAACTTACAACTCTTTTCTCCTCTAATCATTATCAAAGGTTAATTGAATTGAACTACTCCCTATCAGAACGATACTCTTTTCATACTACTTCGGTAAGACCGTGCACTAGCGGTTTTATCTCATCAAGTTTTTGGCGCCGCTGCCGGGGAGTAAACTAATTTGATTAACTCTTTCTTTGTGATTAGAACTCTTTCTTCTTCCTCTTTTCTTCTCTTCTTCTTGTTTTCTTTCCTTACACTTGACTTCTTGGGTAGCATAAAATAATAGATAACATGGCTGAGGAACGCACTCTTAAGGAGTATTCGATCCCTTCTTCGGATGAGCCATGCACTATTATAGTTTACCCAACGGTTGAAGGTAGTGGCTTCAAAATAAAACCTGCACTACTAAGTTTACAACAAAACCAGTTTTCTGGATCACCCTCTGAAGACCCAAATTTGCATATCTCAACCTTTTGGAGACTTAGTGTAACTTACAAAGACGACCAAGAGGCCATTAGGTTACATCTCTTCCCTTTTTTTTCTCTAAAAGATAGGGCCAGCAATTGGTTCAATTCTTTAAAACCCGGCTCCATCACCTCATGGGATCAACTGAGGCGAGAATTCCTTTGCCGTTTGTTTCCCCCATCAAAAACCGCCCAACTTAGGGGAAGGCTTTACCAATTTACTCAAGAAAACGGGGAATCTCTTTACGATGTGTGGGAGCGTTTTAAAGAAATACTTAGACTTTGTCCCTATCATGGTTTGGAGAAATGGTTAATCATCCACACCTTTTACAATGGTTTAACATCTAACACTAAGTTAACTGTTGATGCAGCTGCAGGTGGTGCCTTAATGAACAAGGATTTTACAACAGCTTATGCCTTGATTGAAGACATGGCTCTAAACCTTTTTCAATGGATTGAAGAGAAAGCAATCATCAATTCTTCACCCTCTGAAAAAGAGGCAGGTATGAACGAAATCTCTTCCTTTGACTATCTATCTACCAAGGTGAATACACTATCTCAAAGACTTGATCACATGAATACTCGTGTTGTCACACCTACTTCTTTTTCAGCTCCATGTGAAGCATGTGGCCTATCTAGTCATTCTAACATCGATTGCAAACTAGGTAGTGTTGAGCAGTTAAACTTTGTTCAGAATAGCCAAAGAGTTGTTCAAAAGTCTCACATTGAACTTTTAATGGAAAACTATTTTCTTAAACAATCCGAACAGCTCCAAGAGCTTAAGGATTAAACTAGACTTTTGAGCGACTCTCTTGCTACTCTCACAACAAAGATAGACTCCATCTCCTCTCACAACAAAACTTCAGAAACTCAGCTCTCCCAAGTAGTTCATAAGGTCGGCCAACCCAACAAAATGAATGTTGTTACACTTAGGAGTGGTAAGCCACTAGAAGACCCCATAGGGAGAACCAAATCCAATGAAAGTGAGAAAGAGATCTGCGAACCACCAGCTAGGGAAACCAGGGTAGAAAGAGAAGAACCACGAGTTGAGGAAACCACACCACCTCCCTTTAAGGCAAAAATTCCCTTCCCACAAAGGTTTGCCAAATCTAAGCTAGATGAGCAATTTAAAAAGTTCATAGAAATGATGAACAAAATATACATCGATGTGCCTTTCACCGAAGTCTTAACCCAAATGCCTACCTATGCTAAATTTTTAAAAGAAATCCTTTCTAAAAAGAGAAAAATTGAGGAAGGTGAGACGGTTAACCTTACGGAAGAATGTAGTGGCATCATCCAAAATAAATTGCCACCAAAGCTTAAAGACCCATGTAGTTTTTCCATACCTTGTGTCATAGGGTCAGAAGTAGTGAAGAAAGCTATGTGTGATCTAGGAGCCAGTGTCAGCCTAATGCCTTTATCCCTTTATGAAAGATTGGGAATAGGGAACTTAAGTCGACCAGGATGACCCTACAATTAGTGGACCGTTCTGTTAAGTACCCAGCTGGAATCATAGAAGATGTCCCCGTTAAGGTAGGAGAGGTGTACATCCCCGCTGATTTTGTTGTAATGGAGATGGAGGAAGACAACCAAGTACCAATTCTTTTAGGAAGACCTTTCCTTGCTACTGCAGGAGCCATCATTGATGTTAAAAATGGTAAGTTAGCTTTTAATGTTGGTAAAGAAACTGTTGAATTTGAACTTGCTAAACTAATGAAAAGTCCTTCCATTAAGCTTACACCGCCCTCTATTCTTGTAATGTGATTCAAGGTCATGATGTGAAAGAACGCTCATTAGCTCCATCTACACAATATGACCTCTTTGATCCCTTCTAAGGACACTTTCTTATAACGTCAAGCTAATGACTATAAAGAAGCGCTTCGTGGGAGGCAACCCATGCATTTAACTGCTTTTGTTTTGTTTTGGTGTTTGTTTTTAATTGTTTTGTAGGTAATTATCCGAGTATGATTCGAGAAAACGGAGGAATTTTGAAGCCAATTCATCCAGAACCTTGGCACGGCCCGTGCTCACACTGGCACGGCCGTGCCAGACCTTACCTCCCAAAAGCCATCCAAAACTCCAGAAACTAGGCACGGCCCGTGCTAGGGTTGGCACGGCCGTGCCCGACTCCAGGTAACAATATACCTCACCTTTCATCTTCTTCTTCCCTCATTCTCCACCACAAACATCTCTCTACATTCAAACTTCTCTCAAAAACCTCCATAACCATAGAAATTTTAAACCTCCATATCTCCCTCAAAACCTCACCATTTCACAAAATTTCTTCACCCAATCAACCACACTCAACATTTCAATCATAACCCTTCAATCAAAAACAACTTTCCTTCATCCCTACCAAAAATCATCAAATTCATAACCCCCATTCACCTACCTAAAAACCCACAAATTCTTCACCAATACACTCAACCCAACTCCTAACAATTTCCCAAAACCCAACCTTCACCCAAAACACAAAAGGTCAAACCAAGGTCAAGGATCAATGGCATCTAGGAGAGGTGGAGCAAGCTCTTCCAGAGGACCACAATCAAAGAAGAAAACGCAAGCTAAGAATCATGGCATAATCTTCAAGGACACCAAGCAAAGAGACAGGTATAAAATTCTTATCTCTAAACCTTTGCACCCTTGTCGATATCCTGATCCTTATACTTTGAGTGTGCTAGGACTAAGGGATAATGTGTTTAATTTACTAGGAAATTTAGGATGGGTTGATATGCTTAGACCTATGAAAGGTTTTGAAAATTTCACTTATGAATTCTTAAGTTCTATTGAATTTACGAAGGATAAAGTGAATTTTGACAACCCCGACCATAGAGTCTCTTTCCGACTTTTGAATATGGATTATGAGATGTCTCTCGAAAATTTCTGTTTAGAGATGGACTTCGCAAATGCGGGGTTCATCCATGACTCTTGGAATCCAAATTTAAAGTCGGAAAACTATGACCCCGCTCTCTTTTGGAAACGCATTACCGGGTTAAGGCAATATAATCCTCGCAACAACAAGGCTAGTAACATTCACAACCCAGTACTTAGATACCTCCAGAGAGTCATGGCTTGTACCATTTGGGGTAGAAAAGAGGTAGGAACAACTAGGACGGATGAACTTTTTATGCTTTGGGCAATGCTTAGTAACAATCCCATTAATACTTGTTTCTACCTACTTGATTACCTTTCCTCCATAGGAGCTAGACCTGATAATAGAGCTGAGATAGTAGTCGGTGGTATCATTACCTTCATCGCTAGGAAGTTTGGAGTGGGTGAGGAAGATGGGGTAAATCCAATTGAGGGCAACAATAGGCTTAATATTGAAACCCTTGTTGCTATGAACTTCATTAAGATTCACCCACCCATGACTTATGCACTTCAACTTCGCATACCTCTTTTATTTCTACTTCCTAACCCATCTCGGACTAACCCCGAGGTGGAGGAAAATTTGTTGTATGTTGGTGATGGATTACAGGTACATGAAGAGCATAATCAAGGTGACGAAGAAGGTGCCCACATGCACCATGAAGAGGAGCCCCATGACCATAACGACAACAATGAAAGATGGGCATGGATGCAAACCGAGGTACAAAGGATAAGCACCGAGCAACAAAGGTAAGGTGTTGAATTATCCGGGCTAAGAAATGATGTCCTACGGGGCAACCGCATATCCGAAGAAAATAACCAAATGCTTCGGAACATGATGCAACACTTCAACCTCCAAGGCCCTCCCTGTGGACCTCAATAAAAATGTGAGCTTTCCTCTTCCTCTTTTTCACCTTATCTCTTCACTCTCTATCTCACTCTTCTTCCTCTGCTTCCCTTTTATTCTTCTTTTATCTTGAATCATTGAGGACAATGCTTCTCCTAAGTGTGGGGGGAGCCTAATAAAGTGTCCTTAGTCGTAGTGTTTCCAAACTCCCTTGAACTTTATTCTTTTGTTTTGTTTTATTGTAAAAGGCATGAATAAGCAGCTTGTTTTTATTGTTTTATTATGACATAAATTTTTTGTTGTCTCTTCAATGGTCGTTTCTTGTACATGAAAGTGATTTCTTGTGTTATAAGTATTCTTGCTATACCCACATCAAGTTTTATTGTGAAATTAATTCTCCAATGAGAAAAACACCTGGTTGCAATCCTTGAGTAAGTGTATGAATAGGTATTTTAAGGAACACGTTCTAACTTTAATGGTAACCTGGACCCTTAAAAATCTTCAGAGTAAAAGTAGTATAAGTTTATGTGCGAATAATTCTAATGCGATGAAATGTGTAAACCGAAATGGGGCGGAAGGATATCACCACGCGTGGAGGAAAGGATACCCTCTCACTAACTTCCTAAATATGGTGATGACTTCTCAAATAAATTGTGCTTGAATTAAACCCTCTAAAAAGAGGAACTTCCTAAGTGAAGTAAACAAGTTGTAGCACTACTTAGGGTGATCATAGAAACTTGGAGGAAAGGATACCCCCTCACGGACTTCCAATGTGAAATGATAGCCCCTAGGCATCTACAAGCCCCCAAATGTATAAATTCATCAAGTCTATCTTAACTCTCCCACTTCTCTTATATGAAATGAAGAAAAGATTTTTCTCGGTCAATATAGTGTTAAGGTTAGAACCTGTTCCTCATAATATCTATCTTATACAGGAGCAAGAAAAGGGTTGGACTACACACACACACTCGCTTGAAATTTGTTGTCGGGTTGAATAAGTTTACAAGGAATGCTTGAAGTTGTGATTAGTGTACATTGAAATGAAACCTCGAGGGAGACATAAGCTTATTATTTAAAGTGTCATATATTAATCCTTTTGTTGCTGCCATGTCTATGCCTTTTGCTTGAGGACAAGCAAAGATTCAAGCGTGGGGGAGTTTGATGAGTCATTTATTGACTATTTTAATATGCTTTTTAGTTTAGTTTTATTTAGATTTTATATAATTTTATATTAGTATTATTTCCTTTTTAGGATAATGTACTTTAAATTGCATTTTATTATATTTCAGGAAAGAATATTGGATGGATTGAGTCTTGGAGCAAAAGAAAGGGACTTGGAGCCGATTGGACACAAAAATATGAAGATTGAGAGACAAAATATGTCTCCCACAAGTCAGAAGCTTGGCACGGCCGTGCCACCCTCCAGAGTGTCTTTTGCTGCTTTTGCTTAGATTTTAAGCTACTCTATTTTTAGCCCAAATGTAATAGCTTAGATTTTAAGTCGATCAAATGCTATAAATAGAGTAGCCATCCATCACAAATATTCATCTTTACTTGGAATTCAATAAGTGACAATTGCTTTTCTAATTAAAGTTCTACGATGAACATGAGTGAGTAGACTTCTCCTTGTCTTGGGATTGTTGGATAAGTCTAAATGACATAATCCTAATCGAACCAAGCTCTAAGCCTTAATCTTATGTAACCCTAATTTCTTATCTGAATTCACCGTCTTAACATGGATCAACCATTATCAAACTGTGGAAACGAAAGTGGAGGGTTTGATAATTGTTTATCCATTATTCCAAATATCAATTCATAAAACGAAAGTGGAGCTTTGATATTCGAACAAGTGAATTCAGACAAGGATTGCAAAGTCAGCGAAATAGGCTTTGCAATCTTTGAGACATATAGTTTCGATCTTCAAGGGAACTAATAACAATCAAGTCAGCGAAATAGGCTTGGTTGTTAGAGGAACCAAAATCTAATAGTAATCAAGTTAGTGAAATAGGCTTGGTTGCTAGAGAAACATAAGAGAAACTGTCTTGAGAAATTAGGTCTAACATAACATTATAAGCTTATAGTTTTGGTTTGAGAAGGACTTGTCATTTAGAGGAAACCAACGATCCCAAGGCTCTTTTTATTATTATCTTTCAAACGCTTGAAAACCCCCAACTTACAATTCTCTTCTCTCTTCTAATCATCTCTAAAAAGTTAATTGAATTGAACTACTCCCTGTCGGAATGATACTCTTTTATACTACTTCGGTAAGACCGTGCACTTGCGGTTTTATCCCATCAAGATGCAGGTGTTATTTATCCAATTTTTGATTCCAAATGGTTTAGCCCCGTGCAAGTTGTACCTAAGAAGGGTGGTCTCACAGTTATTAAAAATGATAAAAATGAATCCATTGCTACCAGAACCGTCAGCGGTTGGAGAATGTGTATTGATTATACAAAGCTTAATAAAGCAACCCGTAAAGATTACTTCCCTCTCCCTTTTATAGATCAAATGTTAGAAAGGTTAGCTAAGCATTCACATTTTTGTTACTTAGATGGTTATTCCGGATTTTTCCAAATACCCATTCACCCTAATGACCAAGAAAAGACAACTTTTACATGCCCCTTTGGAACCTTTGCCTATAGGAGGATGCCTTTTGGTCTTTGTAATGCCCCTGCTACTTTTCAAAGATGCATGATGTATACTATGCCAGTAAGACCCTCGATGGGGCACAGGTAAATTATGCCACAACAGAAAAAGAATTGTTAGCAGTTGTGTACGCCATTGACAAATTCAGGCAATACTTGGTGGGATCAAAAATCATTGTTTACACAGATCACTCGGCCATAAAATATTTGCTAAACAAAAAAGATGCCAAACCGAGGTTGATCCGATGGATTTTGCTCCTCCAAGAATTTGACCTTGAAATAAAAGATAAAAAGGGTGTCGAAAATGTTGTAGCTGACCACTTGTCCCGACTCAGGGAGACTAATGAGGATGAGCTACCCTTAGATGATTCCTTCCCGGATGACCAACTCTTCTTATTGGCACAAACTAACGCACCTTGGTATGCAGATTTTGTTAATTTTCTTGCAGCAGGAGTGCTACCACCTGAGTTGAGCTACCAACAAAAGAAGAAGTTCTTCAATTATCTCAAGCACTATTATTGGGATGAGCCTTACCTCTTCAGAAGAGGCTCAGATGGGATTTTCAGAAGATGCATTCCTGAAAACGAGGTAAGTAGTATTCTCACCCATTGCCACTCGTCTTCTTATGGTGGCCACGCCAGTACACAAAAGACTTCTTTCAAAATTCTTCATTCTGGTTTCTGGTGGCCATCACTTTTCAAAGATGTGCATCTCTTTATTTCTAAATGTGACAAATGTCAACGCACTGGTAGTATTACTAAAAGAAATGAAATGCCTTTGAACAACATCCTTGAGGTAGAAATTTTTGATGTGTGGGGTATTGACTTTATGGGACCATTCCCCTCCTCTTTTGGGAATCAATACATATTGGTAGCGGTTGACTATGTGTCCAAATGGGTTGAAGCCATTGCCTCCCCCACTAATGATGCACAAGTTGTTATAAAATTGTTTAAAAAAATCATCTTTCCAAGGTTTGGAGTGCCAAGGGTTGTGATAAGCGATGGAGGGTCTCACTTCATTTCAAAACATTTTGAAAAACTTTTGCAGAAACTTGGAGTAAGGCACAAAATTGCAACACCTTATCACCCACAAACTAGTGTACAAGTGGAGGTCTCAAATAGACAAATCAAAGCTATCCTTGAAAAAGCAGTTTCAACCTCTAGGAAAGATTGGTCAAGTAAGCTTGACGAGGCCCTTTGGGCCTATCGGACGGCTTATAAAACCCCCATTGGAATGACTCCTTTTAAACTAATCTATGGGAAATCTTGTCACCTTCCGGTTGAGCTCGAGCATAAGGCTTATTGGGCAATTAGAAACCTCAACTTAGACCCCAATTTAGCCGGTGAGAAAAGAAAACTTCAATTAAGCGAGCTAGAAGAACTTAGGATAAATGCCTATGAGAATGCCCGCATTTACAAGGAAAGAACTAAGAATTGGCATGACAAGAAAATCATCAAAAAGCACTTCAAAAGCGGTGACCTTGTGCTGCTCTTTAATTCTAGGCTAAAGCTCTTTCCCGGTAAACTAAGGTCGCGATGGTCCGGTCCATTTCAAATTCGCAAGGTATACCCTTATGGGGCAATTGAAATCTTTTATGAAGAAATCGGATCCTTTACGGTTAATGGGCAAAGGCTAAAATTCTATAATACCGGAGAAGTAAATGTAGTGGTGGCTGATTTTACTCTAAGTGACCCTCCATAAGGATTTTTATCCTTATTTTTGTCAAGCTAGTGACAATAAAAGAGCGCTTCTTGGGAGGCAACCCACTGATTTAATTGCTTTCTTTGTTTTCTGTTATTTCTCTTTGTTTTGTAGGTAAATGTCCGAGAATGATTAGGAAACTCCAGAAAAATAAAAGTTACAAGACCCAGAAAGGTGGCACGGCCCGTGCTTGATCTGGCACGGCCGTGCAGGATCCAACACACAAAATCACCAAAGTTGGCAGGAAGATGGCACGACCCGTGCTAAAGTTGGCACGGCCGTGCCAACCTGACAGGCCTCCAGGGTTCAATTTTTTTTGGCAAATTGTGAGCTTTCCGCATCCTTTCCCACTATTTCCTTGTTTCTTTCATTTTTCTTCTTAAATCATTGAGGACAATGCTTCACCTAAGTGTGGGGGGAGCCTAATAAAGTGCATTCAGTCGTAGTGTTTCCAAACTCCCTTGAACTTTATTCTTTTTGTTTTGTTTTATTGTGAAAAGCATGATTAAGTAGCTTGTTTTTATTGAAAAATCATGACATAAATTTTTTATTGTCTCCTCTTATTGGTCGTTTCTTGTACATTAAAGTAAACTATTGTGTTTTAAGTTCTCCTGATATACCCACATCTTGTTTTAAAGTGAATAAAAAAATGCACAAGTTGCTTCCCTTGAGTAAATGTATGAATAGGTATTTTAAGAAAATGCGCTCTAATTTTAGTGGTACGTTAACCTTTAAAAATTCTCAAAGTAAAAATAGTATAAGTTAGTATAAAGGAGTTTATAAAAAGCCAAGCTAAAATTTATTTCAAAGTTGCATTATTGAATCTAGATTGGGGAAGGAGGTAGGCCCTCCGACTTCCTACATGAAGGTAATGTTATCTTGAAAAAGAAACTTTAAAAGACATCATTGAATCTAGATTGGGGAAGGGGGTAGGCCCTCCAACTTCCTACGTGAAGATGATGTTTTAAGGGGCACCATTGAATCTAGATTGGGGAAGGCGGTAGGCCCTCCAACCTCCTACGTGAAGGTGTTGTTCCTTAAATAAAGTACCCAAAATGTAATTGGCAAAAGATCAAAAGGTCACAAAAACTCCCATCTCTCTTATATGAAATGAAGGAAGAATTTTTCTTGGTTGATTTAGTACTAGGATTAGAACATGTTCCTCATTATATCTATCTTATACAGGAGCAAGAAAAGGGTTGGACTACACACACACACTCACTTAAGACTTGATTGTTGGGTTGAAAAGGGATTACAAGAAATGCTTGAGTTTGTGATTAGTGTACTCTTTGAAATAAAAGCCTTTGAGGAGACATGTGCTTTAATTTAATTGTCATATGATAATGTTATTTTATGCTACCATGTTTATGCCTTTTGCTTGAGGACAAGCAAAGATTCAAGTGTGGGGGAGTTTGATGAGTCAGTTATTATCTATTTTTATATGTTATTTAGTTTAGTTTTAATTAGATTTTATTTTATTTTATATTAGTATTATTTCCTTTTTGAGTTAGTTTACTACAAATTGCATTTTATTATATTTCAGGAACGAATATTGGATGGATTGAATCTTGGAGCAAAAGAAAGGGACTTGGAGCTGATTTAGTACGAAAATACGAAGATTCAGAGACAAAAATACGTCTCCCCAAAGTCAGAAGCTTGGCACGGCCCGTCCTAGCATTGGCACGGCCGTGCCACCCTCCAGAGTCACTTTTGCTGCTTTTGCTTAGATTTTAAGCTACTCTATTTTAGCCCGCAGTTTCTTGTGGAACATTCCAGTAATGTAATTGCTTAGATTTTAAGTCGAATGTATGCTATAAATAGAGTAGCTATCCATCACAAATATTCATCTTTTCTTGGAATTCAATAAGTGACAATTGCTTTTCTAATAAAAGTTCTTTTCTTTTCTTTTACTTTCTCGTCATTTACTTTTATGCTTTCTCTCTTCTTCCCCATGTCTACGATGAACATGAGTGAGTAGACTTCTCTTTGTCTTGGGATTGTTGGATAAGTCTAAATGACAAAATCCTAATCAAACCAAGCTCTAAGCCTTAATCTTATGTAACCCAAATTTCTTATCTAAATTCACTGCTTTAACATGGATCAACCATTATCAAACTATGGAAACGAAAGTGGAGGGTTTGATAATTGTTTATCCATTATCTCAAATATCAATTCATAAAACGAAAGTGGAGCTTTGATATTCGAACAAGTGAATTTAGACAAGGATTGCAAAGGCAGCAAATTAGTCTTTGCAATCTTTGAGGCATATAGTTTCGATCTTCAAGGGAACTAATAATGATCAAGTCAGCGAAATAGGCTTGGTTGTTAGAGGAACCAAAATCTAATAGTAATCAAGTCAGGGAAATTGGCTTGGTTGCTAGAGGAACAAAAGAGAAACTGTCTTGAAAAATTAGGTCTAACATAAAGTTATAAGCTTATAGTTTGGTTTGTGAAGGACTTGTCATTTAGATGAACCAATGATCCCAAGGCTCCTTTTACTATTATTATCTTTCAATCGCTTGAAAACCCCAACTTACAACTCTTTTCTCCTCTAATCATTATCAAAGGTTAATTGAATTGAACTACTCCCTGTCGGAACGATACTCTTTTCATACTACTTCGGTAAGACCGTGCACTTGCGGTTTTATCTCATCAGTGATCAATATATTTGGAAGTTGTCCTTTATATTGTTGTGAAAATTATGAGATGATCTAGCATTGTTGATTCCTTACTGTATGTCTATTCATCATAGTCATGTTGAGTTTTGTAGTTGTAAAAGGGTTGAACTCTTTTACTTCGGAGATTATGTAAGACGGGTGTGAAATCTTACATACGATGTTTTTGTTGCATCGAAGGTGACGACCTTGAGGTGATCCGGTACCACATGTATTTATGTATCATGATTAGGGACATATCATTTGTTGCATGAGTCCTAATTGTGGAATGATTGCCATACTTGTGATTGAGAGTGATTGGTTGTAATATTCAAATTTGTTATCATGTATGAATATTATGACGTACTTGAGATGGTGGGTGATTGTTTGCGATAATTGGAATTGTTATCATGTATTATTATTATCATTGACCAAGTATATGAAATTTGAATTGAATTAGTCATGTTAACTGTTATGTGGATTATGATGATGTAATACTTACCCCTAGTGGTTTTGACCGCCTACTTGTCTGTATGGATGGGTAGACGTTGTGCATGATTAGTTGCTCTGGTGAGTTCTTTGTGCTTGGTGGATATCGGGAGCTATCTCCGGTATCGGTGTTGTAGAGTCTATGATGGCTCTGATCTAGGCGTCTGTTGTTGTCTAAATTATTTGTTTGGATTATTTTTTTTATGATTGGAGATTTGCCCGTATGTTAGAACTTTGAGATTCATCTATGTTGATGTAATAATTGATTCATGACATGTATATTTGGAGTACTCTGGTTTATATCCGCTGCGACTGTTGAGATTAATATGTATGCATGTTGAGTTTGAATTTTGGATGATGATGTGGCGTCTATTTCTTGAATTAATGCATTATTCACATGTTTTATTGCTTTACTAGAAATAGGGTGTTACAAGTTGGTATCAGAGTCGTGGTCAGTCTTGTCTGGACTAATACTCGTTGTATTTTTCTGTTATGCATGAATGGTAGCATAGTACCTTCGGCATTTGCTTTGTTGTGTTGTTTTCTTATCGGTTAGTTAGTTTGTGTAGTGCTGAGATGGCAGGTGGCAGAGATGATGCTGTAATTGCACAAGCCTTAGAGGCGATGGCACAAGTGTTGGCCCAATTGAATGAGAATGCAGTGGCTAGTCGTTGGAACGAAGGGGAGGCTGAGTGTAACACCCTCTTTGAATTATTTGTTTTATTTATTTATTTATTTATTTGAGTTTAGTGTCTGTTCTTCTAGAATTTAATTAACTTATTTGATAAGTGATATTTTGTTATGTGTTGATATATATATTAGTAGCCTATATTTGTTTATTTAATTATTTTAATGAGATAGAGTCGAATTATATGATTTATTTGATTATGTGGTATGTTGATATTTTATTAAGTGGTTTTATTTTATTATTTATTAGAATATGATTAAATAATAGAATAAGTAGACTTGGGGGGGCTGAATTAGAAATTAAAGAAGTTTAGTGGGCTTAAGTAGAATTAAGAGAAGTGGTTAGTGATATAAAAGAGGAGAAATTAGTTTAGAATAGTTTTTTAACGTGAAAACAAGGATTTGGGAGAAAACAAAGGGCTTAATTGCACTTTTAAACCTCTATCTTTCCAAAAGTTGCGGTTATGGCCCCCTAACTAATTTAAATACAAAACAGCCCCCTATGTTTTGATTCTTTGGCAGTTTTGGACCCCCAGTCCATTAGTGGGGTGCCACGTGGCCCCCTAAATAATACACGTCGCACCTCACTAATGGATTGTGGGTCCAAAACTACCAAAGAATCAAAACATAGGGGGCTGTTTTGTATTTAAATTAATTAGGGGGCCATAACCGCAACTTTTGAAAAGATAGGGGTCCAAAAGTGCAATTAAGCCAAAACAAAGAGAAGAGAAGAGTCAGAGAATGAGAAGTCTGTAGAACCTTGCTGTCAATCAATCTAAGGTAAGGGTGAGACAATCATTCAATAATCTTGAGTCTATGATTCTGAAAATTTTATTTGAAAAGTTGTAGGTTTAGTTTTTGAGAATTGGAGAATTAGGGTTAAGAGTGATAATTGATGGATTATGTTACTTTGTTGTCAATTGTGAAGTTTGAATAATATAAGTTGTTTTTCCTGATTTTTCTTATTTCTGTCTCGAATTTGAAACAAAAAATGGTATTGATCGGTACAAAATTGGTCTTAGCTGATAACACGAAAGTTGTAGGTATGGATGTTAGATTTCTAATGCCGTTGGTTTGACTTCAAAAGGATTTATAGAAATTGAGTTATGATCAAATTACCGCACGTAGGTCACAGTGAATTTTTATGAATTTCAGCACAACCTTGTCCGAATTTGAAACAAAAACTGGTATTGATCGGTACAGAATTGGTCTTAGGTGTAAACACGAAAGTTGTAGGTATGGATGTTAGCTTTCTAATGCCGTTGGTATGACTTCAAAGGGATTTATAGAACTTGAGTTATGGTCAAATTACTTCACGTAGGTCACAGTGAATTTTTATGGACTTTAAGTACAACTTTCTATGAACCGTGAAACTTTCTCAAAATTAATATTGGGTTTAATGAAGTCTTTAAAGTGAATAATAGAATATGATTTGATGTCATTAGTTATGTGATATAGTTGTATATGCATTATGTGAATTATATATGATGTTTAAGTTGATGTTGATTATCATTTGATGTTGTTATATCTTGAGATGTTTATGTGTTGCCTATGTTGCTGTTGCATATTGATCAAGTTGCAGGTGTTGGTCTAAGTTGTAAGTTGTCTTTCCAAAGTATTGGAATCTTAAGTTGTTAATGTTGTCTAAAATGTTGAAGTCGTAGTTGGAGTTGTTATTCTTTAAGAGGTGGTGTACTCTTACGTTGTTGTCTTATAAGAGGTGGTGTACTCTTACGTTGTTATTCTTTAAGAGGTGATGTTCTCTTACGTTGTTGTCTTATAAGAGGTGGTGTACTCTTACGTTGTCGTTTATAAGAGGTGGTGTAATCATACGTTGTTGTTTATAAGAGGTGGTGTACTCTTACGTTGTTATTCTTTAAGAGGTGGTGTACTCTTACGTTGTTGTCTTATAAGAGGTGGTGTACTCTTACGTTGTCGTTTATAAGAGGTGGTGTACTCTTACGTTGTTGTTTTATAAGAGGTGATGCACTCTTACGTTGTTATTCTTTAAGAGGTGGTGTACTCTTACGTTGTTGTCTTATAAGAAGTGGTGTACTCTTAAGTTGTCGTTTATAAAAGGTGGTGTACTCTTACGTTATTGTTTTATAACAGGTGGTGTACTCTTACGTTGTTATTCTTTAAGAGGTGGTGTACTCTTACGTTGTTGTCTTATAAGATGTGGTGTACTCTTACGTTGTCGTATTATAAGAGGTGATGTACTCTTACGTTGTTGTTTATAAGAGGTAGTGTACTCTTACGTTGTTATTCTTTAAGAGGTGGTGTACTCTTACGTTGTTGTCTTATAAGAGGTGGTGTACTCTTACGTTGTCGTTTATAACAGGTGGTGTACTCTTACGTTGTTGTTTTATAAGAGGTGATGCACTCTTACGTTGTTATTCTTTAAGAGGTGGTGTACTCTTACGTTGTTGTCTTATAAGAAGTGGTGTACTCTTAAGTTGTCGTTTATAAAAGGTGGTGTACTCTTACGTTATTGTTTTATAACAGGTGGTGTACTCTTACGTTGTTATTCTTTAAGAGGTGGTGTACTCTTACGTTGTTGTCTTATAAGAGGTGGTGTACTCTTACGTTGTCGTATTATAAGAGGTGATGTACTCTTACGTTGTTGTTTATAAGAGGTAGTGTACTCTTACGTTGTTATTCTTTAAGAGGTGGTGTACTCTTACGTTGTTGTCTTATAAGAGGTGGTGTACTCTTACGTTGTCGTTTATAAGAGGTGGTGTACTCTTACGTTGTTGTTTTATAAGAGGTGGTGTACTCTTACGTTATTATTCTTTAAGAGGTGGTGTACTCTTACGTTGTTGTCTTATAAGAGGTGGTGTACTCTTACGTTGTCGTATTATAAGAGGTGGCTATGTTGTCAGGTTGACATTGTCGTTGACGAATCGTTGAAGTTGATAATGACAAACCATGTAATATTAATGAATATGTTGTTGCTTATATTATGATGAGATGAGGAATGTGTTGTTGTTATATTAATATAAGATGATGAATATGCGTTGTTATATTATGATGAGATGAGGAATATGTGTTGTTATTATTATTATAAGATGATGAATATGTGTTATTATATTATGATGAGATGATGATTATGTTGTATTATATATGATTATTATTATTAAGTAATGATTATGTTGAGTTCTATATGATTATTATCATTAAGTGATGATTATGTTGTGATTGAATATTATCATAAAGTGATGATTATGTTGTGTGGTCTAAGTTATTATGTGATGATGATTATATTGTGTTGTTTAAGTTATTATGAGATATGATTATGTTGTGTGTTAAAGATGATATTTATGATGTGATGATCTATGTTGGTTATGATTTGGTTATTATGTGCTATATGATGATGTTTATAGTGTGATGAATATGAAGTTAATGATAAATAGAAGTTGGTTGAGTTATTAAGAATTATTACATGAAGGATTATTATTACTAATAGATGAAGTTATTTATGTGTTTTGAAGAAATGAAGTTATTTATGTTGTTAAATATAATTAATGAATTATATGCTTGATATTATTGTTTGCGAAATCTCACCCCTTCTGCTTGGAAATGTTGCTCTTCGTATGAGTAACTTGTAGGTGATCAAGTTTAAGTTGCTGTTAAATTGCTGTCGTGAGTGGACTATCTCTCACGTGTGTCTTAGGTGCTCTGATACGTAATGGGATGGGAACTTTGTTGCATGCTTTTCTATTCCTTACGTATTGTTTATGAATTTACATGACTAAGTTGTTAATTGGATTTTTATGAGATGTTTTGATGAGTCCTTCGTGCCAAGACTATTTTAGATGTTTGAATAAATTCCGCTGCGAAGTATTAAATACTATGTTATTGCATTTTGAAGGATAATTAGTTAATTATTCCGTTTATAATTTTAAGAAAAGAAGTATGACATTCCGTTTATGTGAATTACTCTGATTAATTAAACAAAATTTTTATGTTGGGAGAACGGGGTGTTACACTGAGGAGCGGCGGTTCGATCGGTTCTTGAGGAACAATCCACCGACATTCAAGGGGAGGTTCGATCCAGAGGGAGCCCAGACTTGGGTACATGGCATGGAGCGGATATTCCGTGCTATGGTGGCGGGAGATGACCAGAAGGTCAGATTGGCGACTCATATGCTTACTGAGGAAGCTGAGCACTGGTGCCAAAGGAAGACTTGAGATGGGAGGTGAAGTTATGACCTGGGAGAAGTTCAAAGCTGAATTCTTGCGGAAGGATTTCCCTGAAGACTTGAGAACCAAGAAGGAGGTTGAGTTTCTGAATCTCAAACAAGGAAGCATGTCTGTAGCCGAGTATGAGGCGAAGTTTGAGGAGCTTTCGAGGTTTTATCCGTACATCAATGCTGAAGATGCTATGGTTTCGAAGTGTGTGAAGTTTGTAACGCCCTCTTCAAATTATTTGATTTATTTGATTGTTTTAATAAGTTTAGAATATATTTATATGATTATGTGATTTATTAAGTGGCTTATTTTATTATTTAATGGAATAGGATTTGAATATAAAATAATATTGAGTTTAGGGGTTGTTATGAGATTTTAGAGAGTTTGGGGGGAGAAAGAGAAATAATATAAGATAGATGGGGTTATATAAATAGGAGAGACCTAGGTTTAGAAAACATTACGCACGTACGATCGTTTTTGGAGAAAAGGGAGAAAAAGCCAAGAGAAGGGAGAATCACTTAGAGTTTGCGATTTTCACTTTCTAAGGTAAGGGTGGGACTAACATTCAATCTTCTTAAGCCTATGATTCTGAATTTGTGATTTAACATGTTGTTGTTCTTAGGTTGGATAATTGGGATTAGGTTTTGATTATTGATTTTTGAATTGAAAAGTGTAGAAACCATCGAAATTGTGTTAAGAATTGATATTTAGGTTGTCGAATAATCATAGGTTAAATTTCCTATCAAGTTTGGGATTTGGGTAGATGAAATTTGGTTTTTTTGGGTGAAAAATGTGTAGAAATCGTAACAGCAAGGGAAAAACTCGCTAGGATTTCGCTATTAGCGAAACTCCCTATAACTATTTTGCTATTAGCTCACTTTTCGCTATCAGCGAAATTGCCCAGTGACAGCATACCCTGTTTTATGTTCTTGCGTCTTTTTCACACGTTTCTGTTTTGAATTGGCCTTTGGTGTAAACATGAAAGTTGTAGATAATTTTGTTAGCTTTCCAACGGCTTTGGTTTTACTTGAAAATGATTTTTAGTTTTTGTGATATGATGAAAATACTCCAAGGAGGTCTTAGTGAAACCTTATGAAAATTCAGCATAACCGTTTCTAAATTAATCCAAAACATATGGGATAATACCAACCCTCAAAACTAGAAGTACTATGATTTCAATTAAGGTGTTCAAGAGTATTTAACCCATGTTGTGAGTTGATCCTTGGGGTAGGAATGGGGGTTGAATATAATATTACTGATGATCTGTGAAGCTATTATAATATGATTTAATGTTGATAGTAATGTAATATATTTGTATATGCATTATGTGAATTATATAAGATGTTAAAGTTGATGTTGATTATGATTTGATGTTGTTATATTGTGATATAATTGTATATGCATTACTTGAATTATATGTGAATAATTGAGACGTTGTTGACTTGCATTTGATATTATTATGTCATGCTGTTTTTGCATACTGCCTATGTTGCTGTTGTTATTTAACTAAGCTGCATGAGTCGGTCTAAGATGTTGAATATCATGATGTTCCAAATTATTGGATTAATATAAGAGGTTGTCGAATTAAGATGTTTTAAGAGGTCGAGTCTATGCATTAGCATTCATTGTTGGGGGCTTGATGCCTTGGAAGTATAATAATACTCAAATAGCGATTGGGGCTTGATGCTCTGGAAGTATAATAATACTCAAATAGCGATTGGGGCTTGATGCTCTGGATGTAACACCCCGTTTTCCCAATATACAAATTTCTTAAACATTTATCAGAGTAAAAACCATAACGGGATATCACATAGAAACGTAATCCAAAAATAGTTAAATAATAATTTAATTTCCACATAATATCTTAACATAGCAGCGGAGTATTAGTTCAGAAATCATAAATCAGTTTGGCACGCAGGCCCCAACAAGTATCTCAAAAGAGTTTATCAAAGCATAAATTATCATGGCAGTTCACGTAAAAGAATGAAGCATGTTATAGCATTAACCCCATCCCGTTACGTATCAGAGCGACCTAGACGACACAGTGAGGCAAGGCCACTCACAGAAGCAACTGCACACTAAGCACGATCACCTGCAAGTTACCCATACGAAGGGCAACATTTCCAAGCAGAAGGGGTGAGATTTCATAATAAAATAACATTAATCAATGTAATTGCGAATCATAAATTAACATCATAATCATTCCATTATTAACTTTGCATAAATGCTAAACAGTTGTCACGTAATCATATATCCAATCATTATAAACAACATAACATAATCAATGAACACTTATCACGTAATCACATATCCACTCATCATCAACAAGGCATCTTAATCATGACAATGTGACAATGCTCCTAGACTCCTTATATGCATGTGGTACCAATCGTCATCATAAGTATTAATATACTTTAATCGTGCGGAGGACAAAGCTCCTATAAAACGTGCGGAGGACAAAGCTCCTAATTTTCGTGGTGAGGACAAAGCTCAATGATATGCTATGCATGGACACATATGAACAAAACAACGTAATCGACTTATCAACATGCATCCAATAATTTGGAGCTAAACTTCATCACATACTTATGCACTTAGTTAAACAACGGAAGCAGCATAAACAAGTCACATATCAAGATGATATCATTATATCAATAGCACATAAATTGCATTATTATCACATCTTCTAATTTTGCATGAATATACAATACAATAGTTCTTATCCAATTAATATTAATATAACTTAAACAACTCTACAGTCTGCATTAAACAACATCACTAGGTCTCATTACCAATTAGGGGTTCACTCTTGATCAACAAGTGCGACACAGATCGCACAAACACACAAACAAGTTCTGTAACACCCCGTTTTCCCAATATACAAATTTCTTAAACAATTATCAGAGTAAAAACCATAAACGGGATATCACATAGAAACGTAATCCAAAAACAGTTAAATGATAATTTAACCTTCACAAATATCTTTAACATAGCAGCGGAAAATCATAATCATAATTCGTAAAACGATTTGGCACGCAAGCCCAACAAGTATCTCAAAAGAGTTTATCAAAACATAAGCAGTTCACGTAAAAGAATGAAGCATGTTATAGCATATAACCCCATCCCGTTACGTATCAGAGCGACCTAGACGACACAGTGAGGCAAGGCCACTCACAGAAGCAACTGCACACTAAGCATGATCACCTGCAAGTTACCCATACGAAGGGCAACATTTTCAAGCAGAAGGGGTGAGATTTCATAATAAAATAACATTAATCAATGTAATTGCGAATCATAATTTAACATCATAATCATTCCATTATTAACTTTGCATAAATGCTAAACAGTTATCGCGTAATCATTATTCAATCATTATGAGGAACATAACATAATCAATAAACACTTATCACGTAATCACATATTCAATCATTATCAACAAGGCATCTTAATCATGACAATGTGACAATGCTCCTAGACTCCTTATATGCATGTGGTACCAATCGTCATCATAAGTATTAATATACTTTAATCGTGCGGAGGACAAAGCTCCTATATAACGTGCGGAGGACAAAGCTCCTAATTTTCGTGGTGAGGACTAAGCTCAATGATATGCTATGCATGGACTCTTAACAACAAAACATCATAATCATCGTAATCATGTGCATTCAATAACTTGATGCAAAACGTCATCATTTTCATTATATTCATATATAAACATTGCATACTCAGTTAAATAACAGCAGCAGCATAGTCAAGTCGCATAACAGCAAGGAGGTATCAATATATCAACAACAATTTACTAGAATCATAATCATTTCAATTATATCTTACATATTGCATAATACCTTAATCATGCTCAAATAATATCAACATAACTCAATAGCTTTACAGACTGCATTAAACGTTATCATAAGGTTTCATTACCAATTAGGGGTTCACTCTGGATCAAAAAGTGCGACACAGATCGCACAAACACATAATCAAGTTCATCCTGGTTGTACTCGCGAGGCGAGAGCTCTTACTCGCCATGGCGAGTACCACTCAACTCCCAAACTAAGGTCGTTCTGGGTTCCCTCTGATCCTACATTCATTCCTAATCAATACTAGGTATGTTCAGGTACTCAAGGATATACAAGGTTCAACTAAAAAGGTCGAAACACGAAACATGACATGCACTCTGCCTAAGCTCGCGAGGCGAGGAAAGGTTGCTCGCCATGGCGAGTTGGACCCAACAACTCGCGAGGCGAAGGAAAGGGGCTCGCGTGGCGAGCGATGAAGTTCATCACTCGCGAGGCGAGGATCATCACTCGCCGTGGCGAGCGATGAACAGAAGCACGGGCAGACTAGGGTTTTTCTCAAAAATCCAACACACAACATGGTTCAAAGCCTAATTTTGATTCCAGAATTCATCCTAAACATATTCTAAGGTTAAAGGACGGTTTCTACATCAATCTAAACAAGTTTTACCGTTTGATCATCAATTTTTAGGGTTTTAACCTAATTCCAAAACTTTTCTAAATCAATCCTAACTTTGTCAATTAATCATCAGAATTACAACAATCAATGCTATTGAATTACTAGTCTCACCCTTACCTTGAATGAAGAAAATCGCAGCACTCTACCTTGATTCCTCTAGACTTGGCTTTTCTCCCTTCTTCCAAAAGTTTTCACGTACAATGAGTTTCTAAAATATTAGGTCTTCTCCTATTTATATCTTTTTCTAATTACTTACCTTATCTCACTTTCTCCCCCAAAACTATCTAAAATATCAAAACAGCCCTCAACTAAATATTTTAGATTATTTTCAAATCTTTATTTTATTTAACAATAAAATAATTCCCATATCATAATGAAATCCTTCAATACTCATAACTTAACACATCATCGATCAAATCATCAAAACATACCAAAATCATGCATATACTATATAATTATCATATAATTGCCTAATCTCGATTAAATAACGATTAAACGAAAGTGGGCGTTACAAGTTCATCCTGGTTGTACTCGCGAGGCGAGAGCTCTTACTCGCCATGGCGAGTACCACTCAACTCCCAAACTAAGGTCGTTCTGGGTTCCCTCTGATCCTACATTCATTCCTAATCAATACTAGGTATGTTCAGGTACTCAAGGATATACAAGGTTCAACTAAAAAGGTCGAAACACGAAACATGACATGCTCTCTGCCTGAGCTCGCGAGGCGAGGAAAGGTTGCTCGCCATGGCGAGTTGGACCAAACAACTCGCGAGGCGAAGGAAAGGGGCTCGCGTGGCGAGCGATGAAGTTCATCACTCGCGAGGCGAGGATCATCACTCGCCGTGGCGAGCGATGAACAGAAGCACGGGCAGACTAGGGTTTTTCTCAAAAATCCATCACACAACATGGTTCAAAGCCTAATTTTGATTCCAGAATTCATCCTAAACATATTCTAAGGTTAAAGGACGGTTTCTACATCAATCTAAACAAGTTTTACCGTTTGATCATCAATTTTTAGGGTTTTAACCTAATTCCAAAACTTCTCTAAATCAATCCTAACTTTGTCAACTAATCATCAGAATTACAGTAATTAACATTATTGAATTATTAGTCTCACCCTTACCTTGAATGAAGAAAATCGCAGCACTCTACCTTGATTCCTCTAGACTTGGCTTTTCTCCCTTCTTCCAAAAGTTTTCACGTACAATGAGTTTCTAAAATATTAGGTCTTCTCCTATTTATATCTTTTTCTAATTACTTATCTTATCTCACTTTCTCCCCCAAAACTATCTAAAATATCAAAACAGCCCTCAACTAAATATTTTATATTATTTTCAAATCTTTATTTTATTTAACAATAAAATAATTCCCATATCATAATCAAATCCTTCAATACTCATAACTTAACACGTCATCGATCAAATCATCAAAACATACCAAAATCATGCATATACTATATAATTATCATATAATTGCCTAATCTCGATTAAATAACGATTAAACGAAAGTGGGCGTTACAACTCTCCCCCACTTAAAAGATTTTCGTCCTCGAAAATTTACCTCAAGCAAACAACTCTGGATAAGACTCCAGCATCTTACTCTCAAGCTCCCACGTCAAGCTTTCACCAGTCGCTCCCGACCAAACGACTCTCACGAGAGGTATCTCCTTGCCTCTCAACGTCTTCACTTTACGATCATCAATCCTCAACGGTAAAGTCTCTACCGTAAGGTTGTCTCTAATTTGCACATCGTCGCTTTGGATTACCTGAGATGGATCCGGAACATACTTTCGAAGTTGCGACACATGGAAAACGTTGTGCAAATTCGAAAGATGCGGCGGTAAACCCACTCGGTAAGCCACCGTTCCAACTCTTTCCAAAATCTGATACGGACCAATGAACTTCGGGGTCAACTTCTTTGACTTCAAAGCACGTCCTACACCAGTCATAGGAGTGACTCTCAAAAACACGTGGTCTCCTTCCTGAAATTCAAGATCTTTTCTACGCTTATCATGATAACTCTTTTGTCGACTCTGCGACGCCTTCATTTTCTCTTGGATCATCTGAACTTTCTCAGTAGTTTGCTGAACAATCTCTGGTCCTAAGACCACTCTTTCTCCTGATTCAAACCAACACAACGGAGTTCTGCATCTCCGACCATACAAAGCCTCGAACGGTGCCATTCCAATACTAGAATGATAACTATTATTATAAGTGAACTCGATCAACGGAAGATGACTATCCCAAGTTCCTCCTTGCTCAAGAACACAAATTCTCAACAAATCCTCTAGCGACTGAATTGTCCTCTCTGACTGACCATCTGTCTGTGGATGATACACCGAACTCAATCTCAACTTCGAACCCAAGGCCTCTTGCAAACTTTTCCAAAATCTAGAAGTAAATCTTGGATCTCTATCTGATACAATGCTCGAAGGAACACCATGCAACTTCACAATCTCTTTGATGTAAATCTCTGCCAACTGGGCAACAGGGAAACTAATATTAATAGGTAGGAAATGAGCTGACTTCGTCAACCTATCAACAATAACCCAAATTGCGTCGCTCCCTCTCGGAGTATTCGGCAAACTCGTCACAAAATCCATCGATATACTATCCCATTTCCATTCTGGCACGTCTAAAGGTACCATCATTCCAGCAGGTTTCTGATGCTCAACTTTCGACTTCTGACAAACTAAACATGAATACACAAACTGTGCCACATCTCGTTTCAAACCAGACCACCAGAAAATCTTCTTTAGATCATGATACATCTTCGTAGCTCCCGGATGAATACTCAAGCTACTTCTATGACTCTCTTCAAGAATCATCTTCTTAATCTCTTCATTGTCTGGGATACAAATTCTTCCTCGGAATCTCAACACACCTTGATCATCGATTTTAAAATCACTGTCTTCAGTCTGATCTCTAGCAACCAACAAGTCCACAAACTTTACATCAACTTTCTGTGCTTCCTTGATACTTTTCAGAAATTCACTATCAATCTTCAGCATACCTAGTTTCACACTCTGAGGTGACCATTCGCAAACCAAACTCATATCTCTAAACTGTTCAAGCAATTCGAACTCTCTGACCATCATGGCGGACATATGCAATGTCTTCCTACTCAAGGCATCTGCAACAACATTAGCTTTACCTGGATGATAATTCAAACCAAAGTCATAATCCTTCAACAATTCGAGCCATCTTCGCTGTCTCATATTCAATTCCTTCTGATCGAACAAATACCTCAAACTCTTGTGATCACTAAACACCTCAAACCTCGAACCATACAAATAATGTCTCCATATCTTCAATACAAAGACTACACCCGCCAACTCGAGATCATGCGTAGGATAATTCTTCTCATGAACTCTCAACTGTCTTGAAGCATAAGCTACCACTTTACCTTCTTGCATAAGTACACCTCCTAAACCCAACTTGGACGCATCACAATAAACCACAATAGGTTCATCTGACTTCGGCAAAATTAACACTAGAGCAGTTGTCAAACGCTTCTTCAATTCACCGAAACTTTTCTCACAATGGACGTCCCACACAAAAGTTTTACCTTTACAAGTCAACTGCGTTAGCGGAAGAGCTAACTTAGAAAATCCTTCAATAAACCTTCTATAGTAACCAGCTAAACCCAAGAAACTTCTAATCTCAGTAACGGACTTTGGAGTCTCCCACTGTGATACCGCTTCGACTTTAGACGGATCCACAGCAATACCATCTCCGGAAATAACATGGCCAAGGAAACTGACCTCATTCAACCAGAATTCACACTTAGACAATTTAGCATAAAGTTTCTTCTCTTTCAACACTTGTAAGACAATCTTCAGATGCTCAGCATGTTCTTCTTCAGTCTTGGAGTAAATTAAAATATCGTCGATAAACACAACTACGAACCGATCCAAAAATGCATGGAAGATGCGATTCATATACTCCATAAACACTCCAGGTGCATTGGTAACTGCAAAAGGCATAACTTTATATTCATAGTGACCATAACGCGTTCTGAAAGCTGTCTTCTGCATATCCTCATCCTTTACTTTAATCTGGTGATAACCTGACCTCAAATCAATCTTGCTGAAAACTCGTGCACCCACTAGCTGATCCATCAAATCATCAATTCTCGGAAGTGGATACCTATTCTTGATAGTTACCTTGTTCAACTGTCGATAATCAATACACAATCGCATACTACCATCTTTCTTCTTTACTAGCAAAACCGGCGCTCCCCAAGGTGAAACACTTGGTCTAACAAACTTCTTCTCAAGCAAGTCTTCTAACTGTTTCTTCAACTCAGATAACTCAGAAGCAGACATACGATAAGGTGCCATCGAGACCGGCTTCGTTCCAGGAACAAGATCAATAGAAAACTCAACTTCTCTCTCTGGAGGCACATCAGGAATCTCATCTGGAAAAACTTCAGGAAATTCACACACCACCGGTAACCTGTCAATCACTGCTTGATTCTCAATAGATATAGTAGCCATTAACGAAAACATCAAGATACCGTCGCGTTCCAGTTGCTTCAGCTGCTTAGTAGATAAAAACTCTACACCACTTTCCTCTTCGACGGAAGAGAAATGCACTGACTTGCTAAAACAATTAATAAGAACGTGGTTGTACTCTAACCAGTTCATACCCAAAATCACATCCATACCACTCAAAGGTAGACAAACTAAATCCATTTCAAAATCACGACCAAACATAGACAAAGGACATTTCAAACATACGAGAGAAGTAGTCACCGAACCCTTAGCTGGAGTTTCAACAACCATCTCTCGATTCATATCAGACAAATCAAGACCCAAAGCAGAAACACAATCGAAAGCAATAAAACAATGCGTAGCACCAGTATCAATAATAGCAACTAAAGGAGTATTATTAATATAGCAAGTACCTCTGATCAAACGATCCTCATTCTCTGTCTGAGTCCCAGTCAAAGCAAAGACCCTACCAGTAGTCGGCGCCCTCTTAGGCTGAGTACACTGTGAACTAATGTGACCCTCTCCGTTGCAATTAAAGCAAACAATGTATGTACGATTGCAATCAGCTACAACATGACCTTTCTTGCCACACCGGACACACTTCTTGATTTCCTCAGGGCAGACGTTGCTTTTGTGGCCTTTCTCACCACAATTGAAACACACAATCTCTGCAGCATCCTTCTTCTTAGGCCGCCTAACATCGACCATCTTCTGTTTCCCTTTATCAGCAGGGGACTGTACGGCTTAGGACGACTCTGCTGTCCCTTACCCTTCCTCTCATTCACTACCTTGTAGTGAGCCTTCGTATCTTCTTTGTAGATCCTGCAGCTATTAACCAAATCCTGAAAAACTCTCAGCTGTTGGTATCCAATCGCCCTCTTGATGTCGGGCCTCAAACCGTTCTCGAACTTGATGCATCTCGAGAACTCAGCATTCTCTGCAGTATTGTGCGGATAGAACTTAGACAGCTCCACGAACTTGGCAGCATACTCTGTCACGGACATATTTCCTTGCTTCAGCTCAAGGAATTCGATCTCTTTCTTCCCGCGAACATCTTCCGGAAAGTATCTTCTCAGGAACTCTCTCCTGAAAACAGCCCAAGTCACAACAGCTCCCTCCTGCCCAAGGGTAGGCAGAAGAGCAACCCACCAGTCATCAGCTTCCTCGGCCAGCTGATGAGTACCAAATCGCACTTTCTGGTCCTCCGTGCACTGCATAACCCGGAAAATCCTCTCAATCTCCTTAAGCCACGTCTGGGCTCCATCAGGGTCATAACGTCCTTTGAAAGTCGGAGGGTTCTTCTTCATGAACGTCTCCAACATCCTAGCTTCAGCATTTGCACCAGCATTCACGTTAGGTTGTTGTCCCACAGCTTGGGCAACAGCTTGTAGAGCAGCAGCTAACGCAGCATCATTCCTTCCAGCCATTTCTGATATTCTACAAAAGTAGCAACAACAACATAAGATAGTAATATAAATATTACTAAGACTCGACACGACTGTCTAATTGACCGGACGGATCGACCTGCTCTGATACCAATTGTAACACCCCGTTTTCCCAATATACAAATTTCTTAAACATTTATCAGAGTAAAAACCATAACGGGATATCACATAGAAACGTAATCCAAAAACAGTTAAATAATAATTTAATTTCCACATAATATCTTAACATAGCAGCGGAGTATTAGTTCAAAAATCATAAATCAGTTTGGCACGCAGGCCCCAACAAGTATCTCAAAAGAGTTTATCAAAGCATAAATTATCATGGCAGTTCACGTAAAAGAATGAAGCATGTTATAGCATTAACCCCATCCCGTTACGTATCAGAGCGACCTAGACGACACAGTGAGGCAAGGCCACTCACAGAAGCAACTGCACACTAAGCACGATCACCTGCAAGTTACCCATACGAAGGGCAACATTTCCAAGTAGAAGGGGTGAGATTTCATAATAAAATAACATTAATCAATGTAATTGCGAATCATAAATTAACATCATAATCATTCCATTATTAACTTTGCATAAATGCTAAACAGTTGTCACGTAATCATATATCCAATCATTATAAACAACATAACATAATCAATGAACACTTATCACGTAATCACATATCCACTCATCATCAACAAGGCATCTTAATCATGACAATGTGACAATGCTCCTAGACTCCTTATATGCATGTGGTACCAATCGTCATCATAAGTATTAATATACTTTAATCGTGCGGAGGACAAAGCTCCTATAAAACGTGCGGAGGACAAAGCTCCTAATTTTCGTGGTGAGGACAAAGCTCAATGATATGCTATGCATGGACACATATGAACAAAACAACGTAATCGACTTATCAACATGCATCCAATAATTTGGAGCTAAACTTCATCACATACTTATGCACTTAGTTAAACAACGGAAGCACCATAAACAAGTCACATATCAAGATGATATCATTATATCAATAGCACATAAATTGCATTATTATCACATCTTCTCATTTTGCATGAATATACAATACAATAGTTCTTATCCAATTAATATTAATATAACTTAAACAACTCTACAGTCTGCATTAAACAACATCACTAGGTCTCATTACCAATTAGGGGTTCACTCTTGATCAACAAGTGCGACACAGATCGCACAAACACACAAACAAGTTCATCCTGGTTGTACTCGCGAGGCGAGAGCTCTTACTCGCCATGGCGAGTACCACTCAACTCCCAAATTAAGGTCGTTCTGGGTTCCCTCTGATCCTACATTCATTCCTAATCAATACTAGGTATGTTCAGGTACTCAAGGATATACAAGGTTCAACTAAAAAGGTCGAAACACGAAACATGACATGCTCTCTGCCTGAGCTCGCGAGGCGAGGAAAGGTTGCTCGCCATGGCGAGTTGGACCAAACAACTCGCGAGGCGAAGGAAAGGGGCTCGCGTGGCGAGCGATGAAGTTCATCACTCGCGAGGCGAGGATCATCACTCGCCGTGGCGAGCGATGAACAGAAGCACGGGCAGACTAGGGGTTTTCTCAAAAATCCATCACACAACATGGTTCAAAGCCTAATTTTGATTCCAGAATTCATCCTAAACATATTCTAAGGTTAAAGGACGGTTTCTACATCAATCTAAACAAGTTTTACCGTTTGATCATCAATTTTTAGGGTTTTAACCTAATTCCAAAACTTCTCTAAATCAATCCTAACTTTGTCAACTAATCATCAGAATTACAGTAATTAACATTATTGAATTATTAGTCTCACCCTTACCTTGAATGAAGAAAATCGCAGCACTCTACCTTGATTCCTCTAGACTTGGCTTTTCTCCCTTCTTCCAAAAGTTTTCACGTACAATGAGTTTCTAAAATATTAGGTCTTCTCCTATTTATATCTTTTTCTAATTACTTATCTTATCTCACTTTCTCCCCCAAAACTATCTAAAATATCAAAACAGCCCTCAACTAAATATTTTATATTATTTTCAAATCTTTATTTTATTTAACAATAAAATAATTCCCATATCATAATCAAATCCTTCAATACTCATAACTTAACACGTCATCGATCAAATCATCAAAACATACCAAAATCATGCATATACTATATAATTATCATATAATTGCCTAATCTCGATTAAATAACGATTAAACGAAAGTGGGCGTTACACTGGAAGTATAATAATACTCAAATAGCGATTGGGACTTGATGCCCCGTATTGGTACCACACGCATATAATAGGTCTAAGTTGCATAGTCGAGTTAGAGTCGCATTTGTCGAGTCAAGGATGTTTATGTTGATAATTTGTGAAGTTGTAATTGTTTATACAAACTATGATTGAAGTGTTAAATGATATATTATTATCTATAAAGAATGTTAAGATGCTTTGATGTTGATTAAATATAATTGTTGAATTATATGCTTAATATTATTGTTTTGTGAAATCTCACCCTTTCTGCTTGGAAATGTTGCTCTTCGTATGAGTAACTTGCAGGTGATCGAGTTTAAGTTGCTGTTAGATTGCTGTCGTGAGTGGACTATCTCTCACGTGTGTCTTAGGTGCTCTGATACGTAACGGGATGGGAACTTTGCTATTGTTTTTCTATTCCTTACGTATTGTTTTTGAAGATTTATAACTATGTTTTTAAGATTGGATTTTTATGAGACATTTACGAAGAGGCCTTCGTGCCAAAGACTGTTTTAGTTATTGAATAAATTCCGCTGCGAAGTATTTAAAGATTTTGTTATTGAATTTTAAAGGATAAATAGTTATTTATTCAGTTTATGATTTTAAGAAAAGAATGTGACATTCCGTTTATGTTGAAAAACTCTGATTATTTATGCGAAATTTTTATGTTGGGAAAACGGGGTGTTGCAATTGGTATCAGAGCAGGTCGGTCCATCCGGCCAAGTAGTTGAGTCTAGTTGTGTCGAGTAACAGTTGTATTACTATTTTTATGATGTTTGATTGATTGTTGTTGTGTTTCGGATTAATAGATATGTTTATTATGTGATCATGTTTGATTGACTAACTTTGATGTGGTTTACATGTTTTGTTGAAGTTTCTATTTGGCTATATATGGTTTAAGATGGTTAGGCAATAATTGAATTCCATTTCTTGCGTGCTTTGAATTTCGAGGACGAAATTCTTTTAAGGGGGTAGAGTTGTAACGCCCGCTTGGAATTATTTGATTAATTTGATTGTTTTAATAGGTTTAGAATATATTTATATGATTATGTGATTTATTAAGTGGCTTATTATATTATTTAATAGAATAAGATTTGAAAATAAAATATTATTGAGTTTAGGGGTTGTTATGAGATTTTAGAGAGTTTGGGGGGAGAAAGAGAAATAAGATAAGATAGATGGAGTTATATAAATAGGAGAGACCTAGGTTTAGAAAACATTACGCACGTACGATCGTCTTTGGAGAAAAGGGAGAAAAGGCCAAGAGAAGGGAGAATCACTTAGAGTCTGCGATTTTCACTTTCTAAGGTAAGGGTGGGACTAACATTCAATCTTCTTAAGACTATGATTCTGAATTTGTGATTTAACATGTTGTTGTTCTTAGGTTGGATAATTGGGATTAGGTTTTGATTATTGATTTTGAATTGAAAAGTGTAGAAACCATCGAAATTGTGTTAAGAATTGATATTCAGGTTGTCGAATAATCATAGGTTAAGTTTCCTACCAAATTTGGGATTTGGGTAGATGAAATTTTGTTTTTTTGGGTGAAAAATGTGCAGAAATCGTAACAGCAAGGGAAAAACTCGCTAGGATTTCGCTATTAGCGAAACTCCCTGTAACTATTTCGCTATTAGCTCACTTTTCGCTATCAGCGAAATTGCCAGTGACAGCATAGCCTGTTTATGTTCTTGCGTCTTTTTCACACGTTTCTGTTTGAATTGGCCTTTGATGTAAACATGAAAGTTGTAGATAATTTTGTTAGCTTTCCAACGGCTTGGTTTTACTTGAAAATGATTTTTAGTTTTTGAGATATGATGAAAATACTCCAAGGAGATCTTAGTGAAACCTTATGAAAATTCAGCATAACCGTTTCTAAATTAATCCAAAACTTATGGATAATACCAACCCTCAAAACTAGAAGTACTATGATTTCAATTAAGGTGTTCAAGAGTATTAACCCATGTTGTGAGTTATCCTTGGGTAGGAATGGGGGTTGAATATAATATTACTGATGATCTGTGAAGCTATTATAATATGATTTAATGTTGATAGTAATGTAATATATTGTATATGCATTATGTGAATTATATAAGATGTTAAAGTTGATGTTGATTATGATTTGATGTTGTTATATTGTGATATAATTGTATATGCATTACTTGAATTATATGTGAATAATTGAGACGTTGTTGACTTGCATTTGATATTATTATGTCATGCTGTTTTTGCATACTGCCTATGTTGCTGTTGTTATTTAACTAAGCTGCATGAGTCGGTCTAAGATGTTGAATATGATGATGTTCCAAATTATTGGATTAATATAAGAGGTTGTCGAATTAAGAAGTTTTAAGAGGTCGAGTCCATGCATTAGCATTCATTGTTGGGGCTTGATGCCTTGGAAGTATAATAATACTCAAATAGCGATTGGGGCTTGATGCTCTGGAAGTATAATAATACTCAAATAGCGATTGGGGCTTGATGAACTGGAAGTATAATAATACTCAAATAGCGATTGGGACTTGATGCCCCGTATTGGTACCACATGCATATAATAGGTCTAAGTTGCATAGTCGAGTTAGAGTCGCATTTGTCGAGTCAAGGATGTTTATGTTGATAATTTGTGAAGTTGTAATTGTTTATACAAACTATGATTGAAGTGTTAAATGATATATTATTATCTATAAAGAATGTTAAGATGCTTTGATGTTGATTAAATATAATTGTTGAATTATATGCTTAATATTATTGTTTGTGAAATCTCACCCTTTCTGCTTGGAAATGTTGCTCTTCGTATGAGTAACTTGCAGGTGATCGAGTTTAAGTTGCTGTTAGATTGCTGTCGTGAGTGGACTATCTCTCACGTGTGTCTTAGGTGCTCTGATACGTAACGGGATGGGAACTTTGCTATTGTTTTTCTATTCCTTACGTATTGTTTTTGAAGATTTATAACTATGTTTTTAAGATTGGATTTTTATGAGACATTTACGAAGAGGCCTTCGTTGTAACGCCCTAGTTGTTATTTATTTTATTTTGAATTATTTGGAGTCTCATATATGATTTTATATGATTTTTGGTGATTTATGTGTATGTGCATTTTAATATATGGTTTAATAAATAATAATTAAAATTAGTGGGAATTATTATTATTTAGAAATTAGGGAGTTAATTAGGATTTAATAGAATTAAGGGAGTTTAATGAAATAAAAGGGAGTTATAGTTTGGGAGTTAGGAAAGAAAAGGTCAGAAGCAGTTTTACGTGAAACAAGTTTTGGGAGAGAAAACCAAGAACAAGGGAGAGAAGAACAAGTAGAACCAAGATCAACCGTGTGTCGTGCGATTTCCTGAACTAAGGTAAGGTGAGGTTTACTTTCAATAGTATAGATTGTAATTCTGATTTGATTTAACATGTTTCTGGTAGAAATTGGAGAATTTGGATTAGGTTTTGATTATTGTTTTTGAATGAAAAAGTGTAGAAACCATAGAATTGAATGGTGAAAAGAGTTGTTAATCAGGTAGGTTAGTGATGGGTTAACGTTTTAATGATAGGGTAATCATATGGTTATGTTTATGGATGATTTTGGAGAGTTTAGGGTTAAGAGATGGAGCCAAGGAGGCTCCCATGGTAGAAAATCGCAGAAAATCTGTGATTTCAGCATGTCTGATACTGTCGAAATCATGAGGCGATTCTAGAAATCATGAGGCGATTTGACAGAAAAATCTGTAATTTTAGTATGTCTGATACTGTCGAAATCATGAGGCGATTCTGGTGATCATGAGGCGATTTTGACAGAAAATGTGTAATTTTAGTATGACTGATGTTGTCTTACCATAAACCCTAAAATGCAATTTTCTTCACTCCAAATGCTTCCAAACTTCTTCCTAAGTGTAGGGATTTTATCCTAAACGTATAGAGATGTTTTAGGAAAGATATAACGTTGTATAAGGGTCTAATGAGTTCATGAGTGGTCCTTGGGTAGGGATGGAAGTTGTCTATAAGGGTATAGCCTCTCAATGTATCTAAGCTAATATAATTGATGTTGTTGATTACTAATATCCTTGAGTTGTTGAATCCTGTTTGAACGTTTGAATGGAGCTTGATGTATGAGCATGATTAAGATAAATTGTGCATTTTTCTGGATTGTTGGATTGAGTAATGATGAACCATTGATGATTGTGTTGTATGTTTACATTCATTAAATCATACAAGTGTGGAGTTATGGAGAGTTGAGTCATATACATATATATGCATTTGTTGAGTTGTATGTAGATATACACAGTTGGGTAGTTGCATAGCATCAAAGTGGGAGAGCTTCGGCTCTGGAACGCCTTGTCGTTCAAAACGGTGTTGAGCGGTGAGGACTTAGGTCCTGATGAGAATGTTTTAACCATTCGACAGCGGTGTGGTCACGGCCCTGAATATGGTACCACATGCATATTTGCATTTACTGAGGAGTCTAGGGTGTTGTCTTAGCGGTGTTGTCATGTCATTTGCATGAGTCGGTGTTGTTGGTTGTAGTTGCCATATTGACGATGATGATGTTGTTTGATGAAGTATATATTTATACCTATATGATGATGATTGATTTGATGATGATGATGTTGTTTTATGAAGTATATATACATATGCATATAAGATGATGAACTGATTATATTTAGGGTGTTAGATTCAATTGACGAATTTAATATCTATATCTTATTGTTGTGAATCTCACCCCTTCTGCTTGAAAATGTTGCCCTTCCTATGGGTAACTTGCAGGTGATCCTGAGTAGTTGGTGGTGGCTCAAGTGTCTAGGGCTCTGATACATTTGGGATGGGTTTACCTTATTTATGTTTCATTCCTTATGTATCATATTTTGAAACTTGTTGTTGTAGCCCTTTTAGTGGTTGAATTTATGTTGTTGAGGCTTTTATGCCAAGGATTATCATGGAGAATTAAACAGTTAATGTTGTTGCTCTTAATGCAAATATTCCGCTGCAGATTATTGAGGTTTAATTAAATAGTTTTATATTTCTATTTAAGAAAAATTTGAAAATGTAGTGTGACATGCCCGTTTGGGATTTACTCTGATGTATGTTTAATTATTTAATTACTTTTGGGTAACGGGGTGTTACATTCGTGCCAAAGACTGTTTTAGTTATTGAATAAATTCCGCTGAGAAGTATTTAAAGATTTTGTTATTGAATTTTAAAGGATAAATAGCTATTTATTCAGTTTATGATTTTAAGAAAAGAATGTGACATTCCGTTTATGTTGAAAAACTCTGATTATTTATGCGAAATTTTTATGATGGGAAACGGGGTGTTGCAATTGGTATCAGAGCAGGTCGTCCATCCGGCCAAGTAGTTGAGTCTAGTTGTGTCGAGTAACAGTTGTATTACTATTTTTATGCTGTTTGATTGATTGTTGTTGTGTTTCGGATTAATTGATATGTTTATTATGTGATCATGTTTGATTGACTAACTTTGATGTGGTTTACATGTTTGTTGAAGTTTCTATTTGGCTATATATGGTTTAAGATGGTTAGGCAATAATTGAATTCCATTTCTTGCGTGCTTTGAATTCAAGGACGAAATTCTTTTAAGGGGGTAGAGTTGTAACGCCCGCTTGGAATTATTGATTATTTGATTGTTTTAATAGGTTTAGAATATATTTATATGATTATGTGATTTATTAAGTGGCTTATTATATTATTTAATAGAATAAGATTTGAAAATAAAATAATATGAGTTTAGGGTTGTTATGAGATTTAGAGAGTTTGGGGGGAAGAAAGAGAAATAAGATAAGATAGATGGAGTTATATAAATAGGAGAGACCTAGGTTTAGAAAACATTACCACGTACGATCGTCTTTGGAGAAAAGGGAGAAAAGGCCAAGAGAAGGAGAATCACTTAGAGTCTGCGATTTTCACTTTCTAAGTAAGGGTGGACTAACATTCAATCTTCTTAAGCCTATGATTCTGAATTTGTGATTTAACATGTTGTTGTTCTTAGGTTGGATAATTGGGATTAGGTTTTGATTATTGATTTTGAATTGAAAAGTGTAGAAACCATCGAAATTGTGTTAAGAATTGATATTCAGGTTGTCGAATAATCATAGGTTAAGTTTCCTACCAAATTTGGGATTTGGGTAGATGAAATTTTGTTTTTTGGGTGAAAAATGTGCAGAAATCGTAACAGCAAGGGAAAAACTCGCTAGGATTTCGCTATTAGCGAAACTCCCTGTAACTATTTCGCTATTAGCTCACTTTTCGCTATCAGCGAAATTGCCCAGTGACAGCATACCCTGTTTTATGTCTTGCGTCTTTTTCACACGTTCTGTTTTGAATTGGCCTTTGATGTAAACATGAAAGTTGTAGATAATTTTGTTAGCTTTCCAACGGCTTTGGTTTTACTTGAAAATGATTTTTAGTTTTTGAGATATGATGAAAATACTCCAAGGAGGTCTTAGTGAAACCTTATGAAATTCAGCATAACCATTTCTAAATTAATCCAAAACTTATGGATAATACAACCTCAAAACTAGAAGTACTATGATTTCAATTAAGGTGTTCAAGAGTATTTAACCCATGTTGTGAGTTGATCTTGGGGTAGGAATGGGGGTTGAATATAATATTACTGATGATCTGTGAAGCTATTATAATATGATTTAATGTTGATAGTAATGTAATATATTTGTATATGCATTATGTGAATATATAAGATGTAAGTTGATGCTGATTATGATTTGATGTTGTTATATGTGATAATAATTGTATATGCATTACTTGAATTATATGTGAATAATTGAGACGTTGTTGACTTGCATTTGATATTATTATGTCATGCTGTTTTTGCATACTGCCTATTTGCTGTTGTTATTTAACTAAGCTGCATGAGTCCGGTCTAAGATGTTGAATATGATGATGTTCCAAATTATTGGATTAATATAAGAGGTTGTCGAATTAAGATGTTTTAAGGTCGAGTCCATGCATTAGCATTCATTGTTGGGGCTTGATGCCTTGGAAGTATAATAAATACTCAAATAGCGATTGGGCTTGATGCTCTGGAAGTATAATAATACTCAAATAGCCATTGGGGCTTGATGCTCTGGAAGTATAATAATATCAAATAGCGATTCGGGACTTGATGCCCCGTATTGGTACCACATGCATATAATAGCTAAGTTGCATAGTCGAGTTAGAGTCGCATTTGTTGAGTCAAGGATGTTTATGTTGATAATTTGTGAAGTTGTAATTGTTTATACAACTATGATTGAAGTGTTAATGAATATATAATTATCTATTAAAGAATGTTAAAGATGCTTTGATGTTGATTAAATATAATTGTTGAATTATATGCTTAATATTATTGTTTTGTGAAATCTCACCCTTTCTGTTTGGAAATGTTGCTCTTCGTATGATAACTTGCAGGTGATCGAGTATAAGTTGCTGTTAGATTGCTGTCGTGAGTGGACTATCTCTCACGTGTGTCTTAGGTGCTCTGATACGTAACGGGATGGGAACTTTGCTATTGTTTTCTATTCCTTACGTATGTTTTTGAAGATTTATAACTATGTTTTTAAGATTGGATTTATGAGACATTTAACGAAGAGGCCTTCGTGCCAAAGACGTTTAGTTATTGAATAAATTCCGCTGCGAAGTATTTAAAGATTTTGTTATTGATTTTAAAGGATAAATAGTTATTTATTCAGTTTATGATTTTAAAAAGAATGTGACATTCCGTTTATGTTGAAAAACTCTGATTATTTATGCGAAATTTTTATGTTGGGAAAACGGGGTGTTGCAATTGGTATCAGAGCAGGTCGGTCCATCCGGCCAAGTAGTTGAGTCTAGTTGTGTCGAGTAACAGTTGTATTACTATTTTTATGCTGTTTGATTGATTGTTGTTGTGTTTCGGATTAATAGATATGTTTATTATGTGATCATGTTTGATTGACTAACTTTGATGTGGTTTACATGTTTTGTTGAAGTTTCTATTTGGCTATATATGGTTTAAGATGGTTAGGCAATAATTGAATTCCATTTCTTGCGTGCTTTGAATTTCAGGACGAAATTCTTTTAAGGGGGTAGAGTTGTAACGCCCGCTTGGAATTATTTGATTAATTTGATTGTTTTAATAGGTTTAGAATATATTTATATGATTATGTGATTTATTAAGTGGCTTATTATATTATTTAATAGAATAAGATTTGAAAATAAAATAATATTGAGTTTAGGGGTTGTTATGAGATTTTAGAGAGTTTGGGGGAGAAAGAGAAATAAGATAAGATAGATGGAGTTATATAAATAGGAGAGACCTAGGTTTAGAAAACATTACGCACGTACGATCGTCTTTGGAGAAAAGGGAGAAAAGGCCAAGAGAAGGGAGAATCACTTAGAGTCTGCGATTTTCACTTTCTAAGGTAAGGGTGGGAACATTCAATCTTCTTAAGCCTATGATTCTGAATTTGTGATTTAACATGTTGTTGTTCTTAGGTTGGATAATTGGGATTAGGTTTTGATTATTGATTTTTGAATTGAAAAGTGTAGAAACCATCGAAATTGTGTTAAGAATTGATATTCAGGTTGTCGAATAATCATAGGTTAAGTTTCCTACCAAATTTGGGATTTGGGTAGATGAAATTTTGTTTTTTTGGGTGAAAAATGTGCAGAAATCGTAACAGCAAGGGAAAAACTCGCTAGGATTTCGCTATTAGCGAAACTCCCTGTAACTATTTCGCTATCAGCGAAATTGCCCAGTGACAGCATACCCTGTTTTATGTTCTTGCGTCTTTTTCACACGTTTCTGTTTTGAATTGGCCTTTGATGTAAACATGAAAGTTGTAGATAATTTTGTTAGCTTTCCAACGGCTTTGGTTTTACTTGAAAATGATTTTTAGTTTTTGAGATATGATGAAAATACTCCAAGGAGGTCTTAGTGAAACCTTATGAAAATTCAGCATAACCATTTCTAAATTAATCCAAAACTTATGGGATAATACCAACCCTCAAAACTAGAAGTACTATGATTTCAATTAAGGTGTTCAAGAGTATTTAACCCATGTTGTGAGTTGATCCTTGGGGTAGGAATGGGGGTTGAATATAATATTACTGATGATCTGTGAAGCTATTATAATATGATTTAATGTTGATAGTAATGTAATATATTTGTATATGCATTATGTGAATTATATAAGATGTTAAAGTTGATGTTGATTATGATTTGATGTTGTTATATTGTGATATAATTGTATATGCATTACTTGAATTATATGTGAATAATTGAGACGTTGTTGACTTGCATTTGATATTATTATGTCATGCTGTTTTTGCATACTGCCTATGTTGCTGTTGTTATTTAACTAAGCTGCATGAGTCGGTCTAAGATGTTGAATATGATGATGTTCCAAATTATTGGATTAATATAAGAGGTTGTCGAATTAAGATGTTTTAAGAGGTCGAGTCCATGCATTAGCATTCATTGTTGGGGGCTTGATGCCTTGGAAGTATAATAATACTCAAATAGCGATTGGGGCTTGATGCTCTGGAAGTATAATAATACTCAAATAGCCATTGGGGCTTGATGCTCTGGAAGTATAATAATACTCAAATAGCGATTGGGACTTGATGCCCCGTATTGGTACCACATGCATATAATAGGTCTAAGTTGCATAGTCGAGTTAGAGTCGCATTTGTTGAGTCAAGGATGTTTATGTTGATAATTTGTGAAGTTGTAATTGTTTATACAAACTATGATTGAAGTGTTAAATGATATATTATTATCTATAAAGAATGTTAAGATGCTTTGATGTTGATTAAATATAATTGTTGAATTATATGCTTAATATTATTGTTTTGTGAAATCTCACCCTTTCTGCTTGGAAATGTTGCTCTTCGTATGAGTAACTTGCAGGTGATCGAGTTTAAGTTGCTGTTAGATTGCTGTCGTGAGTGGACTATCTCTCACGTGTGTCTTAGGTGCTCTGATACGTAACGGGATGGGAACTTTGCTATTGTTTTTCTATTCCTTACGTATTGTTTTTGAAGATTTATAACTATGTTTTTAAGATTGGATTTTTATGAGACATTTACGAAGAGGCCTTCGTGCCAAAGACTGTTTTAGTTATTGAATAAATTCCGCTGCGAAGTATTTAAAGATTTTGTTATTGAATTTTAAAGGATAAATAGTTATTTATTCAGTTTATGATTTAAGAAAAAACATAACATAATCAATGAACACTTATCACGTAATCACATATCCACTCATCATCAACAAGGCATCTTAATCATGACAATGTGACAATGCTCCTAGACTCCTTATATGCATGTGGTACCAATCGTCATCATAAGTATTAATATACTTTAATCGTGCGGAGGACAAAGCTCCTATAAAACGTGCGGAGGACAAAGCTCCTAATTTTCGTGGTGAGGACAAAGCTCAATGATATGCTATGCATGGACACATATGAACAAAACAACGTAATCGACTTATCAACATGCATCCAATAATTTGGAGCTAAACTTCATCACATACTTATGCACTTAGTTAAACAACGGAAGCACCATAAACAAGTCACATATCAAGATGATATCATTATATCAATAGCACATAAATTGCATTATTATCACATCTTCTCATTTTGCATGAATATACAATACAATAGTTCTTATCCAATTAATATTAATATAACTTAAACAACTCTACAGTCTGCATTAAACAACATCACTAGGTCTCATTACCAATTAGGGGTTCACTCTTGATCAACAAGTGCGACACAGATCGCACAAACACACAAACAAGTTCATCCTGGTTGTACTCGCGAGGCGAGAGCTCTTACTCGCCATGGCGAGTACCACTCAACTCCCAAATTAAGGTCGTTCTGGGTTCCCTCTGATCCTACATTCATTCCTAATCAATACTAGGTATGTTCAGGTACTCAAGGATATACAAGGTTCAACTAAAAAGGTCGAAACACGAAACATGACATGCTCTCTGCCTGAGCTCGCGAGGCGAGGAAAGGTTGCTCGCCATGGCGAGTTGGACCAAACAACTCGCGAGGCGAAGGAAAGGGGCTCGCGTGGCGAGCGATGAAGTTCATCACTCGCGAGGCGAGGATCATCACTCGCCGTGGCGAGCGATGAACAGAAGCACGGGCAGACTAGGGTTTTCTCAAAAATCCATCACACAACATGGTTCAAAGCCTAATTTTGATTCCAGAATTCATCCTAAACATATTCTAAGGTTAAAGGACGGTTTCTACATCAATCTAAACAAGTTTTACCGTTTGATCATCAATTTTTAGGGTTTTAACCTAATTCCAAAACTTCTCTAAATCAATCCTAACTTTGTCAACTAATCATCAGAATTACAGTAATTAACATTATTGAATTATTAGTCTCACCCTTACCTTGAATGAAGAAAATCGCAGCACTCTACCTTGATTCCTCTAGACTTGGCTTTTCTCCCTTCTTCCAAAAGTTTTCACGTACAATGAGTTTCTAAAATATTAGGTCTTCTCCTATTTATATCTTTTTCTAATTACTTATCTTATCTCACTTTCTCCCCCAAAACTATCTAAAATATCAAAACAGCCCTCAACTAAATATTTTATATTATTTTCAAATCTTTATTTTATTTAACAATAAAATAATTCCCATATCATAATCAAATCCTTCAATACTCATAACTTAACACGTCATCGATCAAATCATCAAAACATACCAAAATCATGCATATACTATATAATTATCATATAATTGCCTAATCTCGATTAAATAACGATTAAACGAAAGTGGGCGTTACACTGGAAGTATAATAATACTCAAATAGCGATTGGGACTTGATGCCCCGTATTGGTACCACACGCATATAATAGGTCTAAGTTGCATAGTCGAGTTAGAGTCGCATTTGTCGAGTCAAGGATGTTTATGTTGATAATTTGTGAAGTTGTAATTGTTTATACAAACTATGATTGAAGTGTTAAATGATATATTATTATCTATAAAGAATGTTAAGATGCTTTGATGTTGATTAAATATAATTGTTGAATTATATGCTTAATATTATTGTTTTGTGAAATCTCACCCTTTCTGCTTGGAAATGTTGCTCTTCGTATGAGTAACTTGCAGGTGATCGAGTTTAAGTTGCTGTTAGATTGCTGTCGTGAGTGGACTATCTCTCACGTGTGTCTTAGGTGCTCTGATACGTAACGGGATGGGAACTTTGCTATTGTTTTTCTATTCCTTACGTATTGTTTTTGAAGATTTATAACTATGTTTTTAAGATTGGATTTTTATGAGACATTTACGAAGAGGCCTTCGTGCCAAAGACTGTTTTAGTTATTGAATAAATTCCGCTGCGAAGTATTTAAAGATTTTGTTATTGAATTTTAAAGGATAAATAGTTATTTATTCAGTTTATGATTTTAAGAAAAGAATGTGACATTCCGTTTATGTTGAAAAACTCTGATTATTTATGCGAAATTTTTATGTTGGGAAAACGGGGTGTTGCAATTGGTATCAGAGCAGGTCGGTCCATCCGGCCAAGTAGTTGAGTCTAGTTGTGTCGAGTAACAGTTGTATTACTTTTTATGATGTTTGATTGATTGTTGTTGTGTTTCGGATTAATAGATATGTTTATTATGTGATCATGTTTGATTGACTAACTTTGATGTGGTTTACATGTTTTGTTGAAGTTTCTATTTGGCTATATATGGTTTAAGATGGTTAGGCAATAATTGAATTCCATTTCTTGCGTGCTTTGAATTTCGAGGACGAAATTCTTTTAAGGGGGTAGAGTTGTAACGCCCGCTTGGAATTATTTGATTAATTTGATTGTTTTAATAGGTTTAGAATATATTTATATGATTATGTGATTTATTAAGTGGCTTATTATATTATTTAATAGAATAAGATTTGAAAATAAAATATTATTGAGTTTAGGGGTTGTTATGAGATTTTAGAGAGTTTGGGGGAGAAAGAGAAATAAGATAAGATAGATGGAGTTATATAAATAGGAGAGACCTAGGTTTAGAAAACATTACGCACGTACGATCGTCTTTGGAGAAAAGGGAGAAAAGGCCAAGAGAAGGGAGAATCACTTAGAGTCTGCGATTTTCACTTTCTAAGGTAAGGGTGGGACTAACATTCAATCTTCTTAAGACTATGATTCTGAATTTGTGATTTAACATGTTGTTGTTCTTAGGTTGGATAATTGGGATTAGGTTTTGATTATTGATTTTTGAATTGAAAAGTGTAGAAACCATCGAAATTGTGTTAAGAATTGATATTCAGGTTGTCGAATAATCATAGGTTAAGTTTCCTACCAAATTTGGGATTTGGGTAGATGAAATTTTGTTTTTTGGGTGAAAAATGTGCAGAAATCGTAACAGCAAGGGAAAAACTCGCTAGGATTTCGCTATTAGCGAAACTCCCTGTAACTATTTCGCTATTAGCTCACTTTTCGCTATCAGCGAAATTGCCCAGTGACAGCATAGCCTGTTTTATGTTCTTGCGTCTTTTTCACACGTTTCTGTTTTGAATTGGCCTTTGATGTAAACATGAAAGTTGTAGATAATTTTGTTAGCTTTCCAACGGCTTTGGTTTTACTTGAAAATGATTTTTAGTTTTTGAGATATGATGAAAATACTCCAAGGAGATCTTAGTGAAACCTTATGAAAATTCAGCATAACCGTTTCTAAATTAATCCAAAACTTATGGGATAATACCAACCCTCAAAACTAGAAGTACTATGATTTCAATTAAGGTGTTCAAGAGTATTTAACCCATGTTGTGAGTTGATCCTTGGGGTAGGAATGGGGGTTGAATATAATATTACTGATGATCTGTGAAGCTATTATAATATGATTTAATGTTGATAGTAATGTAATATATTTGTATATGCATTATGTGAATTATATAAGATGTTAAAGTTGATGTTGATTATGATTTGATGTTGTTATATTGTGATATAATTGTATATGCATTACTTGAATTATATGTGAATAATTGAGACGTTGTTGACTTGCATTTGATATTATTATGTCATGCTGTTTTTGCATACTGCCTATGTTGCTGTTGTTATTTAACTAAGCTGCATGAGTCGGTCTAAGATGTTGAATATGATGATGTTCCAAATTATTGGATTAATATAAGAGGTTGTCGAATTAAGAAGTTTTAAGAGGTCGAGTCCATGCATTAGCATTCATTGTTGGGGGCTTGATGCCTTGGAAGTATAATAATACTCAAATAGCGATTGGGGCTTGATGCTCTGGAAGTATAATAATACTCAAATAGCGATTGGGGCTTGATGAACTGGAAGTATAATAATACTCAAATAGCGATTGGGACTTGATGCCCCGTATTGGTACCACATGCATATAATAGGTCTAAGTTGCATAGTCGAGTTAGAGTCGCATTTGTCGAGTCAAGGATGTTTATGTTGATAATTTGTGAAGTTGTAATTGTTTATACAAACTATGATTGAAGTGTTAAATGATATATTATTATCTATAAAGAATGTTAAGATGCTTTGATGTTGATTAAATATAATTGTTGAATTATATGCTTAATATTATTGTTTTGTGAAATCTCACCCTTTCTGCTTGGAAATGTTGCTCTTCGTATGAGTAACTTGCAGGTGATCGAGTTTAAGTTGCTGTTAGATTGCTGTCGTGAGTGGACTATCTCTCACGTGTGTCTTAGGTGCTCTGATACGTAACGGGATGGGAACTTTGCTATTGTTTTTCTATTCCTTACGTATTGTTTTTGAAGATTTATAACTATGTTTTTAAGATTGGATTTTTATGAGACATTTACGAAGAGGCCTTCGTTGTAACGCCCTAGTTGTTATTTATTTTATTTTGAATTATTTGGAGTCTCATATATGATTTTATATGATTTTGGTGATTTATGTGGTATGTGCATTTTAATATATGGTTTAATAAAATAATAATTAAAATTAGTGGGAATTATTATTATTTTAGAAATTAGGAGTTAATTAGGATTTAATAGAATTAAGGGGAGTTTAATGAAATAAAAGGGGAGTTATAGTTTGGGAGTTAGGAAAAGAAAAGGTCAGAAGCAGTTTTACGTGAAACAAGTTTGGAGAGAAAACCAAGAACAAGGGGAGAGAAGAACAAGTAGAACCAAGATCAACCGTGTGTCGTGCGATTTCCTGAACTAAGGTAAGGGTGAGGTTTACTTTCAATAGTATAGATTGAATTCTGATTTTGATTTAACATGTTTCTGGTAGAAATTGGAGAATTTGGGATTAGGTTTTGATTATTGGTTTTTGAATGAAAAAGTGTAGAAACCATAGAATTGAATGGTGAAAGAGTTGTTAATCAGGTAGGTTAGTGATGGGTTAACGTTTTAATGATAGGGTAATCATATGGTTATGTTTATGGATGATTTTGGAGAGTTTAGGGTTAAGAGATGGAGCCAAGGAGGCTCCCATGGTAGAAAATCGCAGAAAATCTGTGATTTCAGCATGTCTGATACTGTCGAAATCATGAGGCGATTCTAGAAATCATGAGGCGATTTTGACAGAAAAATCTGTAATTTAGTATGTCTGATACTGTCGAAATCATGAGGCGATTCTGGTGATCATGAGGCGATTTTGACAGAAAATGTGTAATTTTAGTATGACTGATGTTGTCTTACCATAAACCCTAAAATGCAATTTCTTCACTCCAAATGCTTCCAAACTTCTTCCTAAGTGTAGGGATTTTATCCTAAACGTATAGAGATGTTTTTAGGAAAGATATAACGTTGTATAAGGGTCTAATGAGTTCATGAGTGGTCCTTGGGGTAGGGATGGAAGTTGTCTATAAGGGTATAGCCTCTCAATGTATCTAAGCTAATATAATTGATGTTGTTGATTACTAATATCCTTGAGTTGTTGAATCCTGTTTGAACGTTTTGAATGGAGCTTGATGTATGAGCATGATTAAGATAAATTGTGCATTTTTCTGGATTGTTGGATTGAGTAATGATGAACCATTGATGATTGTGTTGTATGTTTACATTCATTAAATCATACAAGTGTGGAGTTATGGAGAGTTGAGTCATATACATATATATGCATTTGTTGAGTTGTATGTAGATATACACAGGTTGGGTAGTTGCATAGCATCAAAGTGGGAGAGCTTCGGCTCTGGAACGCCTTGTCGTTCAAAACGGTGTTGAGCGGTGAGGACTTAGGTCCTGATGAGAATGTTTTAACCATTCGACAGCGGTGTGGGTCACGGCCCTGAATATGGTACCACATGCATATTTGCATTTACTGAGGAGTCTAGGGTGTTGTCTTAGCGGTGTTGTCATGTCATTTGCATGAGTCGGTGTTGTTGGTTGTAGTTGCCATATTGACGATGATGATTTGTTGATGAAGTATATATTTATACCTATATGATGATGATTGATTTGATGATGATGATGTTGTTTTATGAAGTATATATACATATGCATATAAGATGATGAACTGATTATATTTAGGGTGTTAGATTCAATTGACGAATTTTAATATCTATATCTTATTGTTGTGAATCTCACCCCTTCTGCTTGAAAATGTTGCCCTTCCTATGGGTAACTTGCAGGTGATCCTGAGTAGTTGGTGGTGGCTCAAGTGTCTAGGGCTCTGATACATTTGGGATGGGTTTACCTTATTTATGTTTCATTCCTTATGTATCATATTTTGAAACTTGTTGTTGTAGCCCTTTTTAGTGGTTGAATTTATGTTGTTGAGGCTTTTATGCCAAGGATTATCATGGAGAATTAAACAGTTAATGTTGTTGCTCTTAATGCAAATATTCCGCTGCAGATTATTGAGGTTTAATTAAATAGTTTTATATTTCTATTTAAGAAAAATTTGAAAATGTAGTGTGACATGCCCGTTTGGGATTTACTCTGATGTATGTTTAATTATTTAATTACTTTGGGTAACGGGGTGTTACATTCGTGCCAAAGACTGTTTTAGTTATTGAATAAATTCCGCTGAGAAGTATTTAAAGATTTTGTTATTGAATTTTAAAGGATAAATAGCTATTTATTCAGTTTATGATTTTAAGAAAAGAATGTGACATTCCGTTTATGTTGGAAAACTCTGATTATTTATGCGAAATTTTTATGATGGGAAAACGGGGTGTTGCAATTGGTATCAGAGCAGGTCGGTCCATCCGGCCAAGTAGTTGAGTCTAGTTGTGTCGAGTAACAGTTGTATTACTATTTTTATGCTGTTTGATTGATTGTTGTTGTGTTTCGGATTAATTGATATGTTTATTATGTGATCATGTTTGATTGACTAACTTTGATGTGGTTTACATGTTTTGTTGAAGTTTCTATTTGGCTATATATGGTTTAAGATGGTTAGGCAATAATTGAATTCCATTTCTTGCGTGCTTTGAATTTCAAGGACGAAATTCTTTTAAGGGGGGTAGAGTTGTAACGCCCGCTTGGAATTATTGATTAATTTGATTGTTTTAATAGGTTTAGAATATATTTATATGATTATGTGATTTATTAAGTGGCTTATTATATTATTTAATAGAATAAGATTTGAAAATAAAATAATATTGAGTTTAGGGGTTGTTATGAGATTTTAGAGAGTTTGGGGGAGAAAGAGAAATAAGATAAGATAGATGGAGTTATATAAATAGGAGAGACCTAGGTTTAGAAAACATTACCCACGTACGATCGTCTTTGGAGAAAAGGGAGAAAAGGCCAAGAGAAGGGAGAATCACTTAGAGTCTGCGATTTTCACTTTCTAAGGTAAGGGTGGGACTAACATTCAATCTTCTTAAGCCTATGATTCTGAATTTGTGATTTAACATGTTGTTGTTCTTAGGTTGGATAATTGGGATTAGGTTTTGATTATTGATTTTTGAATTGAAAAGTGTAGAAACCATCGAAATTGTGTTAAGAATTGATATTCAGGTTGTCGAATAATCATAGGTTAAGTTTCCTACCAAATTTGGGATTTGGGTAGATGAAATTTTGTTTTTTGGGTGAAAAATGTGCAGAAATCGTAACAGCAAGGGAAAAACTCGCTAGGATTTCGCTATTAGCGAAACTCCCTGTAACTATTTCGCTATTAGCTCACTTTTCGCTATCAGCGAAATTGCCCAGTGACAGCATACCCTGTTTTATGTTCTTGCGTCTTTTTCACACGTTTCTGTTTTGAATTGGCCTTTGATGTAAACATGAAAGTTGTAGATAATTTTGTTAGCTTTCCAACGGCTTTGGTTTTACTTGAAAATGATTTTTAGTTTTTGAGATATGATGAAAATACTCCAAGGAGGTCTTAGTGAAACCTTATGAAAATTCAGCATAACCATTTCTAAATTAATCCAAAACTTATGGGATAATACCAACCCTCAAAACTAGAAGTACTATGATTTCAATTAAGGTGTTCAAGAGTATTTAACCCATGTTGTGAGTTGATCCTTGGGGTAGGAATGGGGTTGAATATAATATTACTGATGATCTGTGAAGCTATTATAATATGATTTAATGTTGATAGTAATGTAATATATTTGTATATGCATTATGTGAATTATATAAGATGTTAAAGTTGATGCTGATTATGATTTGATGTTGTGATATATTGTATATATTACTTGAATTATATGTGAATAATTGAGACGTTGTTGACTTGCATTTGATATTATTATGTCATGCTGTTTTTGCATACTGCCTATGTTGCTGTTGTTATTTAACTAAGCTGCATGAGTCGGTCTAAGATGTTGAATATGATGATGTTCCAAATTATTGGATTAATATAAGAGGTTGTCGAATTAAGATGTTTTAAGAGGTCGAGTCCATGCATTAGCATTCATTGGGGGCTTGATGCCTTGGAAGTATAATAATACTCAAATAGCGATTGGGGCTTGATGCTCTGGAAGTATAATAATACTCAAATAGCCATTGGGGCTTGATGCTCTGGAAGTATAATAATACTCAAATAGCGATTGGGACTTGATGCCCCGTATTGGTACCACATGCATATAATAGGTCTAAGTTGCATAGTCGAGTTAGAGTCGCATTTGTTGAGTCAAGGATGTTTATGTTGATAATTTGTGAAGTTGTAATTGTTTATACAAACTATGATTGAAGTGTTAAATGATATATTATTATCTATAAAATGTTAAGATGCTTTGATGTTGATTAAATATAATTGTTGAATTATATGCTTAATATTATTGTTTTGTGAAATCTCACCCTTTCTGCTTGGAAATGTTGCTCTTCGTATGAGTAACTTGCAGGTGATCGAGTTTAAGTTGCTGTTAGATTGCTGTCGTGAGTGGACTATCTCTCACGTGTGTCTTAGGTGCTCTGATACGTAACGGGATGGGAACTTTGCTATTGTTTTTCTATTCCTTACGTATTGTTTTTGAAGATTTATAACTATGTTTTTAAGATTGGATTTTTATGAGACATTTACGAAGAGGCCTTCGTGCCAAAGACTGTTTTAGTTATTGAATAAATTCCGCTGCGAAGTATTTAAAGATTTTGTTATTGAATTTTAAAGGATAAATAGTTATTTATTCAGTTTATGATTTTAAGAAAAGAATGTGACATTCCGTTTATGTTGAAAAACTCTGATTATTTATGCGAAATTTTTATGTTGGGAAAACGGGTGTTGCAATTGGTATCAGAGCAGGTCGGTCCATCCGGCCAAGTAGTTGAGTCTAGTTGTGTCGAGTAACAGTTGTATTACTATTTTTATGCTGTTTGATTGATTGTTGTTGTGTTTCGGATTAATTGATATGTTTATTATGTGATCATGTTTGATTGACTAACTTTGATGTGGTTTACATGTTTTGTTGAAGTTTCTATTTGGCTATATATGGTTTAAGATGGTTAGGCAATAATTGAATTCCATTTCTTGCGTGCTTTGAATTTCAAGGACGAAATTCTTTTAAGGGGGTAGAGTTGTAACGCCCGCTTGGAATTATTTGATTAATTTGATTGTTTTAATAGGTTTAGAATATATTTATATGATTATGTGATTTATTAAGTGGCTTATTATATTATTTAATAGAATAAGATTTGAAAAAAAATATTGAGTTTAGGGGTTGTTATGAGATTTTAGAGAGTTTGGGGGGAGAAAGAGAAATAAGATAAGATAGATGGAGTTATATAAATAGGAGAGACCTAGGTTTAGAAAACATTACCACGTACGATCGTCTTTGGAGAAAAGGGAGAAAAGGCCAAGAGAAGGGAGAATCACTTAGAGTCTGCGATTTTCACTTTCTAAGGTAAGGGTGGGACTAACATTCAATCTTCTTAAGCCTATGATTCTGAATTTTGATTTAACATGTTGTTGTTCTTAGGTTGGATAATTGGGATTAGGTTTTGATTATTGATTTTTGAATTGAAAAGTGTAGAAACCATCGAAATTGTGTTAAGAATTGATATTCAGGTTGTCGAATAATCATAGGTTAAGTTTCCTACCAAATTTGGGATTTGGGTAGATGAAATTTTGTTTTTTTGGGTGAAAATGTGCAGAAATCGTAACAGCAAGGGAAAAACTCGCTAGGATTTCGCTATTAGCGAAACTCCCTGTAAGCTATTTCGCTATCAGCGAAATTGCCCAGTGACAGCATACCCTGTTTTATGTTCTTGCGTCTTTTTCACACGTTTCTGTTTTGAATTGGCCTTTGATGTAAACATGAAAGTTGTAGATAATTTTGTTAGCTTTCCAACGGCTTTGGTTTTACTTGAAAATGATTTTTAGTTTTTGAGATATGATGAAAATACTCCAAGGAGGTCTTAGTGAAACCTTATGAAAATTCAGCATAACCATTTCTAAATTAATCCAAAACTTATGGGATAATACCAACCCTCAAAACTAGAAGTACTATGATTTCAATTAAGGTGTTCAAGAGTATTTAACCCATGTTGTGAGTTGATCCTTGGGGTAGGAATGGGGGTTGAATATAATATTACTGATGATCTGTGAAGCTATTATAATATGATTTAATGTTGATAGTAATGTAATATATTTGTATATGCATTATGTGAATTATATAAGATGTTAAAGTTGATGTTGATTATGATTTGATGTTGTTATATTGTGATATAATTGTATATGCATTACTTGAATTATATGTGAATAATTGAGACGTTGTTGACTTGCATTTGATATTATTATGTCATGCTGTTTTTGCATACTGCCTATGTTGCTGTTGTTATTTAACTAAGCTGCATGAGTCGGTCTAAGATGTTGAATATGATGATGTTCCAAATTATTGGATTAATATAAGAGGTTGTCGAATTAAGATGTTTTAAGAGGTCGAGTCCATGCATTAGCATTCATTGTTGGGGGCTTGATGCCTTGGAAGTATAATAATACTCAAATAGCGATTGGGGCTTGATGCTCTGGAAGTATAATAATACTCAAATAGCGATTGGGGCTTGATGCTCTGGAAGTATAATAATACTCAAATAGCGATTGGGACTTGATGCCCCGTATTGGTACCACATGCATATAATAGGTCTAAGTTGCATAGTCGAGTTAGAGTCGCATTTGTTGAGTCAAGGATGTTTATGTTGATAATTTGTGAAGTTGTAATTGTTTATACAAACTATGATTGAAGTGTTAAATGATATATTATTATCTATAAAGAATGTTAAGATGCTTTGATGTTGATTAAATATAATTGTTGAATTATATGCTTAATATTATTGTTTTGTGAAATCTCACCCTTTCTGCTTGGAAATGTTGCTCTTCGTATGAGTAACTTGCAGGTGATCGAGTTTAAGTTGCTGTTAGATTGCTGTCGTGAGTGGACTATCTCTCACGTGTGTCTTAGGTGCTCTGATACGTAACGGGATGGGAACTTTGCTATTGTTTTTCTATTCCTTACGTATTGTTTTTGAAGATTTATAACTATGTTTTTAAGATTGGATTTTTATGAGACATTTACGAAGAGGCCTTCGTGCCAAAGACTGTTTTAGTTATTGAATAAATTCCGCTGCGAAGTATTTAAAGATTTTGTTATTGAATTTTAAAGGATAAATAGTTATTTATTCAGTTTATGATTTTAAGAAAAGAATGTGACATTCCGTTTATGTTGAAAAACTCTGATTATTTATGCGAAATTTTTATGTTGGGAAAACGGGTGTTGCAATTGGTATCAGAGCAGGTCGGTCCATCCGGCCAAGTAGTTGAGTCTAGTTGTGTCGAGTAACAGTTGTATTACTATTTTTATGCTGTTTGATTGATTGTTGTTGTGTTTCGGATTAATAGATATGTTTATTATGTGATCATGTTTGATTGACTAACTTTGATGTGGTTTACATGTTTTGTTGAAGTTTCTATTTGGCTATATATGGTTTAAGATGGTTAGGCAATAATTGAATTCCATTTCTTGCGTGCTTTGAATTTCGAGGACGAAATTCTTTTAAGGGGGTAGAGTTGTAACGCCCGCTTGGAATTATTTGATTAATTTGATTGTTTTAATAGGTTTAGAATATATTTATATGATTATGTGATTTATTAAGTGGCTTATTATATTATTTAATAGAATAAGATTTGAAAATAAAATAATATTGAGTTTAGGGGTTGTTATGAGATTTTAGAGAGTTTGGGGGGAGAAAGAGAAATAAGATAAGATAGATGGAGTTATATAAATAGGAGAGACCTAGGTTTAGAAAACATTACGCACGTACGATCGTCTTTGGAGAAAAGGGAGAAAAGGCCAAGAGAAGGGAGAATCACTTAGAGTCTGCGATTTTCACTTTCTAAGGTAAGGGTGGGACTAACATTCAATCTTCTTAAGCCTATGATTCTGAATTTGTGATTTAACATGTTGTTGTTCTTAGGTTGGATAATTGGGATTAGGTTTTGATTATTGATTTTTGAATTGAAAAGTGTAGAAACCATCGAAATTGTGTTAAGAATTGATATTCAGGTTGTCGAATAATCATAGGTTAAGTTTCCTACCAAATTTGGGATTTGGGTAGATGAAATTTTGTTTTTTTGGGTGAAAATGTGCAGAAATCGTAACAGCAAGGGAAAAACTCGCTAGGATTTCGCTATTAGCGAAACTCCCTGTAACTATTTCGCTATTAGCTCACTTTTCGCTATCAGCGAAATTGCCCAGTGACAGCATACCCTGTTTTATGTTCTTGCGTCTTTTTCACACGTTTCTGTTTTGAATTGGCCTTTGATGTAAACATGAAAGTTGTAGATAATTTTGTTAGCTTTCCAACGGCTTTGGTTTTACTTGAAAATGATTTTTAGTTTTTGAGATATGATGAAAATACTCCAAGGAGGTCTTAGTGAAACCTTATGAAAATTCAGCATAACCATTTCTAAATTAATCCAAAACTTATGGGATAATACCAACCCTCAAAACTAGAAGTACTATGATTTCAATTAAGGTGTTCAAGAGTATTTAACCCATGTTGTGAGTTGATCCTTGGGGTAGGAATGGGGGTTGAATATAATATTACTGATGATCTGTGAAGCTATTATAATATGATTTAATGTTGATAGTAATGTAATATATTTGTATATGCATTATGTGAATTATATAAGATGTTAAAGTTGATGTTGATTATGATTTGATGTTGTTATATTGTGATATAATTGTATATGCATTACTTGAATTATATGTGAATAATTGAGACGTTGTTGACTTGCATTTGATATTATTATGTCATGCTGTTTTTGCATACTGCCTATGTTGCTGTTGTTATTTAACTAAGCTGCATGAGTCGGTCTAAGATGTTGAATATGATGATGTTCCAAATTATTGGATTAATATAAGAGGTTGTCGAATTAAGATGTTTTAAGAGGTCGAGTCCATGCATTAGCATTCATTGTTGGGGGCTTGATGCCTTGGAAGTATAATAATACTCAAATAGCGATTGGGGCTTGATGCTCTGGAAGTATAATAATACTCAAATAGCGATTGGGGCTTGATGCTCTGGAAGTATAATAATACTCAAATAGCGATTGGGACTTGATGCCCCGTATTGGTACCACATGCATATAATAGGTCTAAGTTGCATAGTCGAGTTAGAGTCGCATTTGTTGAGTCAAGGATGTTTATGTTGATAATTTGTGAAGTTGTAATTGTTTATACAAACTATGATTGAAGTGTTAAATGATATATTATTATCTATAAAGAATGTTAAGATGCTTTGATGTTGATTAAATATAATTGTTGAATTATATGCTTAATATTATTGTTTTGTGAAATCTCACCCTTTCTGCTTGGAAATGTTGCTCTTCGTATGAGTAACTTGCAGGTGATCGAGTTTAAGTTGCTGTTAGATTGCTGTCGTGAGTGGACTATCTCTCACGTGTGTCTTAGGTGCTCTGATACGTAACGGGATGGGAACTTTGCTATTGTTTTTCTATTCCTTACGTATTGTTTTTGAAGATTTATAACTATGTTTTTAAGATTGGATTTTTATGAGACATTTACGAAGAGGCCTTCGTGCCAAAGACTGTTTTAGTTATTGAATAAATTCCGCTGCGAAGTATTTAAAGATTTTGTTATTGAATTTTAAAGGATAAATAGTTATTTATTCAGTTTATGATTTTAAGAAAAGAATGTGACATTCCGTTTATGTTGAAAAACTCTGATTATTTATGCGAAATTTTTATGTTGGGAAAACGGGTGTTGCAATTGGTATCAGAGCAGGTCGGTCCATCCGGCCAAGTAGTTGAGTCTAGTTGTGTCGAGTAACAGTTGTATTACTATTTTTATGCTGTTTGATTGATTGTTGTTGTGTTTCGGATTAATAGATATGTTTATTATGTGATCATGTTTGATTGACTAACTTTGATGTGGTTTACATGTTTTGTTGAAGTTTCTATTTGGCTATATATGGTTTAAGATGGTTAGGCAATAATTGAATTCCATTTCTTGCGTGCTTTGAATTTCGAGGACGAAATTCTTTTAAGGGGGGTAGAGTTGTAACGCCCGCTTGGAATTATTTGATTAATTTGATTGTTTTAATAGGTTTAGAATATATTTATATGATTATGTGATTTATTAAGTGGCTTATTATATTATTTAATAGAATAAGATTTGAAAATAAAATAATATTGAGTTTAGGGGTTGTTATGAGATTTTAGAGAGTTTGGGGGAGAAAGAGAAATAAGATAAGATAGATGGAGTTATATAAATAGGAGAGACCTAGGTTTAGAAAACATTACGCACGTACGATCGTCTTTGGAGAAAAGGGAGAAAAGGCCAAGAGAAGGGAGAATCACTTAGAGTCTGCGATTTTCACTTTCTAAGGTAAGGGTGGGACTAACATTCAATCTTCTTAAGCCTATGATTCTGAATTTGTGATTTAACATGTTGTTGTTCTTAGGTTGGATAATTGGGATTAGGTTTTGATTATTGATTTTTGAATTGAAAAGTGTAGAAACCATCGAAATTGTGTTAAGAATTGATATTCAGGTTGTCGAATAATCATAGGTTAAGTTTCCTACCAAATTTGGGATTTGGGTAGATGAAATTTTGTTTTTTTGGGTGAAAAATGTGCAGAAATCGTAACAGCAAGGGAAAAACTCGCTAGGATTTCGCTATTAGCGAAACTCCCTGTAACTATTTCGCTATTAGCTCACTTTTCGCTATCAGCGAAATTGCCCAGTGACAGCATACCCTGTTTTATGTTCTTGCGTCTTTTTCACACGTTTCTGTTTTGAATTGGCCTTTGATGTAAACATGAAAGTTGTAGATAATTTTGTTAGCTTTCCAACGGCTTTGGTTTTACTTGAAAATGATTTTTAGTTTTTGAGATATGATGAAAATACTCCAAGGAGGTCTTAGTGAAACCTTATGAAAATTCAGCATAACCATTTCTAAATTAATCCAAAACTTATGGGATAATACCAACCCTCAAAACTAGAAGTACTATGATTTCAATTAAGGTGTTCAAGAGTATTTAACCCATGTTGTGAGTTGATCCTTGGGGTAGGAATGGGGGTTGAATATAATATTACTGATGATCTGTGAAGCTATTATAATATGATTTAATGTTGATAGTAATGTAATATATTTGTATATGCATTATGTGAATTATATAAGATGTTAAAGTTGATGTTGATTATGATTTGATGTTGTTATATTGTGATATAATTGTATATGCATTACTTGAATTATATGTGAATAATTGAGACGTTGTTGACTTGCATTTGATATTATTATGTCATGCTGTTTTTGCATACTGCCTATGTTGCTGTTGTTATTTAACTAAGCTGCATGAGTCGGTCTAAGATGTTGAATATGATGATGTTCCAAATTATTGGATTAATATAAGAGGTTGTCGAATTAAGATGTTTTAAGAGGTCGAGTCCATGCATTAGCATTCATTGTTGGGGGCTTGATGCCTTGGAAGTATAATAATACTCAAATAGCGATTGGGGCTTGATGCTCTGGAAGTATAATAATACTCAAATAGCGATTGGGGCTTGATGCTCTGGAAGTATAATAATACTCAAATAGCGATTGGGACTTGATGCCCCGTATTGGTACCACATGCATATAATAGGTCTAAGTTGCATAGTCGAGTTAGAGTCGCATTTGTTGAGTCAAGGATGTTACTCTCCCCCACTTAAAAGATTTTCGTCCTCGAAAATTTACCTCAAGCAAACAACTCTGGATAAGACTCCAGCATCTTACTCTCAAGCTCCCACGTCAAGCTTTCACCAGTCGCTCCCGACCAAACGACTCTCACGAGAGGTATCTCCTTGCCTCTCAACGTCTTCACTTTACGATCATCAATCCTCAACGGTAAAGTCTCTACCGTAAGGTTGTCTCTAATTTGCACATCGTCGCTTTGGATTACATGAGATGGATCCGGAACATACTTTCGAAGTTGCGACACATGGAAAACGTTGTGCAAATTCGAAAGATGCGGCGGTAAACCCACTCGGTAAGCCACCGTTCCAACTCTTTCCAATATCTGATACGGACCAATGAACTTCGGGGTCAACTTCTTTGACTTCAAAGCACGTCCTACACCAGTCATAGGAGTGACTCTCAAAAACACGTGGTCTCCTTCCTGAAATTCAAGATCTTTTCTACGCTTATCATGATAACTCTTTTGTCGACTCTGCGACGCCTTCATTTTCTCTTGGATCATCTGAACTTTCTCAGTAGTTTGCTGAACAATCTCTGGTCCTAAGACCACTCTTTCTCCTGATTCAAACAACACAACGGAGTTCTGCATCTCCACCATACAAACCTCGACGGTGCCATTCCAATACTAGAATATAACTATTATTATAAGTGAACTCGATCAACGGAAGATGACATCCCAATTCCTCCTTGCTCAAGAACACAAATCTCAACAAATCCTCTACGACTGAATGTCCTCTTGAACTACCATCTGTGGATATACACCGAATCCAATCTCAACTTCGAACCCAAGGCCTCTGCAAACTTTCCAAAATTAGAGTAAATCTGGATCTCTATCTGATACAATGCCGAAGGACACCATGCAACTCACAATCTCTTTGATGTAAATCTCTGCAACTGGGCACAGGGAAACTAATATTAATAGGTAGAAATGAGCTGACTTCGTCAACCTATCAACAATAACCCAAATTGCGTCGCTCCCTCTCGAGTATTCGCAAACTCGTCACAAAATCCATCGATATACTATCCCATTTCCATTCTGCACGTCTAAAGGTACCATCATTCCAGCAGGTTTCTGATGCTCAACTTCGACTTCTGACAAACTAAACAGGAATACACAAACTGTGCCACATCTCGTTTCAAACCAGACACCAGAAATCTTCTTTAGATCATGATACATCTTCGTAGCTCCCGGATGAATACTCAAGCTACTTCTATGACTCTCTTCAAGAATCATCTTCTTAATCTCTTCATTGTCTGGGATACAAATTCTTCCTCGGAATCTCAACACACCTTGATCATCGATTTTAAAATCACTGTCTTCAGTCTGATCTCTAGCAACCAACAAGTCCACAAACTTTACATCAACTTTCTGTGCTTCCTTGATACTTTTCAGAAATTCACTATCAATCTTCAGCATACCTAGTTTCACACTCTGAGGTGACCATTCGCAAACCAAACTCATATCTCTAAACTGTTCAAGCAATTCGAACTCTCTGACCATCATGGCGGACATATGCAATGTCTTCCTACTCAAGGCATCTGCAACAACATTAGCTTTACCTGGATGATAATTCAAACCAAAGTCATAATCCTTCAACAATTCGAGCCATCTTCGCTGTCTCATATTCAATTCCTTCTGATCGAACAAATACCTCAAACTCTGTGATCACTAACACCTCAAACCTCGAACCATACAAATAATGTCTCCATATCTTCAATACAAAGACTACACCCGCCAACTCGAGATCATGCGTAGGATAATTCTTCTCATGAACTCTCAACTGTCTTGAAGCATAAGCTACCACTTTACCTTCTTGCATAAGTACACCTCCTAAACCCAACTTGACGCATCACAATAAACCACAATAGGTTCATCTGACTTCGGCAAAATTAACACTAGAGCAGTTGTCAAACGCTTCTTCAATTCACCGAAACTTTTCTCACAATGGACGTCCCACACAAAAGTTTTACCTTTACAAGTCAACTGCGTTAGCGGAAGAGCTAACTTAGAAAATCCTTCAATAAACCTTCTATAGTAACCAGCTAAACCCAAGAAACTTCTAATCTCAGTAACGGACTTTGGAGTCTCCCACTGTGATACCGCTTCGACTTTAGACGGATCCACAGCAATACCATCTCCGGAAATAACATGGCCAAGGAAACTGACCTCATTCAACCAGAATTCACACTTAGACAATTTAGCATAAAGTTTCTTCTCTTTCAACACTTGTAAGACAATCTTCAGATGCTCAGCATGTTCTTCTTCAGTCTTGGAGTAAATTAAAATATCGTCGATAAACACAACTACGAACCGATCCAAAAATGCATGGAAGATGCGATTCATATACTCCATAAACACTCCAGGTGCATTGGTAACTGCAAAAGGCATAACTTTATATTCATAGTGACCATAACGCGTTCTGAAAGCTGTCTTCTGCATATCCTCATCCTTTACTTTAATCTGGTGATAACCTGACCTCAAATCAATCTTGCTGAAAACTCGTGCACCCACTAGCTGATCCATCAAATCATCAATTCTCGGAAGTGGATACCTATTCTTGATAGTTACCTTGTTCAACTGTCGATAATCAATACACAATCGCATACTACCATCTTTCTTCTTTACTAGCAAAACCGGCGCTCCCCAAGGTGAAACACTTGGTCTAACAAACTTCTTCTCAAGCAAGTCTTCTAACTGTTTCTTCAACTCAGATAACTCAGAAGCAGACATACGATAAGGTGCCATCGAGACCGGCTTCGTTCCAGGAACAAGATCAATAGAAAACTCAACTTCTCTCTCTGGAGGCACATCAGGAATCTCATCTGGAAAAACTTCAGGAAATTCACACACCACCGGTAACCTGTCAATCACTGCTTGATTCTCAATAGATATAGTAGCCATTAACGAAAACATCAAGATACCGTCGCGTTCCAGTTGCTTCAGCTGCTTAGTAGATAAAAACTCTACACCACTTTCCTCTTCGACGGAAGAGAAATGCACTGACTTGCTAAAACAATTAATAAGAACGTGGTTGTACTCTAACCAGTTCATACCCAAAATCACATCCATACCACTCAAAGGTAGACAAACTAAATCCATTTCAAAATCACGACCAAACATAGACAAAGGACATTTCAAACATACGAGAGAAGTAGTCACCGAACCCTTAGCTGGAGTTTCAACAACCATCTCTCGATTCATATCAGACAAATCAAGACCCAAAGCAGAAACACAATCGAAAGCAATAAAACAATGCGTAGCACCAGTATCAATAATAGCAACTAAAGGAGTATTATTAATATAGCAAGTACCTCTGATCAAACGATCCTCATTCTCTGTCTGAGTCCCAGTCAAAGCAAAGACCCTACCAGTAGTCGGCGCCCTCTTAGGCTGAGTACACTGTGAACTAATGTGACCCTCTCCGTTGCAATTAAAGCAAACAATGTATGTACGATTGCAATCAGCTACAACATGACCTTTCTTGCCACACCGGACACACTTCTTGATTTCCTCAGGGCAGACGTTGCTTTTGTGGCCTTTCTCACCACAATTGAAACACACAATCTCTGCAGCATCCTTCTTCTTAGGCCGCCTAACATCGACCATCTTCTGTTTCCCTTTATCAGCAGGGACTGTACGGCTTAGGACGACTCTGCTGTCCCTTACCCTTCCTCTCATTCACTACCTTGTAGTGAGCCTTCGTATCTTCTTTGTAGATCCTGCAGCTATTAACCAAATCCTGAAAAACTCTCAGCTGTTGGTATCCAATCGCCCTCTTGATGTCGGGCCTCAAACCGTTCTCGAACTTGATGCATCTCGAGAACTCAGCATTCTCTGCAGTATTGTGCGGATAGAACTTAGACAGCTCCACGAACTTGGCAGCATACTCTGTCACGGACATATTTCCTTGCTTCAGCTCAAGGAATTCGATCTCTTTCTTCCCGCGAACATCTTCCGGAAAGTATCTTCTCAGGAACTCTCTCCTGAAAACAGCCCAAGTCACAACAGCTCCCTCCTGCCCAAGGGTAGGCAGAAGAGCAACCCACCAGTCATCAGCTTCCTCGGCCAGCTGATGAGTACCAAATCGCACTTTCTGGTCCTCCGTGCACTGCATAACCCGGAAAATCCTCTCAATCTCCTTAAGCCACGTCTGGGCTCCATCAGGGTCATAACGTCCTTTGAAAGTCGGAGGGTTCTTCTTCATGAACGTCTCCAACATCCTAGCTTCAGCATTTGCACCAGCATTCACGTTAGGTTGTTGTCCCACAGCTTGGGCAACAGCTTGTAGAGCAGCAGCTAACGCAGCATCATTCCTTCCAGCCATTTCTGATATTCTACAAAAGTAGCAACAACAACATAAGATAGTAATATAAATATTACTAAGACTCGACACGACTGTCTAATTGACCGGACGGATCGACCTGCTCTGATACCAATTGTAACACCCCGTTTTCCCAATATACAAATTTCTTAAACATTTATCAGAGTAAAAACCATAACGGGATATCACATAGAAACGTAATCCAAAAACAGTTAAATAATAATTTAATTTCCACATAATATCTTAACATAGCAGCGGAGTATTAGTTCAAAAATCATAAATCAGTTTGGCACGCAGGCCCCAACAAGTATCTCAAAAGAGTTTATCAAAGCATAAATTATCATGGCAGTTCACGTAAAGAATGAAGCATGTTATAGCATTAACCCCATCCCGTTACGTATCAGAGCGACCTAGACGACACAGTGAGGCAAGGCCACTCACAGAAGCAACTGCACACTAAGCACGATCACCTGCAAGTTACCCATACGAAGGGCAACATTTCCAAGTAGAAGGGTGAGATTTCATAATAAAATAACATTAATCAATGTAATTGCGAATCATAAATTAACATCATAATCATTCCATTATTAACTTTGCATAAATGCTAAACAGTTGTCACGTAATCATATATCCAATCATTATAAACAACATAACATAATCAATGAACACTTATCACGTAATCACATATCCACTCATCATCAACAAGGCATCTTAATCATGACAATGTGACAATGCTCCTAGACTCCTTATATGCATGTGGTACCAATCGTCATCATAAGTATTAATATACTTTAATCGTGCGGAGGACAAAGCTCCTATAAAACGTGCGGAGGACAAAGCTCCTAATTTTCGTGGTGAGGACAAAGCTCAATGATATGCTATGCATGGACACATATGAACAAAACAACGTAATCGACTTATCAACATGCATCCAATAATTTGGAGCTAAACTTCATCACATACTTATGCACTTAGTTAAACAACGGAAGCACCATAAACAAGTCACATATCAAGATGATATCATTATATCAATAGCACATAAATTGCATTATTATCACATCTTCTCATTTTGCATGAATATACAATACAATAGTTCTTATCCAATTAATATTAATATAACTTAAACAACTCTACAGTCTGCATTAAACAACATCACTAGGTCTCATTACCAATTAGGGGTTCACTCTTGATCAACAAGTGCGACACAGATCGCACAAACACACAAACAAGTTCATCCTGGTTGTACTCGCGAGGCGAGAGCTCTTACTCGCCATGGCGAGTACCACTCAACTCCCAAATTAAGGTCGTTCTGGGTTCCCTCTGATCCTACATTCATTCCTAATCAATACTAGGTATGTTCAGGTACTCAAGGATATACAAGGTTCAACTAAAAAGGTCGAAACACGAAACATGACATGCTCTCTGCCTGAGCTCGCGAGGCGAGGAAAGGTTGCTCGCCATGGCGAGTTGGACCAAACAACTCGCGAGGCGAAGGAAAGGGGCTCGCGTGGCGAGCGATGAAGTTCATCACTCGCGAGGCGAGGATCATCACTCGCCGTGGCGAGCGATGAACAGAAGCACGGGCAGACTAGGGTTTTTCTCAAAAATCCATCACACAACATGGTTCAAAGCCTAATTTTGATTCCAGAATTCATCCTAAACATATTCTAAGGTTAAAGGACGGTTTCTACATCAATCTAAACAAGTTTTACCGTTTGATCATCAATTTTTAGGGTTTTAACCTAATTCCAAAACTTCTCTAAATCAATCCTAACTTTGTCAACTAATCATCAGAATTACAGTAATTAACATTATTGAATTATTAGTCTCACCCTTACCTTGAATGAAGAAAATCGCAGCACTCTACCTTGATTCCTCTAGACTTGGCTTTTCTCCCTTCTTCCAAAAGTTTTCACGTACAATGAGTTTCTAAAATATTAGGTCTTCTCCTATTTATATCTTTTTCTAATTACTTATCTTATCTCACTTTCTCCCCCAAAACTATCTAAAATATCAAAACAGCCCTCAACTAAATATTTTATATTATTTTCAAATCTTTATTTTATTTAACAATAAAATAATTCCCATATCATAATCAAATCCTTCAATACTCATAACTTAACACGTCATCGATCAAATCATCAAAACATACCAAAATCATGCATATACTATATAATTATCATATAATTGCCTAATCTCGATTAAATAACGATTAAACGAAAGTGGGCGTTACACTGGAAGTATAATAATACTCAAATAGCGATTGGGACTTGATGCCCCGTATTGGTACCACACGCATATAATAGGTCTAAGTTGCATAGTCGAGTTAGAGTCGCATTTGTCGAGTCAAGGATGTTTATGTTGATAATTTGTGAAGTTGTAATTGTTTATACAAACTATGATTGAAGTGTTAAATGATATATTATTATCTATAAAGAATGTTAAGATGCTTTGATGTTGATTAAATATAATTGTTGAATTATATGCTTAATATTATTGTTTTGTGAAATCTCACCCTTTCTGCTTGGAAATGTTGCTCTTCGTATGAGTAACTTGCAGGTGATCGAGTTTAAGTTGCTGTTAGATTGCTGTCGTGAGTGGACTATCTCTCACGTGTGTCTTAGGTGCTCTGATACGTAACGGGATGGGAACTTTGCTATTGTTTTTCTATTCCTTACGTATTGTTTTTGAAGATTTATAACTATGTTTTTAAGATTGGATTTTTATGAGACATTTACGAAGAGGCCTTCGTGCCAAAGACTGTTTTAGTTATTGAATAAATTCCGCTGCGAAGTATTTAAAGATTTTGTTATTGAATTTTAAAGGATAAATAGTTATTTATTCAGTTTATGATTTTAAGAAAAGAATGTGACATTCCGTTTATGTTGAAAAACTCTGATTATTTATGCGAAATTTTTATGTTGGGAAAACGGGGTGTTGCAATTGGTATCAGAGCAGGTCGGTCCATCCGGCCAAGTAGTTGAGTCTAGTTGTGTCGAGTAACAGTTGTATTACTATTTTATGATGTTTGATTGATTGTTGTTGTGTTTCGGATTAATAGATATGTTTATTATGTGATCATGTTTGATTGACTAACTTTGATGTGGTTTACATGTTTTGTTGAAGTTTCTATTTGGCTATATATGGTTTAAGATGGTTAGGCAATAATTGAATTCCATTTCTTGCGTGCTTTGAATTTCGAGGACGAAATTCTTTTAAGGGGGTAGAGTTGTAACGCCCGCTTGGAATTATTTGATTAATTTGATTGTTTTAATAGGTTTAGAATATATTTATATGATTATGTGATTTATTAAGTGGCTTATTATATTATTTAATAGAATAAGATTTGAAAATAAAATATTATTGAGTTTAGGGGTTGTTATGAGATTTTAGAGAGTTTGGGGGGAGAAAGAGAAATAAGATAAGATAGATGGAGTTATATAAATAGGAGAGACCTAGGTTTAGAAAACATTACGCACGTACGATCGTCTTTGGAGAAAAGGGAGAAAAGGCCAAGAGAAGGGAGAATCACTTAGAGTCTGCGATTTTCACTTTCTAAGGTAAGGGTGGGACTAACATTCAATCTTCTTAAGACTATGATTCTGAATTTGTGATTTAACATGTTGTTGTTCTTAGGTTGGATAATTGGGATTAGGTTTTGATTATTGATTTTTGAATTGAAAAGTGTAGAAACCATCGAAATTGTGTTAAGAATTGATATTCAGGTTGTCGAATAATCATAGGTTAAGTTTCCTACCAAATTTGGGATTTGGGTAGATGAAATTTTGTTTTTTGGGTGAAAAATGTGCAGAAATCGTAACAGCAAGGGAAAAACTCGCTAGGATTTCGCTATTAGCGAAACTCCCTGTAACTATTTCGCTATTAGCTCACTTTTCGCTATCAGCGAAATTGCCCAGTGACAGCATAGCCTGTTTTATGTTCTTGCGTCTTTTTCACACGTTTCTGTTTTGAATTGGCCTTTGATGTAAACATGAAAGTTGTAGATAATTTTGTTAGCTTTCCAACGGCTTTGGTTTTACTTGAAAATGATTTTTAGTTTTTGAGATATGATGAAAATACTCCAAGGAGATCTTAGTGAAACCTTATGAAAATTCAGCATAACCGTTTCTAAATTAATCCAAAACTTATGGGATAATACCAACCCTCAAAACTAGAAGTACTATGATTTCAATTAAGGTGTTCAAGAGTATTTAACCCATGTTGTGAGTTGATCCTTGGGGTAGGAATGGGGGTTGAATATAATATTACTGATGATCTGTGAAGCTATTATAATATGATTTAATGTTGATAGTAATGTAATATATTTGTATATGCATTATGTGAATTATATAAGATGTTAAAGTTGATGTTGATTATGATTTGATGTTGTTATATTGTGATATAATTGTATATGCATTACTTGAATTATATGTGAATAATTGAGACGTTGTTGACTTGCATTTGATATTATTATGTCATGCTGTTTTTGCATACTGCCTATGTTGCTGTTGTTATTTAACTAAGCTGCATGAGTCGGTCTAAGATGTTGAATATGATGATGTTCCAAATTATTGGATTAATATAAGAGGTTGTCGAATTAAGAAGTTTTAAGAGGTCGAGTCCATGCATTAGCATTCATTGTTGGGGGCTTGATGCCTTGGAAGTATAATAATACTCAAATAGCGATTGGGGCTTGATGCTCTGGAAGTATAATAATACTCAAATAGCGATTGGGGCTTGATGAACTGGAAGTATAATAATACTCAAATAGCGATTGGGACTTGATGCCCCGTATTGGTACCACATGCATATAATAGGTCTAAGTTGCATAGTCGAGTTAGAGTCGCATTTGTCGAGTCAAGGATGTTTATGTTGATAATTTGTGAAGTTGTAATTGTTTATACAAACTATGATTGAAGTGTTAAATGATATATTATTATCTATAAAGAATGTTAAGATGCTTTGATGTTGATTAAATATAATTGTTGAATTATATGCTTAATATTATTGTTTTGTGAAATCTCACCCTTTCTGCTTGGAAATGTTGCTCTTCGTATGAGTAACTTGCAGGTGATCGAGTTTAAGTTGCTGTTAGATTGCTGTCGTGAGTGGACTATCTCTCACGTGTGTCTTAGGTGCTCTGATACGTAACGGGATGGGAACTTTGCTATTGTTTTTCTATTCCTTACGTATTGTTTTTGAAGATTTATAACTATGTTTTTAAGATTGGATTTTTATGAGACATTTACGAAGAGGCCTTCGTTGTAACGCCCTAGTTGTTATTTATTTTATTTTGAATTATTTGGAGTCTCATATATGATTTTATATGATTTTTGGTGATTTATGTGGTATGTGCATTTTAATATATGGTTTAATAAAATAATAATTAAAATTAGTGGGAATTATTATTATTTTAGAAATTAGGGAGTTAATTAGGATTTAATAGAATTAAGGGGAGTTTAATGAAATAAAAGGGGAGTTATAGTTTGGGAGTTAGGAAAAGAAAAGGTCAGAAGCAGTTTTACGTGAAACAAGTTTTGGGAGAGAAAACCAAGAACAAGGGGAGAGAAGAACAAGTAGAACCAAGATCAACCGTGTGTCGTGCGATTTCCTGAACTAAGGTAAGGGTGAGGTTTACTTTCAATAGTATAGATTGTAATTCTGATTTTGATTTAACATGTTTCTGGTAGAAATTGGAGAATTTGGGATTAGGTTTTGATTATTGGTTTTTGAATGAAAAAGTGTAGAAACCATAGAATTGAATGGTGAAAAGAGTTGTTAATCAGGTAGGTTAGTGATGGGTTAACGTTTTAATGATAGGGTAATCATATGGTTATGTTTATGGATGATTTTGGAGAGTTTAGGGTTAAGAGATGGAGCCAAGGAGGCTCCCATGGTAGAAAATCGCAGAAAATCTGTGATTTCAGCATGTCTGATACTGTCGAAATCATGAGGCGATTCTAGAAATCATGAGGCGATTTTGACAGAAAAATCTGTAATTTTAGTATGTCTGATACTGTCGAAATCATGAGGCGATTCTGGTGATCATGAGGCGATTTTGACAGAAAATGTGTAATTTTAGTATGACTGATGTTGTCTTACCATAAACCCTAAAATGCAATTTTCTTCACTCCAAATGCTTCCAAACTTCTTCCTAAGTGTAGGGATTTTATCCTAAACGTATAGAGATGTTTTTAGGAAAGATATAACGTTGTATAAGGGTCTAATGAGTTCATGAGTGGTCCTTGGGGTAGGGATGGAAGTTGTCTATAAGGGTATAGCCTCTCAATGTATCTAAGCTAATATAATTGATGTTGTTGATTACTAATATCCTTGAGTTGTTGAATCCTGTTTGAACGTTTTGAATGGAGCTTGATGTATGAGCATGATTAAGATAAATTGTGCATTTTTCTGGATTGTTGGATTGAGTAATGATGAACCATTGATGATTGTGTTGTATGTTTACATTCATTAAATCATACAAGTGTGGAGTTATGGAGAGTTGAGTCATATACATATATATGCATTTGTTGAGTTGTATGTAGATATACACAGGTTGGGTAGTTGCATAGCATCAAAGTGGGAGAGCTTCGGCTCTGGAACGCCTTGTCGTTCAAAACGGTGTTGAGCGGTGAGGACTTAGGTCCTGATGAGAATGTTTTAACCATTCGACAGCGGTGTGGGTCACGGCCCTGAATATGGTACCACATGCATATTTGCATTTACTGAGGAGTCTAGGGTGTTGTCTTAGCGGTGTTGTCATGTCATTTGCATGAGTCGGTGTTGTTGGTTGTAGTTGCCATATTGACGATGATGATGTTGTTTGATGAAGTATATATTTATACCTATATGATGATGATTGATTTGATGATGATGATGTTGTTTTATGAAGTATATATACATATGCATATAAGATGATGAACTGATTATATTTAGGGTGTTAGATTCAATTGACGAATTTTAATATCTATATCTTATTGTTGTGAATCTCACCCCTTCTGCTTGAAAATGTTGCCCTTCCTATGGGTAACTTGCAGGTGATCCTGAGTAGTTGGTGGTGGCTCAAGTGTCTAGGGCTCTGATACATTTGGGATGGGTTTACCTTATTTATGTTTCATTCCTTATGTATCATATTTTGAAACTTGTTGTTGTAGCCCTTTTTAGTGGTTGAATTTATGTTGTTGAGGCTTTTATGCCAAGGATTATCATGGAGAATTAAACAGTTAATGTTGTTGCTCTTAATGCAAATATTCCGCTGCAGATTATTGAGGTTTAATTAAATAGTTTTATATTTCTATTTAAGAAAAATTTGAAAATGTAGTGTGACATGCCCGTTTGGGATTTACTCTGATGTATGTTTAATTATTTAATTACTTTTGGGTAACGGGGTGTTACATTCGTGCCAAAGACTGTTTTAGTTATTGAATAAATTCCGCTGAGAAGTATTTAAAGATTTTGTTATTGAATTTTAAAGGATAAATAGCTATTTATTCAGTTTATGATTTTAAGAAAAGAATGTGACATTCCGTTTATGTTGGAAAACTCTGATTATTTATGCGAAATTTTTATGATGGGAAAACGGGGTGTTGCAATTGGTATCAGAGCAGGTCGGTCCATCCGGCCAAGTAGTTGAGTCTAGTTGTGTCGAGTAACAGTTGTATTACTATTTTTATGCTGTTTGATTGATTGTTGTTGTGTTTCGGATTAATTGATATGTTTATTATGTGATCATGTTTGATTGACTAACTTTGATGTGGTTTACATGTTTTGTTGAAGTTTCTATTTGGCTATATATGGTTTAAGATGGTTAGGCAATAATTGAATTCCATTTCTTGCGTGCTTTGAATTTCAAGGACGAAATTCTTTTAAGGGGGGTAGAGTTGTAACGCCCGCTTGGAATTATTTGATTAATTTGATTGTTTTAATAGGTTTAGAATATATTTATATGATTATGTGATTTATTAAGTGGCTTATTATATTATTTAATAGAATAAGATTTGAAAATAAAATAATATTGAGTTTAGGGGTTGTTATGAGATTTTAGAGAGTTTGGGGGGAGAAAGAGAAATAAGATAAGATAGATGGAGTTATATAAATAGGAGAGACCTAGGTTTAGAAAACATTACCCACGTACGATCGTCTTTGGAGAAAAGGGAGAAAAGGCCAAGAGAAGGGAGAATCACTTAGAGTCTGCGATTTTCACTTTCTAAGGTAAGGGTGGGACTAACATTCAATCTTCTTAAGCCTATGATTCTGAATTTGTGATTTAACATGTTGTTGTTCTTAGGTTGGATAATTGGGATTAGGTTTTGATTATTGATTTTTGAATTGAAAAGTGTAGAAACCATCGAAATTGTGTTAAGAATTGATATTCAGGTTGTCGAATAATCATAGGTTAAGTTTCCTACCAAATTTGGGATTTGGGTAGATGAAATTTTGTTTTTTTGGGTGAAAAATGTGCAGAAATCGTAACAGCAAGGGAAAAACTCGCTAGGATTTCGCTATTAGCGAAACTCCCTGTAACTATTTCGCTATTAGCTCACTTTTCGCTATCAGCGAAATTGCCCAGTGACAGCATACCCTGTTTTATGTTCTTGCGTCTTTTTCACACGTTTCTGTTTTGAATTGGCCTTTGATGTAAACATGAAAGTTGTAGATAATTTTGTTAGCTTTCCAACGGCTTTGGTTTTACTTGAAAATGATTTTTAGTTTTTGAGATATGATGAAAATACTCCAAGGAGGTCTTAGTGAAACCTTATGAAAATTCAGCATAACCATTTCTAAATTAATCCAAAACTTATGGGATAATACCAACCCTCAAAACTAGAAGTACTATGATTTCAATTAAGGTGTTCAAGAGTATTTAACCCATGTTGTGAGTTGATCCTTGGGGTAGGAATGGGGGTTGAATATAATATTACTGATGATCTGTGAAGCTATTATAATATGATTTAATGTTGATAGTAATGTAATATATTTGTATATGCATTATGTGAATTATATAAGATGTTAAAGTTGATGCTGATTATGATTTGATGTTGTTATATTGTGATATAATTGTATATGCATTACTTGAATTATATGTGAATAATTGAGACGTTGTTGACTTGCATTTGATATTATTATGTCATGCTGTTTTTGCATACTGCCTATGTTGCTGTTGTTATTTAACTAAGCTGCATGAGTCGGTCTAAGATGTTGAATATGATGATGTTCCAAATTATTGGATTAATATAAGAGGTTGTCGAATTAAGATGTTTTAAGAGGTCGAGTCCATGCATTAGCATTCATTGTTGGGGGCTTGATGCCTTGGAAGTATAATAATACTCAAATAGCGATTGGGGCTTGATGCTCTGGAAGTATAATAATACTCAAATAGCCATTGGGGCTTGATGCTCTGGAAGTATAATAATACTCAAATAGCGATTGGGACTTGATGCCCCGTATTGGTACCACATGCATATAATAGGTCTAAGTTGCATAGTCGAGTTAGAGTCGCATTTGTTGAGTCAAGGATGTTTATGTTGATAATTTGTGAAGTTGTAATTGTTTATACAAACTATGATTGAAGTGTTAAATGATATATTATTATCTATAAAGAATGTTAAGATGCTTTGATGTTGATTAAATATAATTGTTGAATTATATGCTTAATATTATTGTTTTGTGAAATCTCACCCTTTCTGTTTGGAAATGTTGCTCTTCGTATGAGTAACTTGCAGGTGATCGAGTATAAGTTGCTGTTAGATTGCTGTCGTGAGTGGACTATCTCTCACGTGTGTCTTAGGTGCTCTGATACGTAACGGGATGGGAACTTTGCTATTGTTTTTCTATTCCTTACGTATTGTTTTTGAAGATTTATAACTATGTTTTTAAGATTGGATTTTTATGAGACATTTACGAAGAGGCCTTCGTGCCAAAGACTGTTTTAGTTATTGAATAAATTCCGCTGCGAAGTATTTAAAGATTTTGTTATTGAATTTTAAAGGATAAATAGTTATTTATTCAGTTTATGATTATAAGAAAAGAATGTGACATTCCGTTTATGTTGAAAAACTCTGATTATTTATGCGAAATTTTTATGATGGGAAAACGGGGTGTTGCAATTGGTATCAGAGCAGGTCGGTCCATCCGGCCAAGTAGTTGAGTCTAGTTGTGTCGAGTAACAGTTGTATTACTATTTTTATGCTGTTTGATTGATTGTTGTTGTGTTTCGGATTAATTGATATGTTTATTATGTGATCATGTTTGATTGACTAACTTTGATGTGGTTTACATGTTTTGTTGAAGTTTCTATTTGGCTATATATGGTTTAAGATGGTTAGGCAATAATTGAATTCCATTTCTTGCGTGCTTTGAATTTCAAGGACGAAATTCTTTTAAGGGGGGTAGAGTTGTAACGCCCGCTTGGAATTATTTGATTAATTTGATTGTTTTAATAGGTTTAGAATATATTTATATGATTATGTGATTTATTAAGTGGCTTATTATATTATTTAATAGAATAAGATTTGAAAATAAAATAATATTGAGTTTAGGGGTTGTTATGAGATTTTAGAGAGTTTGGGGGGAGAAAGAGAAATAAGATAAGATAGATGGAGTTATATAAATAGGAGAGACCTAGGTTTAGAAAACATTACCCACGTACGATCGTCTTTGGAGAAAAGGGAGAAAAGGCCAAGAGAAGGGAGAATCACTTAGAGTCTGCGATTTTCACTTTCTAAGGTAAGGGTGGGACTAACATTCAATCTTCTTAAGCCTATGATTCTGAATTTTTGATTTAACATGTTGTTGTTCTTAGGTTGGATAATTGGGATTAGGTTTTGATTATTGATTTTTGAATTGAAAAGTGTAGAAACCATCGAAATTGTGTTAAGAATTGATATTCAGGTTGTCGAATAATCATAGGTTAAGTTTCCTACCAAATTTGGGATTTGGGTAGATGAAATTTTGTTTTTTTGGGTGAAAAATGTGCAGAAATCGTTACAGCAAGGGAAAAACTCGCTAGGATTTCGCTATTAGCGAAACTCCCTGTAACTATTTCGCTATCAGCGAAATTGCCCAGTGACAGCATACCCTGTTTTATGTTCTTGCGTCTTTTTCACACGTTTCTGTTTTGAATTGGCCTTTGATGTAAACATGAAAGTTGTAGATAATTTTGTTAGCTTTCCAACGGCTTTGGTTTTACTTGAAAATGATTTTTAGTTTTTGAGATATGATGAAAATACTCCAAGGAGGTCTTAGTGAAACCTTATGAAAATTCAGCATAACCATTTCTAAATTAATCCAAAACTTATGGGATAATACCAACCCTCAAAACTAGAAGTACTATGATTTCAATTAAGGTGTTCAAGAGTATTTAACCCATGTTGTGAGTTGATCCTTGGGGTAGGAATGGGGGTTGAATATAATATTACTGATGATCTGTGAAGCTATTATAATATGATTTAATGTTGATAGTAATGTAATATATTTGTATATGCATTATGTGAATTATATAAGATGTTAAAGTTGATGCTGATTATGATTTGATGTTGTTATATTGTGATATAATTGTATATGCATTACTTGAATTATATTTGAATAATTGAGACGTTGTTGACTTGCATTTGATATTATTATGTCATGCTGTTTTTACATACTGCCTATGTTGCTGTTGTTATTTAACTAAGCTGCATGAGTCGGTCTAAGATGTTGAATATGATGATGTTCCAAATTATTGGATTAATATAAGAGGTTGTCGAATTAAGATGTTTTAAGAGGTCGAGTCCATGCATTAGCATTCATTGTTGGGGGCTTGATGCCTTGGAAGTATAATAATACTCAAATAGCGATTGGGGCTTGATGCTCTGGAAGTATAATAATACTCAAATAGCCATTGGGGCTTGATGCTCTGGAAGTATAATAATACTCAAATAGCGATTGGGACTTGATGCCCCGTATTGGTACCACATGCATATAATAGGTCTAAGTTGCATAGTCGAGTTAGAGTCGCATTTGTTGAGTCAAGGATGTTTATGTTGATAATTTGTGAAGTTGTAATTGTTTATACAAACTATGATTGAAGTGTTAAATGATATATTATTATCTATAAAGAATGTTAAGATGCTTTGATGTTGATTAAATATAATTGTTGAATTATATGCTTAATATTATTGTTTTGTGAAATCTCACCCTTTCTGCTTGGAAATGTTGCTCTTCGTATGAGTAACTTGCAGGTGATCGAGTTTAAGTTGCTGTTAGATTGCTGTCGTGAGTGGACTATCTCTCACGTGTGTCTTAGGTGCTCTGATACGTAACGGGATGGGAACTTTGCTATTGTTTTTCTATTCCTTACGTATTGTTTTTGAAGATTTATAACTATGTTTTTAAGATTGGATTTTTATGAGACATTTACGAAGAGGCCTTCGTGCCAAAGACTGTTTTAGTTATTGAATAAATTCCGCTGCGAAGTATTTAAAGATTTTGTTATTGAATTTTAAAGGATAAATAGTTATTTATTCAGTTTATGATTATAAGAAAAGAATGTGACATTCCGTTTATGTTGAAAAACTCTGATTATTTATGCGAAATTTTTATGTTGGGAAAAAGCGGTGTTGCAATTGGTATCAGAGCAGGTCGGTCCATCCGGCCAAGTAGTTGAGTCTAGTTGTGTCGAGTAACAGTTGTATTACTATTTTTATGCTGTTTGATTGATTGTTGTTGTGTTTCGGATTAATTGATATGTTTATTATGTGATCATGTTTGATTGACTAACTTTGATGTGGTTTACATGTTTTGTTGAAGTTTCTATTTGGCTATATATGGTTTAAGATGGTTAGGCAATAATTGAATTCCATTTCTTGCGTGCTTTGAATTTCAAGGACGAAATTCTTTTAAGGGGGGTAGAGTTGTAACGCCCGCTTGGAATTATTTGATTAATTTGATTGTTTTAATAGGTTTAGAATATATTTATATGATTATGTGATTTATTAAGTGGCTTATTATATTATTTAATAGAATAAGATTTGAAAATAAAATAATATTGAGTTTAGGGGTTGTTATGAGATTTTAGAGAGTTTGGGGGGAGAAAGAGAAATAAGATAAGATAGATGGAGTTATATAAATAGGAGAGACCTAGGTTTAGAAAACATTACCCACGTACGATCGTCTTTGGAGAAAAGGGAGAAAAGGCCAAGAGAAGGGAGAATCACTTAGAGTCTGCGATTTTCACTTTCTAAGGTAAGGGTGGGACTAACATTCAATCTTCTTAAGCCTATGATTCTGAATTTGTGATTTAACATGTTGTTGTTCTTAGGTTGGATAATTGGGATTAGGTTTTGATTATTGATTTTTGAATTGAAAAGTGTAGAAACCATCGAAATTGTGTTAAGAATTGATATTCAGGTTGTCGAATAATCATAGGTTAAGTTTCCTACCAAATTTGGGATTTGGGTAGATGAAATTTTGTTTTTTTGTGTGAAAAATGTGCAGAAATCGTAACAGCAAGGGAAAAACTCGCTAGGATTTCGCTATTAGCGAAACTCCCTGTAACTATTTCGCTATTAGCTCACTTTTCGCTATCAGCGAAATTGCCCAGTGACAGCATACCCTGTTTTATGTTCTTGCGTCTTTTTCACACGTTTCTGTTTTGAATTGGCCTTTGATGTAAACATGAAAGTTGTAGATAATTTTGTTAGCTTTCCAACGGCTTTGGTTTTACTTGAAAATGATTTTTAGTTTTTGAGATATGATGAAAATACTCAAAGGAGGTCTTAGTGAAACCTTATGAAAATTCAGCATAACCATTTCTAAATTAATCCAAAACTTATGGGATAATACCAACCCTCAAAACTAGAAGTACTATGATTTCAATTAAGGTGTTCAAGAGTATTTAACCCATGTTGTGAGTTGATCCTTGGGGTAGGAATGGGGGTTGAATATAATATTACTGATGATCTGTGAAGCTATTATAATATGATTTAATGTTGATAGTAATGTAATATATTTGTATATGCATTATGTGAATTATATAAGATGTTAAAGTTGATGCTGATTATGATTTGATGTTGTTATATTGTGATATAATTGTATATGCATTACTTGAATTATATTTGAATAATTGAGACGTTGTTGACTTGCATTTGATATTATTATGTCATGCTGTTTTTGCATACTGCCTATGTTGCTGTTGTTATTTAACTAAGCTGCATGAGTCGGTCTAAGATGTTGAATATGATGATGTTCCAAATTATTGGATTAATATAAGAGGTTGTCGAATTAAGATGTTTTAAGAGGTCGAGTCCATGCATTAGCATTCATTGTTGGGGGCTTGATGCCTTGGAAGTATAATAATACTCAAATAGCGATTGGGGCTTGATGCTCTGGAAGTATAATAATACTCAAATAGCCATTGGGGCTTGATGCTCTGGAAGTATAATAATACTCAAATAGCGATTGGGACTTGATGCCCCGTATTGGTACCACATGCATATAATAGGTCTAAGTTGCATAGTCGAGTTAGAGTCGCATTTGTTGAGTCAAGGATGTTTATGTTGATAATTTGTGAAGTTGTAATTGTTTATACAAACTATGATTGAAGTGTTAAATGATATATTATTATCTATAAAGAATGTTAAGATGCTTTGATGTTGATTAAATATAATTGTTGAATTATATGCTTAATATTATTGTTTTGTGAAATCTCACCCTTTCTGCTTGGAAATGTTGCTCTTCGTATGAGTAACTTGCAGGTGATCGAGTTTAAGTTGCTGTTAGATTGCTGTCGTGAGTGGACTATCTCTCACGTGTGTCTTAGGTGCTCTGATACGTAACGGGATGGGAACTTTGCTATTGTTTTTCTATTCCTTACGTATTGTTTTTGAAGATTTATAACTATGTTTTTAAGATTGGATTTTTATGAGACATTTACGAAGAGGCCTTCGTGCCAAAGACTGTTTTAGTTATTGAATAAATTCCGCTGCGAAGTATTTAAAGATTTTGTTATTGAATTTTAAAGGATAAATAGTTATTTATTCAGTTTATGATTATAAGAAAAGAATGTGACATTCCGTTTATGTTGAAAAACTCTGATTATTTATGCGAAATTTTTATGTTGGGAAAAAGCGGTGTTGCAATTGGTATCAGAGCAGGTCGGTCCATCCGGCCAAGTAGTTGAGTCTAGTTGTGTCGAGTAACAGTTGTATTACTATTTTTAAGCTGTTTGATTGATTGTTGTTGTGTTTCGGATTAATTGATATGTTTATTATGTGATCATGTTTGATTGACTAACTTTGATGTGGTTTACATGTTTTGTTGAAGTTTCTATTTGGCTATATATGGTTTAAGATGGTTAGGCAATAATTGAATTCCATTTCTTGCGTGCTTTGAATTTCAAGGACGAAATTCTTTTAAGGGGGGTAGAGTTGTAACGCCCGCTTGGAATTATTTGATTAATTTGATTGTTTTAATAGGTTTAGAATATATTTATATGATTATGTGATTTATTAAGTGGCTTATTATATTATTTAATAGAATAAGATTTGAAAATAAAATAATATTGAGTTTAGGGGTTGTTATGAGATTTTAGAGAGTTTGGGGGGAGAAAGAGAAATAAGATAAGATAGATGGAGTTATATAAATAGGAGAGACCTAGGTTTAGAAAACATTACCCACGTACGATCGTCTTTGGAGAAAAGGGAGAAAAGGCCAAGAGAAGGGAGAATCACTTAGAGTCTGCGATTTTCACTTTCTAAGGTAAGGGTGGGACTAACATTCAATCTTCTTAAGCCTATGATTCTGAATTTGTGATTTAACATGTTGTTGTTCTTAGGTTGGATAATTGGGATTAGGTTTTGATTATTGATTTTTGAATTGAAAAGTGTAGAAACCATCGAAATTGTGTTAAGAATTGATATTCAGGTTGTCGAATAATCATAGGTTAAGTTTCCTACCAAATTTGGGATTTGGGTAGATGAAATTTTGTTTTTTTGTGTGAAAAATGTGCAGAAATCGTAACAGCAAGGGAAAAACTCGCTAGGATTTCGCTATTAGCGAAACTCCCTGTAACTATTTCGCTATTAGCTCACTTTTCGCTATCAGCGAAATTGCCCAGTGACAGCATACCCTGTTTTATGTTCTTGCGTCTTTTTCACACGTTTCTGTTTTGAATTGGCCTTTGATGTAAACATGAAAGTTGTAGATAATTTTGTTAGCTTTCCAACGGCTTTGGTTTTACTTGAAAATGATTTTTAGTTTTTGAGATATGATGAAAATACTCAAAGGAGGTCTTAGTGAAACCTTATGAAAATTCAGCATAACCATTTCTAAATTAATCCAAAACTTATGGGATAATACCAACCCTCAAAACTAGAAGTACTATGATTTCAATTAAGGTGTTCAAGAGTATTTAACCCATGTTGTGAGTTGATCCTTGGGGTAGGAATGGGGGTTGAATATAATATTACTGATGATCTGTGAAGCTATTATAATATGATTTAATGTTGATAGTAATGTAATATATTTGTATATGCATTATGTGAATTATATAAGATGTTAAAGTTGATGCTGATTATGATTTGATGTTGTTATATTGTGATATAATTGTATATGCATTACTTGAATTATATGTGAATAATTGAGACGTTGTTGACTTGCATTTGATATTATTATGTCATGCTGTTTTTGCATACTGCCTATGTTGCTGTTGTTATTTAACTAAGCTGCATGAGTCGGTCTAAGATGTTGAATATGATGATGTTCCAAATTATTGGATTAATATAAGAGGTTGTCGAATTAAGATGTTTTAAGAGGTCGAGTCCATGCATTAGCATTCATTGTTGGGGGCTTGATGCCTTGAAAGTATAATAATACTCAAATAGCGATTGGGGCTTGATGCTCTGGAAGTATAATAATACTCAAATAGCCATTGGGGCTTGATGCTCTGGAAGTATAATAATACTCAAATAGTGATTGGGACTTGATGCCCCGTATTGGTACCACATGCATATAATAGGTCTAAGTTGCATAGTCGAGTTAGAGTCGCATTTGTTGAGTCAAGGATGTTTATGTTGATAATTTGTGAAGTTGTAATTGTTTATACAAACTATGATTGAAGTGTTAAATGATATATTATTATCTATAAAGAATGTTAAGATGCTTTGATGTTGATTAAATATAATTGTTGAATTATATGCTTAATATTATTGTTTTGTGAAATCTCACCCTTTCTGCTTGGAAATGTTGCTCTTCGTATGAGTAACTTGCAGGTGATCGAGTTTAAGTTGCTGTTAGATTGCTGTCGTGAGTGGACTATCTCTCACGTGTGTCTTAGGTGCTCTGATACGTAACGGGATGGGAACTTTGCTATTGTTTTTCTATTCCTTACGTATTGTTGTTGAAGATTTATAACTATGTTTTTAAGATTGGATTTTTATGAGACATTTACGAAGAGGCCTTCGTGCCAAAGACTGTTTTAGTTATTGAATAAATTCCGCTGCGAAGTATTTAAAGATTTTGTTATTGAATTTTAAAGGATAAATAGTTATATATTCAGTTTATGATTATAAGAAAAGAATGTGACATTCCGTTTATGTTGAAAAACTCTGATTATTTATGCGAAATTTTTATGTTGGGAAAAAGCGGTGTTGCAATTGGTATCAGAGCAGGTCGGTCCATCCGGCCAAGTAGTTGAGTCTAGTTGTGTCGAGTAACAGTTGTATTACTATTTTTATGCTGTTTGATTGATTGTTGTTGTGTTTCGGATTAATTGATATGTTTATTATGTGATCATGTTTGATTGACTAACTTTGATGTGGTTTACATGTTTTGTTGAAGTTTCTATTTGGCTATATATGGTTTAAGATGGTTAGGCAATAATTGAATTCCATTTCTTGCGTGCTTTGAATTTCAAGGTCGAAATTCTTTTAAGGGGGGTAGAGTTGTAACGCCCGCTTGGAATTATTTGATTAATTTGATTGTTTTAATAGGTTTAGAATATATTTATATGATTATGTGATTTATTAAGTGGCTTATTATATTATTTAATAGAATAAGATTTGAAAATAAAATAATATTGAGTTTAGGGGTTGTTATGAGATTTTAGAGAGTTTGGGGGGAGAAAGAGAAATAAGATAAGATAGATGGAGTTATATAAATAGGAGAGACCTAGGTTTAGAAAACATTACGCACGTACGATCGTCTTTGGAGAAAAGGGAGAAAAGGCCAAGAGAAGGGAGAATCACTTAGAGTCTGCGATTTTCACTTTCTAAGGTAAGGGTGGGACTAACATTCAATCTTCTTAAGCCTATGATTCTGAATTTGTGATTTAACATGTTGTTGTTCTTAGGTTGGATAATTGGGATTAGGTTTTGATTATTGATTTTTGAATTGAAAAGTGTAGAAACCATCGAAATTGTGTTAAGAATTGATATTCAGGTTGTCGAATAATCATAGGTTAAGTTTCCTACCAAATTTGGGATTTGGGTAGATGAAATTTTGTTTTTTTGGGTGAAAAATGTGCAGAAATCGTAACAGCAAGGGAAAAACTCGCTAGGATTTCGCTATTTAGCGAAACTCCCTGTAACTATTTCGCTATTAGCTCACTTTTCGCTATCAGCGAAATTGCCCAGTGACAGCATACCCTGTTTTATGTTCTTGCGTCTTTTTCACACGTTTCTGTTTTGAATTGGCCTTTGATGTAAACATGAAAGTTGTAGATAATTTTGTTAGCTTTCCAACGGCTTTGGTTTTACTTGAAAATGATTTTTAGTTTTTGAGATATGATAAAAATACTCCAAGGAGGTCTTAGTGAAACCTTATGAAAATTCAGCATAACCATTTCTAAATTAATCCAAAACTTATGGGATAATACCAACACTCAAAACTAGAAGTACTATGATTTCAATTAAGGTGTTCAAGAGTATTTAACCCATGTTATGAGTTGATCCTTGGGGTAGGAATGGGGGTTGAATATAATATTACTGATGATCTGTGAAGCTATTATAATATGATTTAATGTTGATAGTAATGTAATATATTTGTATATGCATTATGTGAATTATATAAGATGTTAAAGTTGATGTTGATTATGAATTGATGTTGTTATATTGTGATATAATTGTATATGCATTACTTGAATTATATGTGAATAATTGAGACGTTGTTGACTTGCATTTGATATTATTATGTGATGCTGTTTTTGCATACTGCCTATGTTGCTGTTGTTATTTAACTAAGCTGCATGAGTCGGTCTAAGATGTTGAATATGATGATGTTCCAAATTATTGGATTAATATAAGAGGTTGTCGAATTAAGATGTTTTAAGAGGTCGAGTCCATGCATTAGCATTCATTGTTGGGGGCTTGATGCCTTGGAAGTATAATAATACTCAAATAGCGATTGGGGCTTGATGCTCTGGAAGTATAATAATACTCAAATAGCGATTGGGGCTTGATGCTCTGGAAGTATAATAATACTCAAATAGCGATTGGGACTTGATGCCCCCGTATTGGTACCACATGCATATAATAGGTCTAAGTTGCATAGTCGAGTTAGAGTCGCATTTGTTGAGTCAAGGATGTTTATGTTGATAATTTGTGAAGTTGTAATTGTTTATACAAACTATGATTGAAGTGTTAAATGATATATTATTATCTATAAAGAATGTTAAGATGCTTTGATGTTGATTAAATATAATTGTTGAATTATATGCTTAATATTATTGTTTTGTGAAATCTCACCCTTTCTGCTTGGAAATGTTGCTCTTCGTATGAGTAACTTGCAGGTGATCGAGTTTAAGTTGCTGTTAGATTGCTGTCGTGAGTGGACTATCTCTCACGTGTGTCTTAGGTGCTCTGATACGTAACGGGATGGGAACTTTGCTATTGTTTTTCTATTCCTTACGTATTGTTTTTGAAGATTTATAACTATGTTTTTAAGATTGGATTTTTATGAGACATTTACGAAGAGGCCTTCGTGCCAAAGACTGTTTTAGTTATTGAATAAATTCCGCTGCGAAGTATTTAAAGATTTTGTTATTGAATTTTAAAGGATAAATAGTTATTTATTCAGTTTATGATTTTAAGAAAAGAATGTGACATTCCGTTTATGTTGAAAAACTCTGATTATTTATGCGAAATTTTTATGTTGGGAAAACGGGGTGTTGCAATTGGTATCAGAGCAGGTCGGTCCATCCGGCCAAGTAGTTGAGTCTAGTTGTGTCGAGTAACAGTTGTATTACTATTTTTATGCTGTTTGATTGATTGTTGTTGTGTTTTGGATTAATAGATATGTTTATTATGTGATCATGTTTGATTGACTAACTTTGATGTGGTTTACATGTTTTGTTCAAGTTTCTATTTGGCTATATATGGTTTAAGATGGTTAGGCATTAATTGAATTCCATTTCTTGCGTGCTTTGAATTTCGAGGACGAAATTCTTTTAAGGGGGTAGAGTTGTAACGCCCGCTTGGAATTATTTGATTAATTTGATTGTTTTAATAGGTTTAGAATATATTTATATGATTATGTGATTTATTAAGTGGCTTATTATATTATTTAATAGAATAAGATTTGAAAATAAAATAATATTGAGATTAGGGGTTGTTATGAGATTTTAGAGAGTTTGGGGGAGAAAGAGAAATAAGATAAGATAGATGGAGTTATATAAATAGGAGAGACCTAGGTTTAGAAAACATTACGCACGTACGATCGTCTTTGGAGAAAAGGGAGAAAAGGCCAAGAGAAGGGAGAATCACTTAGAGTCTGCGATTTTCACTTTCTAAGGTAAGGGTGGGACTAACATTCAATCTTCTTAAGCCTATGATTCTGAATTTGTGATTTAACATGTTGTTGTTCTTAGGCTGGATAATTGGGATTAGGTTTTGATTATTGATTTTTGAATTGAAAAGTGTAGAAACCATCGAAATTGTGTTAAGAATTGATATTCAGGTTGTCGAATAATCATAGGTTAAGTTTCCTACCAAATTTGGGATTTGGGTAGATGAAATTTTGTTTTTTTGGGTGAATATTTTGTGCAGAAATCGTAACAGCAAGGGAAAAACTCGCTAGGATTTCGCTATTAGCGAAACTCCCTGTAACTATTTCTCTATTAGCTCACTTTTCGCTATCAGCGAAATTGCCCAGTGACAGCATACCCTGTTTTATGTTCTTGCGTCTTTTGCATACGTTTCTGTTTTGAATTGGCCTTTGATGTAAGCATGAAAGTTGTAGATAATTTTGTTAGCTTTCCAACGGCTTTGGTTTTACTTGAAAATGATTTTTAGTTTTTGAGATATGATGAAAATACTCCAAGGAGGTCTTAGTGAAACCTTATTAAAATTCAGCATAACCATTTCTAAATTAATCCAAAACTTATGGGATAATACCAACCCTCAAAACTAGAAGTACTATGATTTCAATTAAGGTGTTCAAGAGTATTTAACCCATGTTGTGAGTTGATCCTTGGGGTAGGAATGGGGGTTGAATATAATATTACTGATGATCTATGAAGATATTATAATATGATTTAATGTTGATAGTAATGTAATATATTTGTATATGCATTATGTGAATTATATAAGATGTTAAAGTTGATGTTGATTATGATTTGATGTTGTTATATTGTGATATAATTGTATATGCATTACTTGAATTATATGTGAATAATTGAGACGTTGTTGACTTGCATTTGATATTATTATGTCATGCTGTTTTTGCATACTGCCTATGTTGCTGTTGTTATTTAACTAAGCTGCATGAGTCGGTCTAAGATGTTGAATATGATGATGTTCCAAATTATTGGATTAATATAAGAGGTTGTCGAATTAAGATGTTTTAAGAGGTCGAGTCCATGCATTAGCATTCATTGTTGGGGGCTTGATGCCTTGGAAGTATAATAATACTCAAATAGCGATTGGGGCTTGATGCTCTGGAAGTATAATAATACTCAAATAGCGATTGGGGCTTGATGCTCTGGAAGTATAATAATACTCAAATAGCGATTGGGACTTGATGCCCCGTATTGGTACCACATGCATATAATAGGTCTAAGTTGCATAGTCGAGTTAGAGTCGCATTTGTTGAGTCAAGGATGTTTATGTTGATAATTTGAGAAGTTGTAATTGTTTATACAAACTATGATTGAAGTGTTAAATGATATATTATTATCTATAAAGAATGTTAAGATGCTTTGATGTTGATTAAATATAATTGTTGAATTATATGCTTAATATTATTGTTTTGTGAAATCTCACCCTTTCTGCTTGGAAATGTTGCTCTTCGTATGATTAACTTGCAGGTGATCGAGTTTAAGTTGCTGTTAGATTGCTGTCGTGAGTGGACTATCTCTCACGTGTGTCTTAGGTGCTCTGATACGTAACGGGATGGGAACTTTGCTATTGTTTTTCTATTCCTTACGTATTGTTTTTGAAGATTTATAACTATGTTTTTAAGATTGGATTTTTATGAGACATTTACGAAGAGGCCTTCGTGCCAAAGACTGTTTTAGTTATTGAATAAATTCCGCTGCGAAGTATTTAAAGATTTTGTTATTGAATTTTAAAGGATAAATAGTTATTTATTCAGTTTATGATTTTAAGAAAAGAATGTGACATTCCGTTTATGTTGAAAAACTCTGATTATTTATGCGAAATTTTTATGTTGGGAAAATGGGGTGTTGCAATTGGTATCAGAGCAGGTCGGTCCATCCGGCCAAGTAGTTGAGTCTAGTTGTGTCGAGTAACAGTTGTATTACTATTTTTATGCTGTTTGATTGATTGTTGTTGTGTTTTGGATTAATAGATATGTTTATTATGTGATCATGTTTGATTGACTAACTTTGATGTGGTTTACATGTTTTGTTCAAGTTTCTATTTGGCTATATATGGTTTAAGATGGTTAGGCATTAATTGAATTCCATTTCTTGCGTGCTTTGAATTTCGAGGACGAAATTCTTTTAAGGGGGGTAGAGTTGTAACGCCCGCTTGGAATTATTTGATTAATTTGATTGTTTTAATAGGTTTAGAATATATTTATATGATTATGTGATTTATTAAGTGGCTTATTATATTATTTAATAGAATAAGATTTGAAAATAAAATAATATTGAGATTAGGGGTTGTTATGAGATTTTAGAGAGTTTGGGGGGAGAAAGAGAAATAAGATAAGATAGATGGAATTATATAAATAGGAGAGACCTAGGTTTAGAAAACATTACGCACGTACGATCGTCTTTGGAGAAAAGGGAGAAAAGGCCAAGTGAAGGGAGAATCACTTAGAGTCTGCGATTTTCACTTTCTAAGGTAAGGGTGGGACTAACATTCAATCTTCTTAAGCCTATGATTCTGAATTTGTGATTTAACATGTTGTTGTTCTTAGGCTGGATAATTGGGATTAGGTTTTGATTATTGATTTTTGAATTGAAAAGTGTAGAAACCATCGAAATTGTGTTAAGAATTGATATTCAGGTTGTCGAATAATCATAGGTTAAGTTTCCTACCAAATTTGGGATTTGGGTAGATGAAATTTTGTTTTTTTGGGTGAAAATTTTGTGCAGAAATCGTAACAGCAAGGGAAAAACTCGCTAGGATTTCGCTATTAGCGAAACTCCCTATAACTATTTCTCTATTAGCTCACTTTTCGCTATCAGCGAAATTGCCCAGTGACAGCATACCCTGTTTTATGTTCTTGCGTCTTTTGCATACGTTTCTGTTTTGAATTGGCCTTTGATGTAAGCATGAAAGTTGTAGATAATTTTGTTAGCTTTCCAACGGCTTTGGTTTTACTTGAAAATGATTTTTAGTTTTTGAGATATGATGAAAATACTCCAAGGAGGTCTTAGTGAAACCTTATGAAAATTCAGCATAACCATTTCTAAATTAATCCAAAACTTATGGGATAATACCAACCCTCAAAACTAGAAGTACTATGATTTCAATTAAGGTGTTCAAGAGTATTTAACCCATGTTGTGAGTTGATCCTTGGGGTAGGAATGGGGGTTGAATATAATATTACTGATGATCTATGAAGCTATTATAATATGATTTAATGTTGATAGTAATGTAATATATTTGTATATGCATTATGTGAATTATATAAGATGTTAAAGTTGATGTTGATTATGATTTGATGTTGTTATATTGTGATATAATTGTATATGCATTACTTGAATTATATGTGAATAATTGAGACGTTGTTGACTTGCATTTGATATTATTATGTCATGCTGTTTTTGCATACTGCCTATGTTGCTGTTGTTATTTAACTAAGCTGCATGAGTCGGTCTAAGATGTTGAATATGATGATGTTCCAAATTATTGGATTAATATAAGAGGTTGTCGAATTAAGATGTTTTAAGAGGTCGAGTCCATGCATTAGCATTCATTGTTGGGGGCTTGATGCCTTGGAAGTATAATAATACTCAAATAGCGATTGGGGCTTGATGCTCTGGAAGTATAATAATACTCAAATAGCGATTGGGGCTTGATGCTCTGGAAGTATAATAATACTCAAATAGCGATTGGGACTTGATGCCCCCGTATTGGTACCACATGCATATAATAGGTCTAAGTTGCATAGTCGAGTTAGAGTCGCATTTGTTGAGTCAAGGATGTTTATGTTGATAATTTGTGAAGTTGTAATTGTTTATACAAACTATGATTGAAGTGTTAAATGATATATTATTATCTATAAAGAATGTTAAGATGCTTTGATGTTGATTAAATATAATTGTTGAATTATATGCTTAATATTATTGTTTTGTGAAATCTCACCCTTTCTGCTTGGAAATGTTGCTCTTCGTATGAGTAACTTGCAGGTGATCGAGTTTAAGTTGCTGTTAGATTGCTGTCGTGAGTGGACTATCTCTCACGTGTGTCTTAGGTGCTCTGATACTTAACGGGATGAGAACTTTGCTATTGTTTTTCTATTCCTTACGTATTGTTTTTGAAGATTTATAACTATGTTTTTAAGATTGGATTTTTATGAGACATTTACGAAGAGGCCTTCGTGCCAAAGACTGTTTTAGTTATTGAATAAATTCCGCTGCGAAGTATTTAAAGATTTTGTTATTGAATTTTAAAGGATAAATAGTTATTTATTCAGTTTATGATTTTAAGAAAAGAATGTGACATTCCGTTTATGTTGAAAAACTCTGATTATTTATGCGAAATTTTTATGTTGGGAAAACGGGGTGTTGCAATTGGTATCAGAGCAGGTCGGTCCATCCGGCCAAGTAGTTGAGTCTAGTTGTGTCGAGTAACAGTTGTATTACTATTTTTATGCTGTTTGATTGATTGTTGTTGTGTTTCGGATTAATAGATATGTTTATTATGTGATCATGTTTGATTGACTAACTTTGATGTGGTTTACATGTTTTGTTGAAGTTTCTATTTGGCTATATATGGTTTAAGATGGTTAGGCAATAATTGAATTCCATTTCTTGCGTGCTTTGAATTTCGAGGACGAAATTCTTTTAAGGGGGGTAGAGTTGTAACGCCCGCTTGGAATTATTTGATTAATTTGATTGTTTTAATAGGTTTAGAATATATTTATATGATTATGTGATTTATTAAGTGGCTTATTATATTATTTAATAGAATAAGATTTGAAAATAAAATAATATTGAGATTAGGGGTTGTTATGAGATTTTAGAGAGTTTGGGGGGAGAAAGAGAAATAAGATAAGATAGATGGAGTTATATAAATAGGAGAGACCTAGGTTTAGAAAACATTACGCACGTACGATCGTTTTTGGAGAAAAAGGAGAAAAGGCCAAGAGAAGGGAAAATCACTTAGAGTCTGCGATTTTCACTTTCTAAGGTAAGGGTGGGACTAACATTCAATCTTCTTAAGCCTATGATTCTGAATTTGTGATTTAACATGTTGTTGTTCTTAGGTTGGATAATTGGGATTAGGTTTTGATTATTGATTTTTGAATTGAAAAGTGTAGAAACCATCGAAATTGTGTTAAGAATTGATATTCAGGTTGTCGAATAATCATAGGTTAAGTTTCCTACCAAATTTGGGATTTGGGTAGATGAAATTTTGTTTTTTTGGGTGAAAAATGTGCAGAAATCGTAACAGCAAGGGAAAAACTCGCTAGGATTTCGCTATTAGCGAAACTCCCTGTAACTATTTCGCTATTAGCTCACTTTTCGCTATCAGCAAAATTGCCCAGTGACAGGATACCCTGTTTTATGTTCTTGCATCTTTTTCACACGTTTCTGTTTTGAACTGGCCTTTGATGTAAACATGAAAGTTGTAGATAATTTTGTTAGCTTTCCAACGGCTTTGGTTTTACTTGAAAATGATTTTTAGTTTTTGAGATATGATGAAAATACTCCAAGGAGGTCTTAGTGAAACCTTATGAAAATTCAGCATAACCATTTCTAAATTAATCCAAAACTTATGGGATAATACCAACCCTCAAAACTAGAAGTACTATGATTTCAATTAAGGTGTTCAAGAGTATTTAACCCATGTTGTGAGTTGATCCTTGGGGTAGGAATGGGGGTTGAATATAATATTACTGATGATCTGTGAAGCTATTATAATATGATTTAATGTTGATAGTAATGTAATATATTTGTATATGCATTATGTGAATTATATAAGATGTTAAAGTTGATGTTGATTATGATTTGATGTTGTTATATTGTGATATAATTGTATATGCATTACTTGAATTATATGTGAATAATTGAGACGTTGTTGACTTGCATTTGATATTATTATGTCATGCTGTTTTTGCATACTGCCTATGTTGCTGTTGTTATTTAACTAAGCTGCATGAGTCGGTCTAAGATGTTGAATATGATGATGTTCCAAATTATTGGATTAATATAAGAGGTTGTCGAATTAAGATGTTTTAAGAGGTCGAGTCCATGCATTAGCATTCATTGTTGGGGGCTTGATGCCTTGGAAGTATAATAATACTCAAATAGCGATTGGGACTTGATGCTCTGGAAGTATAATAATACTCAAATAGCGATTGGGACTTGATGCCCCGTATTGGTACCACATGCATATAATAGGTCTAAGTTGCATAGTCGAGTTAGAGTCGCATTTGTTGAGTCAAGGATGTTTATGTTGATAATTTGTGAAGTTGTAATTGTTTATACAAACTATGATTGAAGTGTTAAATGATATATTATTATCTATAAAGAATGTTAAGATGCTTTGATGTTGATTAAATATAATTGTTGAATTATATGCTTAATATTATTGTTTTGTGAAATCTCACCCTTTCTGCTTGGAAATGTTGCTCATCGTATGAGTAACTTGCAGGTGATCGAGTTTAAGTTGCTGTTAGATTGCTGTCGTGAGTGGACTATCTCTCACGTGTGTCTTAGGTGCTCTGATACGTAACGGGATGGGAACTTTGCTATTGTTTTTCTATTCCTTACATATTGTTTTTGAAGATTTATAACTATGTTTTTAAGATTGGATTTTTATGAGACATTTACGAAGAGGCCTTCGTGCCAAAGACTGTTTTAGTTATTGAATAAATTCCGCTGCGAAGTATTTAAAGATTTTGTTATTGAATTTTAAAGGATAAATAGTTATTTATTCAGTTTATGATTTTAAGAAAAGAATGTGACATTCCGTTTATGTTGAAAAACTCTGATTATTTATGCGAAATTTTTATGTTGGGAAAACGGGGTGTTGCAATTGGTATCAGAGCAGGTCGGTCCATCCGGCCAAGTAGTTGAGTCTAGTTGTGTCGAGTAACAGTTGTATTACTATTTTTATGCTGTTTGATTGATTGTTGTTGTGTTTCGGATTAATAGATATGTTTATTATGTGATCATGTTTGATTGACTAACTTTGATGTGGTTTACATGTATTGTTGAAGTTTCTATTTGGCTATATATGGTTTAAGATGGTTAGGCAATAATTGAATTCCATTTCTTGCGTGCTTTGAATTTCGAGGACGAAATTCTTTTAAGGGGGGTAGAGTTGTAACGCCCGCTTGGAATTATTTGATTAATTTGATTGTTTTAATAGGTTTAGAATATATTTATATGATTATGTGATTTATTAAGTGGCTTATTATATTATTTAATAGAATAAGATTTGAAAATAAAATAATATTGAGATTAGGGGTTGTTATGAGATTTTAGAGAGTTTGGGGGGAGAAAGAGAAATAAGATAAGATAGATGAAGTTATATAAATAGGAGAGACCTAGGTTTAGAAAACATTACGCACGTACGATCGTCTTTGGAGAAAAGGGAGAAAAGGCCAAGAGAAGGGAAAATCACTTAGAGTCTGCGATTTTCATATTCTAAGGTAAGGGTGGGACTAACATTCAATCTTCTTAAGCCTATGATTCTGAATTTGTGATTTAACATGTTGTTGTTCTTAGGTTGGATAATTGGGATTAGGTTTTGATTATTGATTTTTGAATTGAAAAGTGTAGGAACTGTCGAAATTGTGTTAAGAATTGATATTCAGGTTGTCGAATAATCATAGGTTAAGTTTCCTACCAAATTTGGGATTTGGGTAGATGAAATTTTGTTTTTTTGGGTGAAAAATGTGCAGAAATCGTAACAGCAAGGGAAAAACTCGCTAGGATTTCGCTATTAGCGAAACTCCCTGTAACTATTTCGCTATTAGCTCACTTTTCGCTATCAGCGAAATTGCCCAGTGACAGCATAGCCTGTTTTATGTTCTTGCGTCTTTTTCACACGTTTCTGTTTTGAATTGGCCTTTGATGTAAACATGAAAGTTGTAGATAATTTTGTTAGCTTTCCAACGGCTTTGGTTTTACTTGAAAATGATTTTTAGTTTTTGAGATATGATGAAAATACTCCAAGGAGGTCTTAGTGAAACCTTATGAAGATTCAGCATAACCGTTTCTAAATTAATCCAAAACTTATGGGATAATACCAACCCTCAAAACTAGAAGTACTATGATTTCAATTAAGGTGTTCAAGAGTATTTAACCCATGTTGTGAGTTGATCCTTGGGGTAGGAATGGGGGTTGAATATAATATTACTAATGATCTGTGAAGCTATTATAATATGATTTAATGTTGATAGTAATGTAATATATTTGTATATGCATTATGTGAATAATATAAGATGTTAAAGTTTGTCATACCCCAATTTTGGACCGTTTAAGATCGTTTGTCCGTATTTTAAAATGGTTCACGTTCCCTTTTGTTCGTTTTTTTTTACCATTTAAAATTCGTGTTTCTTGTCTTTAGTCATTCAAAAAGTTTTTATTTTACATTTAAATCAACGTTTGCATTTCACAACAATTAAAACCGTCTCACTTTCATTTTTATGACGCATTTTTTGTTATATAGTCTTTTTAATCGTAACGGTCATGTCATAAAAAAAAAAAAAGAGAAGGTCTAACCGTATTTTAAAAGTCGCGTCTTTTTTTATTTTTATCATTTCAAACAAAATTTCGGCAGGGAGGTTACTTTGAAGTACCTCATTTGGTTCCGAAGGGACATTGTTTTTATTTTTATTTAATCTTCATTTTTATTTTTATTTTTATTTTTTTTATTTTATTTTCAAGAAAAAAAGAGAAGACAGTCACGTAAGTGACTTTGGTCTTTCTTCTTCTTCTTCTTCTTTTTTTATTTGTTTATTTTTTTATTTTTATTATTTTTGCTTTTTTTTGTTGTTTATTTTTATTTTTTGTCAAGTCTTTTTCTCCAAGTCTCAGCTGCAAGGGTAATTTGGTCATTTCAATGTATCAGAGACAAACCCTAATATTTTACTATAAATGGCTTGTCAGTGCACTGTTCACGAGGTCAGAGGAAGTCAGTCACAATAATCAACAATCACACTCATAAACAATCTCCAATTTTCTCTCTCCAAAATTTTGGATCAAAACCCAAAATTTCATGAACTCATGAACAATATCAAGAACACATGAACCTCAATCATTTCCAGAAACACACAATAACAACATAAACACCTCAAATCAATACAAGTCCGAACCCAACAACACAAATCCGGATCTATATCACTACAAATCCGAATCATACAACAACGACAATAGCTCAGAAGCTAATAACCATAACAAATCCGAATCGCATAACAACAACAGCTCAGAATACCACAACAAACACGGCAACAAACACGGCAACAGCTTAGAAGCTCAGATCGGACCAGAAACGACAACAACAAAGCAAAAAGAGGTAAAAAATTTTCAAATCTTCATTTGTAGATCTAGCTCAAATCTCTCTACCCTTTTAAAAAATAACACCGGATTTGTATAGAGGAGAAGGAGAAGAAGCTTTTGATGTAAAAAAATTTCAAAAAATAAAATAAAAAAAGCTCCGACGCGGCGGCGCTATGGCCGACCACCGCGCCGGAGCAGCTCCGGCCACCGCCTTCCTCCTTCTTCTCCGATCTGTCATTTGTAGTGAGAAGGGAGAGCTTCTCTCTCTAAAATAAACTTAGAGAGAGAAGTGTTTTGGATTTGTTTTGATTTTTTTGTTAAAATTGCTTTTATAGTGCTTTCTTTTTTGCCGGATCACACGCGCGCGTATTCACAACCTTACGATGCTCCATCGCGTTAGTAGCCATCAGATCTGGATCGTTCCTTGATCTGACGGCTACTGTATGATCTGTCATTAAATCCTGTATGTGTTCCGCTGGATGGACTGTGGTGTGTTTTCTGTTTGAACCGTCAGATCGTTGATCTGACGGTCGCTGTGCTTTCTGTGATTTCCTTCCTTTGTTCTGTTTATTTTTAAAACCGTTGGATCTTAGATCCTATGGCTGTGATGAGATCTTGGGATTCAGATTTGGACCTCTGGATTCATCCAACGGTCCAGATTAAATCCTGCTGAGCCAATTTTGTATTTTCTTTTTTTTAATTGTTCTTTATCATTTTTAAATACTTTTTACATTTTTTTTTACATTTTAATGCTTTTAAAAATTCCAAAAATATTGTTCTTATCATCTTAATTTTCTCTAATTTTAAAAATCCATCCTATTTGTTTTCTTTTAAATTTTTTTTTTATTTCTTATATGATGATTTTAATTGTTGCTTGTCTTTATTCCTTGCTTTTTATTTCTTATGTCTCATTCACCATGATATTTCTTATGCTTACTAACGATTTAATTTTTGTCTTGAATCATAGCATGCACATTTAATTTTCTCATCATCTTATTTCGTCATTGACTTAGTGTGTATAAATAGGGAATTGATGTAATTTTATTTCTTGCATTTTATTTTGGCATAAAGGCCTTAGGGTTGTATTTAGGAATTGATGTAATAATGTAGGTAACACAAGCACCAACACTACCACAATTTATTTACCGTTTCCGCTCGTTTTTTTTTACGACGTTACGTTAGTTTAGAAAAATCATTTTCTCAAAAAAAAAAATCAAATATGCAAAACTTCAAAGTCATTTTCTTAATAACATTTTTCCTTTATTTTCTTAATCAAACTCTCAATCAATTTTAATTCAACTTCAATCATTTTCAAAATTTAAAATCAATCAACCTCACTCATTTTTTTATCTCATGCCTTGAGGCCTCTTTCTCTTCTTAAAACCCATTTTTCAAAAAAATCTTAAAATCAACCTAACCCACCAAAGAATTTTTTAGTGGAACTACGTCGGTTTTGATCCCTTTCCCAAAAAAGGGTACGTAGGCAGAGGACTTGTCCTTCCAAATCAAATAAAAATAACCAAAAACATACTTATTCTCCCTCCATTCTTTTACATAGATTTTTAGGTAATAATTTTTCAAGTAAGCAAATGAATTTAGCACAAGATAATCTAGGTAAGCGGTTCCTTCGGAGTACCGAAGTCGTTTAGGGTGCTTAACACCTTCCCTATTCGAAACCAACCCCCGAATCCAAAGTCTCGATAAGGGTTTTTTACTCATTTTTTCCCTGCCCACGAGTAAAAATTGAGAGTTCAAAGATTGACGATTCAAATCAATCAATGGTTTGATATCCGAAAATCGGGGAGCACAAAGTTGATGTTGATTATGATTTGATGTTGTTATATTGTGATATAATTGTATATGCATTACTTGAATTATATGTGAATAATTGAGACGTTGTTGACTTGCATTTGATATTATTATGTCATGCTGTTTTTGCATACTGCCTATGTTGCTGTTGTTATTTAACTAAGCTGCATGAGTCGGTCTAAGATGTTGAATATGATGATGTTCCAAATTATTGGATTAATATAAGAGGTTGTCGAATTAAGATGTTTTAAGAGGTTGAGTCCATGCATTAGCATTCATTGTTGGGGGCTTGATGCCTTGGAAGTATAATAATACTCAAATAGCGATTGGGGCTTGATGCTCTGGAAGTATAATAATACTCAAATAGCGATTGGGGCTTGATGCTCTGGAAGTATAATAATACTCAAATAGCGATTGGGACTTGATGCCCCGTATTGGTACCACATGCATATAATAGGTCTAAGTTGCATAGTCGAGTTAGAGTCGCATTTGTCGAGTCAAGGATGTTTATGTTGATAATTTGTGAAGTTGTAATTGTTTATACAAACTATGATTGAAGTGTTAAATGATATATTATTATCTATAAAGAATGTTAAGATGCTTTGATGTTGATTAAATATAATTGTTGAATTATATGCTTAATATTATTGTTTTGTGAAATCTCACCCTTTCTGCTTGGAAATGTTGCTCTTCGTATGAGTAACTTGCAGGTGATCGAGTTTAAGTTGCTGTTAGATTGCTGTCGTGAGTGGACTACCTCTCACGTGCGTCTTAGGTGCTCTGATACGTGACGGGATGGGAACTTTGCTATTGTTTTTCTATTCCTTACGTATTGTTTTTGAAGATTTATAACTATGTTTTTAAGATTGGATTTTTATGAGACATTTACGAAGAGGCCTTCGTGCCAAAGACTGTTCTAGTTATTGAATAAATTCCGCTGCGAAGTATTTAAAGATTTTGTTATTCAATTTTAAAGGATAAATAGTTATTTATTCAGTTTATGATTTTAAGAAAAGAATGTGACATTCCGTTTATGTTGAAAAACTCTGATTATTTATGCGAAATTTTTATGTTGGGAAAACGGGGTGTTGCAATTGGTATCAGAGCAGGTCGGTCCATCCAGCCAAGTAGCTGAGTCTAGTTGTGTCGAGTAACAGTTGTATTACTATTTTTATGCTGTTTGATTGATTGTTGTTGTGTTTCGGATTAATAGATATGTTTATTATGTGATCATGTTTGATTGACTAACTTTGATGTGGTTTACATGTTTTGTTGAAGTTTCTATTTGGCTATATATGGTTTAAGATGGTTAGGCAATAATTGAATTCCATTTCTTGCGTGCTTTGAATTTCGAGGACAAAATTCTTTTAAGGGGGGTAGAGTTGTAACGCCCGCTTGGAATTATTTGATTAATTTGATTGTTTTAATAGGTTTAGAATATATTTATATGATTATGTGATTTATTAAGTGGCTTATTATATTATTTAATAGAATAAGATTTGAAAATAAAATAATATTGAGTTTAGGGGTTGTTATGAGATTTTAGAGAGTTTAGGGGGAGAAAGAGAAATAAGATAAGATAGATGGAGTTATATAAATAGGAGAGACCTAGGTTTAGAAAACATTACGCACGTACGATCGTCTTTGGAGAAAAGGGAGAAAAGGCCAAGAGAAGGGAGAATCACTTAGAGTCTGCGATTTTCACTTTCTAAGGTAAGGGTGGGACTAACATTCAATCTTCTTAAGCCTATTATTCTGAATTTGTGATTTAACATGTTGTTGTTCTTAGGTTGGATAATTGGGATTAGGTTTTGATTATTGATTTTTGAATTGAAAAGTGTAGAAACCATCGAAATTGTGTTAAGAATTGATATTCAGGTTGTCGAATAATCATAGGTTAAGTTTCCTACCAAATTTGGGATTTGGGTAGATGAAATTTTGTTTTTTTGGGTGAAAAATGTGCAGAAATCGTAACAGCAAGGGAAAAACTCGCTAGGATTTCGCTATTAGCGAAACTCCCTGTAACTATTTCGCTATTAGCTCACTTTTCGCTATCAGCGAAATTGCCCAGTGACAGCATAGCCTGTTTTATGTTCTTGCGTCTTTTTCACACGTTTCTGTTTTGAATTGGCCTTTGATGTAAACATGAAAGTTGTAGATAATTTTGTTAGCTTTCCAACGGCTTTGGTTTTACTTGAAAATGATTTTTAGTTTTTGAGATATGATGAATATACTCCAAGGAGGTCTTAGTGAAACCTTATGAAAATTCAGCATAACCATTTCTAAATTAATCCAAAACTTATGGGATAATACCAACCCTCAAAACTAGAAGTACTATGATTTCAATTAAGGTGTTCAAGAGTATTTAACCCATGTTGCGAGTTGATCCTTGGGGTAGGAATGGGGGTTGAATATAATATTACTGATGATCTGTGAAGCTATTATAATATGATTTAATGTTGATAGTAATGTAATATATTTGTATATGCATTATGTGAATTATATAAGATGTTAAAGTTGATGTTGATTATGATTTGATGTTGTTATATTGTGATATAATTGTATATGCATTACTTGAATTATATGTGAATAATTGAGACGTTGTTGACTTGCATTTGATATTATTATGTCATGCTGTTTTTGCATACTGCCTATGTTGCTGTTGTTATTTAACTAAGCTGCATGAGTCGGTCTAAGATGTTGAATATGATGATGTTCCAAATTATTGGATTAATATAAGAGGTTGTCGAATTAAGATGTTTTAAGAGGTCGAGTCCAAGCATTAGCATTCATTGTTGGGGGTTTGATGCCTTGGAAGTATAATAATACTCAAATAGCGATTGGGGCTTGATGCTCTGGAAGTATAATAATACTCAAATAGCGATTGGGGCTTGATGCTCTAGAAGTATAATAATACTCAAATAGCGATTGGGACTTGATGCCCCGTATTGGTACCACATGCATATAATAGGTCTAAGTTGCATAGTCGAGTTAGAGTCGCATTTGTTGAGTCAAGGATGTTTATGTTGATAATTTGTGAAGTTGTAATTGTTTATACAAACTATGATTGAAGTGTTAAATGATATATTATTATCTATAAAGAATGTTAAGATGCTTTGATGTTGATTAAATATAATTGTTGAATTATATGCTTAATATTATTGTTTTGTGAAATCTCACCCTTTCTGCTTGGAAATGTTGCTCTTCGTATGAGTAACTTGCAGGTGATCGAGTTTAAGTTGCTGTTAGATTGCTGTCGTGAGTGGACTATCTCTCACGTGTGTCTTAGGTGCTCTGATACGTAACGGGATGGGAACTTTGCTATTGTTTTTCTATTCCTTACGTATTGTTTTTGAAGATTTATAACTATGTTTTTAAGATTGGATTTTTATGAGACTTTTACGAAGAGGCCTTCGTGCCAAAGACTGTTTTAGTTATTGAATAACTTCCGCTGCGAAGTATTTAAAGATTTTGTTATTGAATTTTAAAGGATAAATAGTTATTTATTCAGTTTATGATTTTAAGAAAAGAATGTGACATTCCGTTTATGTTGAAAAACTCTGATTATTTATGCGAAATTTTTATGTTGGGAAAACGGGGTGTTGCAATTGGTATCAGAGCAGGTCGGTCCATCCGGCCAAGTAGTTGAGTCTAGTTGTGTCGAGTAACAGTTGTATTACTATTTTTATGCTGTTTGATTGATTGTTGTTGTGTTTCGGATTAATAGATATGTTTATTATGTGATCATGTTTGATTGACTAACTTTGATGTGGTTTACATGTTTTGTTGAAGTTTCTATTTGGCTATATATGGTTTAAGATGGTTAGGCAATAATTGAATTCCATTTCTTGCGTGCTTTGAATTTCGAGGACGAAATTCTTTTAAGGGGGGTAGAGTTGTAACGCCCGCTTGGAATTATTTGATTAATTTGATTGTTTTAATAGGTTTAGAATATATTTATATGATTATGTGATTTATTAAGTGGCTTATTATATTATTTAATAGAATAAGATTTGAAAATAAAATAATATTGAGTTTAGGGGTTGTTATGAGATTTTAGAGAGTTTGGGGGGAGAAAGAGTGTAACGCCCACTTTCGTTTAATCGTTTATTTATTCAAGTTTAGGTGATTATATTATAATTATATAATATGTGCATGATTTTGGTATGTTTTGATGATTTATGATGATTTGATTGATGACGTGATAAGTTATGAGTTTTGGAGGATTTGATTATGTTATGAGATTTATTTTATTGTTAAATAGAATAAAGATTTGAAAATAATATAAAATATTTAGTTGAGGGCTGTTTTGATATTTTAGATAGTTTTGGGGGAGAAAGTGAGATAAGATAAGTTATTAGAAAGAGGTATAAATAGGGAAGACCTAATATCTTTAGAAAACCATTGTACGTGAAAACTTTTGGAAAAAGGGAGAAAAGCTTAGAGAGGAGCAAGAGACCAAGAGTGCTGCGATTTTCTTCAAACAAGGTAAGGGTGAGACTAATAATTCAATAATGTTATTTACTGTAATTCTGATGATTAGTTGACAAAGTTAGGATTGATTTAGAGAAGTTTTGGAATTAGGACAAAACCCTAAAAATTGATGATCACACGGTAAAACTTGTTTAGATTGATGTAGAAACCGTCCTTTAACCTTAGAACATGTTTAGGATGGATTATGGAATCAAAATTAGGCTTTGAACCATGTTGTGTGATGGATTTTTGAGAAAAACCCTAGTCTGCCCGTGCTTCTGTTCATCGCTCGCCACGGCGAGGGATGATCCTCGCCTCGCGAGTGATGAACTTCATCGCTCGCCACGCGAGCCCCTTCCCTTCGCCTCGCGAGTTGTTTGGTGCAACTCGCCATGGCGAGCAACCTTTCCTCGCCTCTCGAGCTTAGGCAGAGTGCATGTCATATTTCGTGTTTCGACCTTTTTAGTTGAATCTTGTATGCCTTTGAGTACCTGAACATACCTAGCATTGATTAGGAATGAATGTAGGATCAGAGGGAACCCAGAACAACCTTAGTTTGGGAGTTGAGTGGTACTCGCCATGGCGAGTAAGTACTCTCGCCTCGCGAGTACAACCAGGATGAACTTGTTTATGTGTTTATGCGATCTGTGTCGCACTTGTTGATCAAGAGTGAACCCCTAACTGGTAATGAGACCTAGTGATGTCGTTTAATGCAGACTGTAGAGTTGTTTAAGTTATATTAATATTAATTGAATATGAACTATTGTATTGTATATTCATGCAAGATAAGAAGATGTGATAATGATACAAATTATGTGCTTTGATATAATGATATCATCTTGTTACGTGACCTGTTTATGCTGCTTCCGTTATTTAACTAAGTGCATAATTATATGATGAAGTTTAGCTCCAAATTATTGGATGCATGTTGATAAGTTGATTACGATGTTTTGTTCATATGTGTCCATGCATAGCATATCATTGAGCTTAGTCCTCACCACGAATATTAGGAGCTTTGTCCTCCGCACGTTTTATAGGAGCTTTGTCCTCCGCACGATTAAAGTATATTAATACTTATGATGACGATTGGTACCACATGCATATAAGGAGTCTAGGAGCATTGTCACATTGTCATGATTAAGATGCCTTGTTGATAATGAATGAATATGTGATTACGTGATAAGTGTTTATTGATTATGTTACGTTGTTCATAATGAATTGGATATATGATTACGCGATAACTGTTTAGCATTTATGCAAAGTTAATAATGGAATGATTATGATGTTAATTTATGATTCGCAATTACATTGATTAATGTTATTTTATTATGAAATCTCACCCCTTCTGCTTGAAAATGTTGCCCTTCGTATGGGTAACTTGCAGGTGATCGTGCTTAGTGTGCAGTTGCCGTCGTGAGTGGCCTTGCCTTCACTGTGTCGTCTAGGTCGCTCTGATATGTAACGGGATGGGGTTTTATGCTATAACATGCTTCATTCTCTTACGTGAACTGCCATGAATATTTACTGTTTTGATTAACTCTTTTGAGATACTTGTTGGGCCTGCGTGCCAAAACGTTTCATGAATTATGGTTAAGATTTTCCGCTGCAAATGTTTAAGATATTGGTTAAATTATTATTTAACTGTTGGATTACGTTATATGTGATAGCCCGTTGTTTGATGTTTACTCTGATAAATGTTATGTTTTTAAAGAAATTTTAAATATTGGGAAAACGGGGTGTTACAATTGGTATCAGAGCAGGTCGATCCGTCCGGTCAATTAGAGAGTTGTGTCGAGTCTTAGTAATATTTATATTACTATCTTATGTTGTTGTTGCTACTTTTGTAGAATCTCGGAAATGGCTGGAAGAAACGATGCTGCGTTAGCTGCTGCTCTACAAGCTGTTGCCCAAGCTGTGGGACAACAACCTAACGCAAATGCTGGTGCGAACGCGGAAGCTAGGATGTTGGAGACGTTCATGAAGAAGAACCCTCTGACTTTCAAAGGACGTTATGACCCTGATGGAGCCCAGACGTGGCTTAAGGAGATTGAGAGGATTTTCCGGGTTATGCAGTGCACGGAGGATCAGAAAGTGCGGTTTGGTACTCATCAGCTGGCCGAGGAAGCTGATGACTGGTGGGTTGCTCTTCTGCCTACCCTTGGACAGGAGGGAGCTGTTGTGACTTGGGCTGTTTTCAGGAGAGAGTTCCTGAGAAGATACTTTCCGGAAGATGTTCGCGGGAAGAAAGAGATCGAATTCCTTGAGCTGAAGCAAGGAAATATGTCCGTGACAGAGTATGCTGCCAAGTTCGTGGAGCTGTCTAAGTTCTACCCGCACTATACTGCTGAGAATGCTGAGTTCTCGAGATGCATCAAGTTCGAGAACGGTTTGAGGCCCGACATTAAGAGGGCGATTGGATACCAACAGCTGAGAGTTTTTCAGGATTTGGTTAATAGCTGCAGGATCTATGAAGAGGATACGAAGGCTCACTACAAGGTAGTGAATGAAAGGAAGGGCAAGGGATAGCAGAGTCGTCCTAAGCCGTACAGTGCCCCCGCTGACAAAGGTAAACAGAAGATGGTCGATGTTAGGCGGCCTAAGAAGAAGGATGCTGCGGAGATTGTGTGTTTCAATTGTGGTGAGAAAGGCCACGAAAGCAACGTCTGCCCTGAGGAAATCAAGAAGTGTGACCGGTGTGGCAAGAAAGGTCATGTTATAGCTGATTGCAATCGTACAGACATTGTGTGCTTTAATTGCAATGGAGAGGGTCACATTAGTTCACAGTGTACTCAGCCTAAGAGGGCGCCGACTACTGGTAGGGTCTTTGCTTTGACTGGGACCCAGACAGAGAATGAGGATCGTTTGATCAGAGGTACTTGCTATATTAATAATACTCCTTTAGTTGCTATTATTGATACTGGTGCTACGCATTGTTTTATTGCTTTCGATTGTGTTTCTGCTTTGGGTCTTGATTTGTCTGATATGAATGGAGAGATGGTTGTCGAAACTCCAGCTAAGGGTTCGGTGACTACTTCTCTCGTATGTTTGAAATGTCCTTTGTCTATGTTTGGTCGTGATTTTAAAATGGATTTAGTTTGTCTACCTTTGAGTGGTATGGATGTGATTTTAGGTATGAACTGGTTAGAGTACAACCACGTTCTTATTAATTGTTTTAGCAAGTCAGTACATTTCTCTTCCGTCGAAGAGGAAAGTGGTGTAGAGTTTTTATCTACTAAGCAGCTGAAGCAACTGGAACGCGACGGTATCTTGATGTTTTCGTTAATGGCTACCTTATCTATTGAGAATCAAGCAGTGATTGACAGGTTACCGGTGGTATGTGAATTTCCTGAAGTTTTTCCAGATGAGATTCCTGATGTGCCTCCAGAGAGAGAAGTTGAGTTTTCTATTGATCTTGTTCCTGGAACGAAGCCGGTCTCGATGGCACCTTATCGTATGTCTGCTTCTGAGTTATCTGAGTTGAAGAAACAGTTGGAAGACTTGCTTGAGAAGAAGTTTGTTAGACCGAGTGTTTCACCTTGGGGAGCGCCGGTTTTGTTAGTAAAGAAGAAAGATGGTAGTATGCGGTTGTGTATTGATTATCGGCAGTTGAACAAGGTAACTATCAAGAATAGGTATCCACTTCCGAGAATTGATGATTTGATGGATCAGCTAGTGGGTGCACGAGTTTTCAGCAAGATTGATTTGAGATCAGGTTATCACCAGATTAAAGTAAAAGATGAAGATATGCAGAAGACAGCTTTCAGAACGCGTTATGGTCACTATGAATATAAAGTTATGCCTTTTGGTGTTACCAATGCACCTGGAGTGTTTATGGAGTATATGAATCGCATCTTCCATGCATTTTTGGATCGGTTTGTGGTTGTGTTTATCGACGATATCTTGATTTACTCCAAGACTGAAGAAGAACATGCCGAGCATCTGAAGATTGTTTTGCAAGTGTTGAAAGAGAAGAAGCTTTATGCTAAATTGTCTAAGTGTGAATTCTGGTTGAAAGAAGTGAGTTTTCTAGGCCATGTTATTTCTGGTGATGGAATTGCAGTGGATCCGTCTAAAGTTGAAGCGGTATCACAGTGGGAGACTCCTAAGTCAGTTACTGAGATTAGAAGTTTCTTGGGTTTAGCTGGTTACTATAGAAGGTTTATTGAAGGGTTTTCTAAGTTAGCTCTTCCGCTAACGCAGTTGACTTGTAAAGGTAAAACTTTTGTGTGGGACGTTCATTGTGAGAAAAGTTTCGGTGAATTGAAGAAGCGTTTGACGACTGCTCCAGTGTTAATTTTGCCGAAGTCAGATGAACCTTTTGTGGTTTATTGTGATGCGTCCAAGTTGGGTTTAGGAGGTGTACTTATGCAAGAAGGTAAAGTGGTAGCTTATGCTTCAAGACAGTTGAGAATTCATGAGAAGAATTATCCTACGCATGATCTCGAGTTGGCGGCCGTAGTCTTTGTACTGAAGATATGGAGACATTACTTGTATGGTTCGAGATTTGAAGTGTTTAGTGATCACAAGAGTTTGAAGTATTTGTTCGATCAGAAGGAATTGAATATGAGACAGCGAAGATGGCTCGAATTGTTGAAAGATTATGACTTTGGTTTGAATTATCATCCGGGTAAAGCTAATGTTGTTGCAGATGCCTTGAGTAGGAAGACATTGCATATGTCCGCCATGATGGTCAGAGAGTTCGAGTTACTTGAACAGTTCCGAGATATGAGTTTGGTTTGTGAATGGTCACCTCAGAGCGTGAAACTAGGTATGCTGAAGATTGATAGTGAATTTCTGAAAAGTATCAAGGAAGCACAGAAAGTTGATGTAAAGTTTGTGGACTTGTTGGTTGCTAGAGATCAGACTGAAGACAGTGATTTTAAAATCGACAATCAAGGTGTGTTGAGATTCCGAGGAAGAATTTGTATCCCAGATAATGAAGAGATTAAGAAGATGATTCTTGAAGAGAGTCATAGAAGTAGTTTGAGTATTCATCCGGGAGCTACGAAGATGTATCATGATTTAAAGAAGATTTTCTGGTGGTCTGGTTTGAAACGAGATGTGGCACAGTTTGTGTATTCCTGTTTAGTTTGTCAGAAGTCGAAAGTTGAGCATCAGAAACCTGCTGGGATGATGGTACCTTTAGACGTGCCAGAATGGAAATGGGATAGTATATCCATGGATTTTGTGACGAGTTTGCCAAATACTCCTAGAGGGAACGACGCAATTTGGGTTATTGTTGATAGGTTGACGAAGTCAGCTCATTTTCTACCTATTAATATTAGTTTCCCTGTTGCCCAGTTGGCAGAGATTTATATCAAGGAGATTGTGAAGTTGCATGGTGTTCCTTCGAGCATCGTGTCAGATAGAGATCCAAGATTTACTTCTAGATTTTGGAAAAGTTTGCAAGAGGCCTTGGGTTCGAAGTTGAGATTGAGTTCGGCGTATCATCCACAGACAGATGGTCAGTCGGAGAGGACAATTCAGTCGCTAGAGGATTTGTTGAGAATTTGTGTTCTTGAACAAGGAGGAACTTGGGACAGTCATCTTCCGTTGATCGAGTTCACTTATAATAATAGTTATCATGATAAGCGTAGAAAAGATCTTGAATTTCAGGAAGGAGACCACGTGTTTTTGAGAGTCACTCCTATGACTGGTGTAGGACGTGCTTTGAAGTCAAAGAAGTTGACCCCGAAGTTCATTGGTCCGTATCAGATATTGGAAAGAGTTGGAACGGTGGCTTACCGAGTGGGTTTACCGCCGCATCTTGCGAATTTGCACAACGTTTTCCATGTGTCGCAACTTCGAAAGTATGTTCCGGATCCATCTCATGTAATCCAAAGTGACGATGTGCAAGTTAGAGACAACCTTACGGTAGAGACTTTACCGGTGAGGATTGATGATCGTAAAGTGAAGACGTTGAGAGGCAAGGAGATACCTCTCGTGAGAGTCGTTTGGACGGGAGCGACTGGTGAAAGCTTGACGTGGGAGCTTGAGAGTAAGATGCTGGAGTCTTATCCAGAGTTGTTTGCTTAAGGTAAATTTTCGAGGACGAAAATCTTTTAAGTGGGGGAGAGTTGTAACGCCCACTTTCGTTTAATCGTTTATTTATTCAAGTTTAGGTGATTATATTATAATTATATAATATGTGCATGATTTTGGTATGTTTTGATGATTTATGATGATTTGATTGATGACGTGATAAGTTATGAGTTTTGGAGGATTTGATTATGTTATGAGATTTATTTTATTGTTAAATAGAATAAAGATTTGAAAATAATATAAAATATTTAGTTGAGGGCTGTTTTGATATTTTAGATAGTTTTGGGGGAGAAAGTGAGATAAGATAAGTTATTAGAAAGAGGTATAAATAGGGAAGACCTAATATCTTTAGAAAACCATTGTACGTGAAAACTTTTGGAAAAAGGGAGAAAAGCTTAGAGAGGAGCAAGAGACCAAGAGTGCTGCGATTTTCTTCAAACAAGGTAAGGGTGAGACTAATAATTCAATAATGTTATTTACTGTAATTCTGATGATTAGTTGACAAAGTTAGGATTGATTTAGAGAAGTTTTGGAATTTGGTCAAAACCCTAAAAATTGATGATCAAACGGTAAAACTTGTTTAGATTGATGTAGAAACCGTCCTTTAACCTTAGAACATGTTTAGGATGGATTATGGAATCAAAATTAGGCTTTGAACCATGTTGTGTGATGGATTTTTGAGAAAAACCCTAGTCTGCCCGTGCTTCTGTTCATCGCTCGCCACGGCGAGGGATGATCCTCGCCTCGCGAGTGATGAACTTCATCGCTCGCCACGCGAGCCCCTTCCCTTCGCCTCGCGAGTTGTTTGGTGCAACTCGCCATGGCGAGCAACCTTTCCTCGCCTCGCGAGCTTAGGCAGAGTGCATGTCATATTTCGTGTTTCGACCTTTTTAGTTGAATCTTGTATGCCTTTGAGTACCTGAACATACCTAGCATTGATTAGGAATGAATGTAGGATCAGAGGGAACCCAGAACAACCTTAGTTTGGGAGTTGAGTGGTACTCGCCATGGCGAGTAAGTACTCTCGCCTCGCGAGTACAACCAGGATGAACTTGTTTATGTGTTTATGCGATCTGTGTCGCACTTGTTGATCAAGAGTGAACCCCTAACTAGTAATGAGACCTAGTGATGTCATTTAATGCAGACTGTAGAGTTGTTTAAGTTATATTAATATTAATTGAATATGAACTATTGTATTGTATATTCATGCAAGATAAGAAGATGTGATAATGATACAAATTATGTGCTTTGATATAATGATATCATCTTGTTATGTGACCTGTTTATGCTGCTTCCGTTATTTAACTAAGTGCATAATTATATGATGAAGTTTAGCTCCAAATTATTGGATGCATGTTGATAAGTTGATTACGATGTTTTGTTCATATGTGTCCATGCATAGCATATCATTGAGCTTAGTCCTCACCACGAATATTAGGAGCTTTGTCCTCCGCACGTTTTATAGGAGCTTTGTCCTCCGCACGATTAAAGTATATTAATACTTATGATGACGATTGGTACCACATGCATATAAGGAGTCTAGGAGCATTGTCACATTGTCATGATTAAGATGCCTTGTTGATAATGAATGAATATGTGATTACGTGATAAGTGTTTATTGATTATGTTACGTTGTTCATAATGAATTGGATATATGATTACGCGATAACTGTGTAGCATTTATGCAAAGTTAATAATGGAATGATTATGATGTTAATTTATGATTCGCAATTACATTGATTAATGTTATTTTATTATGAAATCTCACCCCTTCTGCTCGAAAATGTTGCCCTTCGTATGGGTAACTTGCAGGTGATCGTGCTTAGTGTGCAGTTGCTGTCGTGAGTGGCCTTGCCTTCACTGTGTCGTCTAGGTCGCTCTGATACGTAACGGGATGGGGTTTTATGCTATAACATGCTTCATTCTCTTCCGTGAACTGCCATGAATATTTACTGTTTTGATTAACTCTTTTGAGATACTTGTTGGGCCTGCGTGCCAAAACGTTTCATGAATTATGGTTAAGATTTTCCGCTGCAAATGTTTAAGATATTGGTTAAATTATTATTTAACTGTTGGATTACGTTATATGTGATATCCCGTTGTTTGATGTTTACTCTGATAAATGTTATGTTTTAAAAGAAATTTTAAATATTGGGAAAACGGGGTGTTACAAAGAGAAATAAGATAAGATAGATGGAGTTATATAAATAGGAGAGACCTAGGTTTAGAAAACATTACGCACGTACGATCGTCTTTGGAGAAAAGGGAGACCAAGAGAAGGGAGAATCACTTAGAGTCTGCGATTTTCACTTTCTAAGGTAAGGGTGGGACTAACATTCAATCTTCTTAAGCCTATGATTCTGAATTTGTGATTTAACATGTTGTTGTTCTTAGGTTGGCTAATTGGGATTAGGTTTTGATTATTGATTTGAATTGAAAAGTGTAGAAACCATCGAAATTGTGTTAAGAATTGATATTCAGGTTGTCGAATAATCATAGGTTAAGTTTCCTACCAAATTTGGGATTTGGGTAGATGAAATTTTGTTTTTTTGGGTGAAAAATGTGCAGAAATCGTAACAGCAAGGGAAAAACTCGCTAGGATTTCGCTATTTAGCGAAACTCCCTGTAACTATTTCGCTATTAGCTCACTTTTCGCTATCAGCGAAATTGCCCAGTGACAGCATAGCCTGTTTTATGTTCTTGCGTCTTTTTCACACGTTTCTGTTTTGAATTGGCCTTTGATGTAAACATGAAAGTTGTAGATAATTTTGTTAGCTTTCCAACGGCTTTGGTTTTACTTGAAAATGATTTTTAGTTTTTGAGATATGATGAAAATACTCCAAGGAGGTCTTAGTGAAACCTTATGAAAATTCAGCATAACCATTTCTAAATTAATCCAAAACTTATGGGATAATACCAACCCTCAAAACTAGAAGTACTATGATTTCAATTAATGTGTTCAAGAGTATTTAACCCATGTTGTGAGTTGATCCTTGGGGTAGAAATGGGGGTTGAATATAATATAACTGATGATCTGTGAAGCTATTATAATATGATTTAATGTTGATAGTAATGTAATATATTTGTATATGCATTATGTGAATTATATAAGATGTTAAAGTTGATGTTGATTATGATTTGATGTTGTTATATTGTGATATAATTGTATATGCATTACTTGAATTATATGTGAATAATTGAGACGTTGTTGACTTGCATTTGATATTATTATGTCATGCTGTTTTTGCATACTGCCTATGTTGCTGTTGTTATTTAACTAAGCTGCATGAGTCGGTCTAAGATGTTGAATATGATGATGTTCCAAATTATTGGATTAATATAAGAGGTTGTCGAATTAAGATGTTTTAAGATGTCGAGTCCAAGCATTAGCATTCATTGTTGGGGGCTTGATGCCTTGGAAGTATAATAATACTCAAATAGCGATTGGGGCTTGATGCTCTGGAAGTATAATAATACTCAAATAGCGATTGGGGCTTGATGCTCTGGAAGTATAATAATACTCAAATAGCGATTGGGACTTGATGCCCCGTATTGGTACCACATGCATATAATAGGTCTAAGTTGCATAGTCGAGTTAGAGTCGCATTTGTCGAGTCAAGGATGTTTATGTTGATAATTTGTGAAGTTGTAATTGTTTATACAAACTATGATTGAAGTGTTAAATGATATATTATTATCTATAAAGAATGTTAAGATGCTTTGATGTTGATTAAATATAATTGTTGAATTATATGCTTAATATTATTGTTTTGTGAAATCTCACCCTTTCTGCTTGGAAATGTTGCTCTTCGTATGAGTAACTTGCAGGTGATCGAGTTTAAGTTGCTGTTAGATTGCTGTCGTGAGTGGACTATCTCTCACGTGTGTCTTAGCTGCTCTGATACGTAACGGGATGGGAACTTTGCTATTGTTTTTCTATTCCTTACGTATTGTTTTTGAAGATTTATAACTATGTTTTTAAGATTGGATTTTTATGAGACATTTACGAAGAGGCCTTCGTGCCAAAGACTGTTTTAGTTATTGAATAAATTCCGCTGCGAAGTATTTAAAGATTTTGTTATTCAATTTTAAAGGATAAATAGTTATTTATTCAGTTTATGATTTTAAGAAAAGAATGTGACATTCCGTTTATGTTGAAAAACTCTGATTATTTATGCGAAATTTTTATGTTGGGAAAACGGGGTGTTGCAATTGGTATCAGAGCAGGTCGGTCCATCCGGCCAAGTAGCTGAGTCTAGTTGTGTCGAGTAACAGTTGTATTACTATTTTTATGCTGTTTGATTGATTGTTGTTGTGTTTCGGATTAATAGATATGTTTATTATGTGATCATGTTTGATTGACTAACTTTGATGTGGTTTACATGTTTTGTTGAAGTTTCTATTTGGCTATATATGGTTTAAGATGGTTAGGCAATAATTGAATTCCTTTCTTGCGTGCTTTGAATTTCGAGGACGAAATTCTTTTAAGGGGGGTAGAGTTGTAACGCCCGCTTGGAATTATTTGATTAATTTGATTGTTTTAATAGGTTAAGAATATATTTATATGATTATGTGATTTATTAAGTGGCTTATTATATTATTTAATAGAATAAGATTTGAAAATAAAATAATATTGAGTTTAGGGGTTGTTATGAGATTTTAGAGAGTTTGGGGGGAGAAAGAGAAATAAGATAAGATAGATGGAGTTATATAAATAGGAGAGACCTAGGTTTAGAAAACATTACGCACGTACGATCGTTTTTGGAGAAAAAGGAGAAAAGGCCAGGAGAAGGGAGAATCACTTAGAGTCTGCGATTTTCACTTTCTAAGGTAAGGGTGGGACTAACATTCAATCTTCTTAAGCCTATGATTCTGAATTTGTGATTTAACATGTTGTTGTTCTTAGGTTGGATAATTGGGATTAGGTTTTGATTATTGATTTTTGAATTGAAAGGTGTAGAAACCATCGAAATTGTGTTAAGAATTGATGTTCAGGTTGTAGAATAATCATAGGTTAAGTTTCCTATCAAATTTGGGTAGATGAAATTTGGTTTTTTTGGGTGAGAAATGTGCAGAAATCGTAACAGCAAGGGAAAAACTCGCTAGGATTTCGCTATTAGCGAAACTCCCTGTAACTATTTCGCTATTAGCGAAACTCCCTGTAACTATTTCGCTATTAGCTCACTTTTCGCTATCAGCGAAATTGCCCAGTGACAGCATACGCTATTTTATGTTCTTGCGTCTTTTTCACACGTTTCTGTTTTGAATTGGCCTTTGGTGTAAACATGAAAGTTGTAGATAATTTTGTTAGCTTTCCAACGGCTTTGGTTTTACTTGAAAATGATTTTTAGTTTTTGAGATATGATGAAAATACTCCAAGGAGGTCTTAGTGAAACCTTATGAAAATTCAGCATAATCGTTTCTAAATTAATCCAAAACTTATGGGATAATACCAACCCTCAAAACTAGAAGTACTATGATTTCAATTAAGGTGTTTAAGATTATTTAACCCATGTTGTGAGTTGATCCTTGGGGTAGGAATGGGGGTTGAATATAATATTACTGATGATCTGTGAAGCTATTATAATATGATTTAATGTTGATAGTAATGTAATATATTTGTATATGCATTATGTGAATTATATAAGATGTTAAAGTTGATGTTGATTATGATTTGATGTTGTTATATTGTGATATAATTGTATATATATGCATTACTTGAATTATATGTGAATAATTGAGACGTTGTTGACTTGCATTTGATATTATTATGTCATGTTGTTTTTGCATACTGCCTATGTTGTTGTTGTTATTTAACTAAGCTGCATGAGTCGGTCTAACATGTTGAATATGATGATGTTCCAAATTATTGGATTAATATAAGAGGTTGTCGAATTAAGATGTTTTAAGAGGTCGAGTCCATGCATTAGCATTCATTGTTGGGGGCTTGATGCCTTGGAAGTATAATAATACTCAAATAGCGATTGGGGCTTGATGCTCTGGAAGTATAATAATACTCAAATAGCGATTGGGGCTTGATGCTCTGGAAGTATAATAATACTCAAATAGCGATTGGGACTTGATGCCCCGTATTGGTACCACATGCATATAATAGGTCTAAGTTGCATAGTCGAGTTAGAGTCGCATTTGTCGAGGCAAGGATGTTTATGTTGATAATTTGTGAAGTTGTAATTGTTTATACAAACTATGATTGAAGTGTTAAATGATATATTATTATCTATAAAGAATGTTAAGATGCTTTGATGTTGATTAAATATAATTGTTGAATTATATGCTTAATATTATTGTTTTGTGAAATCTCACCCTTTCTGCTTGGAAATGTTGCTCTTCGTATGAGTAACTTGCAGGTGATCGAGTTTAAGTTGCTGTTAGATTGCTGTCGTGAGTGGACTATCTCTCACGTGTGTCTTAGGTGCTCTGATACGTAACGGGATGGGAACATTGTTATTGTTTTTCTATTCCTTACGTATTGTTTTTGAAGATTTATGACTATGTTTTTAAGATTGGATTTTTATTAGACATTTACGAAGAGGCCTTCGTGCCAAAGACTGTTTTAGTTATTGAATAAATTCCGCTGCGAAGTATTTAAAGATTTTGTTATTGAATTTTAAAGGATAAATAGTTATTTATTCAGTTTATGATTTTAAGAAAAGAATGTGACATTCCGTTTACGTTGAAAAACTCTGATTATTTATGCGAAATTTTTATGTTGGGAAAACGGGGTGTTCCAATTGGTATCAGAGCAGGTCGTCCATCCGGCCAAGTAGTTGAGTCTAGCTGTGTCGAGTAACAGTTGTACTACTATTTTTATGCTGTTTGATTGGTTGTTGTTGTGTTTCGGATTAATAGATATGTTTATTATGTAATTATGTTTGATTGACTAACTTTGATGTGGTTTACATGTTTTGTTGAAGTTTCTATTTGGCTATATTTGGTTTAAGATGGTTAGGCAATAATTGAATTCCTTTTCTTGCGTGCTTTGAATTTCGAGGACGAAATTCTTTTAAGGGGGGTAGAGTTGTAACGCCCTCTTGGAATTATTTGATTGTTTTAATAGGTTTAGAATATATTTATATGATTATGTGATTTATTAAGTGGCTTATTATATTATTTAATAGAATAAGATTTGAAAATAAAATAATATTGAGTTTAGGGGTTGTTATGAGATTTTAGAGAGTTTGGGGGGAGAAAGAGAAATAAGATAAGATAGATGGAGTTATATAAATAGGAGAGACCTAGGTTTAGAAAACATTACGCACGTACGATCGTTTTTGGAGAAAAGGGAGAAAAGGCCAAGAGAAGGGAGAATCACTTAGAGTCTGCGATTTTCACTTTCTAAGGTAAGGGTGGGACTAACATTCAATCTTCTTAAGCCTATGATTCTGAATTTGTGATTTAACATGTTGTTGTTCTTAGGTTGGATAATTGGGATTAGGTTTTGATTATTGATTTTTGAATTGAAAGGTGTAGAAACCATCGAAATTGTGTTAAGAATTGATGTTCAGGTTGTAGAATAATCATAGGTTAAGTTTCCTATCAAATTTGGGTAGATGAAATTTGGTTTTTTTGGGTGAGAAATGTGCAGAAATCGTAACAGCAAGGGAAAAACTCGCTAGGATTTCGCTATTAGCGAAACTCCCTGTAACTATTTCGCTATTAGCGAAACTCCCTGTAACTATTTCGCTATTAGCTCACTTTTCGCTATCAGCGAAATTGCCCAGTGACAGCATACGCTATTTTATGTTCTTGCGTCTTTTTCACACGTTTCTGTTTTGAATTGGCCTTTGGTGTAAACATGAAAGTTGTAGATAATTTTGTTAGCTTTCCAACGGCTTTGGTTTTACTTGAAAATGATTTTTAGTTTTTGAGATATGATGAAAATACTCCAAGGAGGTCTTAGTGAAACCTTATGAAAATTCAGCATAATCGTTTCTAAATTAATCCAAAACTTATGGGATAATACCAACCCTCAAAACTAGAAGTACTATGATTTCAATTAAGGTGTTTAAGAGTATTTAACCCATGTTGTGAGTTGATCCTTGGGGTAGGAATTGAATATAATATTACTGATGATCTGTGAAGCTATTATAATATGATTTAATGTTGATAGTAATGTAATATATTTGTATATGCATTATGTGAATTATATAAGATGTTAAAGTTGATGTTGATTATGATTTGATGTTGTTATATTGTGATATAATTGTATATATATGCATTACTTGAATTATATGTGAATAATTGAGACGTTGTTGACTTGCATTTGATATTATTATGTCATGTTGTTTTTGCATACTGCCTATGTTGTTGTTGTTATTTAACTAAGCTGCATGAGTCGGTCTAACATGTTGAATATGATGATGTTCCAAATTATTGGATTAATATAAGAGGTTGTCGAATTAAGATGTTTTAAGAGGTCGAGTCCATGCATTAGCATTCATTGTTGGGGGCTTGATGCCTTGGAAGTATAATAATACTCAAATAGCGATTGGGGCTTGATGCTCTGGAAGTATAATAATACTCAAATAGCGATTGGGGCTTGATGCTCTGGAAGTATAATAATACTCAAATAGCGATTGGGACTTGATGCCCCGTATTGGTACCACATGCATATAATAGGTCTAAGTTGCATAGTCGAGTTAGAGTCGCATTTGTCGAGGCAAGGATGTTTATGTTGATAATTTGTGAAGTTGTAATTGTTTATACAAACTATGATTGAAGTGTTAAATGATATATTATTATCTATAAAGAATGTTAAGATGCTTTGATGTTGATTAAATATAATTGTTGAATTATATGCTTAATATTAATGTTTTGTGAAATCTCACCCTTTCTGCTTGGAAATGTTGCTCTTCGTATGAGTAACTTGCAGGTGATCGAGTTTAAGTTGCTGTTAGATTGTTGTCGTGAGTGGACTATCTCTCACGTGTGTCTTAGGTGCTCTGATACGTAACGGGATGGGAACATTGTTATTGTTTTTCTATTCCTTACGTATTGTTTTTGAAGATTTATGACTATGTTTTTAAGATTGGATTTTTATTAGACATTTACGAAGAGGCCTTCGTGCCAAAGACTGTTTTAGTTATTGAATAAATTCCGCTGCGAAGTATTTAAAGATTTTGTTATTGAATTTTAAAGGATAAATAGTTATTTATTCAGTTTATGATTTTAAGAAAAGAATGTGACATTCCGTTTACGTTGAAAAACTCTGATTATTTATGCGAAATTTTTATGTTGGGAAAACGGGGTGTTCCAATTGGTATCAGAGCAGGTCGGTCCATCCGGCCAAGTAGTTGAGTCTAGCTGTGTCGAGTAACAGTTGTATTACTATTTTTATGCTGTTTGATTGGTTGTTGTTGTGTTTCGGATTAATAGATATGTTTATTATGTGATTATGTTTGATTGACTAACTTTGATGTGGTTTACATGTTTTGTTGAAGTTTCTATTTGGCTATATTTGGTTTAAGATGGTTAGGCAATAATTGAATTCCTTTTCTTGCGTGCTTTGAATTTCGAGGACGAAATTCTTTTAAGGGGGGTAGAGTTGTAACGCCCTCTTGGAATTATTTGATTGTTTTAATAGGTTTAGAATATATTTATATGATTATGTGATTTATTAAGTGGCTTATTATATTATTTAATAGAATAAGATTTGAAAATAAAATAATATTGAGTTTAGGGGTTGTTATGAGATTTTAGAGAGTTTGGGGGGAGAAAGAGAAATAAGATAAGATAGATGGAGTTATATAAATAGGAGAGACCTAGGTTTAGAAAACATTACGCACGTACGATCGTTTTTGGAGAAAAGGGAGAAAAGGCCAAGAGAAGGGAGAATCACTTAGAGTCTGCGATTTTCACTTTCTAAGGTAAGGGTGGGACTAACATTCAATCTTCTTAAGCCTATGATTCTGAATTTGTGATTTAACATGTTGTTGTTCTTAGGTTGGATAATTGGGATTAGGTTTGATTATTGATTTTTGAATTGAAAGGTGTAGAAACCATCGAAATTGTGTTAAGAATTGATGTTCAGGTTGTAGAATAATCATAGGTTAAGTTTCCTATCAAATTTGGGTAGATGAAATTTGGTTTTTTTGGGTGAGAAATGTGCAGAAATCGTAACAGCAAGGGAAAAACTCGCTAGGATTTCGCTATTAGCGAAACTCCCTGTAACTATTTCGCTATTAGCTCACTTTTCGCTATCAGCGAAATTGCCTAGTGACAGCATACGCTATTTTATGTTCTTGCGTCTTTTTCACACATTTCTGTTTTGAATTGGCCTTTGGTGTAAACATGAAAGTTGTAGATAATTTTGTTAGCTTTCCAACGGCTTTGGTGTTACTTGAAAATGATTTTTAGTTTTTGAGATATGATGAAAATACTCCAAGGAGGTCTTAGTGAAACCTTTGAAATTCAGCATAACGTTTCTAAATTAATCCAAAACTTATGGGATAATACCAACCCTCAAAACTAGAAGTACTATGATTTCAATTAAGTGTTAAGAGTATTTAACCCATGTTGTGAGTTGATCCTTGGGGTAGGAATGGGGGTTGAATATAATATTACTGATGATCTGTGAAGCTATTATAATATGATTTAATGTTGATAGTAATGTAATATATTTGTATATGCATTATGTGAATTATATAAGATGTTAAAGTTGATGTTGATTATGATTTGATGTTGTTATATTGTGATATAATTGTATATATATGCATTACTTGAATTATATGTGAATAATTGAGACGTTGTTGACTTGCATTTGATATTATTATGTCATGTTGTTTTTGCATACTGCCTATGTTGTTGTTGTTATTTAACTAAGCTGCATGAGTCGGTCTAACATGTTGAATATGATGATGTTCCAAATTATTGGATTAATATAAGAGGTTGTCGAATTAAGATGTTTTAAGAGGTCGAGTCCATGCATTAGCATTCATTGTTGGGGGCTTGATGCCTTGGAAGTATAATAATACTCAAATAGCGATTGGGGCTTGATGCTCTGGAAGTATAATAATACTCAAATAGCGATTGGGGCTTGATGCTCTGGAAGTATAATAATACTCAAATAGCGATTGGAACTTGATGCCCCGTATTGGTACCACATGCATATAATAGGTCTAAGTTGCATAGTCGAGTTAGAGTCGCATTTGTCGAGTCAAGGATGTTTATGTTGATAATTTTTGAAGTTGTAATTGTTTATACAAACTATGATTGAAGTGTTAAATGATATATTATTATCTATAAAGAATGTTAAGATGCTTTGATGTTGATTAAATATAATTGTTGAATTATATGCTTAATATTATGTTTTGTGAAATCTCACCCTTTCTGCTTGGAAATGTTGCTCTTCGTATGAGTAACTTGCAGGTGATCGAGTTTAAGTTGCTGTTAGATTGCTGTCGTAAGTGGACTATCTCTCACAGGTGTCTTAGGTGCTCTGATACGTAACGGGATGAGAACTTTGTTATTGTTTTTCTATTCCTTACGTATTGTTTTTGAAGATTTATGACTATGTTTTTAAGATTGGATTTTTATGAGACATTTACGAAGAGGCCTTCGTGCCAAAGACTGTTTTAGTTATTGAATAAATTCCGCTGCGAAGTATTTAAAGATTTTGTTATTGAATTTTAAAGGATAAATAGTTATTTATTCAGTTTATGATTTTAAGAAAAGAATGTGACATTCCGTTTACGTTGAAAAACTCTGATTATTTATGCGAAATTTTTATGTTGGGAATGGGGTGTTCCAATTGGTATCAGAGCAGGTCGGTCCGTCCGGCCAAGTAGTTGAGTCTGGTTGTGTCGAGTAACAATTGTATTACTATTTTTATGTTGTTTGATTGGTTGTTGTTGTGTTTCGGATTAATAGATATGTTTATTATGTGATCATGTTTGATTGACTAACTTTGATGTGGTTTACATGTTTTGTTGAAGTTTCTATTTGGCTATATATGGTTTAAGATGGTTAGGCAATAATTGAATTCCTTTTCTTGCGTGCTTTGAATTTCGAGGACGAAATTCTTTTAAGGGGGGTAGAGTTGTAACGCCCTCTTGGAATTATTTGATTTATTTGATTGTTTTAATAGGTTTAGAATATATTTATATGATTATGTGATTTATTAAGTGGCTTATTATATTATTTAATAGAATAAGATTTGAAAATAAAATAATATTGAGTTTAGGGGTTGTTATGAGATTTTAGAGAGTTTGGGGGGAGAAAGAGAAATAAGATAAGATAGATGGATTATATAAATAGGAGAGACCTAGGTTTAGAAAACATTACGCACGTACGATCGTTTTTGGAGAAAAGGGAGAAAAGGCCAAGAGAAGGGAGAATCACTTAGAGTCTGCGATTTTCACTTTCTAAGGTAAGGGTGGGACTAACATTCAATCTTCTTAAGCCTATGATTCTGAATTTGTGATTTAACATGTTGTTGTTCTTAGGTTGGATAATTGGGATTAGGTTTTGATTATTGATTTTTGAATTGAAAGGTGTAGAAACCATCGAAATTGTGTTAAGAATTGATGTTCAGGTTGTAGAATAATCATAGGTTAAGTTTCCTATCAAATTTGGGTAGATGAAATTTGGTTTTTTTGGGTGAGAAATGTGCAGAAATCGTAACAGCAAGGGAAAAACTCGCTAGGATTTCGCTATTAGCGAAACTCCTATACAACCCTGTAACTATTTCGCTATTAGCTCACTTTTCGCTATCAGCGAAATTGCCCAGTGACAACATACGCTATTTTATGTTCTTGCGTCTTTTTCACACGTTTCTGTTTTGAATTGGCCTTTGGTGTAAACATGAAAGTTGTAGATAATTTTGTTAGCTTTCCAACGGCTTTGGTGTTACTTGAAAATGATTTTTAGTTTTTGAGATATGATGAAAATACTCCAAGGAGGTCTTGGTGAAACCTTGTGAAAATTCAGCATAACCGTTTCTAAATTAATCCAAAACTTATGGCATAATACCAACCCTCAAAACTAGAAGTACTATGATTTCAATTAATGTGTTTAAGAGTATTTAACCCATGTTGTGAGTTGATCCTTGGGGTAGGAATGGGGGTTGAATATAATATTACTGATGATCTGTGAAGCTAGTATAATATGATTTAATGTTGATAGTAATGTAATATATTTGTATATGCATTATGTGAATTATATAAGATGTTAAAGTTGATGTTGATTATGATTTGATGTTGTTATATTGTGATATAATTGTATATGCATTACTTGAATTATATGTGAATAATTGAGACGTTGTTGACTTGCATTTGATATTATTATGTCATGCTGTTTTTGCATACTGCCTATGTTGTTGTTGTTATTTAACTAAGCTGCATGAGTCGGTCTAACATGTTGAATATGATGATGTTCCAAATTATTGGATTAATATAAGAGGTTGTCGAATTAAGATGTTTTAAGAGGTCGAGTCCATGCATTAGCATTCATTGTTGGGGGCTTGATGCCTTGGAAGTATAATAATACTCAAATAGCGATTGGGGCTTGATGCTCTGGAAGTATAATAATACTCAAATAGCGATTGGGGCTTGATGCTCTGGAAGTATAATAATACTCAAATAGCGATTGAGACTTGATGCCCCGTATTGGTACCACATGCATATAATAGGTCTAAGTTGCATAGTCGAGTTAGAGTCGCATTTGTCGAGTCAAGGATGTTTATGTTGATAATTTGTGAAGTTGTAATTGTTTATACAAACTATGATTGAAGTGCTAAATGATATATTATTATCTATAAAGAATGTTAAGATGCTTTGATGTTGATTAAATATAATTGTTGAATTATATGCTTAATATTATTGTTTTGTGAAATCTCACCCTTTCTGCTTCGAAATGTTTCTCTTCGTATGAGTAACTTGCAGGTGATCGAGTTTAAGTTGCTGTTAGATTGCTGTCGTGAGTGGATTATCTCTCACAGGTGTCTTAGGTGCTCTGATACGTAACGGGATGGGAACTTTGTTATTGTTTTTCTATTCCTTACGTATTGTTTTTGAAGATTTATGACTATGTTTTTAAGATTGGATTTTTATGAGACATTTACGAGGAGGCCTTCGTGCCAAAGACTGTTTTAGTTATTAAATAAATTCCGCTGCGAAGTATTTAAAGATTTTGTTATTGAATTTTAAAGGATAAATAGTTATTTATTCAGTTTATGATTTTAAGAAAAGAATGTGACAGTCCGTTTATGTTGAAAAACTCTGATTATTTATGCGAAATTTTTATGTTGGGAAAACGGGGTGTTGCAATTGGTATCAGAGCAGGTCGGTTCATCCGGCCAAGTAGTTGAGTCTGGTTGTGTCGAGTAACAGTTGTATTACTATTTTTATGCTGTTTGATTGGTTGTTGTTGTGTTTCGGATTAATAGATATGTTTATTATATGATCATGTTTGATTGACTAACTTTGATGTGGTTTACATGTTTTGTTCAAGTTTCTATTTGGCTATATATGGTTTAAGATGGTTAGGCAATAATTGAATTCCTTTTCTTGCATGCTTTGAATTTCGAGGACGAAATTCTTTTAAGGGGGGTAGAGTTGTAACGCCCTCTTGGAATTATTTGATTTATTTGATTGTTTTAATAGGTTTAGAATATATTTATATGATTATGTGATTTATTAAGTGGCTTATTATATTATTTAATAGAATAAGATTTGAAAATAAAATAATATTGAGTTTAGGGGTTGTTATGAGATTTTAGAGTGTTTGGGGGGAGAAAGAGAAATAAGATAAGATAGATGGAGTTATATAAATAGGAGAGACCTAGGTTTAGAAAACATTACGCACGTACGATCGTTTTTGGAGAAAAGGGAGAAAAGGCCAAGAGAAGGGAGAATCACTTAGAGTCTGCGATTTTCACTTTCTAAGGTAAGGGTGAGACTAACATTCAATCTTCTTAAGCCTATGATTCTGAATTTGTGATTTAACATGTTGTTGTTCTTAGGTTGGATAATTGGGATTAGGGTTTGATTATTGATTTTTGAATTGAAAAGTGTAGAAACCATCGAAATTGTGTTAAGAATTGATGTTCAGGTTGTAGAATAATCATAGGTTAAGTTTCCTATCAAATTTGGGTAGATGAAATTTGCTTTTTTTGGGTGAAAAATGTGCAGAAATCGTAACAGCAAGGGAAAAACTCGCTAGAATTTCGCTATTAGCGAAACTCCATGTAACTATTTCGCTATTAGCTCACTTTTCCCTATCAGCGAAATTGCCCAGTGACAACATACCCTGTTTTATGTTCTTGCGTCTTTTTCACACGTTTCTGTTTTGAATTGGCCTTTGGTGTAAACATGAAACTTGTAGATAATTTTGTTAGCTTTCCAACGGCTTTGGTTTTACTTGAAAATGATTTTTAGTTTTTGAGATATGATGAAAATACTCCAAGGAGGTCTTGGTGAAACCTTGTGAAAATTCAGCATAACTGTTTCTAAATTAATCCAAAACTTATGGCATAATACCAACCCTCAAAACTAGAAGTACTATGATTTCAATTAATGTGTTTAAGAGTATTTAACTCATGTTGTGAGTTGATCCTTGGGGTAGGAATGGGGGTTGAATATAATATTACTGATGATCTGTGAAGCTAGTATAATATGATTTAATGTTGATAGTAATGTAATATATTTGTATATGCATTATGTGAATTATATAAGATGTTAAAGTTGATGTTGATTATGATTTGATGTTGTTATATTGTGATATAATTGTATATGCATTACTTGAATTATATGTGAATAATTGAGACGTTGTTGACTTGCATTTGATATTATTATGTCATGCTGTTTTTGCATACTGCCTATGTTGTTGTTGTTATTTAACTAAGCTGCATGAGTCGGTCTAACATGTTGAATATGATGATGTTCCAAATTATTGGATTAATATAAGAGGTTGTCGAATTAAGATGTTTTAAGAGGTCGAGTCCATGCATTAGCATTCATTGTTGGGGGCTTGATGCCTTGGAAGTATAATAATACTCAAATAGCGATTGGGGCTTGATGCTCTGGAAGTATAATAATACTCAAATAGCGATTGGGGCTTGATGCTCTGGAAGTATAATAATACTCAAATAGCGATTGAGACTTGATGCCCCGTATTGGTACCACATGCATATAATAGGTCTAAGTTGCATAGTCGAGTTAGAGTCGCATTTGTCGAGTCAAGGATGTTTATGTTGATAATTTGTGAAGTTGTAATTGTTTATACAAACTATGATTGAAGTGTTAAATGATATATTATTATCTATAAAGAATGTTAAGATGCTTTGATGTTGATTAAATATAATTGTTGAATTATATGCTTAATATTATTGTTTTGTGAAATCTCACCCTTTCTGCTTGGAAATGTTTCTCTTCGTATGAGTAACTTGCAGGTGATCGAGTTTAAGTTGCTGTTAGATTGCTGTCGTGAGTGGATTATCTCTCACAGGTGTCTTAGGTGCTCTGATACGTAACGGGATGGGAACTTTGTTATTGTTTTTCTATTCCTTACGTATTGTTTTTGAAGATTTATGACTATGTTTTTAAGATTGGATTTTTATGAGACATTTACGAGGAGGCCTTCGTGCCAAAGACTGTTTTAGTTATTAAATAAATTCCGCTGCGAAGTATTTAAAGATTTTGTTATTGAATTTTAAAGGATAAATAGTGTTATCACGATTTTCGGGTGTCAAGTCATTAATTAGGCTTGAACCTTTCAATTTTTGATATTCTCTATTTTTTTCTTGGGAAGGGCAAAATTGAGAAAAAACCCTTAGAGTCTAAGTTCGGGGGTCGTTTTCGCTACGGGAAGGTGTTAGGCACCCGGAACGATTATGGTATTCCATAAGAACCGTTCTCCTAAGTTTCTTTCTACGCTTTACTTTTATTGCCTACGTATTGAAAAAAGAAGTTTTATTTGAGTGAAGAATGGGGGGAGAGAAGATGATTGAGTTTTTATTTTATTTGGCTTGGAGGAGATTTAACTCATTGCCTACGTACCCTTTTAAGGGATCAAAACCAAACGTAGTTCATTCTCGAAAATTGTTTTTTTCGTTTTTTATTGTTTGATTTTAAGTTTGAAAAGAAAAAGAGGAATTTTGTAGAATGGAGATGAGAGGCCTCAAGGGCATGAGATTTGGAAAATGTGAGGTGGAATTAGTTATTTTGCAAAATAAAGTCTAAGTATGATTAAAATTCATTAAAATTTTTACTTAAGAATATCCATGTGGGGTGTGTGCATGTGTCGGTGCTTGTGTCGGTGTACATCACTTATAGTGTCCATAGTCCTTTACATCGAGTCCTAAATACATGCTATGGTCTTGCAAGGATTTAAAAGATGAATTTAAACTAGCCTAAAATATTACATAACCATTGGAAATACAAAAAAGAAAAATTGCAAGAAATAAAACCTAATCTAATATAAATGAGAATGATGTGGTAAGATGCTATGAGATGAGTGAAACATGAGTCAACAATGTTAGCAAAATAAGATAAAAAAATATAACATGAGTGATAGGAAAAAGCAATCAATTGAATATGAAATGAAATGGTAAAGAAATGATGAGAATAACCAAGACATAATGAGAAGAAAAGTTGCTTAAAATGCAAGAAACACACAAATCATACCAAAACAGTAGCACAATCATAAAATCAACATCACATTTAACATAAAATTGCATGCTAATTGTTCATAACATGTGCCAAAATTTATGAAGAAAAATATGGCAAGAAATCACATGAGAAAATTATTTAAAACGGTAAAATCACATCAAAGACTACACATATATTTTTGCCAATTTTAACATATGAAAAACACACAAAAAATAAGAAATCATTAAAATACTCATGAGAATTTTCACAGATCTTTTTAGATGAAAAAAAAAAATTGGATGCAGAGAGGTCCAAATAGCAAGCATGCAGTGTGAATAGCACAAAAATGCAAGAAACGTACAGGAACCCTAGGCCCAAACACTCAGCAGCCTGATGACACAGGGAGCGTTGGATTAATCCAACGCTCAAGATCAAACAAGATAAACCGGTCTTGAACCAGACCGGTTCAGTGGCCTATATATATGTCTCAAGACCGGTTTATTCATTTGCTCCCTGCTCTTTCTCTCTCTAAACCTCTCTCTTCCCTCAGACCTCTCACCTCTCTCTAGAACTCACCACCGGTGAGGATGAAGTGACGGCGGAGACCTTGAAGGTCCGCCGGAAACTTCATCTTCTCCGGCGAGATTATGAACTTTCAGGTGACCTAGTTTCCAGAACTCAAAATTTTTTACATCAATCAAATCCTCTCTTCAATCTAAACGTGATTTCACCGCTGATTTTCACAAATAACAACTGAATCGACGTAGATCTGAGGTTTTTGCTTCGGTTTTAAAAGTTAGGGTTTCACACTTTTTGAAAGAGAAACCTCTAAATCTTCACAGATCTACGTTTATTCGTCTCTGGTTGATATTTTTGAAAGAAAATAAGGGAAACGAGGGTTTGAATGATGTAGATCTTAGAATTTATTTTCGGTTTTGATGACGTTTTTAGGTTTTCAATCTTTTTTGAACCAAAACGTTTTCCTTTTCAAAGATCTACATCGCCTTGGCTTCGTTGTTGCTTTTGAGGAAGAAAATTGAAGTTTAAGTGTTTACCTGAGTTTTAATGGAGATTTTGTTGAATTTCTTCGGAAACACTTGATTCTTCGTTTTCTGTGTTGTTGATTTGGTTGCTGGACCGGAAATAAACCGGTGATTTCACTGGTTCTGCTTCTTCGTCTTCTTCGCCGGTTTAAACCTTTCTTCTTTTCCTCTTCTTCTCAAGTTTTCGGATCCTTCGTGATCGTGTTTGAATTCGTCGCCAACGGGGATGAATTCGCACTGGAATTGCGAAGGAATTGATTCGATGATGAAGATTCGCAAAGAATCTCTGAGAATCACAAAAAGAAATGCTGATTTTGATGACTTTTGGTGAATCTGGAAATCTAGGGTTTGAGATTGTTCTTGGTGATTTTCTGAGTTTTGATCTAACTGACAAGAGAGAGAAATTTCTCAGGTGTTTGTGATGTGGCGCGTGATTGAATTTTTTGTGTGCATTGAATGCGCCTTTTATAGGCTGCCACTTGTACCTGAGACCCAATGGGACCCTGCCATCTGGACTTGAACTTTGGGACCTTCCTGCAAAAATAAGAAAATTGGAGGACTGGACTGCAATTAAAAAAAGGACCTAAATGCAATTTTAAAAAGTTTTGGACTAAAATACTAATTAAAATAAAATTGGACTAAAAAAGTAAATTTGACAAAACGTAAAGTGAAACTAAAAATAAAATCAACAAAAGGACTAAAATGAACAAGTTACTGACATGAGGTATTTTAAAATACCTCCCTGTCAAAATTTTGATGGGAAAAGACCAAAATCCCCCTGGGACTAAATTGACCCAAACTGACTCAGATGCAATTTTTGAAATGGTTTTTTAAACAAAGACTCAACAATGATTTGTACAGACAAATTGAAAAGACTCAGAGGCAAACACAGGGACTGAAATGGGTTCCACTGCAGGAAATGTCCAAAATACCCTTTTGTATGATTTTTTGAAATAAAACGCAAGAAAAGTAATGCGATGTTTCTGAGAGTTTTTAAATGACTTGTAATGCAAAAAAAGACAGACAGAGGCAGTAAAATACGCTTGAAAAGAGAGTAAGGGTTCAGAGTAAAATAACAAAATAACAGAGAATTGACAAATATCAGTGTTAGAAAAGAAATTTGAACGAGTATTTTTAGGTCCAAAATCAGGGTATAACAGCTGCCCCTATTTAAGTTTCTTTGTCCGGAGGGTCAAGAGACGGAGTCTTTGGCTTGACGGGACGAAGATACTTAAATATTAACATTTGCACTGTGTTTGTACGTAAAAATACGCTTGTACATTTTCAAATATCATGAATGCCATGCAATCATTCGGATTATGAATGCGAGACAAACGAGAGTTGGAACTTAACAAAAGATGTCGTATCCATTGCGGGATTGGTAGACATTGGCAAGATAACAGATAACAAAATAGGTAGGGGACTAGGAACAAATTGACGGGTACAAGCTGCTCTTGGATTGAGCTGGGCACTTGACCGGGAATAAAAGCAGACAAACAGGTGCGAGTTGTTCTTGGATTCGAACTGGTCACTCGACCGGGGACATGGAAAAGGTGGACAGGTACGAGTTGTTCTTGATTCGAACTGGTCACTCGACTGAAAGCAAAGGCAAATAGACAGGTGCGAGCTTGTTCTTGGATGCGAACTGGTTACTCTACCGGAAACATAAACAAACAGACAGGTGCAAGCTGCTCTTGGATTGAGCTAGCCACTTGACCGAACAGAAACAGATAGACAGGTACAAGTTGTTCTTGGACTTGAACTAGCCACTTGACCAAAATCATAGACACATAGACAGGTGCGAGCTGTTCTTGGATTCGAACTGGTAACTCGACCGATAACATTGAAAAGTAAACGGGTGCAAGTTGTTCTTGGATGCGAACTAGTTACTCCACCGGAAACATAAACAAACAGACAGGTGCAAGCTGCTCTTGGATTGAGCTAGCCACTTAACCAAACAAAAACGGATAGACAGGTACAAGCTGTTCTGGGATTTGAACTAGCCACTTGACCAAACAGAAACAGATTCACTGGGGATTGGTTTTTTGACAAAATATAGATTGAGATTGACTTGACGTCGATTTGATTTGAAAGGTAGAAATTGACCAATATTATTGGCTCACAAGGTTTTGTCAGAGAACCTGACATGAGTATTAAATTGAGACTGATGTTGACATTGGAAATGCAATATGCATGGATGATATAACAGTTTCATTAAATGCATGGGCACGTAATATGCATGATTATGCATGTATGAATGCTTGTAATGCATGACTATTGGCAGTTTGTAGACACAGTTTCGCAGAGATAGACAAGACATTGGAGTATTGGGCACGTAATGGCTCGTGCTATATTACACATTCCTGGAAATCCTCTTTGGAGATAACATCGTTGGGAGACTTATCGGAATCATGACTGAGGGTAGGTAGCTATGCAACTTGCTGGAGATAGAATCTCGGAAGACTCTACTGGGGACAAAGCCGGGTGTACCGTGGATGTCGCATCTGTGGTCAATGCTTTTTGCATGTTATTTTCTCAATTTCATTCATTTTTCATTCATTTTTTTTTTGTATCCCATTTTTGCCTGGATCGCCCTTTCATGTTTTCGATCCACCGGGGAAATAAATTCTTTTCAATGCCCCATTTTTGCCTGAACTGCCCTTTCGGGTTGTCTGTCCAGTGGGGTGCTCATTTTTGCCTAAGTCGCCCTTCCGGGTTTTCAACTTAGCGAGCCTATTCATTTTCATGCATTTTCATTCTGTTTTTTCATTCTTGCCATTGACCACAGACTATCCTGGAGAAGAATCTGCTTGTAACATACATTGAAATAGACACCAACATACATTCGCTCATGCATGTTTCGTTTGAATGTACCCTGTTGCTCAGGTTTGCTTTCAAAATAGATAAAAAACTTTTTTCAATTTTCAAGATGTTTGTTTCAAGCATTTGTCATTATTAAAAATAGAAGGAAAATGTTTTTGTACATAACTTTGAAAGTAAAAAGAAAATGGAGTTCCAAACAAAAGCACAGGCTCAAATTGATGTATAAGAGTGGTGGTCAGCCGAAGGCGTCACTCCACGGATTTACAAAGCTTGGAAAATGGTAATTTTATTGGTTGGTGGTACATTGAACACAGCAATCATTGCATTTCCTAGAAACTTTGAATTCGCAAGCATAGGAGCTTTTGATGAAGATGGTCATTAACAGCTGCAGATGACCCAAGGGAACGGTGGTTGGCCAGATATAGTTACTTGCCTCTTGTTTCAATCTCATTTTTGCATGAACCGCCCTTCCGGGTTTTCGGCTCATCGAGACGCTCATTCTTGCCTGAGTTGCGTACAATCTCAGCGAGCTTTTCCATATATTTTTTTTGTCCCTTATTTTTGCCTGGACCGCCCTTTCGGGTTTTCGATCCACCGGGAAGCGCATTTTTGCCTAGGCCGCCCTTTCGGGTTTTCGACCTACCACGCTGTTCTTTTCATATTTCTAGGCAAAGTATTTCTTGACTATATCGGCATTCACAGGATTTGGAAGTTCTACACCATCCATGTGTGTAAGAATTAAAGCACCACCGGAGAAGGCCTTCTTGACAACATATGGACCTTCATAGTTAGGCGTCCACTTGCCCCTTGGGTCGGGTTGCTGGCTTATCCTCCTTTTCAATACAAGTTCCCCTACCTTGAATTCTCGGGGATGGACTTTCTTGTCAAAGGCAGTCTTCATTCTTGCTTGATATGACTGTTCACGAGCCATGGCATCCATACGTTTTTCCTCAACCAAATTCAACTAATTATACCGGCTTTGGCACCATTCAGCCTCGGATAACTTTGCTTCCATGATCACACGGAGAGATGGGATCTCCACTTCCAAAGGAAGAACTGCTTCCATGCCATATACAAGGGAGAAAGGGGTTGCCCCGGTTGAACTGCGCACGGTAGTGCGGTAGCCATGCAGAGCATAGGGTAACATCTCATGCCAGTCCTTGTAAGTGGTTACCATTTTCTGAACAATCCTCTTGATATTCTTGTTGGCGGTCTCAACAGCACCATTCATCTGAGGTCTATAGGGAGAAGAGTTATGATGCTCAATTTTGAATTCTTCACAAAGAGCTTGCACCACATTGTTGTTCAGGTTGGTACCATTGTCGGTAATGATCTTGCTGGGAACACCATATCGACAAATGATGTTGTTCTTGATGAACTTAGCTACCACTTGCTTGGTCACATTGGTATAAGATGCTGCTTCAACCCACTTGGTGAAGTAGTCAATTGCCACTAAGATGAAACGATGACCATTTGAAGCCTTCGGTTCAATTCTTCCAATCATGTCGATGCCCCACATTGAGAACGGCCATGGGGATGAAATAACATTGAGAGCGTGCGGAGGCACATGAATCTTATCAGCATAGATTTGACATTTGTGGCACTTTCTGGCGTGCTGGTAGCAATCATGCTCCATGGTCATCCAGTAGTAACCTGCTCGTAACAATTTCCTTGACATAGTATGCCCTGTAGCATGGGTCCCGAAGGTACCGTCATGTACATCATGCATTAACTGCTCTGCTTCGCATTCATCAACACATCTTAACAATACCATGTCGTAGTTTCTCTTGTACAAATGTTTCCATCTAGCAAGAATTTACTGGCCAATCTTCTCAGGGTCTTCTTGTCTTTGTTGGAAGCACCTGACGGATACTCACGGCTTAGCAAGAACTGTTTGATGTCGTAGTACCAGGGTTTATTGTCAACCACATTTTCACCAGCCTGATCGATCACATCCCCAATAGCGAACACATGTGAAGGTCTTTCAAGGCGTTGCACTTTGATTATTGGCACATCATTCCAATGGTTTACTCGAAACATGGAGGATAGAGTAGCAAGAGCATCAGCCATTTGGTTCTCATCACGAGGGATATGGTGCAACTCAACCTTTGTAAAATATGTCAGCAAACGTCTCGCATAATCACGATAAGGAATCAACTTGGCATGGTGGGTCTCCCATTCACCCTTTATCTGGTTGATGACGAGTGCAGAATCTCCATAGATGTCGAGGTGTTTGATTCTCATGTCAATTGCCTCCTCGATCCCAAAGATACATGCTTCATACTCGGCCATATTGTTTGTACATTCGAACAAAATCCGGGCGGTAAAAGGAATGTGATGCCCCTGCGGGGATACAATGACTGCCCCAATTCCTTTACCATAAGCATTAACAGCACCATCAAAGACTAATCCCCACCTGCTATTGGGATCTAGACCTTCACCAACCAACGGTTCTTCGCAGTCTTTTGATTTCAAATACATGATCTCTTCATCGGGGAAATCGAACTCAATTGGTTGATAATCATCAAGAGGTTGGTAGGCAAGATGATCGGCAAGGATGCTACCTTTGATTGCCTTTTGAGTTTTGAACACAATATCATATTCAGACAAGAGCATCTGCCAGCGTGCAATCTTCCCAGTAACAGCAGCTTTCTCAAAGATATACTTTATCGGATCCATTCTGGATATCAACCAAGTTGTATGATTCACCAAATAATGACGCAGGCGTTTAGCGGCCCAGGCCAGAGCACAACAAGTCTTCTCAAGCATTGTATACCGAGTTTCACAATCGGTGAACTTCTTGCTTAGATAGTAGATAGCATGTTCTTTCTTTCCAGTCTCATCTTGTTGACCAAGTACGCATCCCATGGATTCATCAAATACTGCCAAATACATAATCAAAGGCCTTCCTTCCACGGGTGGGACAAGGATAGGTGGTTCCAGCAGGTAATTCTTAATGCTATCAAAAGCTTCTTGGCATTCATCATTCCATACAATAGGCTGATTCTTCTTGAGTAGCTTGAAGATCGGCCCGCAGGTTGCGGTCATGTGAGATATAAATCGGGAGATGTAATTCAATCGTCCGAGAAAACCTCTGACTTGCTTCTTGGTCTGTGGAGCTGGCATTTCTCGGATGGCCCGGACTTTATCAGGGTCGACTTCAATGCCCTTTTGGCTGACAATGAAGCCTAGTAACTTTCCGGATCTAACGCCGAACGTACATTTGTTAGGGTTCAATCGAAGCTTGTACTTTCTCAACCTTTCGAACATCTTTGTCAAGTATTCAACATGTTGCTCCTCATCTGTTGACTTTACAATCATGTCGTCCACATATACTTCGACTTCTTTGTGAATCATGTCATGAAACAGAGTAGTCATCCCTCTTTGGTAGGTGGCACCAGCATTTATTAGGCCGAATGGCATCACTTTGTAGCAGAAAGTACCCCATGGAGTGATAAAAGACGTCTTTTCTCTATCTTCAGGGGACATTTTGATCTGATTGTAACCGGAGAAACCATCCATGAAGGAGAACACTTTGGACTGAGCAGTATTGTCAACAAGCACATCAATATGAGGTAATGGGAAGTTGTCTTTTGGACTGACCTTGTTCAGGTCTCTGAAGTCAACACACATCCGGACTTTACCATCCTTCTTTGGCACAGGTACAATATTGGCAACCCATTCAGGATACTCAACCGTCATGAGGAAACCCGCATCAATCTGTTTTTGAACCTCGCTCTTAATCTTGAGAGCCATATCTGGATGAGTCCTTCTCAATTTCTGCCTGACGGGGGGACATTCAGGCTTTGTGGGGATCCGATGCTCCACAATCTTAGGATCTAGACCTGGCATATCTTCATACGACCATGCAAAAATATCCGGGTATTCTCGGAGGAGCTGGATGATCTTCTTTTTAACCCCTTCCTCTAGAGCAGCACCGATCTTGATTTCTTGCTTGTTCTCCTCGGTACCTATGTTGATGAGCTCAATCTCTTCCTGGTGAGGCTGAATGGCTTTCTTTTCTTGCTCAAGTAGTCGAGTGATCTCATGCGGTATGTCATCACCTTCCTCATCTTCAGCTTCATACACCGGGAATTCAAAATTCGGAGGGAAATGTAGGGTTACTGTGCCCAACGGGTTTATTATAGTTCCATCTGCGTAAAATGGTTGGATGATTTTAGAAAGAGGTTTTTTATGCAGATTTTTGAAATTAATAAGAAAATACAGATATTTTGGTTTTTTCTGGCATTACCATTATTTCCAAGGAAAAAAGCACTAAAAAAAATAACAGTCGTGAAAGAAACGACAATTTTTATTAATACCGAAACAAACACGCCCTTACAGAAAATATCACTCTCGCTTTGGGTAGAGCGAGAGGATTGTTATTTTGAAAAACAAAATACTTAAGCAACAAGACATATTACTCAGAAACATGCATGATTGAGGGAATGTCGATGGCATCCCAATCTCTCGCAATGCCTCCTGGTATAACAAATACAGGCCTAGGGCCAAATCCAGTTGCTTCTTCAGTGATTGCATTGACAAACCCAGCGCTGTAGAATGTTCCTGTGGAGACTCCTGAAGTTGGGGAAAAGCCAAGACCTTCCTTATGCTTGTTCTCACGGAGTTGTATTAACCTGCCCCAGCCGGCAACTTGACCTTCTTGGACGGCTCTCTGTGCATCCTTCAAAGAAGCCATAGCAGCTCCATCTCTTTTGGGCTCCGTACCTTCGACAGTTAAACCCTGAAAAGCGGTTCCTTCTGTAGACCCTGCTTCTATGCAAGAGAAAGATGATAGCTGGCTAACCAGGTATGCTTCCTCTCCATGAATTGTAACGAGCTTTCCACTCTTTGCAAACTTTAACTTCTGGTGCAGGGTAGATGTCACCGCCCCAGCGTCATGTATCCACGGTCTTCCCAAGAGACAGCCATAAGAGGCATTGATATCCATGACCTGGAACGTGATCAGAAAGGTTTCGGGACCAATAGTTATTGGCAAGTCTATCTCCCCGAGAACGCTCTTAGGGGTTCCATCGAAGGCTTTAACCAGAAAAGTGCTCCTCCTCAAGGGAGTTCCCCGATAACTCAGCTGATCCAGCGTTGACTTAGGCATCACGTTCAAAGATGAGCCAGTGTCCACTAACACATTTGATAGCATGTCAGACTTGCAATTCACGGAGATATGCAAGGCCAGATTATGATGCTTTCCTGCTTCGGGCAATTCATCTTCACTGAACCACATATTGTTGCAGGCGGTAATATTCCCCACTATGCTACCAAAGTGATCCACAACGACCTCGTGATCCACATAGGCTTGCTCCAATACTTTCAAAAGGGTATCTCTGTGAGCAGCGGAACTCAGGAGTAGAGACAAAATGGATATCTTCGACGGAGTTTGCAACAGCTGATCCACAATCTTGTAATCACTTCTTTTGATCAACCTTAAAATCTCGTCCAGATTAGAATCCTCTATAGACTGGCTTGGTTGGCTCGCGTCTCTAGTAACAGGAGAAACATCAGTCGGGGTTGCTTTGTAAATGGGTGGTATGGTAGGTGTAGCCGCTTTCTTTTGAAACAACGGTGGACGGACCCTTCCGCTTCTCAGGGCTGCTGAAGTTCCGGCGATGTTGCTCATCATGGCCAAGGACACCAGAGGCACTTCTACTCCGTTTTCAATCATGGTAGCATTGTACTTGTAAGGGATAGCCTTATCTGAAGTATAAGGTACCGGTCCAGGCAACCTTATCACTAGAGGCTCAGCATTCTCCTTCAAAGGCATACTTTTGACAGGCGGATCATGAAAAACTGGCACAATCACACAGACATCACTGACAGTCAAAAAATTATCATTCATCAAGCTCTAGATGTCATTTTGAACAGTATAGCAACCCAAAGGATTACGAAGGCATCCTAGGCAATTGGCATGATCATGGTTAAACAGAGAAGCTTTGCATAGCTTGATGTGTAGAGGTACCAGAGGAGTTGCAATATTACGAACATCAAGTCTGGGAGCTTCCTCATATACCTCAATCATGTTTACAGCGGCATGATTCGGAAGAGGATTGTCGAGGACATGAGGGACATTGTTCTCAAAAGTTAACTTTCCCTGATCAATGAGCTTCTTCACGATGTACTTCAAAGCATAGCATCCTTCGACATCATGACCCAAGACACCTTGATGGAAATCACATTTGAGGTCGGACCGGAACCTGGGAGGCAACGGATCAGGTGGGGGCTTGCCCTGTCTGGTTGTGCAGTGCCCTCTGAGGAGTAGAGTCGAAAGCAACTCGACATTGGTATCAAAGGAAAGGTAGGTCTAGCTTGTTGATGTTGTTGTTGAACCGGCAGCTGTTGTTGCATTTGTTGAGCAATTGCATTAACGGGTACCTGAGGTTGACCCGATGGCAAAGGATACTGATGATAGAATGGTGGAAAGAAAGGATGCTGAGAGTACGGCGCATATGGGTACGACGGAGGCATTTGGGCAGCATTAATAGGAGCAACAGTAGCCATGGATTGATCGGCTCCGGCAGATACCATCCCTACTTCCGTTTCTTTCTTCTTATGATGTCCGTTACCATACCTCTTTGATGCATTCACGGAGGATTCAACTTTTTCGAATACAATGATTCCTTCTCTGACAGCTTCTTCCAGACGAGTCCCCATGGTGACCATCTCCGAGAAGTTATTTGGAGCAGCAATGATCATTCTTTCAACATAATCCTTTTTCAAAGTCTTCAGGAATGTCTGAGTCATCTCTTCTTCATCAAGAGCGGGAGTAATGCGGGCAGCTGCCCCCCTCCATCTCTGTGCATACTCGTGGAAGCTTTCATCTTTCTTTTGGGAGAGAGATCTGAGAAATTCCCTGTTTGGCTTCAATCTGGTATTAAACCCATAGTGGCTTTTGAAAGCAGCGGCTAATTCATCAAAGGTATGAACGTCATTTTTGCTCAAGCTAGTATACCATTCTGCAGCATCTTCCATTAAGCTATCTTGGAAGCAGTGAATCATTGTCTTTGTAGTTACCCATCTTTCGGACATATTTGATGATGTGGTTCTGGGGACAAGTCAGCCCATTGTATCGGTCGAAATCTGGGATCTTGAACTTCTTAGGGACATCCACCTTTGGTACCAAGCAGAGATCATGAGTCTTAAAAGAGTCCCCGTTCCCTCGGTTAGCTTTGATTTCATGACGGAGTTCTTTAGCAAGTTCCTCCATCCTTTCTTCCATGGTTTTGATCACGGGGATGTTTCCGTGATGTGTGTTGATGTTAACACCTTGAGATATGGCATGCACAAGAGGCTCAGTGACAGTTGTCGTTGTCTGAGGCAAAGTAGTATTGATGGAGACAGCGTTTGTTGCAGGAATCGGACCATTGTTAGCAGTACCAGAAGTGCCTGCTACAGTACTAGGAGTGAAAAACGGTGGAAGTCCATACGGAAACCCAGTTGGCATAACGAAGCGAGCATCAGTGGATGCAGTTGGGATCACACTTGTAGTTATAGGGATAGTTGCGGCTATAGGGATAGCTGTGGCTGATTGTTCCTGGGCGGCTAGCAGAGCAGTCATGGTATCATTGGCCTTAGCCAATTCTTCCCTCAGAGAAGCTAACTCGGTACGGAGCTGAGCATTTTCCTCTTCCATAGCTACCAAATTCTTCTTTCTGTATAGTCTAGTCCGATGTATTCTGTCAGGTTCGTAGACTTTCCGAGCACGAGCCACCTTTCAATCTGTGGCAGAAGAACCAGGAGGCAGCGAGCACTTGGAAACCTTTTGTGACTTGATGGATGATGCATATGATGCATGATATGTACAAATGCAAATGTAAAAAGCTTCTTTTTCGGTCATTGAAGGATTTTTAGACAAATTAGGAGCTTTGTAAACAATATCTAAACAAGCAAAGCAAAACGAAGTTTTTACAAGGTGAATCCCTTTGAAGTACTAAGCCAAGGGAAGACTTTGAAATATAAGCAAATAAAACTCTCAAGCATAGGAAGTGGTGGGATGATCCTCAGACTCAGACTCCAAATCCGAACCGCAGTATCTAGCATAGAAATCGCGTCGTCCTCTAGCTCTCTTGGAGTCCCGCATAAGCAACTCATCTTTTTCTTCAAGTTCCCTTCGGACCTTAACCAATTCCTTCTTCAACATCAGGTTCTCATGAGTCTTCTGCTCATCCTTGCCATCCAAAGTCATGATTAAATTCTCAGCTTCATTGTATCGGGCTTTCCACATCTGTTTCTCACGACTCTCCATGGCTAGATGCTCCTGATACGTTCCCTGAGTTGTGGGAGGTAGAGGTAAAGGTATAGATGGAGCAGATGCAGACACATATCTCATAGCAGGGTAAGGCATACCAATCTCTTCAGCTCGATTTATTACCCACTGAGTATAGGCCTCATGAGCAATACCGGATCTCACACCCAAATGCTTCACACTCTTCCTACGGACCTTAGACCAAGCCTCTATGAAAGCCTCCCTTTGTCCGGTGGGGGCGCTCGAATAGTAGAAGAACTCTGGAGATGTAGCAAGATTAATGGGCTTTGCCTTCATTGGGAACCCAAACTGTCTCATAGCAAGCTCAGGATTGTAGTTGATTCCCCCACGGGTACCAAGAAGAGGTACATTGAGAAAATCTCCACAACCGGTAATAATTTCCTTAACCTGAGCGGCGGGAGTGATCCAGACCACCTCGTTAGGAGTGAGAGCCATAATCCGCTGTGAGTAGGACCAATTCTCCGAGTTGTCATGGAAAGAGCTCGGAAGGTGAGAAATAAACCACCTATATAGGAGAGGCACGCAGCAAAGGATATACCCACGCCCTTTGAGAGTCCGGTCATGGATAGCATGGTATGTGTCAGCTAGCAAGGTAGGAACCGGATTCCTGGAATGGAAGATCTTAATAGCATTCATATCCACAAAGTTGTCGAGATTCGGAAAGAGAATGAGCCCATAGATAAGCAATGCAAGAATAGCCTCGAGCGTGTTCTGACAAGTAGTTTTGAGATTAGCCTGTTCAAGTAGATACTTCGAAGTGAACCCTCGGATGTGAGACTTGGTAGTAAGATGATTGGAGACGTCGGAAGTCTTGAGATAGAGATCCTTGGCAATAACCAAAGGAGTAAGAGAAGTCCCGGGACCGGTGAAAGGCGTCTTCTCGGCTATAGGTGAATCTAACAAGTGGGAATAAGCCTCAAGAGTAGGGACTAACTGGAAATCCGGGAAAGTGAAGCAACGGAAACTCGGGTCATAGAATTGCACTAGAGTGTGCACTAGCTTCTCTTCAACATTAGTCTGGAGAATAGTAAGCAAACCACCATATCGGAGTCGGAAACCTGTTTGATTCTTAACCTTGAGTGTCAAATCTCTCAAACTAACCAAATCAACCTCCTTGAACTTGTAGGATTTAGTCTTCTTCATACCTGTAATGTTTACAAAGTTTTTTATTTGTCCAATCCTTCGATGAATGCATGAGAAAAAATTTATGCATGAATGCATGTATGCATGATTGTTTTTTCAATTACAGAGAAAACATGGAGGGTTGAGATTAAAAGTCGAGGAGCCACGGGCGGACACGGTGCCCGGTAAACTAAGGCTTAGGATAATAGTAACCAAGGTTCTAATGAAGTTCCCAAACTGCAACCTCTCTTACGTATATCATGGTAGCCCGGGACAACGTCCGTTCCATGTTTATTCGCAAGAAGGTCTAGTTTAAGTGTAGTATTGCGTGACGACTAAAACTCGAGACAACACTCGGTTTAGCCACCGCACTACGTCCTAAAAAGGCCAGGGATGGGTTTGGTAACTACGGTCCATAGCATCGTCGAACAATTGAAAGCAAAGTGCCTAAGCATGACAACACACGCCGACAATATTACTTCCAAAATGCCTCAGCTATGTGAGATTGATCGCATAACCCAATACACGAGGCAACCCTTGGATCGAATTGTCGATTATATCTCTACCTATTCATAAGTTCACTCAGCCCGGGTATAGGACTTTTGATATTCTCACCCCACACGTCAAATGAAAATAAACAAATATTCACATATGTAAGCAAAAAAACAAAGCGTAAATATAAACTAAGGAAAACTAGGCGTGACCCGCTTAAAAAAAAGTCCCCAGTGAAGTCGCCATTTCTGTTATCACGATTTTCGGGTGTCAAGTCATTAATTAGGCTTGAACCTTTCAATTTTTGATATTCTCTATTTTTTCTTGGGAAGGGCAAAATTGAGAAAAAACCCTTAGAGTCTAAGTTCGGGGGTCGTTTTCGCTACGGGAAGGTGTTAGGCACCCGAAACGATTATGGTATTCCATAAGAACCGTTCTCCTAAGTTTCTTTCTACGGTTTACTTTTATTGCCTACGTATTGAAAAAAGAAGTTTTATTTGAGTGAAGAATGGGGGGAGAGAAGATGATTGAGTTTTTATTTTATTTGGCTTGGAGGAGTTTTAACTCAATGCCTACATACCCTTTTAAGGGATCAAAACCAAACGTAGTTCATTCTCGAAAATTGTTTTTTTCGTTTTTTATTGTTTGATTTTAAGTTTGAAAAGAAAAAGAGGAATTTTGTAGAATGGAGATGAGAGGCCTCAAGGGCATGAGATTTGGAAAATGTGAGGTGGAATTAGTTATTTTGCAAAATAAAGTCTAAGTATGATTAAAATTCATTAAAATTTTTACTTAAGAAAATAAAAGGAAAATGAGGAGTTTTGACTCCTATTTTGGAAAAAAGGTTTTCAAGTGAGGTTATTCACATTTTTTGGGAAAATGATTTTTGTCTAAGCGTTATAAAACCTAAGCATACATCTAAACATACATTCCCTAATCATGCATCTAGAATATCCATGTGGGGTGTGTGCATGTGTCGGTGTACATCACTTATAGTGTCCATAGTCCTTTACATCGAGTCCTAAATACATGCTATGGTCTTGCAAGGATTTAAAAGATGAATTTAAACTAGCCTAAAATATTACATAACCATTGGAAATACAAAAAAGAAAAATTGCAAGAAATAAAACCTAATCTAATATAAATGAGAATGATGTGGTAAGATGCTATGAGATGAGTGAAACATGAGTCAACAATGTTAGCAAAATAAGATAAAAAATATAACATGAGTGATAGGAAAAAGCAATCAATTGAATATGAAATGAAATGGTAAAGAAATGATGAGAATAACCAAGACATAATGAGAAGAAAAGTTGCTTAAAATGCAAGAAACACACAAATCATACCAAAACAGTAGCACAATCATAAAATCAACATCACATTTAACATAAAATTGCATGCTAATTGTTCATAACATGTGCCAAAATTTATGAAGAAAAATATGGCAAGAAATCACATGAGAAAATTATTTAAAACGGTAAAATCACATCAAAGACTACACATATATTTTTGCCAATTTTAACATATGAAAAACACACAAAAAATAAGAAATCATTAAAATACTCATGAGAATTTTCACAGATCTTTTTAGATGAAAAAAAAAATTTGGATGCAGAGAGGTTCAAATAGCAAGCATGCAGTGTGAATAGCACAAAAATGCAAGAAACGTACAGGAACCCTAGGCCCAAACCCAAAGCCCAAACACTCAGCAGCCTGATGACACAGGGAGCGTTGGATTAATCCAACGCTCAAGATCAAACAAGATAAACCGGTCTTGAACCAAACCGGTTCAGTGGCCTATATATATGTCTCAAGACCGGTTTATTCATTTGCTCCCTGCTCTTTCTCTCTCTAAACCTCTCTCTTCCCTCAGACCTCTCACCTCTCTCTAGAACTCACCACCGGTGAGGATGAAGTGACGGCGGAGACCTTGAAGGTCCGCCGAAAACTTCATCTTCTCCGGCGAGATTATGAACTTTCCGGTGACCTAGTTTCCAGAACTCAAAATTTTTTACATCAATCAAATCCTCTCTTCAATCTAAACGTGATTTCACCGCTGATTTTCACAAATAACAACTGAATCGACGTAGATCTGAGGTTTTTGCTTCGGTTTTAAAAGTTAGGGTTTCACACTTTTTGAAAGAGAAACCTCTAAATCTTCACAGATCTACGTTTATTCGTCTCTGGTTGATATTTTTGAAAGAAAATAAGGGAAACGAGGCTTTGAATGATGTAGATCTTAGAATTTATTTTCGGTTTTGATGACGTTTTTAGGTTTTCAATCTTTTTTGAACCAAAACGTTTTCCTTTTCAAAGATCTACATCGCCTTGGCTTCGTTGTTGCTTTTGAGGAAGAAAATTGAAGTTTAAGTGTTTACCTGAGTTTTAATGGAGATTTTGTTGAATTTCTTCGGAAACACTTGATTCTTCGTTTTCTGTGTTGTTGATTTGGTTGCTGGACCGGAAATAAACCGGTGATTTCACTGGTTCTGCTTCTTCGTCTTCTTTGCCGGTTTAAACCTTGCTTCTTTTCCTCTTCTTCTCAAGTTTTCGGATCCTTCGTGATCGTGTTTGAATTCGTCGCCAACGGTGATGAATTCGCACTGGAATTGCGAAGGAATTGATTCGATGATGAAGATTCGCAAAGAATCTCTGAGAATCACAAAAAGAAATGCTGATTTTGATGACTTTTGGTGAATCTAGAAATCTAGGGTTTGAGATTGTTCTTGGTGTTCTTGGTGATTTTCTGAGTTTTGATCTAACTGACAAGAGAGAGAAATTTCTCAGGTGTTTGTGATGTGGCGCGTGATTGAATTTTTTTTGTGCATTGAATGCGCCTTTTATAGGCTGCCACTTGTACCTGAGACCCAATGGGACCCTGCCATCTGGACTTGAACTTTGGGACCTTCCTGCAAAAATAAGAAAATTGGAGGACTGGACTGCAATTAAAAAAAGGACCTAAATGCAATTTTAAAAAGTTTTGGACTAAAATACTAATTAAAATAAAATTGGACTAAAAAAGTAAATTTGACAAAACGTAAAGTGAAACTAAAAATAAAATCAACAAAAGGACTAAAATGAACCAGTTACTGACATGAGGTATTTTAAAATACCTCCCTGTCAAAATTATGATGGGAAAAGACCAAAATGCCCCTGTGGACTAAATTGACCCAAACTGACTCAGATGCAATTTTTGAAATGGTTTTTTAAACAAAGACTCAACAATGATTTGTACAGACAAATTGAAAAGACTCAGAGGCAAACACAGGGACTGAAATGGGTTCCACTGCAGGAAATGACCAAAATACCCTTTTGTATGATTTTTTGAAATAAAACGCAAGAAAAGTAATGCGATGTTTCTGAGAGTTTTTAAATGACTTGTAATGCAAAAAAAGACAGATAGGGGCAGTAAAATACGCTTGAAAAGAGAGTAAGGGTTCAGAGTAAAATAACAAAATAACAGAGAATTGACAAATATCAGTGTTAGAAAAGAAATTTGAACGAGTATTTTTAGGTCCAAAATCAGGGTATAACAAATAGTTATTTATTTAGTTTATGATTTTAAGAAAAGAATGTGACATTCCGTTTATGTTGAAAAACTCTGATTATTTATGCGAAATTTTTATGTTGGGAAAACGGGGTCATTATGTCAATGATTGTAAGAATGACATTAGTTGTCACAAGTGTGGAAAAGCGGGTCACAAGGCTGCTGAATGCAAGGGTGTTGCGAGGGATGTTACTTGTTACAATTGTGGAGAGAAGGTTAATATTAGTACTAAGTGTACCAAGCCGAAGAAGGCGGCGGGAAAAGTGTTTGCTTTGAATGTGGAGGAAGTGGAGTAGCCGGATAATCTTATCCGAGGTATGTGTTTTATCAATAGTACTCCTTTGATTGCAATTATTGATACTGGTGCTACTCATTCTTTTATCTCGGTTAGTTTTGTTGAGCGTTTGAAATTGGTTGTAACTCCTTTGTTGCAGGGGAATGATTATCGACACCCTGGCTAGCGGTTCGGTGACTACTTCTTTTATGTGTGCTAAATGTCATGTTAATTTTGGTAATGTTGATTTTGAGTTGGATCTTGTGTGTCTTCCGTTGAAGCATATGGATGTGATTTTTGGTATGAATTGGTTGTTAGCTTTTGGGGTTAGCATTAATTGTTTGACTAAGAGTGTAACTTTTTCAAAGCCGGTAGAATAGTTAGATAGGAAGTTCTTAACCTCGGAGCAAGTGAAGAAGTCTTTGGACGGTGAAGCTAGTGTGTTCATGATGTTTGCATCGTTGAAGGAAAGTAGTGAGAAAGGGGTTAGTGAATTGCCGGTAGTGCAAGAGTTTCCAGATGTTTTCCCAGACGACATTACCGAGTTACCGCCGGAGAGGGAAGTTGAGTTTGCAATTCATTTGGTACCAGGAACGAGTTAAAGGTGTGAAAAACACAAGAAGGGGGGGTTGAATTGTGTTTTCTTTTTCTCTCTAAAAAAAATACTTCTTCTGATAAAACTTCAGAAGCAGTTTGAGAATGCTTCTGATGAAATGATCAGAATTAGATATGCAGCGGAAAAGATCAAAGCAGAGAAAAGAAAAGCAAGACACAAGCAGTTATCCTGGTTCCTTCCACAAATCAGAAGTAGTCCAGTCCCCCTTGCACTTCCAAGGAGATTTCACTATAATCACAAAGATTACAAATGCTCAATACTCTCTAAGTATGAGACTTCTCAAAAATGCTTAAGCACACACGCAAGAGTCTTCCAATGCTCAAGCACTAAGCAAGAGTCTTCTAATGCTCAAGCACGCAGGCAAGAGGCTTTTGATCAAACAAAAGTACAATGAATTAAGTTTGACTTGAACACTTGATATACAATCAGTGGTGTTCACAATACAATACAATAAAGACTCTAGACTTTTGAATTTCTAAGATGTATCAAATCAGTGCAGAAATTCAGTGTGCTTTGTAGAATCAAATTGGCAGAGTTTTTGCGCTTTTTAACTTGTGTATCTCTCTCTTTTATCTTCAAGTCTTCACTCCTTTATATAGAGGCGTGAAAGAGACGTTGAGATAATTAGCACGTCTAAAGAGTCGTTTGAAATCCTTTGATCATTCACCAGTAATCCTTTACCTGATTTGGGTGTAGTCCTTTGAAGAATTAGCTTCAAATTCATTCCCATCTTGAAGGCACAAATTCTGCAGGCATAGCTGTTGTCTTGTCTTGTAGCGTGGACAAAACAGAGTAGTGGAGGTAGTGGTTGTACACTTGTACTTTGTCAACTCTGTTAACGAAGGACAAATGCTCAGCTCTATCCAAATGACTGTTGATACCTCCCTTTCAATTCTTCGTTCTTCTTAGATAAGGTTGAAATGAGAAACAGCTACTTTCGATCTTTAGTTTGAATATATGGATTAAATGTAGCTTCTGGTGATGATTTCGCTTCTGATGAAAACCTTGCTTCTAATGACCTTCTGCTTCTGATGACCTTCTGCTTCTGATGACGTCATCACTTCAGAAGCACTTCAGCTTCAGACGCAGTTTTCTTCAGATGCTTAGAATTTCTTTTTTTCTTTCCATTGTTCTTCCAAGACCTATTGAAATAACTTGACTAGCCTTTGGTCCTGTACACTTGAACAATTATTAGCAATAACCAATTGACAATTTTTAATACCTTGTTATCATCAAAACTTATTAAGGTTCATTGTGAAACACATTTTGTTCCAACAATCTCCCCCTTTTTGATGATGACAAACAATAGTATTTAAAATGTTCAATTGTTGTTAATCTAATTAATAAGTTGACTTCTGGGATAGAGGTTTGTAAGCTCCCCCTGAGTCCAATAGATCTTTAAGGTGAGGTTTGTAAGCTCCCCCTGAGTTATATTCTTATTAATTAAATTTCAATAAAAAAAAATACTCATAAAATATCAGAAGTATTAAAAAGGTTTAGAAGTGGTTATGAGCAAAGTTCATCAAAAAAAAATTAACTTAATCAAGTTATTATAATAGGGCTCAGAGCCTTAAGATACTATACATCTACTCCCCCTTTTGTCATCAACAAAAAGTAAGTAAAAACAAAAGAAAGAGTTTCAAAGCAACAAAAGAAAAAAAAAAAAAAAAAAAAAAAAACCTTAAAATACAGTGTATCAGAGCACACAACATAAGATGCAGCAACTATTATTAGAGCAAAAACTTATAAATAGCATAATTCAGAAACAATGATAAAATATATTAATAAGCAAGTCAAAGTACAAAGTCAAAGCAATGATCATACATAGAACAAAAAAAAATAATCTAAACAAGCAACATATGTGTGCAACTACGGTTTGGCTAGCTTAGACATCTGTTCCAAAAGATATTTAATCTGCTCATCCTTCTTCTGAAGTTGTTCAGCCTGTGCTCTCACTCTTCTTTTCAGCCCAGCTTGAATTCTATCAGCCCTTGAAGTGTAATCATCTTCTGGATAAAAAGGAGAGTTGGCTAACAGAGGCACATAATCAAGCTCTTTCACTCTAGCTGCTTCATGCATATCATCCAACATTTTCTTCAGCATTGCAGAGTGAGATGAGACACATTTCGTGCTCAGTTGATCCAGCAGCTCAGTAAAATCTTTCTTTAGATCCATCCATTGATCAAGATAGTGAATGGGAGGTACAGGAACTGTTCTGAGAAGAATCAGTGTCTGAATCTCATCACTAAGCCTGATAAGCTGTTCATCTATATACTCAGATTCTAGGATGGTGTCTGGGATTGGTGTTTGAGATGTAGAAGGTTTATTTGAGGCTGTTTGATGGTCAGAAGAGGTTAGGTCAATTATTGGTGGTTCTGGTTGTTGTTGTTGTTCTGTGTTAGTTTGTGGTTGTTCTGTGGTAGTTTGGTCTAGGTCAGAAACAACCTGTTCAGGAACAGTTGGTTCAGGAACAGTTTGTTCTTGGTCAGAGGCAACTTGTTCAGGAACAGTTTGTTCAGGAACGGTTGGCTCAGGGATGGTTTGAGTTTCTGTTTGGGTTTCTGTTTGTTGGTTTTCCAAAACAGTCTTTACAGGGACTGTCTTAGAGGCCTTTGTGGGTGTAGGTTGCATTTCACCACCTAAATGCTTTTCTAGGTTATGAAGGGTTGATGATTCTTGGTGTTGGGGGGTTTCTGAAGTAGTTGCTTCTGAAGCTACTTCAGAGGCTTTTTGTGGAGATTGGTTATTTTGTGGGTTGGTTTCTGGAAATTGTATACTAACAGCTTCTGGAATTTGAGGTTGGAAAAAGTGATCTGGAGGCAAATTGAATTTTTCACAGATTTTTATCCTCTGTTTAGAGAATTCTATTTGTGTCTGCTCATAATCAATTGTTCCATAGGTTGTTAGTTTGGTAGGTTTGCGATTTAGTAGATTTTTAATGTGTTGACTAAGTGGTTGATCATCTGATTCAGTGGATGATGATGAGGGTGAAGAAGGAAGGTCAGGAATCTGAGTATTGATGTCAGTTTTTAGTGAAGTACCTGAAGAGTGAGCTTCTGGATGAGATGCTTCTGAAGCTTTAGAAGCTGGTTCTGATGAAGTAGCTTCTAGATGAGCTGCTTCTGAAGCTTTAGAAGCTGGTTCTGATGAAGTAGCTTCTGAAGCCTGCTTGTCTTTCAAAGCTTGAGATAGCAGTTTCACTCCCTCCTGAACAGTTTTCTTTTCAACCTCAGTAGCCAACGCAGCAAACTCAGCAGCCTTCTCAGGAGCTAGCTTATACCCTGCAGCCTTGAGTTGTTCCTCTCTTTTCCTCTGCTGTCTCAACTCCTTTTTCTTAGCCATCTCAGTTTTAGTGTAGTTTCTAGCATATAGCAATTGTTCTGCTGTAGGAACAAACATTGGCATAACACTAGGCTTATTCTTAGGCTGTTTAGCACTTGGCTCTTCTTCTGGCTGTTGAGCTTGATCTTCTGTGCTACCTTCAGCAGCTTTCAGATCCCTTGTTCTCTTGTTTCTGATGGTTTGAAGAGCAGCTTCCCTAGCATCAGATTTCTTGACATTCTGTTTCTGAACATCTTCTTCAGAAGCAGGAGCTTGTTCAGAAGCAACAGCTTGTTCAGAAGCAGAAGCACTAGCTTTGGATTTCTTGGGCTTTGGTGCTGCAACCTCAACCTTTGTCTCTTTTCTTGTCCTCTTGGAAGGTTTCCTTTTAGCTTTTTCTTCTTCCAAGTATTCTTCCTTAGTAAGGGGTTTGCTTTTTGATTTCCTGCTCTTGGCAGCAGGAAGAACACCTTCAAACATTTGTTCAGGAACATCTTTCAGACTGATCTTCTCTCTTGTCCTTTCAAAGTGATCTCTGATAAAGTTCATCTGAACATCCAGAGGATCTTGCTTACAGATGGGGGGAAAGTTAGGAATCAAAGCTGATTTGGCATCAGATGCCTTCATATCTGTGGGTAGCTTCTTAAGGTCTTTTACATCAACCAGATGCATGGACCTCAAAGTTTCTCCATTGATAATTTTTCCTCTAACAGTTACCAACTGTTCATCTGTGAAGAAGTTTGCCTCCTTCAGCATCTTGATGATTCCTCCTTGATGAAGAATCTCAGAGAGTAGCCTTCCATAGGGTACCCAACACCTATTCTTCAGCTGGCTCTCTGAGCTGTTGTACCATATGCCTCAAGATGTATCTGGGCAAATTAGCCTTTACACCAGTTAAGAAAAAGTGTAAGAGGATTTTGTGTTCCAGAGAAGGTTGATCACTACCACCACCTTTTGGTAGTAGGTTGTCATTTTGAATTTTCAGCATCACCTTGGTCTTGGCATTCATATCAGCATAGGCGAAGTCCTTGACCTTGTTGTAGAGTGTTTTGTTCACAATATCATTTTAGGGGCTGTCTTTGGGTTTAGTGATTCCAGCTTTATAGTCTCCTTCTGCTGGTCTTCTGAGGACGAAAGCAATCACATCCTCATTGATCGATACAGGAATCCCCATGATGCTTGATCGTATCTGGGTTTTAGTGAATGGTTCCAAGCCCATTTCCTGTCTTGATTTACCCTTGAGTTCTGGATAGAGAAGAACTTTTTCATCTTCTTCCATCTTAGCAGCATCTCTATCAAAGATACTGGCTCTAACCCAGAAATGACGTATCAAAGTTTGATAGGTTGGACCGTTCAGAAAATTGAAGTAGCTTCCCAAGCCTTGCGCTTCATAGAAACTTCCAATATCGCAGTTATGAGCGGCCAAAGAAGCAAAATCTACTGGATTCTCTGATTGAATCTTTAAATCCCATTCCTCCAAGGACATGGTTCTTCCTTTAATCACGTAGGCAGGAGCCTCTTCTTGTTGCATGTTAGATGATGAACCAGGTGCAGAACTTGAAGATGCCATTTGATTGATTGAAGATTGAAGAGGGTTTCTAGGGTTTTTGAAGTTTCTTAGCAGCGAAGGTTTGAAATGAAATGAGAGTGTGAGTTGTGAAGTGAGTAGTGTGTGTTTTTGCTTAAGTGTATTTATCAAAACATTTGCAATTCAAAAGAGACAAACAAACATAGCATTAATGACAAATTGGGGGCGCGTGTTAGTACGTTTAAAAGCAAATAAAACATCATTGCCCTTTTTGTTATACTCCAATACAAATAGACCACGTCAGAAACTTTTCAGAAAACTAACCTTTGGGTAATGGGACAGCTGTTACAAAAAGTAACTGCCAACGTTCCCACTAGCCAGCCATTCAGAAGCAAAGAATACCGCTTCTGAAGTTTTAGTGCTGACGTCATCTTCAGAAGCACATTTTCCTCAGAACCTCAGTTAAGAGCTTCTGATGGACTAAATGCTTCTGAATGGACTTCAGAACCAAACTTCTTATTCAGAGGCAAGCAAATTTTCAATCAGACACAAAGTGCATGTTCAAATTTTTCTTAATAAAATCAAATCTTTCAACAGATAAAGGTTTTGTAAATATATCAGCCCATTGATGTTCAGTATCAATGAATTGTATATCTAAAATTCCTTTTTGAACATAGTCTCTGATAAAATGGTGTTTGATCTCAATATGCTTGGCTCTAGAATGTAGAATTGGATTCTTAGACAAACAAATAGCAGCAGTATTATCACAAAAGATGGGAATACTGTTAGCATTAATCTGATAATCTTCCAACTGATGTTTCATCCAAAGTAGTTGTGTGCAACAACTTGCAGCTGAAATGTATTCTGCTTCTGCTGTAGACATAGCAATAGTTGCTTGTCTTTTGCTTGCCCAGGATATCAGATTCTCTCCCAGGAATTGACAATTTCCACTGGTTGATTTTCTTTCAATCCTGTCACCAGCATAATCAGCATCACAGAATCCAACCAACTTATAATCTAGAGATTTCCTATACAGGAGTCCAAGATTAGTTGTTCCTTTCAGATACCTGAAGATTCTCTTAACTGCAGTTAAATGAGATTCTCTAGGATCTGATTGAAATCTTGCACATAAGCATACACTGAATAAAATATCAGGTCTCGATGCAGTGAGGTATAACAGAGAACCAATCATACCTCTGTATAGCTTCTGGTCTACTATTGTTCCAGTATCTTCTTTGCTTAAGGTGCAGGTTGGATGCATTGGAGTGTTCATCACTTTACAATCTTCTAGCTTGAACTTCTTCAGAAGCTCCTTTGTATATTTTGTTTGATGAACATATACTCCTTCTTTTCTTTGATTGATTTGAATTCCAAGAAAGAATTTCAATTCTCCCATCATGCTCATTTCAAATTCATCCTGCATTAGCTTAGAAAATTCTTTGCAAAGAGATGCATTAGTCGAACCAAATATTATATCATCAACATATATTTGCACAATCAAAATGTCTTTCTTAAGAGTCCTTCTGAAGAGTGTAGTGTCAACTTTTCCTCTTTCAAAATCATTTTTAATTAAGAAATTACTAAGTCTATCATACCAAGCTCTGGGAGCTTGTTTCAAGCCATATAGTGATTTCTTAAGTTTATAAACATGGTCAGGATGCTTAAGATCCTCAAACCTAGGAGGTTGTTTAACATACACTTCTTCTTCAATGACACCATTAAGAAAAGCACTTTTGACATCCATTTGATATAATATTATGCCATGATTAATTGCATAGGATAAAAGTTATCTGATTGCTTCCAATCTTGCAACTGGAGCAAATGTTTCAGTGTAATCAATGCCTTCTTGTTGACTGTAACCTTGAGCAACAAGCCTGGCTTTGTTTCTGGTTACCTCTCCTTGCTCATTCAGCTTGTTTCTGAATACCCATTTTGTTCCAATAATGTTCTTCTGATAAGGTCTGGGTACCAGATCCCACACATCATTTCTCTGAAACTGATTTAGCTCTTCTTGCATAGCTAATATCCATCCATCATCTGAGAGAGCTTCTTCAACAGTTTTAGGCTCAATTATTGAAAGCAAACCTATCAAAGATTCTTCTTGTCTGAAATGAGATCTTGTTCTTCTAGGACTATCTTTGCTTCCAATGATTAGCTCCTCAGGATGTGAGGATTTGTGCTTAAATTTAGGTTGAATAGCCTGCTGAGTGTTATCTTGAATATCCTCAGAAGCATTTTCATTCTGTATTACTGGACTAGGTTCTGCTTCTGAAATAGACTCAGCGTCTGGAGTAGTTTCAGCTTCTGGACTAGATTCTGCTTCTGAATGCTTTTCAGAATTAGAAGGTTGATCAGATTCTGATGCATCTTCAGAATCAGTTGTACCTGCATTACTTTCACTTTGCTCTGGGGTTTTACTTCCAGGCTCTCTATCATCAAATTTAACATGCATAGATTCTTCAACACAATGTGTTTCTGAATTATACACTCTGTACGCCTTTGACCTTTCAGAGTAACCTAAAAAGATTCCTCTTTGAGCCTGGGCATCAAATTTCTTCAGATAGTCTTTATTGTTTAGAATGTAACAAGTACATCCAAACTGATGAAAGTAAGAGATATTGGGTCTTCTTCCTTTAAAGAGTTCATATGCAGTTTTCTCCAACATAGGTCTGATATAGATTCTATTTTGAATATAACATGAAGTATTAACTGCTTCTGCCCATAAATGTTTAGCTAAATTGTTTTCATGGATCATGGTTCTGGCCATTTCTTGTAAGGTTCTGTTCTTTCTCTCTACAACCCCATTTTGCTGTGGAGTTCAAGGAGAAGAAAATTCACGGAGAATCCCATGTTTTTCACAAAAAGATTCAAATGGCTCATTTTCAAATTCACCACCATGATCACTTTTGACTTTCAAAATTTTCAATTCTTTTTCAGATTGTATTTGAGTGCAGAAGCTGCTAAACACTTCACATGCATAATCTTTACTTTTAATGAATTTTACCCAAGTCCATCTGTTGTAATCATCAACAATGACTAATCCATATTTACTTCCATATAATGATGCAGTGTTAACTGGTCCAAAAAGATCAATATGGAGTAATTCTAAGGGTCTTGAGGTTGATACAATGTCTTTGGATTTGAAAGAACTTTTCACAATTTTCCCTTTCTGACATGCACCACAAAGTGCATCTGAATGATAATCAATGTTAGGCAATCCTTTGACAAGTTGTAACTTGCTGATTTTAGAAATTAATCTCCAATTAGCATGTCCCAATCTTCTATGCCATACCCACTTTTTATCATTCAATGACAGAAGGCAAACTACCTTCTGATCAGCCAGATCAGAGAAATTAATTTTATAGATATTCTCAACTCTCTTTCCCTTGAATGTAATGGATTTGTCATCCTTGTTGACTAATGTGCAGTTGGTCTTACTGAACATTACATCATACCCATTGTCACAAAATTCACTAATGCTCAATAGGTTATGCTTCAGACCATCTACTAGCCACACATTATTAATTGAAATGGAGGAATTACCAATAGTACCTGTACCAATGATTTTTCCAGTTTGGTTGCCACCAAACTTCACTTCTCCTCCATCTTTCATGGTGAGGGTAAGGAACAAAGCTTTCTCTCCAGTCATGTGCCTTGAACATCCGTTGTCTAGGTACCATGACCTTTGTTTCTCTTTTGCCCTTAGGCACACCTGCAGTTTTAACCAATTCAGATTTAGGTACCCATATCTTCATGGGTCCTTTTGGGTTAGTTCTGGAGGTTTTACTTTTCCTCCCTTGTACCTTGAGGTGAGTGATGGATAGCTTCTGATCATTCAATACTTTAGGTTTAACACCTTTGGGTATTGTTTTCTCAGAAGCAGTAGCTGCTTTGTTCTTCTGATCCTTTGGCTTTGGGATTTTAGATTCTGGTTTAATCAGATTCTGAGGAACAGGTTCTGATCTTTTCAGAATTTTAATCTTTTGAGTCTTAGGATCAGATTTTGTCATAACCTTAGACTTGAGTTTTTCTGGCTTTGATTTGATCTTAGCCTTCGAACCAGAAGCTTCAGGTTCTGACTGAACAGCAGTTACAGCATCTGTACCTTCAGGCACAAAGGTGGATTTCAATCCATCCTTGATACAATCACAGTAGCTCTTGAGACTGTATTCTTTGGATTTCTCCTCAGAATATCCAATCCCTTTGCCATTGTTCTTATATGTGCTGTAGATCATAGAAGCAACTTTGCTTCTGTCTATTCCAGCCATAATAAAATCATCCAAGGCAATCTCATGTTTATTACCTGAACCTTTATCACATTTTTCTTGTAGCTTCTGACAAAGAATCTTGAGTCTATCTTCATATGTTGTTGATATGAGGTTAAACCCTTTGAGTTCTTCTTCAGAAGCTTTCAGTTCCAATAGAGTTGTCTTTTGTTGTTTCATCAAATCAACATATTTTTCTTTTAAATCTGTCAACTCATTGGTTCTGTGTTCAAACAGTGATAAAAGTTGTTTTAGAGAATCAACAAGTTCTTGTCTAGGAATTTTGGAATATACCTCATTTTCATCTTCTGAATCTGATTCAGCTTCTGATACTGCTCCTGATGATACTGTTGCCACTAACCCCATGGCTGCCTTAGCATCATCATCTGCTTCTTCTTTATCAGAACCAGATTCACTATCCAAATCTTCCTAGGTCGCCATCAAGCTCTTTTTGATTTGCTTTCTGAATTTACTGGAGCTGAAGCTTGATTTCTTGGATTTGCCTTTATACTTCTCCTTCTGAAGATCAGGGCAATCAGCAATGAAATGACCAGACTTCTTACAATTGAAGCATCCCTTCTGATCTTCTTTCTTGGAGTTCTTGTAGCTACCTCTCTTGCTCAAAAATTTCTTCTGCTTCCTTGCCAGATACTCAAGCTTGTTGGACAACATAGCCATCTTTACAGATTGATCTTCATCAGAATCTCCATCAGGTGATTCTTCTTCAGATTCACTGGCTTTGTAGGCTTTGGAAGATTTTGAAGTCTTTCCTTTAGATGGTAAAGCAATGGATTTACTCTTCTTAGAGGTTTCATGCTCATTTAAACTCATTTCATGCACTTTGAGTGAGCTAACAAGATCTTCAACACTTAAAGTATTTAGATCCTTAGCTTCCTCAATAGCAGTTACTTTGGGTCTCCATCTTGAAGGCAAGCTTCTCAAAATCTTACTAACATGATCAGAAGCAACATAGCTTTTCTTCAGTATTTGCAATCCAGAAACTAAAGTTTGAAATCTTGAGTACATTTCTTCTATACTCTCATCATCCTTCATTCTGAAAAGTTCATATTGATGAACTAGCATCAAAGCTTTAGCCTCTTGCACCTTTTTGTTGCCTTCAAAGTTGGCACATAGTGAAGCAAACATAGCCTTCATTGTAGATTTGTCACTCATCTTCATGTATTCGGTGCGAGGTATAAAAGCCACAATGATTCCTCTGATCTTGTGGTGTTTCTTATAAAGCTTCTTCTGAGCAGGAGTATGTATTCTTCTGTCTATAGCAGCTCCTTCTTCATCTAAATCCAGATCATCAACTCCATCTTCCAGTATGTCTCATAGCTCTTCATCCAATCCCATGATAAAGTTGTACATATTTGTTTTCCACCATGAAAACTCTTCTGGATCTCCATTAAACTTTGGAGCTTTTCCAGAGTCTGTTTTCTTGTCAGCAGTATCATAGTCATGCTTGACACTTGTGTATTTTGTAGTAACTGATTCCTCTCCTCCAGACATGTTTTTCTTTTGGATCTTGAACTGTCACACGGTTAAGTGCTTATGATAACAGAGCAAGCTCTGATACCAATTGAAGGTGTGAAAAACACAAGAAGGGGGGGTTGAATTGTGTTTTCTTTTTCTCTCTAAAAAAAATACTTCTTCTGATAAAACTTCAGAAGCAGTTTGAGAATGCTTCTGATGAAATGATCAGAATCAGATATGCAGCGGAAAAGATCAAAGCAGAGAAAAGAAAAGCAAGACACAAGCAGTTATCCTGGTTCCTTCCACAAATCGGAAGTAGTCCAGTCCCCCTTGCACTTCCAAGGAGATTTCACTATAATCACAAAGATTACAAATGCTCAATACTCTCTAAGTATGAGACTTCTCAAAAATGCTCAAGCACACACGCAAGAGTCTTCCAATGCTCAAGCACTAAGCAAGAGTCTTCTAATGCTCAAGCACGCAGGCAAGAGGCTTCTGATCAAACAAAAGTACAATGAATTAAGTTTGACTTGAACAATTGATATACAATCAGTGGTGTTCACAATACAATACAATAAAGACTCTAGGCTTTTGAATTTCTAAGATGTATCAAATCAGTGCAGAAATTCAGTGTGCTTTGTAGAATCAAATTGACAGAGTTTTTGCGCTTTTTAACTTGTGTATCTCTCTCTTTTATCTTCAAGTCTTCACTCCTTTATATAGAGGCGTGAAAGAGACGTTGAGATAATTAGCACGTCTAAAGAGTCGTTTGAAATCCTTTGATCATTCACCAGTAATCCTTTGCCTGATTTGGGTGTAGTCCTTTGAAGAATTAGCTTCAAATTCATTCCCATCTTGAAGGCACAAATTATGCAGGCATAGCTGTTGTCTTGTCTTGTAGCGTGGACAAAACAGAGTAGTGGAGGTAGTGGTTGTACACTTGTACTTTGTCAACTCTGTTAACGAAGGACAAATGCTCAGCTCTATCCAAATGACCGTTGATACCTCCCTTTCAATTCTTCGTTCTTCTTAGATAAGGTTGAAATGAGAAACAGCTACTTTGGATCTTCAGTTTGAATATATGGATTAAATGTAGCTTCTGGTGATGATTTCGCTTCTGATGAAAACGTTGCTTCTGATGACCTTCTGCTTCTGATGACCTTCTGCTTCTGATGACGTCATCACTTCAGAAGCACTTCAGCTTCAGACGCAGTTTTCTTCAGATGCTTAGAATTTCTTTTTTTCTTTCCATTGTTCTTCCAAGACCTATTGAAATAACTTGACTAGCCTTTGGTCCTTTACACTTGAACAATTATTAGCAATAACCAATTGACAATTTTTAATACCTTGTTATCATCAAAACTTATTAAGGTTCATTGTGAAACACATTTTGTTCCAACACGAGTCCTATTTCGATTGCGCCGTATCGGATGTCAGCATCAGAGTTGGGTGAATTGAAGAAGCAGTTGGAAGAGTTGCTTGAGAAGCAGTTTATCAGGCCAAGTGTTTCTCCGTGGGGTGCTCCAGTGTTGTTGGTTAAGAAGAAAGATGGAAGCATGAGGTTGTGTGTGGATTATCGGCAGTTGAAAAAGGTGACAATTAAGAATCGGTATCCACTTCCAAGGATTGATTATTTGATGGATCAGCTGGTTGGTGCAGAGGTGTTTAGTAAGATTGATTTGAGATCAGGATATCATCAGATTTGAGTGAAGGCGGAAGATATACCCAAAACCGCGTTTCGGACGAGGTATGGACATTATGAGTATTCTGTGATGCAATTTTATTCATTATTATCCCATATGGATTATCCCATATGGATCGAATTAATCTAAATCAATTCGAAAGACCAAATTATTACTGTGGAAATATTCGAATTTTATTTTAGGAAAATCAAATAAACTTTTGTCAATTATTAAATGTGAATGAATGAAACGGAAATATTTTGTAGTTCGATATAACATCTTTTTTTTTTTGAATCACATGTCGTAAACAACGTAGATATCATCCGAAATTATAGTTCCCAATCTAATATTTCTAATATTAATTAAATATAATATACTAATAATTAATATACTAATCATTAAATATATTAAATATACTAATCAATTTTGACATCTAATAAGAATTTTAATTAATTAATTAATATACTAATAACAAAGGTTGAATATGTTTATAGTTCTAATTGAATGAACAAAATAATAAATCAAAATAATATTCATTGGAGTAAAATACAAATTGATCAAAAAAAGACAGGTGTCTTCATGGAGTATATGAATAGAATATTTCATCCTTATCTGGACCGTTTTGTGGTGGTGTTTATAGATGATATTTTGGTGTATTCGAAGTCTGATGAGGAGCATGCTGAGCATCTGAGGATTGTGTTGCAAGTCTTGAAAGAGAACCAGTTGTGTGCTAAGTTGTCTAAGTGTGAGTTTTGGTTGCAGGAAGTGAGCTTCCTTGGTCATGTGATTTCTAAGGGTGGTATTTCTGTGGATCCGTCTAAGGTTGATGCAGTGTTGCAGTGGGAGTCTCCTAAGTTTGTTTTTGAGATTAGAAGTTTTATTGGTTTGGCAGGTTATTATCGGAGGTTCATTGAGGGATTCTCTAAGTTGGCGTTGCCATTGACGCAGTTGACTCGGAAAGGACAAGCTTATGTTTGGGATGCTAAGTGTGAGAAGAGTTTCCAAGAGTTGAAGAAGAGGTTGACTTCAGCTCCAGTGTTGATTTTGTGGAATCCGAAGGAATCGTTTGTTGTGTATTGTGATGCTTCTAAGATGGGTCTCGGTGGTGTACTTATGCAGAATCGTCAGGTTGTGGCTTATGCTTTGAGGCAGTTGAAAGTGCATGAGAAGAATTATCTGACTCATGATTTGGAATTGGCAGCTGTTGTGTATGCATTGAAGATTTGGAGGCATTATCTATATGGTTCTAAGTCTGAGGTGTTCAGTGACCACAAGAGTTTGAAGTACTTGTTTGATCAGAAAAAGTTGAATATGAGGCAAATAAGATGGTTGGAATATCTTAAGGACTTTGATTTTCAATTGAGTTATCATCCCGGAAAGGCAAATGTTGTTGTTGATGCTTTGAGTAGAAAGACTTTGCATATGTCTGCTTTGATGGTTAAAGAGTTGGAATTGATTGAGCAGTTTCGAGATTTGAGTTTGGTTAGTGAGTTGACGCCGGATGGTGTGAGGTTAGGAATGTTGAAGCTGACAAGTAATATTTTGGAAGAGATTAAGAATGGTCAGAAGGAAGATTTAGAACTCATAGACCGAGTGGTGTCGGTTAATCAAGGTAAAGGTGGAGACTTCAGATTTGATGAGAATGGTGTTTTGATGTTTCGTGATAGAGTTTGTGTGCCAGATGTTCTTGAGCTTAAGAGGCAGATTTTGGATGAAGGTCATAGAAGTAGTTTGAGTATTCATCCAGGAGCGACTAAGATGTACCAGGATTTGAAGAGGTTGTTTTGGTGGCCTGGAATGAAGAAGGAAATCGTAGAATTTGTTTATGCTTGTTTAGTTTGTTAGAAGTCGAAGATTGAACATCTGAAACCGTCGGGTTTGATGCAACCGTTGTTTGTGCCGGAGTGGAAGTGGGATAGTATCTCTATGGACTTTGTTGGAGCGTTGCCTAAGACTAGTAAGAGTTTTGATTCAATTTGGGTGATTGTTGATCGGTTGACGAAGTCAGCACATTTTGTTCCTATCAAGACTGGTATGTCTGTGGCGAAGTTGGCTGAGATCTATATCGAAGAGATTGTGAGGTTGCATGGTATTCCTTCTAGTATTGTGTCGAATCGAGATCCGATGTTTACTTCTAAGTTTTGGGAGAGCTTGCAAGCTGCTTTGGGAACCAAGTTGAGGTTGAGTTCTGCTTACCATCCTTAGACCGATGGGTAGACAGAGAGGACTATTCAGAGTTTGGAGGATTTGTTGAAGGCTTACGTATTGGAGCAAGGTGTCAGTTGGGACGAATGTTTACCGTTGATTGAGTTTACTTACAACAACAATTTTCATTCTAGTATTGGTATGACACCGTTTGAGGCTTTGTATGGTCGGAGGTGTAGGACACCGTTGTGTTGGCTTGAATCAGGTGAAAGTGCTTCATTAAGACCGGAAGTTGTGCAAGAGACTACGGAAAAAGTTAAGATGATTCAAGAAAAGATGAAAGTGTCTCAGAGTAGGCAGAAGAGTTATCATGATAAGAGGAGGAAGGACATTGAGTTTCAGATTGGTGATCATGTGTTTTTGAGAGTGAATCCTATGACCGGAGTTGGTCGTGCTTTGAAGTGTCGGAAGTTGACTTCTCGTTTTGTTGGGCCGTTTGATGTTGTTGAGAAGGTTGGGGTTGTAGCGTATCGGATTGCGTTACCACCATCTTTGTCGAATCTTCATGACGTGTTTCATGTGTCTCAATTGAGGAAGTATGTGTATGATGCGTCTCATGTGATTCAAGTGGATGAATTGGAAGTAAGAGATAATTTGACCGTTGAGACTTGGCCAGTTAGGATTGAGGACCGCGAAGTGAAGCGTTTGCGTGGCAAGGAGATTATTTTGGTCAATGTGATTTGGGTTGGACCGACTGGTGAGAGTGCCACTTGGGAATCAGAGAGTAGAATGAAGGTTTCGTATCCGAAGTTGTTTCCTTCAGGTAATTTTCGAGGGCGAAAATTCTTTTAGGGGGGGAGAGTTGTAACAGCCCAATTTTCGCTAGATTTATTTTTAATTGTTTTATTATGTGTTGTATGTGCTTGTGTGTGATTACTCATCATTAGGTCCATTTTTATAGGTTTTCGTGTTAGAAGGGTAATTTAGTCATTTTGAACTCAGGGGTATTTTGGTCATTTTGTGAGTACGGGTAAATTAGAAATTTTGGTGAGGATTATTTTTAGTGTTAGTGAGAACCATTATTTTTGCCAAGTTACTATCGTAGTGATTAGTTATTAGAATTTTACCATTAAGTGACCGTTGTAGTGTTTTACAGTTTGAAGTGTAGAAACATTTTAGAATTGAGTTGGAGTAGGTTAAGTCCACTAAGCTTTTGGGTTAGGCCCATTAGAGGAATAGCCTACTTAAACATTGTCTTAGAGGAAATTTCCTCACACTTTCATTTTACAAGATATTTTGAGAGTTAGAGAGAGAAAGTGGGAGCAAGTGTAACACCCCGTTTTCCCAATATTTAAAAATTCTTAAAACATAACATTTATCAGAGTAAACATCAAACAACGGGATATCACATATAACGTAATCCAACAGTTAAATAACAATTTAACCAATATCTTAACCATTGCAGCGGAAAATTATAATCTTAATTCATAAAACGTTTTGGCACGTAGGCCCCATCAAATAGTTCATAATCGTAATCCATAACATTATAAAAATAACATAATAGTCACGTAAGAGAATGAAGCATGCATAAACATAAACCCCATCCCGTTACGTATCAGAGCGACCTAGACGACACAGTGAAGGCAAGGCCAACTCACGAAAGCAACCTGCACACTAAGCACGATCACCTGCAAGTTACCCATACGAAGGGCAACATTTTCAAGCAGAAGGGGTGAGATTTCATAATCAAATAACATTAATCAATGTAATTGCGAATCATAAATTAACATCATAATCATTCCTTAAATAACATTGCATATTTGCTAAACAGTTATAACATAATCATATATCCAATTATCATGAACAAAATCACATAATTGATAAACACTTATCACGTAATCACGTTATCAATCATTATCAACAAGGCATCTTAATCATGACAATGTGACAATGCTCTTAGACTCCCTATATGCATGCGGTACCAATCGTCATCATAAGTATTAATATACTTTAATCGTGCGGAGGACAAAGCTCCTATAAAACGTGCGGAGGACAAAGCTCCTATTATTCGTGGTGAGGACTAAGCTCAATGAGATGCTATGCATGGACACTTATGAACAAAAACATCGTAATCAACATATCAACATGCATCCAATAATTTGGAGCTAACTTCATCATAAACTTATGCACTTAGTTAAATAACGGAAGCAGCAAAAACAGGTCACATAAACAAAATGATATCATTATATCAATAGCTTATAAATATCAGGAATATCAACCTTCATATCTTGTATGAATATACAATACATTAGTTCATGTCCATTTAATATCAACATAACTTAAACAACTCTACAGACTGCATTAAACATCATCATTAGGTCTTAATACCAACTAGGGGTTCGCTCTTGATCAACACGTGCGACACAGATCGCACAAACACTCAAGCAAGTACATTCTGGTTGTACTCGCGAGGCGAGAGTTCTTACTCGCCATGGCGAGTACCACTCATCTCCCAAAATAATGTTGTTCTGGGTTCCCTCTGATCCTACATTCATTCCTAATCAATACTAGGTATGTTCAGACACTCTATGGCATCCAAGGTCCAACTAAAAATGTCGAAACACAAAATATGACATGCACTCTGCCTAAGCTTGCGAGGCGAGGAAGGGTTGCTCGCCATGACGAGTTGCACCAAACAACTCGCGAGGCGAAGGGAAAGGGCTCGCGTGGCGAGCGATGAAGTTCATCCCTCGCCGTGGCGAGCGATGAACAGAAGCACGGGCAGACTAGGTTTTTTCTCAAAAATCCAACACACAACATGGTTCAAAGCCTAATTTTGATTCCATAATCCACCCTAAACATTTTCTAAGGTTAAAGGACGGTTTCTACATCAATCTAAACCAGTTTTACCGTTTGATCATCAATTTTTAGGGTTTTGACCTAATTCCAAAACTTTTCTAAATCGATCCTAACTTTGTCAATTAATCATCAGAATTACAACAATCAATGCTATTGAATCATTAGTCTCACCCTTACCTTGTTTGAATAAAATCGCAGCACTCTAGGTCTCTTGCTCCTCTCTAAGCTTTTCTCCCTTTTTCCAAAAGTTTTCACGTACAATAGTTTTCTAAAGATATTAGGTCTTCCCTATTTATACCTCTTTCTAATAACTTATCTTATCTCACTTTCTCCCCCAAAACTATCTAAAATATCAAAACAGCCCTCAACTAAATATTTTATATTATTTTCAAATCTTTATTTTATTTAACAATAAAATAATTCTCCTATTCTTATCAAATCTTCCAAAGCTCATAACTTAACACGTCATCAATCAAATCATCATAAATCATCAAGACATACCAAAATCATGCATATATTATATAAATATAATATAATCACCTAAACTCGATCAAATAAACGATTAAACGAAAGTGGGCGTTACAACTCTCCCCCACTTAAAAGATTTTCGTCCTCGAAAATTTACCTCAAGCAAACAACTCTGGATAAGACTCCAGCATCTTACTCTCAAGCTCCCACGTCAAGCTTTCACCAGTCGCTCCCGTCCAAACGACTCTCACGAGAGGTATCTCCTTGCCTCTCAACGTCTTCACTTTACGATCATCAATCCTCACCGGTAAAGTCTCTACCGTAAGGTTGTCTCTAACTTGCACATCGTCGCTTTGGATTACATCAGATGGATCCGACACATACTTTCGAAGTTGCGACACATGGAAAACGTTGTGCAAATTCGAAAGATGCGGCGGTAAACCCACTCGGTAAGCCACCGTTCCAACTCTTTCCAATATCTGATACGGACCAATGAACTTCGGGGTCAACTTCTTTGACTTCAAAGCACGTCCTACACCAGTCATAGGAGTGACTCTCAAAAACACGTGGTCTCCTTCTTGGAACTCAAGATCTTTCTTACGCTTATCATGATAACTCTTTTGTCGACTTTGCGATGCTTTCATTTTCTCTTGGATCATCTGAAATTTCTCAGTAGTTTGCTGAACAATCTCTGGTCCTAAGACCACTCTTTCACCTGACTCAAACCAGCACAACAGAGTTCTGCATCTCCGACCATATAAATCCTCGAAAGGTGCCATTCCAATACTTGAATGATAACTATTATTGTATGTGAACTCGATCAACGGAAGATGACTATCCCAAGTTCCTCCTTGCTCAAAAACACAAATTCTCAACAAATCCTCTAGCGACTGAATTGTCCTCTCCGACTGACCATCTGTTTGTGGATGATACGCCGAACTCAACCTCAACTTCGAACCCAAAGCCTCTTGCAAACTTTTCCAAAATCTAGAAGTAAATCTTGGATCTCTATTTGACACAATGCTCGAAGGAACACCATGCAACTTCACAATCTCCTTGATATAAATCTCTGCCAACTGGGCAACGGGGAAACTAATATTAATCGGTAGAAAATGAGCCGACTTCGTCAATCTATCAACAATAACCCAAATTGCGTCGTTCCCTCTAGGAGTATTTGGCAAACTCGTCACAAAATCCATGGATATACTATCCCATTTCCATTCTGGCACGTCTAAAGGTACCATCATTCCAGCAGGTTTCTGATGTTCAACTTTCGACTTCTGACAAACTAAACAGGAATACACAAACTGTGCCACATCTCGTTTCAAACCAGACCACCAGAAAATCTTCTTTAAATCATGATACATCTTCGTAGCTCCCGGATGAATACTCAAGCTACTTCTATGACTCTCTTCAAGAATCATCTTCTTAATCTCTTCATTGTCTGGGATACAAATTCTTCCTCGGAATCTCAACACACCTTGATTGTCGATTTTAAAATCATTGTCTTCAGTCTGATCTCTAGCAACCAACAAGTCCACAAACTTGACATCAACTTTCTGCGCTTCCTTGATACTTTTCAGAAATTCACTATCAATCTTCAGCATACCCAGTTTCACACTCTGAGATGACCATTCGCAAACCAAACTCGTATCTCTAAACTGTTCGAGTAATTCGAACTCTCTGACCATCATGGCAGACATATGCAATGTCTTCCTACTCAAGGCATCTGCAACAACATTAGCTTTACCTGGATGATAATTCAAACCAAAGTCATAATCTTTCAACAATTCAAGCCATCTTCGATGTCTCATATTCAATTCCTTCTGATCGAACAAATACTTCAAACTCTTGTGATCACTAAACACCTCAAATCTCGAACCATACAAGTAATGTCTCCATATCTTCAATACAAAGACTACGGCCGCTAACTCGAGATCATGCGTAGGATAATTCTTCTCATGAATTCTCAACTGTCTTGAAGCATAAGGTACCACTTTACCTTCTTGCATAAGTACACCTCCTAAACCCAACTTGGACGCATCACAATATACCACAAAAGGTTCATCTGACTTCGGCAGAATTAACACTGGAGCAGTCGTCAAACGCTTCTTCAGTTCACCGAAACTGTTCTCATAATGAACGTCCCACACAAAAGTTTTACCTTTACAAGTCAACTGCGTTAGCGGAAGAGCTAACTTAGAAAACCCTTCAATAAACCTTCTATAGTAACCAACTAAACCCAAGAAACTTCTAATCTCAGTAACTGACTTAGGAGTCTCCCACTGTGATACCGCTTCAACTTTAGACGGATCCACTGCAATACCATCACCAGAAATAACATGGCCTAGAAAACTCACTTCTTTCAACCAGAATTCACACTTAGACAATTTAGCATAAAGCTTCTTCTCTTTCAACACTTGCAAAACAATCTTCAGATGCTCAGCATGTTCTTCTTCAGTCTTGGAGTAAATCAAAATATCGTCGATAAACACAACCACAAACCGATCCAAAAATGCATGGAAGATGCGATTCATATACTCCATAAACACTCCAGGTGCATTGGTAACACCAAAAGGCATAACTTTATATTCATAGTGACCATAACGCGTTCTGAAAGCTGTCTTCTGCATATCTTTATCCTTTACTTTAATCTGGTGATAACCTGACCTCAAATCAATCTTGCTGAAAACACGTGCACCCACTAGCTGATCCATCAAATCATCAATTCTCGGAAGTGGATACCTATTCTTGATAGTTACCTTGTTCGACTGTCGATAATCAATACATAGCCTCATACTACCATCTTTCTTCTTTACTAACAAAACCGGCGCTCCCCAAGGTGAAACACTCGGTCTAACAAACTTCTTCTCAAGCAAGTCTTCCAACTGTTTCTTCAACTCAGATAACTCAAAAGCAGACATACGATAAGGTGCCATCGAGACCGGCTTCGTTCCAGGAACAAGATCAATAGAGAACTCAACTTCTCTCTCAGGAGGCACATCAGGAATCTCATCTGGAAAAACTTCAGGAAAATCACACACCACCGGTAACCTATCAATCACTGCTTGATTCTCAATAGATAAAGTAGCCATTAACGAAAACATCAAGATACCGTCGCGTTCCAGTTGCTTCAGCTGCGTAGTAGATAAAAACTCCGCACCACTTTCCTCTTCGACGGAAGAGAAATGCACTGACTTGCTAAAACAATTAATAAGAACGTGGTTGTACTCTAACCAGTTCATACCCATAATCATATCCATACCGCTCAAATGTAGACAAACTAAATCCATTTCGAAATCACGACCAAACATAGACAAAGGACATTTCAAACATACGAGAGAAGTAGTCACCGAACCCTTAGCTGGAGTTTCGACAACCATCTCTCCATTCATATCAGACAAATCAAGACCCAAAGCAGAAACACAATCGAAAGCAATAAAACAATGCGTAGCACCAGTATCAATAATAGCAACTAAAGGAGTATTATTAATATAGCAAGTACCTCTGATCAAACGATCCTCGTTCTCTGTCTGAGTACCAGTCAAAGCAAAGACTCTACCAGTAGTCGGCGCCCTCTTAGGCTGAGTACACTGTGAACTAGTATGACCCTCTCCGTTGCAATTAAAGCACACAACGTCCGTACGATTGCAATCAGCTACAACATGACCTTTCTTGCCACACCGGACACACTTCTTGATTTCCTCAGGGCGGACGTTGCTTTCGTGGCCTTTCTCACCACAATTGAAACACACAATCTCTGCAGCATCCTTCTTCTTAGGCCGCCTAACATCGACCATCTTCTGTTTCCCTTTATCAGTAGGGGCACTGTACGGCTTAGGACGACTCTGCTGTCCCTTGCCCTTTCTCTCATTCACTACCTTGTAGTGAGCCTTCGTATCCTCTTCGTAGATCCTGCAGCTATTAACCAAATCCTGAAAAACTCTCAGCTGTTGGTATCCAATCGCCCTCTTGATGTCGGGCCTCAAACCGTTCTCGAACTTGATGCATCTCGAGAACTCAGCATTCTCAGCAGTATAGTGCGGGTAGAACTTTGACAGCTCCACGAACTTGGCAGCATACTCTGTCACAGACATGTTTCCTTGCTTCAACTCAAGGAACTCGACCTCCTTCTTACCGCGAACATCTTCCGGAAAGTATCTTCTTAGGAACTCTCTCCTGAAAACAGCCCAAGTCACAACAGCTCCCTCCTGCCCGAGGGTAGGCAGAAGAGCAACCCACCAGTCATCAGCTTCCTCGGCTAGCTGATGAGTACCAAACCGCACCTTCTGATCTTCAGTGCACTGCATAACCCGGAAAATCCTCTCAATCTCCTTAAGCCACGTCTGGGCTCCATCAGGGTCATAACGTCCTTTGAAAGTCGGAGGGTTCTTCTTCATGAAAGTCTCCAACATCCTAGCTTCAGCATTCGCACCAGCATTTGCGTTAGGTTGTTGTCCCACAGCTTGGGCAACAGCTTGTAGGCCCCATCAAATAGTTCATAATCGTAATCCATAACATTATAAAAATAACATAATAGTCACGTAAGAGAATGAAGCATGCATAAACATAAACCCCATCCCGTTACGTATCAGAGCGACCTAGACGACACAGTGAAGGCAAGGCCAACTCACGAAAGCAACCTGCACACTAAGCACGATCACCTGCAAGTTACTCATACGAAGGGCAACATTTTCAAGCAGAAGGGGTGAGATTTCATAATCAAATAACATTAATCAATGTAATTGCGAATCATAAATTAACATCATAATCATTCCTTAAATAACATTGCATATTTGCTAAACAGTTATAACATAATCATATATCCAATTATCATGAACAAAATCACATAATTGATAAACACTTATCACGTAATCACGTATTCAATCATTATCAACAAGGCATCTTAATCATGACAATGTGACAATGCTCTTAGACTCCCTCCATGCATGTGGTACCAATCGTCATCATAAGTATTAATATACTTTAATCGTGCGGAGGACAAAGCTCCTATAAAACGTGCGGAGGACAAAGCTCCTATTATTCGTGGTGAGGACTAAGCACAATGAGATGCTATGCATGGACACTTATGAACAAAAACATCGTAATCAACATATCAACATGCATCCAATAATTTGGAGCTAACTTCATCATAAACTTATGCACTTAGTTAAATAACGGAAGCAGCATAAACAGGTCACATAAACAAAATGATATCATTATATCAATAGCTTATAAATATCAGGAATATCAACCTTCATATCTTGCATGAATATACAATACATTAGTTCATGTCCATTTAATATCAACATAACTTAAACAACTCTACAGACTGCATTAAACGTCATCATTAGGTCTTAATACCAACCAGGGGTTCGCTCTTGATCAACACGTGCGACACAGATCGCACAAACACTCAAGCAAGTACATTCTGGTTGTACTCGCGAGGCGAGAGTTCTTACTCGCCATGGCGAGTACCACTCATCTCCAAAACTAATGTTGTTCTGGGTTCCCTCTGATCCTACATTCATTCCTAATCAATACTAGGTATGTTCAGACACTCTATGGCATCCAAGGTCCAACTAAAAATGTCGAAACACAAAATATGACATGCACTCTGCCTAAGCTCGCGAGGCGAGGAAGGGTTGCTCGCCATGGCGAGTTGCACCAATCAACTCGCGAGGCGAAGGGAAAGGGCTCGCGTGGCGAGCGATGAAGTTCATCACTCGCGAGGCGAGGATCATCACTCGCCGTGGCGAGCGATGAACAGAAGCACGGGCAGACTAGGTTTTTTCTCAAAAATCCAACACACAACATGGTTCAAAGCCTAATTTTGATTCCATAATCCATCCTAAACATGTTCTAAGGTTAAAGGACGGTTTCTACATCAATCTAAACCAGTTTTACCGTTTGATCATCAATTTTTAGGGTTTTGACCTAATTCCAAAACTTTTCTAAATCGATCCTAACTTTGTCAATTAATCATCAGAATTACAACAATCAATGCTATTGAATCATTAGTCTCACCCTTACCTTGTTTGAATAAAATCGCAGCACTCTAGGTCTCTTGCTCCTCTCTAAGCTTTTGTCCCTTTTTCCAAAAGTTTTCACGTACAATAGTTTTCTAAAGATATTAGGTCTTCCCTATTTATACCTCTTTCTAATAACTTATCTTATCTCACTTTCTGCCCCAAAACTATCTAAAATATCAAAACAGCCCTCAACTAAATATTTTATATTATTTTCAAATCTTTATTTTATTTAACAATAAAATAATTCTCCTATTCTTATCAAATCTTCCAAAGCTCATAACTTAACACGTCATCAATCAAATCATCATAAATCATCAAGACATACCAAAATCATGCATATATTATATAAATATAATATAATCACCTAAACTCGATCAAATAAACGATTAAACGAAAGTGGGCGTTACAGCAAGAGGAAAAGGGTTAGAGAGAAGAGAAACTTGAAAAATCAAGGATTGGAAGAGAGCTAGGAGCTAAATTGAAGCCTAAGCTAGGGAGATTAATCTAACTAAGGTAACGGGGTTAGAATTCATCATAATCTTTTTAGTGTAATTTTCAATTATTGTATGAAAAAGTGATTAATTTGATAATTGATTAATTGTTCATAGATGTTAAATTCGTGCTCCAACTATGAGGATATGTTTGTATGCATGAAATTGATGATACTTGAATCGTTGTTGTGAATTTGTATGTTCAAAGTGTGTATAAGTGCTAACTTGTGAGTTATGCTCAATTGAGTGGATTTTGCTATATTATTATTGAATTATGATGTAGTCCATGTTCAAGTGATGTTGTTGTTGATGATTCATGACTTGGGTGTTCATAAATCATGAATTGATGATGAGAAATAAGCTGTTGTTGTTGGTTTGGTGAAAATGGGTTGATTTGTTGAATTATGTTCAAATGTCAATTGTTGTTATGTTTGATGTGTTCTTGAGAGCCATTTTCAGTACTATGACCTATAAACAAACTTTGGAAACATGTTTGGACATTGAGAGATCAAAATTGGGTATTTTGGGTGAAAAAAGGGAGGAACCTGTAACGCTCTAATCGTTATTTAATTATTTTTGATTATGTGGAGTCTTATATATGATTTTTGGTGATTTATGTGGTGTGTTTATTTTATTATATGGTTTATTTTATTAATAATTAGAATAAGTGGGAAAGATAATTAATTAGAGTTTTGGGGGTTATGTTATGATTAATGGAATTAAGGGGGAGTTAATTGATAATTAGGAGAGTTACATTTTGGGAGTTAAAGAAAGGAAAAACCAGAGAAACTGTTTTACGTAGAAACAAGAATTTTGGGAGAAAAGGGAGAGAAGAGCAAGTAGAGCCAAAGATCAATTTTGCTGTGCATTCCTTCTGCAAAACTAAGGTAAGGGTGAGGTTTACCGCAATTGTATAGGTTCTGAATTCTGATTTTGTTTTTAACAGGTTTTAAGAGAGAATTGGGAGAAGTTAGGTTTTGTTGAATTAATGGGTTTTGAGAGTAGGGATTGTTATATTGATGTTAGAAATGGGTTCTGAGTGCATATAACCTTTCATTGTATATCTGTAAATTGATTTGGGGAGTGAATTGGAGGAAAATGAGATTTTTGGGAAAAACCTGCATTCTGCCCGTACAGAAGTTCATCGCTCGCCTCGCGAGTAGCCTTTGCTCACCAAGGCGAGTGAGCAACTTCATGGCTCGCCTCGCGAGTGAGACAACTCGCCATGGCGAGTACCTGTGAGGAAAACTGGATTTTTGAAGTGTTGTGATAATCCGTATTTTGGGTAGTTTTATGTACCTAGATGATTTTAGAGAGGACTGGAGCAATTTTTAGATTAAAAAGATGAATAGGGAGCTAAGAATTGATGATTTATTGAGGAAAAATGTCAAAACTCCCGAGAGCACTATATTTTCATTCGCCTCGAGTTCGCCTCGAATTCGCCATGGCGAGTGTCCTGTTCCTGAGCTCGCCATAGCGAGCAGATGTGCTCGCGAGGCGAGTTGCCCAGTATTTGTTGGATTGATTTCTGTTGTTGATGGTTGATTTATCTTGTTGATTAAGCATGGCTTTATGTTGGTGTATTTTTCTGGATGTTCTAAATTGGTTGTAATGAATGGATGTTGGCTGGATGTATGCTTTTATTTAATTAAGTTATACATGAATGTTGTAAATTGGAGTGGTGAGTCATATACATATATATGCATAGGTTAGGTTGTATGTAGATTGTAACACCCCGTTTTCCCAATATGAAATTTCTAAACATTTATCAGAGTAAACAACATAAATGAACGGGATATCACATTATAACATGATTCCAAAATCAGTTAAATAACAATTTAACCAAAAAAAACTCAAACATTGCAGCGGAAATTATTTCATAATCCATAAAACGTTTTGGCACGCAGGCCCCATCAATATAATCTCAAGAGTTAGTTCAATATCACAAATAGCATATTATTCACGTAAATAGAACGAAGCATGCATAACATATAGCCCCATCCCGTTACGTATCAAAGCGACCTAGACGACACAGTGAAGCCGGAGGAACCGTTTGTTGTTTACTGTGATGCGTCTAAGCTGGGCTTAGGAGGTGTTCTGATGCAAGATGGCAAGGTGGTAGCATATGCTTCTAGGCAGTTAAGAGTTCATGAAAAGAATTATCCTACACATGACTTGGAGTTGGCTGCGGTGGTGTTATTTTGAAAATCTGGCGAACAAGTTTTACTCTTTCAAACTTGGGATTTTCCGTTTTGGGTTGAAACTTGTATATTTTGGAAATTTTGGATTTTGTCGAAAATGAACTTTTATGAACTAAATGAGAATACAAGTTAAACCTACAACTCATATAGACTTAGGTAAGGCTTGTAATGTTAGTCAAACATCTTAATCTTGAAAATTGTGTATTTCGGGTGGGAATGTGAAAAGTGTTTGGGTTTTCTCATACGGACTTAAGCTATTCTTTGAACTAATGTCTAATAGTTTGTAAGTGGCTTAAGCTCATTACTACTTGATTGATTAAGAATGTTTTGTTAGTTTTCAAACTTTATATTGTTGCCTTACTTTGAGAAATTATCGATGTTGGCCGTTTGCCACATGGTATGGATAATTGTCGGAAATGATTCTTTTAAGCCAATTGTCTTATGATCTTTCGTGACTAACCTATATGACTAAGTAGAGATGTGTGAATGAATTGTTATGTGTTGGATATGATATTTATCATAAGATGTTGTATGTTTTCTTACCTGGAATATGAGAAATGATTGGAGTGATGAAACTATATGATGTTGAATGATTTGAATGAGGTTGATGATTATTGATGATTGTTGATGATTATTGATGATTAAGTGTTGATGACTCTTATTTGATGTATGACTTGAATGTTTAATTAATAGAATGATGATTTGAGATTGAGTTTTTTTTTTCTTTCTGTCCAGTGTCATCCTTTTGCTCATACATGTTTTTGTTGAGATGATTTACTTGTAATTGAATGGCTTCTTTATGCATATATGACTTACTAGAGAAGCTCTAAGAGATAATTTTGTCCTTGCAAATTGCCATTGTTGAAAATTGATATCATTTGATAAATTTTGTGTAAAAACAAAATTCATTTGATAAATTTAACCACAATTTTTTATTACTGTATAACTTATTGGTGACTATTTTAGTCAGTAGGACCCGTGCGGCGCACGGGTCATCGATCTAGTCGTTAGAAACAGTGGTGGAGCCACGTGAGGACAGGGTATGGCCATGGCCTACCCAGTATTTCTGTGAAATTATCATAATACCCTTGTCATAATTTTAATATTACAACCATTCCATTCACTCCCTCTCCCACTCTGCCACTCTCATATCATTCGTATTTTTTCTTAGGGAGAGAAAAGGAATCGATCTTTTCTCCTCATCTCACCTAGTCACGGTGGCAGCAATCACTCACCTTCATCCACCAGCCATCAGCCGCAACCGACGAACTCTCCTGCGAACTCAAAGCCTCCATCGGCCATCAGCAATTTCAATTTTCCCTTAACCCTAATCAAAATAAAAGGGGATTTTTGATTTTTGACTTTTGTTAATAATACTGCTTAAATGCATAATTGGAATTAGAGCTAGCTTTAGATTATTGAGGAACTAATCTATTCATGGTTGGAATTAAGAGCTAGCTTTAGAGTTTAGAATATGGAGGAACTTAAATCATATAATATCATAGTTAGCTTTATAATATTCACGATTGGAATTAAATCTGGTAACTTATTGAGTAAAACAATACATTTAAAAAGTGCATAATTGGATTTTCAAAGATTATATGGTATATAGAACCTAATGTGATTACTATGCATGATCTCTTGTCATGATTCTGTAAATACAATTGGGACACTACTAGGACATTAGGGATAGAAGCAAGCAGGGAACAATATGACAGGAGGGATAAAAGACCTCAGTTCTGCATGTTGTGGAATGTTCAATATGACAGGGAACAAGTCATGAATGAATGCCAATGTGTATAGTGTCTAATAGTGTAAGTGGGCAATTGGCAATGAAAATTATCAAGTCCAAGTTGAGAAACAAGATGGGCTCTGGGTATCTAGCAGATTACTCTTCATACCAAATTACTCTTTGTATCATGTAAAATCATAAAATATGGATAAATGAACAATTTTAAGGCAAATGCCATATTCTTATATGCCAGTAATATCTACGTTTCAGATCAGTTTACTTTTAAGTATATTACCAAATCTGTGTTTTACTGTAATAATCTATTTCTGTATAACAAAATTTTCCGAAAAAAGGTAATTCAACCCGTGCAAAGCACGGGTTTATAACTAGTTTTAGTAAAAAAAATATATGTATGTTTCTTAACTCTTAAACAATTGAGTATTCCTCCAAACTTTGGTTTAACTAAACATGATCAAAATAGGTTCAACTAAACATTATCAAACATGCATGTAGAAACATATTAATCAGTTTCACTACACTTACACTATAAAATGAGGGAAATATTATACTTTTTGAAATTAAGGAGTAAAATATGATGATTTTTTATAAACATTAGAATTTAGTACAATCCAAATAATTAACTACACAAAAAGAATTGATTTTGAAAAAAGAGAAAATTAGATGAGATATAGGGGCTTGAGGATTAAATTTGGGATTTAAGGATTTTAGATTTAATTTGGGGATATTGATTTTCAATTTAGGGACCAAAATAATTATTTTATACTCATATATGTCACCTCATCGGTTAACAAAAGTATTTAAAATGATAACGAAAATGCTTACTTTGTATTGCAGAGTCACGACGACCAAAGTAATTAACGCCTTTTATGATTTCAGTTGAGACTCAAACAAAAACGCTCACTGATTGGAACCATCACTCTCGTCGCTCTGTGAAATGTGAATCGCAACCAAATCTTCCTTGTGCAACCGATTCGAACCCTCATTTTGGATATTGAATCCACCACTGGTATTCTTCATGTTCATCACTCTCATCTTACTCCAGGTACCAAAATCCCTCGCTCTTCTTCCTTAAACCCTGATTGAATCTTGTCTTTTTCATTTTCACCTTTCGTATTACATTTATTCTCTTAGTTAGTTATTGAAGATAATTAATTTCATTCAAGTTCAGTGTATTTCGTTGCATTTGATTCAGTAGTATATTGTGACTTTGTGTTGATCCACTTACAGCCTATGAAAGTTTGAAAAAATGAATTAATTAAATGTAATCACTTGTGTCTATGTCTGACACGGACACACCTTCCATCAGAAGTGCCGGTGTTATAGAGGTTGTAGCTATTTTTGGAGTGTTTTCTCATTATTCAAACATTAATGTGATCTTTTATAAAGCATAAAGAATGTCTTGCAGATTCTACTAATAATTTGAAGTTACCTTTGGTCTAGCATTTGGGATTTAGATCTTTCAAATGTGAAGTGTAGGTGCACTTTATTTCAGTCTTGAGTAGTAAGATCAAGGGAGTGTCTTCTTATATCAATTAATTATGTAGGTACTTGTAAACTACTGAGCTTATCGTTCCAATAAACTTTTTAAGTTAATACTTCATAGTTGATAGTTTATGTTGGTTTGTTTGTTTATCTTCTATATCCAGAGTACCGATTCATGTCTTAGTTATTTACGACTCTGCCATTCGATTCATGCCACTAGCTCTAGCTTCTTTCAATCATGGATGATTGCATTGTCAATTAAAATTTCATAGTTATGAAACATATACTGATGTTGATGCATTTTTGTCATGCATGTGTTTGCTTTATGTCTAATGAATTGGTAAGAACTTTTTTTCTTCTAACTTTTGAATCACTATGGTATACTATTCTGTCAACATCCTTTTTCAAAGAGTTTGTGAGAACTTAGAACCCTGTATTCCCTTTCTTTGAAATGTAAAGTATAGTATGTAGTTTATGTCTGCCCACATTTAGAGTTCCATTTCTGTTTGTTCAACATTTTGTGGATTCAATGTTATATGCATGTGAAATTGTCACAATTCATGTTATGCTACCCAAGGTTTTTAAAATAGGATGCTGCGGCGATGATTGTGGTCATGTAAGGATTTTTATGTTTATGAGGCAACATTACGGCTTAAATTGTGGCCACATCAGCCGTATTAGACTTCAGTTTTCCTTAACATATCAAGGAATGTTGCTGCTACCTCTTTCATTTAAATTTGTCTTGGATTGATGAACTGTTTTGTTGCGATCATGTTTGTGATTAAGGTTTAGAGTGATATGTGCTATTGTGATCAAATTTTTGTTGCTGCTACCTCTTTCATTTAAATTTGTCTTGGATTTGATGAACTGTTTTGTTGCGATCATGTTTGTGATTAAGGTTTAGAGTGATATGTGCTATTGTGATCAAATTTTTGTGTATTCATTTAAGTGAGTATTTTTGTGCTTTTTAGGAGAGAAATCAGTAAAGGAAGAAGCACCGGAGACCTTGAAAGCTATGCGGTCTGCTTCAATAGAGACTGCTAAGGGTCCACCATCACCGTTCAAGCCACTCAAAATTAAGGATAATGGTATATGGATGTGGATGTAACTGGGGAATGGATATTTAAAATCCAAACTCACTGCATCAAATCAAGTTACATTTTGAAATTTTGAAATAGATTGGTTATATGGACAATCCAACCTTGAGCAATCCTAATCAAGACTTCGTCCAACTTTATTCCCATAAAAAAACAAAATTCTCAATTCATTCATAAACAAAAAAACCGCACTTCAATTACCCAAATGACAATTCAAGTTCAAGTAGCCAAACTCCTACACCAACCTCTAAAACCAAATCCAAAAAAATTTCCCGTAACCCTCTTCTTCTCCACTTCTTCATCTGAACAAGAAACTCTCATAACCACCGCTGTCTCCATCCTCACAAACCACCGTTCGAAATCCCGTTGGAACACACTCCACACCCTCTACCCAAACACCCTCCCCTCCACCGATTTCTCCCAAATTACACTCCACCTCAAAAACAAACCCCACCTCGCTCTTCACTTTTATCAATGGACACAATCCAAATCCCTCTGTCACCACAACCTCTCCTCTTACTCCACCATCATCCACATCCTCGCACGTGCCCGTCTCCACTCACACGCTTACAACGCCATCAAAACCGCCCTTATCAACGACGATTCATCTTCCACGCCTTTGAAGTTATTCGAGATTCTTGTTAATTCTTATCGTGATTGTGGGTCTGCTCCGTTTGTGTTTGATTTATTGATCGAGGTGTGTTTGGAGTCTAGAAAAATTGAATCTTCAATTGAGATTAGTAGAATGTTGTTATCTCGTGGGATTAGTCCTAAAGTTGCTACATTGAATAATTTGATTTCTAGGGTTTGTAGAAAATTTGGGGTGGATGTTGGGTTTGAGATTTATCGTGAGTTTTTTCGGTTGGATAAGGAAAAAAATGAAATTTCGAAAAGGGGTTATGGGTTTAGAGGTTTTAGAGTTGTTAAACCTAATGTACATAGTTTTAATACATTGATGTTATGTTGTTATCAAAGTGGCTTGGTTGAGAAAGTTGAGGAAATTTGGAATGAAATGAGTGAAATGGGTTGTGATCCTAATGCTTACAGTTATAGTTTACTGATTGCTGCGTTTTGTGATGGAGGGAGAATGGAAGATTGTGAGAAGATGTGGGAAAAAATGAGGAAGAAAGAAATTGAGGCTGATGTGGTTAGTTATAATACTATAATTGGTGGGTTTTGTAAGATTGGTGATGTTGGAAGAGCTGAAGAGTTTTATAGAGAAATGGGATTGGTTGGTATTGATGCAACTGTTTCAACTTATGAGCATCTTGTTAAGGGGTATTGTGGTATTGAGGATGTTGAATCAGCTGTTCTTGTTTACAAGGATATGCTTAGGAAGGATTTCAGACCTGATGCGTCGACGCTTGATATGGTGGTTAGGTTACTTTGTGATAAGGGTAGGGTTGAGGAAGCTATGAAGTTTTTGAGGAGTGGAGTTGGTAAGTTTGATTTGGTTCCAAAGGAGAAGAGCTATGAGGCCTTGATTAAGGGGTTTTGTTTTGAGGGGAGGATGGATGAGGCATTGAAGCTTCAGGCAGAGATGGTAGGAAAAGGGTTTCAATTGAATTCGGAAATATATGAAGTTTTTATTGATGGGTATGTTAGACAAGGGAGTGAGGAAATGGCAGAAGCTTTGAGGAAAGAAATGCTGCAAACTCAGATGCATAGCTAATACAATGATGATTTCTTTTTGCCATCTTATGGTGAAAATAATTGACATTACTGAAAATTCTGAAAACTATACACATCTGTTTTTTTCCTCGGACTCTATTCAGAATAGCAGATTGAACATGAGTCTGGTATGCTTTTTATCATACTCTGCTCTTGGTGTACTTGATGCAGTTAATTGCTTGTGCTATATAACATTGCTGAAAATGCGGGTTAAGTTGTTATCACTGCAACTATCTCATGCTGGCAGCAGACTGAGTTCCATGAATTTTTATGCAGAGTTCTGGTTGAATTATTATTGGACCTGCTGAGATTGTTTGCAACTATCTCATGGAGAATTTAAAAGATGAGGAATAGGAAGTTGTGGTAAGGTGTGTAAGAAACTACAGACCAGATTGTACGGTGTGCGAGAACCAGTATATGCAGTCTTGGCTGTATGTAAATTCTGTGCAGACAACTAATGCGACCAGAGCAGGTTCAGCAGCAAACTTCTGCTGCTGTCATGGTTCCTTGGGAACCTCCAAGTTAAGGCTATGTCAAATGCAACATGGATGCGGCACTATTTAAGGAATATAACTGTGTAGGGGCTGGTTTCCGCGTCTAAGATGAGACTATGCAGGCACATTTGTAGTGACACAATCAGACTGTTGTGAAGCGGACTTTGTCAGATCCAAAGAAATCAACCACCACATCTCAGCTGTAACTTCTTCTGAGATCGAGGTGGCGGCTGATTTATCTTCATCCAAGGCTGCTGCTGTTGATATGTGAGTGTTAGTGTGTTAATTACATCAGTATTCTAAGTTTTTTGTCTTTTTTTTTTTTAAAACTCGGTATCCGGTCCAAAAACCGACTAATACGAGAGGACCAATCCCACCGCCCACTTGCGGGGGTCCCGTTTAAAGTCAGAGCAAGCTCTGTATGGACTTAGCCCACCGAAATTGGCACCAGAGGGAATCGAACCTGAGACCTTTGGAGGAGCAAACTACAAGATCCCAAGCCAACCACTAGGCCAACCCCAAATGGGTTCTATGTTTTTTATCTTACCTATGCTATTTGATATGCATGTATATGCATATATTTGAGTTTTATGAATTTGTTTAATCCTACGATTAATGTAGCAATTCTGCAGTTTACGATTTTACCCACCCTTACCAATTAAACGTAAAATCGCGATTTTGACTACCTTGCTTGTAAGATGCTTTGTGATCTTTTCTTTTTTGGTAATCTCATCTAAGACGCGTCAAACACTAAATGTGGCTATGTCTCCCAGCTGGATTTGAACATTGGTTCGCCACATGGGAGTCTAGCCCTTCTGCTATACCCGTCCCAATCTGTCAGTTGCTTTGTGAATTTTTCAATTTCTTTTAAGATGGTTTTTATAATCACAGTACATTATGTTGTTGTTTGGTTTATGTTGTCGGCTTCACTTAATGAGAAAAAGATTTTATTGTTGTTGCTATGGGAAAATATTCAAAACGTGACCGGGATTACGTTTTTGGAATCCTAATTATTGTGTGTGATTTACAGGTTCTGCAACAACAGCAGCGGTACGAAAGAGAAATTGCCTTGGCTGAGATTGAAAACAGTCGCAAAGTGTTAATTAAAAAGCTCAAGGAGTATAAAGGAAAAGATTTGGAAGTGATACATGAAGCTTCCACTTTTGCCAGTGAAACTGTGGAGCCAACCAATGATCTACTACTTCCTCCTTATCCAACCCGCCCTCCCTATTCCATGTCTCTTGACAAGCAATATCTTTCACAGATCCCTTCTGTCAATAAGTCCGGTTGCAATGGATTAATCACACTTGATAACGTAATCGATGCTAAAAAGAATCCAAATGAAAAAGAGCAAAATCATGTTGAAGATGGGGCTAAAAATTCAAGAAAAGGTTTACGATTTTTTATAACTTCTGCAGCAAAAGCAGTGGTCACAGTTATTGGTGTGGTATCAATATTGAGTATGTCAGGATTTGGTCCTAATTTGCTGAAGAATCGTTGGAATGTACAACGCAGGCATCACAGACTAGAAAATGAGAATGGGAGATCTACCAGTGAAAATAAGGGTGATGGACAGTGTCCACCTGGTAGAGTTTTGGTGCTGGAAAATGGCGAGGCTCGATGTCTTGTGAAAGAGAGAGTTGAAATTCCATTTTCAGCTGTTGCTGCAACACCTGATATAAACTATGGATGTGGTTAAGAACTATATCATTTCACTCCTTTGCCCTTTATTTTATGTTTTAAATTTTGTTGATATGTTATTAAAAAAACTATATCGGTGGTTGATTTTATTGTAGCAGCTGAGTGATTGGCATGATTAATGGTCGATATTTAGGTAAGTGATGTAGCTGATAGTTTATTTTTGAAATATGGGAGAAAATTTCATCTGAGATTCGCTTGAATGCATGCATTGCTTAGTAGTCAAAATCAAATGTCTTACGTTCATACGAGTAAGCAAATATGTGACCTTCTCTGTTGTCTATGACCTCCCTCTCTTTGCACATTCTTTCTCATGATTGTAACTGCACGCAATTCAGGTCCCTAAAATACTACCTATCATTCAGTTAGTTTACATATTTGAGAGAAAGCAAAAATGAGAAGAGAAAATTTGAGTGAAGATAAGTTTTTAAAAATTTTACTTTTTTCTACGTGAAGAAATCAATGTTAAAGTATGATACGATTAATCTATTCTTTCTCTTAACTTATCCATCAAATAGATCTTCAATCCAAGTAATTTAATTTATCGTTATATTTATATATTGTGAATATTAAAAGTTTTTTTTTTTTTAGAAAGAAAGCAAATTAATTGTTTTTCTTAAAAAAAAAAAAAAAAAAATTCTTGGAAAAATCATAGCCTGACAAATTTCCAATTAAATAATTCGTCCGGATTGACACGAAAGGGCAAACATCATCTTAAATTTTAAACAATGAATCTCACTATAAAAACCGTAACAAAGCAAACTACAACATCAACTATTTCATCATCCTTTGCCACTACCACCACAATTTAATAAACAAATATTACACTACCTTATAACACATAGGCTTAATTACTCTTTTGATCCCTTAACTTATTTTTTGGTTTCGTTTTGGTTCCTTAACTATTAAAAGTTTTGTTTCGGTCCCATAACTTATTTTTTGGTTTTATTTTGGTCCCTTAACTATTAAAATTTTCGTTTTGGTCCTTTAACTTACTTTTTGGTTTCGTTTTGGTCCCTTAACTTATTTTTTGGTTTCATTTTGGTCCCTTAACTCTAATACATTCATCCTAACATAAAGGACCAAAGTGGTTGACAGAGGATGAGTTAAGGGACCAAAACAAAACCAAAAAGTAAGTTAAAGGACCAAAACGAAACTTTTAATAGTTAAGGGACCAAAACGAAACCAAAAAGTAAGTTAAGGGACCAAAACGAAACTTTTAATAGTTAAGGTACCAAAACGAAACCAAAAAATAAGTTAAGGGACCAAAAGAGTAATTAAGCCTAACACATAACATGGAAGAGAACAAGAAAACTATGGAGAAAAGTGTTGGTTTCACAGAAGAGCAAGATGCTCTAGTGGTAAAATCATGGAATGCAATGAAGAAAAATTCTGGGGACCTGAGTCTCAAGTTTTTCAAGAAGTAAGGCATTTCATTTCAGTAATTAATCCATTTTTCAACTCTTCTGTTAATTATATTAATTAATTTTCAGCTGGTAAGTTAACTAGACATGTTTTTGACCAATTGAGTAGTATCACTCGTGATTTATTTAATTCTGACTTGTTAGAATACTGGAGATTGCTCCACCAGCTAAACAAATGTTTTCATTCTTAAAAGATTCAAATGTCCCTTTGGAACATAATCCTAAGCTCAAGCCACATGCTATGTCTGTCTTTCTCATGGTAAGCTTAAAAATTAACACCATATAATTAGTATAATTGAGGTTTAGACAATGATCTTGTGACTTAAATTAGAAATTAAAATAAGTTTCTAGTTACTAATATGATACTCATTTTCAATATACTACTACAGCATAAATGAATTACATGTTGTGTCTCTTATCTATGGTATCAATTTATTGTGCTTTGGTTATTGTTTAGACATGTGAGTCAGCAGTTCAACTGCGCAAGGCTGGAAAAGTCACAGTCAGAGAATCAAATTTGAAGAAATTAGGTGCCACTCATTTCAAAACTGGTGTACAAGATGAACATTTTGAGGTAATAACATGCAACCTTTCAATATTACTTACTAGTATGATTTGATTAAAAAAAGAGTAGTAATGTTCTCTTGTAGAAGACTAATGTAATGTATGATTTAATTTTAGGGTTAATTATGTTTAAGATCCCTACAAATAAGAGAGCTTCCAATATTGGTCCCTATATAAATTTTATTAAATTTTTCATCCCCAACGTTTTTTTCCATTTTTAATAAAATTTAAATAGGGACCAATGTTAGAAACTTGCTTATTTGTAGGGACCTTAAACATAATTAACCCTTAATTTTATTTCATTTTTGTTAAGGTAACAAAACAAGCTCTTTTGGAGACAATAGAAGAAGCAATACCAGAAATGTGGTATCCAGCTATGAAAAATGCATGGGCAGAAGCTCATGATCGGCTGGCCAATGCCATCAAAGCTGAAATGAAAGAAGCTCATGATCAACTGGACAGTGCCAATTTGATAAGTAATTTTAAATTTTAAATATAATTGAATTTCCTAATTCATTTTCCTGCAACTTAATTGATAAGGGAGAGCGTGTGTGGGAGCAACAACGTACCAATGATTCATGAGTATCATCTTCAATTTCTTTTAAGGCATTCAGAATATAAGTCCATCTCTAATATATCCAACTTTTATAATAGACGATGTTAGACTAGCCACTCACACTTACTTCAACAATCTCTCTCAATTGTATTTTCCCATATCCTACACTTGCATTGTCGTTAAAAACACCGGAACACACCTCTTGACTACAATGTCAAGAAAACTTACAAAGATTGAATCAGGGCTCTGATATCATTTATTGGAGAGTCTGTAGAAGCGTTGAGAGCAACAACAAACCAATGATTCATATCCACCAAAAGATTATACGCCTCATCTCCAACAAAACCATAAAATATTATTTAATAGATCACGAGCAATTCTTGTGTGGTCACAATACTTTGGACACAAGATTTTGACACTAAAAAAAATGAAAAAAAGTAGAAAAAGAAAAGAGTTAAATAATATATGTTTTTCAAATAATGTAATATGTATTTTTATGTATATGTGATCAAATCTTGTGCCCAAAATTTTGTATATTTTCCTATAGATCACATCTCTCATATATCAACTATTTAACTCATTCATTGTCATAGTCAATTTAGAACTAACTAATCACACTTGAACCAAAATATATGGTAGTGTATGTAAAATTTGAAGAAATATAATACTCCTAATTTGGTGGAAAAAGCACAAGCTGACAAATTGCAGAATAACTCCCCAATGGCATGAAGGGCCAACTCCATCTTTAATCAATGAATGAATCTCACTATATACCATAAAACCTGTACCATAGCACAAGCTACAAAATTAACAATTTCTTAATTATCCACTGTCACTATTATTCTTAATCAGCAGTTAACATGGAAGAGAACACAGGCAGTTGTTTCACCGAGGAACAAGAAGCTCTAGTGGTGAAGTCATGGAATGCAATCAAGAACAACTCAGAAGATCTGAGTCTCAAGTTTTTCAAGAGGTAAGTCATTAGTATTAACTTTTTCAACTCTTGGTTTGTTTCCTGAAAAAAAATTCATTTAGGCTTGTATTATATACACTATTATTTAACACAACATTATTTTTGAACAATTGATTATGACATGTTAGAATTTTTGAGATTGCTCCACCAGCTAAGCAACTATTCTCATTCTTAAGAGATTCAAATGTTCCTTTGGAGCAAAATCCTAAGCTCAAGCCTCATGCCATGTCTGTCTTTCTCATGGTAACCTTGCTTAACACTTAGCATCCATTAATTTATTGATTAATTACAATTAATTAGGCTCTAAGCTATTTGTGTCTCTTAAATTGTTATAGACATGTGAATCAGCAGTTCAACTGAGGAAGGCTGGCAAAGTAACTGTTAGTGAATCAAACTTGAAGAAGTTAGGTGCCACTCATTTTAAATCTGGTGTAAAAGATGAGCATTTTGAGGTAATACTAACATACTACTACTAATTAAACTTTCATTATTTTATTTTGTCAAAAAAAAAAAAACTTTCATATATATTGTTGGTCACTGAGAAATAAACAATGCTTTGTGTCATCTGATATTTTGTTCAATCAATTTTTATATTATTAAACTTAGACATCAATAAATTATGGCATGACCTAGAATTTTTTAAATGAATGAGTGTTGAAAACAATATAACAAAGGAGAAAACAATGTGTGTGTATGGAATCATGATGGCGACATAGTGATTTTGTCAAACTCACCACGAACCCGGACATATATAATATGAGTTTAATCTTTTAATATTGTGAGTGTTATTCCTTAACCAGTGCGGGAAACTCGTTAACATTTTTCTTTGTTTTGAATTAAGGAGTATAGAGACCGTACTACTTTTCTAGAAGACAAATTAATGTATACTAGTTTTTTTTTCTTTGTATTGTTTTGTTGTTATGTAAGGTAACAAAGCAAGTCCTTTTGGAGACCATAAAAGAAGCATTACCTGAAATGTGGTCACCAGCTATGGAAAATGCATGGGGAGAAGCTCATGATCAACTCGCCAATGCCATCAAAGCTGAAATGAAAAAAGCTGATCATGATCATCAGGCCAATGTTGAAGACAAACCCTCCTCTTAATTAGACTATGTTTCTATCTAATTATTTCCTTTCCTCTCAACTTCAATAAGTTTGTTTGGGTCTGCGTTTTCTTTTGTATCAATGAAATATGATTTATAGATGTTGCTATTAGGGTTTCCTGAATAATGTAAAATTCAAACCATTGTAGAATTTATTTATATTTATTTTTTCATTTTATTATAGGCATGTGAAATTTTGTCCATTTATTTTGATCACTTCTGGATTGGAAATTTAGAACCTCCTGCATTTTTTTTCTTCAATTAGTCTACACATTTTAAATGTCGAAAAGTGGAGTGTCTGAGTTTGAACTCCAGTCCCTGCATATAATATGCAATATCTCTTTCAACTGAACTAAGATCAGATTAATTAAAAACATGTTATTGGTGTTATTATTATAATAAAAAGTTTGGTTTAATCCCTCTTTTATACCACAAAAAAAAAAAGTTTGGTTAACAAATGCAGAGAATCCGTAATTGTATCAATGAGATTAGGATAATATTTCGTGCACTAATGAAGCATATTAAAAGAGATTAGGATAGCCTATGTTTTTTTTATGCACATACTCTAATAATCAATTTCAATAGTTGGCAAAGAATAACCCACTTGAACCTCTTACTCTGTCAATGAAATTTATAGAACATAAAATTTGTAATCTACTTATCTGAAGATTTTAATTTCATACCAACAGTGTGTATAATAATTAAATTCTTTATCTTCTATTGCAAATAAGAAACTGTGTTTTGCACCTAAAAAAAATAATAAAAATAAAACTTTGTTTTGCTCTAAACACACGTGTTGTTATGAAACATGACATCCATAAATAAAGTCAAGAGAAAGTTAGAAAACTCGTGTATTAATAGGAAGATAACCTTCTAATGAGGTGATTACATGTGTATATCTTCTATACTTATCATCATATTATTTAGGCTTAATTGATTTGACGGTCCCTTAACTTATTTCTTTTATTCAATTTGGTCCCATAAGTTTTAACATTCTCAAACACGTCCCTTAACTTATTTCTTTTATTCAATTACGGAGGTCTATCAGATTTTATAGTGTATCACCAACATCTAATTTATTTACTTTCTTCTTCTTCTTCCCTCATCTTCATCTACATTCATCCTTCATCAATATTCATCAATAAAACCCAGGAAAAAAAAATTAAGCCAATAAGTACCGCGAAGAACAACACACATAGAGCAAGCAGGTTAAAAATCCAAACAGCAACACAAAAAAACAGAAGGAAAAAAAGATCCTTCACCAGCAAACAGCCATGAACAAAATCTTCCTCTTCATAAACAACCTTGAGATCTACAATATTTGGGTGCCCAGATAACTCTTGATAAAGAAAATTGAAGGTTGAATGATGAAGATTGGGTTTGTAAAAAAATTGAAATGTGGGATTTTTGATATATTTGGGTGCACTATGAATTTGCTGAAATTTATTATCTTACGTTTGTGTTTCTTTGTTTTAATTATCACATAGTTAAATGTTGAAATTTTGCTTTGGTTTTAGTTCAGATTGGGATAAATTAGTTTCGAAAGGTAATTTTGGTTTCAACTCAGACTGGTTTATGATATTAGTTCTCGTGTTCTAATTATCTTTGTCGGTGTATTTGTGTTCTGATTATGCAAAATATCATAGTATAGTATGCAGTATTACATATACTACATTAAGTGACCGAGTCTAGGATAAGGCAAATGTTTGTGTGTATGCAACTAAATGGGGATTAATTTGATCATACTACTTATTTGCTTTGAAGATTTTTTTGATATAATTTGGTAAAACATTGTGCTTTGCTACAAATTTGCTAATATGGATTAGCTATACTTTTGCATACTGCATTGTTGTAGTTGTACTCTGAGTTTCAGTATGTTCGTGTTTTAGCATTTGGTTCTATACTTATGCAATTCATAATGTATTTTCATTGTGTTGTGGGCAGCACTTTGTATTACTTATGTTATAGATAGTTCTGACTTCTGACAGATAAGTTTGCATTTTGAAGCATGTGATCAGTTTGTGCTTATTTCTCTTTGGATTTTTAGCAAACTTTTCATCTTTTGCCTTTGTGGTTGTGTTTCTCAATTCGTGTGTTTTGGCCAAAAATCTCTTAAATATAGCAATAGAGGTAGTACCATTTATACCCTATTTATTATGTAAAAAAACCACATTTAATTTATATTCCTTACATTACATTGTTATGGAGACACATCATCACCATCATCATCATGTGGTACTAAACAAAACTAACATACACGTCACAACAAAAGACAAAAGATAGATTCTGTTATGTTCCATGATATTCAAGCCCTAGACATGAGCGCCCCAACAACACCAGCAATGAGAGTCGTAGGATCACCCAAAACCGCTGAAATCACAATCTGCACCGCAAATCCAGCAATCTCACAACACTTTTTTTCACCTTCTTTCCTTTACTTCCTCTACTTCCTCTGCAATTATGTGCAGCGTGTAACGCCCTAACTCTATTAAAGCAATTAAACATGCGAATAATTCATATATTCAAGAGATAGTCGCTACTTTCACCAAATCAAAGAAAAATAAAAAACAAATCAACGGCTAGCATGCATGTATATAAAACCTCATCAGTCGCAGCGGATATAAATCTCATACATCAACATATATGTCATGTGATCTCAAAATGCATAAATATAAAGTCTCCAAGTCCGACACATGGACAAATCTCAAAGTATCAAAATGATCCAACAAAATCTAGAGTTACGACAAAACCCTAGATCAGAGCCACCCTACTCTAAGACTCGATAGTGGAGAAAGCTCCCACTATCCATCAAAATCAGGAACTCACCAAGCTACTCGTCCTGCACAACGTCTACTCACCCATACAGGCAAGTAGGCGGTTAAAACCACTGGGGGTGAGTATTACATCATTATAATCCAAATAACAATTATCTTGAATATTTCAATTAACATCATGCATTTGAATAATATTCACACATTGATACTTACATCATATTCCAATATCTCACACCAATAGTCATCAATCATATGAATAATTAACAAGTCACAAATATTCATTCACAATCGCCAATCACAATCATTAATAACAATCATTCACCACATTTCATCACCAATCACATAAGTCACATAAGACTCATGTTATGATATGCACTTATTGACTCATAAATGCATGTGGTACCAAATCTCCAAAAGGTCGTCACCTCCGATGGACAAGTCAACATCATATGTAAGGGTTCACCCCCGCCTTACATAATCTCCGAAGTAAAAGAGCTCAACCCTTTTACAACAACTCGACTATGATGCATGGACATGTATAAGGACTCGATAATGCGACAAAAATCCACAGTTTCAACCTCAATATATAGGACGACACCCAATTATATTGATTATCTCCACAACATTGCATTACCAAGGAAACATGCCCACACACAAATAAATCATAGTATTCATCATCACATAATAACTTGATTATCAACAATCAACAATATCATTCACACAATTTCACTTAACCATATAAACAAGTCACCGTACCAACTTGTAACGAAACGACATAGACAAGTTGAAAACCATTAACCAATCTTAATCAACAATGTATACATGAAATTAAGTAGTCTTCGAATCATCAACATTAACCCAAGCACAACTTAAGTTCATAGGAAAATCCCATTTTCACAACCTTTCACTTCCCAACCTTTCACTTCATTTATACTTTGATTAAGATATTGACCGCCCTTGCAAGCATCACCTAAGTCTATATGAGCTATAGGTTCAACTTGCAAGCCTTATTAGCTTACAAAATTGTTTTTCGATAAAGTTTGGAATTCACAAAATTTCACAAGTTAAGACTCATTTCAAAAATTTCAAGTATATGCGAGCAATCATTGTTCCAGTAGGTTTTGGAGGATTAACAGTGACTAAACATGTTTAAGACATCATTTAAGAAAACTCGGATTGGCCCCCAAAGACCCGGAACAAAAGATCAAAGTGACTGAAACTGGAGCTGTTCGCTTAGGCGACCACATGTTCGCTTAAGCGAACGAGTTCCAGTAGCAACCAGAAATCTTCGCTTACCTGCTCGCTCACAGTTCGCCTAAGCGAACTGAACCCAGAAAAACTATGAATGTTCGCTTACCAGGTCGCTTAAGCGAACCTCTAAGCGAACCTTCACAGGTTTGCAGAAAAAGTTACGGGTTTGGACCCCTTTCCACTCAAAATCCCCCAATTTGATCCCTCATTTCCAAAATGTGTTTTCAGAACATGTTTATAGGTCAATATGACTAAAAAGACTCACAAAGACACAATCAAACTTGAAAACACTTGTCATTTGAGCTAACTCATCATTTTCACCAAAACACCAACACAATTCAAATTTTCATCATCAATCCATGAATATGCAAACCCAAGCAATTATTCATCAATCACAACATCAATTAACATCCATAACATCAATTGAACAAGAATCAAATCTCAAATTAACAACAACTTATCAAAATTCACCAATTGAGCACAATTTTTACAACTTATCATTTTTGCACATTTGAACATGTAATTTCACCAACAATCATACAATTATCATCAATTCATGCATACGAACATATCATTACAGTTGGAGCACGAATTTAGTAACAATTGTTCATCAACCCATTTTCATACAACATGAGAAAATGCTAAAATTGAACATGATTATAATGATAACTAACCCCCTTACCTTAGGCTATAATCAATTCAAACTTGAGCTTCACTTTAGCTCCTAATTCTCCAATCTTCAAAATTTCCCCCTTTGCTAACCCTTGTTCTTCCTTTCACTCACTTACTCTCTTTACTTCTCTCTAACTTTGTGGAATGAAAAGTGAATGAAATATATTTTCTATGACAACCCTAATGTCATCTCCCTTAATGGGCTCAATTCTAGACCCTAATGGGCTTAACCCATTCTAACATAATTATAAAAAGTTTCTCTACACTTAACTGTAATTACTAACGACGGTAAAACATAATCAACGGTCACTAAACGGTAAAAACTAATCACTACACTAGTAACTTAGTAAAATAAGGGTTCTCACTAAATATTAAAATACTTCTCACCAAAATTACCATTTTACCCTTACCCGCCAAATGACCAAAATACCCTTCTAATACGGTAATCTATGAAAACGTACCCAATGACAATTAAATACACGCAAGCACACATAATCACATGATAATTAATTAAAAAAATAAATCAAGCGAAAAATCGGGCTGTTACACAGCGTACAATGTATTCTGTAAACTAGGAATAATGGCCTCAAGTTTCCTGCTACTTCCTTTACCATGTCCCATATATAAGTTGTACCAATTTTCCACCAGCATTTCCCTCACACAAGCCACATGTAAATTGTAACTCTTACAGTTCGATCTATAACTCCAGCTACGTGCTTTTCTCCCACAACGGTGACATGGTTGTAACACCCCGTCGTCCCAACATAAAAATTTCATAAATTAATCAGAGTAAAACACCTTAAACGGAATGTTACACTTCTTTTTCTCAAAAATCACAAATGGAATAATTAGATAATTATCCTTCAAATTTCAACAACGTAATAATTAAAACTTTGCAGCGGAATTAATTTAACGACAATAAAAGCTTCAACAACATGTTCCAAAATTGATACATAAAGGAATGATAAACTTAGCAACAATTTCCCATCCCGTTACGTATCAGAGCCCTAAGACACTTGAGCCACCACTCCTACTAGACTTTAACACCTGCAAGTTACCCATACGAAGGACAACATTTTCAAGCAGAAGGGGTGAGATTCACAATCAATAATAATAATATATAATTCATCAAATGCATCTAACAACTTAAACTCCATCAATTAGTAATAATAATTCTTTTAACGACTCCTAAACAATATCATGTACTCATCATATCAACAGTCATAACTCGATATCATAAACAATCATCATAACAGCATCATTCAACTTCATAATCAACATCTTAATCATAATCATATAACATCATACTCATAATTCGTATACAACATGACAACTTTATAATCAATGACATAAACAACGTAACAACATCATATTCATAGTTCATATACACATAACAACATCATTAATTCGTATTAACATTCTCCACTAAGCACCTTATTAACAACTCATGAATAGGGGACAACTTAGCAACTATACGTAACATCATTATTTCATAATAATAATTATTCATCAAACATTCCATTAGCAATTCATGAATAAAAGACAACTTATCAACGTAACATAACCATCATCAAGTACATTTAACAACTCATAGATAACATCACATAATCATCATCACAACATTCATAATCATCATAATGTAACATTTAACAACTCATAGATAACATCACATAATCATCATCACAACATTCATAATCATCATCATGTAACATCATAACAACCTCATATTCAACACCATAAACAGTCATCATAACATCGTAATCAATATCATAAACATCTTCTCATAATATTATAAACGACACAACATAATCATCATATCATAACAATATAAACAACTACATATATTTTACAATAATGTTCTTACTCCTTTAACTTTAGTAACAGTTACTAATTCAACCAACAACGACGATAACTACAATTATCCAATATATGTATATATTTCATAATGAACAATATCATCAATAATAGATATCTAACTCATCAATTAAATCTAACACCCTGTCATAATAATAATTCATCAATATATAAGTATATCATCATTAACAACATCAACCAAATGATAATTAAAACCAACAACAACGACTCATGCAACAACTCGACACCACCGCTAAGACTCATGCAAGACATGACAACTCCACTAAGACTCCTCAACAAATGCAACTATGCATGTGGTACCATAACAGAGCCGAAGCCCTCTTCGTTATAGAATGGTTAAAGCATTCTTTTATCAGGACATGAGTCCTCATCATAACATCGTTTTGAACAACATAGTGTTCCATCGTTTTTGAACGACAAAGCGTTCCAGGACCGAAGTCCTCATCGTTTTTATGCTTATGCAACTGACTCCACTTGTGTATATCTGCATACAACTCAACGACAAATGCATATGTACTTATATGACTCACACCCTTTAATGCAACTGACTCCACTTGTGTATATCTACATACAACTCAACAACATCAACGACAACCACTACTCATCAATGCATATATGTAAATATGACTTCACCTCGACAATCCAATTAATAATACTTCAACCTTTGAAAAGAATTCAGCAACATGTATAATTTATTTAAATATAAATATACATCACAGTCAACATTAATCCATCATAATTGATCCAACGATTCCAGAAAATACACAATTAATCATCTCCAGATTCACTAAACTCAACAACGGCAACATAGGCAGCACATAAACATCTCAAGATATAACAATGTCAAATGATAATCAATATCAACTTACACATCTTATATAATCCACATAATGCATATACAAATATATCTCATTACTAACAACATCAAATTATATTATATCTGACTCACTCAACATCAACAGTACTATAATCAACCTCCATTCCTACCCCAAGGGTCAACTCACAACATGGGTTAAATACTCTTAAACACCTTAATTGCACTCATATTACTTCTAGTTTTGAGCCTTGGAATTATCCCATCAGTTTTGGATTAACTTGGAAAATGTTTTGCTGAATTTTCATAAAATTTCCCTAAGACCTAGTTGGAGTATTTTCATCATAACTCCTAAACCAAAGATCATTTTAGAGTAAAACCAAATCCATTGGAAAGCTAACGAAATTATCTACAACTTTCATGTTTACACCAAAGGCCAATTCAAAACAGAAACGTGTGAAAAAGACACAAGAACACAAAATAAGAAATGCTGTAAAAAGGCACTTCGCTTAAGCGAACGAGTCTTTGCTTAAGCGAACTACTTACAGTAGCTGTTCGCTTACAGCTCGCTTCCGGCTCGCTTAAGCGAACAGTCATCGTTTCTGCATAATTTTTCACGGGTTTAAACCATTTTTCACCCCAAAACTCCCAATTTTGATCTCCCAATGCCCAAACATGTTTCCAAAGATTGTTTATAGGTTCATTATACAATTGGACATCTAAAGGAACATAAAACATGCATCAACAACAACAAATACAGATCATTCCACCATCATACAAATCTTCATCAATTTATCCAATCAATCATAATTTCAATCAATTTATGATCACAACAACAGTATAGATTAAGTTTTCATTCTAAACATTACATTACAACAGAATTAACATGATCAATACCCATTCCCCTCAGAATCATCATCAAACCCTAACCCTCAATTTATTTTCCAAAACTATGCAATTAGGTCAATTTTCAGAAATTATAGATTATGATTATTGAGAGATAGTCTCACCCTTACCTTAATTCAGAAGAAAAATGCACAACGATCAGATTCCCTTGGCTCTACTTGCTCTTCTCTCCCTTGTCCTTGGTTTTTCTCTCCCAAAACTTGTTTTCACGTTAAACAGTTTTCTGACCTTTTCTTTCCTTAACTCCCTAAAACTATAACCTCTCTATTTTCATAAAAACCTCCCTTATTACTATTAATTTCTAATTATTCCCCAACCTCCTAAATAATTCCATTACTCATATTATTCTATTTATATTAAATAAATTATATAAATAAATACTACACACCACAAAATCAACATAAATCATTTAAAATCATATAAATGACTTTAAATCAACTAAAAATAATTAAATAATAATTAGGGCGTTACAATGGTGAACTCACTTTCCTGTAAAGGTAAAGTTTCATTTCCCCGTCGTTAAGAACCATCGGCAGCTTTGCGCAACACGGGTGGAGGTCGAACCCACAGGATTTGCAGTGGTAAACAAACCCGTTCACATCCTTTTCGCATGCGTTGCAGTAATGCGGCGTGTTTCCTGGTGGGATTTGCATGAATTGGAAGGTGCATTTTGTGTAAAATGGATCGAAGAGTGTGGTGGAAGGTATTGCGCAGTGTGTATGAAGGTCGTAGTCGCAGATGCTGCATTTTTAACGTGAATCGATGCCTATTTCTTTGCAGCCATCGCATTTGAATGGAAATTCGTTGTGCTCGAATCTTAGTTTGTGTTTTGGGTGGCTGAAATGTGATATCTCACTGTATTTCATTGTTCTGTTTGTTTGTGTGATATTGCATATGTAATGGTAACTGTTGTTATGTATTTATAATTGGAAGGGGCGTGATTTGGACTTGTGTTGGTTTGAGGGTAATTAAGTAATTTGAAAGTGTAGAAAGTTGTATTATGAGGAAGTTTAGTTTTTGTCTTCGCTTGTTGAGTATGACTCAAGTTTGTTTAGTGTAACATAGCTTGTGGAGCCAAAAGTGCAACCAATATCGCTTAAGGGTAAAATTGTAAGAGATCAAGCATTATCAGTGTAGACTAGTTTTATACGACAATATGATGAATTCTTGTTAGATTAGGTTATAAAACTAGTTTACATCATTTGTGTATTTCATTAAATTCAAATTGTAAACTGAATCGTAGTATTTAAACAAAGTGGGACTTGAGTTACTTTTAGAAAGTTGTGGGTGAGTTACCTACAACCAATTAAAATCAATCATGTGTACTCCACTAACCATATCAAACATAGGATTCTAAAAAAAGTTAGTGGAATGCACATGTTTAATTTTAATCGATTGTTGAGTAACCTATCCAAATTTTTTTTAAGGCAACTTAAAATTTACCTTGAAACAAACTTTGCATTATAGAATTCTAATTCATTGCATAATGGCTTATGGTTGAAGAGATTGGAAAGGAATTATGCCTCATGAGGAGGTGGTGGTGATGGTTGTAAATCATAAGTTCATGAGAATCCCCACGTCAAGAGAAGGTAAAGAGCAAGACACAAGGAATATTGGACCATACCCCTCAAGAGAATATGAACTTCCTTTTACGTGTGTCCCAACATGTTGACCGCTACAACTTTTGTATGATTTTTCATTTTGTACCTGAAATGGAGAATTGGTTTATGCATGTAAATGGAATTAATTAATTAATTTGGACACTTGACTTGAGTATATACAAGAGAATATTGTTAGAACTTCTTGAAGAGATCAATGAACATGAATTTCAAGATAATACTGCAATTTTAGGTATTTGATTGACGAATAGCATCTACCAAGTTGACATGCATTTGAAGTATTTGGCAATATTTTGATGTTTGAATGATGTGGTACAGATAAATTCGGTATTTTATTTGAAAAGATGTTTTCAATACGCAAAGAATAATTGGATGAGAAATGATATTTGTACAACCACTTTGTGACAACTTTTTAACAACTTTCTCTCACATACTCACATTATACTCTTATTCTCTCTCTTCCTTTTACTCTCTCCGTTGTTTTTGACCAATGAAAAGAGAGAAAAGAGAGGTTGTCACAAAAATTGTTTCAAATAGATGTTTAAATATCACTACTCTAATTGGATATACATGTTTAATTACATTCGTTAAGTTTAAAGCTAAGGAAGGTAAATAATCACATGCATTCATCCTCCCTGAAGTCTTTTAAGTTTTGAAACAGACACAATTCAAGGGGATGAATTCCATTTCATAATTAGTAGTTTGAGAATTATTGGTTAACTATTTGTTGGAGACCGTATTTATCTAGACAAAATTAATAAATGTTTTTTATTTTGTTTTTGACTGACCAACACATACTCATATAAACGCACACAACTCGAGATTCCATATCAAATATCCTCACACTCAAACCACTAGGTTGTAATAATAGAGACAAATTAATTCAAAATTTAAAATTCATCTTAGGATAATTAAATAAAAAAATGACTTGACATTGAATGATGGGACGTTGAGTACCATATCCAACAAAACTCTAGAATGTCAAAGTGGTCATCTTAACTCCCTGAGTTTGGTCTAGTGGTAAAAAAAAAAAGACCGTTCTTAAATTTGAGTGGTTTGAGTTCTGCTAATGTCTTTGGAGGAAGATAATTGTAAATATATCTATAGATATTCTATGAGCTAATGTTCTCCCTAAACTGAAACATCATCCTCTTACTCTAAATTTATGTAACCAAAATTATATATTCGCATTAGTATTTTCAATGTACTACTTCATCCCCAAATAGAGCCTTATTGACTAAATAACAAAAATTATGAATGTCTTAGTAGTGTTAAATTTATTGACAATTAATGGTAGCTTCTAATCTTGAAGTCCATTTGATTCTTTGAAGAAATTCTACCTCGATTTAAGGTCCAATTCATTTGTATCTTCACCAGCAATGACAATGACCCATGATGAAGTTTGAAGAACTGATTCTTCATTTTTGGATAGATATTAGATACTATACTCTTAAATATTTATAGTAGTACATGACAAGTTGGTCCTTTTGAGGTCATCGCATTTTTCTTAGCAAAGCATTTACCATCACAAATTCATGAAGGTATCAAATGTGGTGAAATAATTGATTGTGGAGAATCTATGCTAATATACCTTTTTTTAATTAGATAACTTGAAGAACAAATGTCAGAAGATTTAACCAACCAGTTGAACAATTATAAATATAAATTACTTTTTATCCTTTTTTTTTTTTTTCTTCTAATAATTTGACCAATTTTCCCTTTGTTTCTTTTAGTTATAAACTAAACCAGACATTAGGAATCTTCCATCAACGTTCCAGGTTATTTGTTTGGTTACTTTGATGCTTTCTGCATTCAACTCTTCTGCTTCTGCAATTTTACTTGCATGACATAATTAAAGTTTAAAGTTTAATGTTATTTTTATCTTTTCTGGTTCTTGTAATTTTTTTTGTTGATAAACTACTGTGTTGTATAGTACTACTTGTCAAGGATGAATTTTCTTTCCGTCGCTAAGCCTTTCAAAACTTACCATATATCTTTGACATGCCTTATTTATTCGAGTAAACCCCTGCTTTATTACTTAATGATCACTTTTTTAGCTATTAAAGTATATGAAAACAACCGGTAGATTTTAAATTATATGAAATTCATCTTGTTAGTCTCCAAAAATATAGGAAAATTTGTGTCATTTGTTCCTTGAATTTTAGTTGTATTGATTAATGGAATCAATCTTGATATATGTTGGAGTCTGAAGGTGGCAATGGGTAAACATATAAGACCCTTAAGAGATATTGACACCACATCTCTATCCAAAATCTTAAGGCAATATGAATATATGAATCATCTTTCTTGTATATTCAACATCACACTTGAATTATAGCAATCTCCCCTTCAAGTATGAGTCATCTACATCACTACTCGAATCCACACAAGGAACCCACTCCCGCTCTCCCACCAAGCTGAATTATGGCTTTGATATCGCTCGTTGTGCAGTTTGGACTTGCATCTCCTGATGAACATCAGCTTCTGGTGATCTTGCTTCTGATGAGATGCTTCTGATAAACTTGCTTTTGATGACGTCATCACTTCAGGAGCACTTTGACTTCAGGAGAACATCTCTTTAGATTCTTCTAGCTTCCTTTTTGTTGATTCGTCAGCTCTCTTTTATTCTTCGAGAACCTAATAATGATATCAAATTTTTCTTTATTGTCCTGTACACTTGAACAAATATTAGCAAATTCAATTGACAATTTTTCATACCTTGTTATCATCAAAACTCTCAAAGGGTAATGTTAAACACATTTTGTTCCAACAAAAGATGTTTCCTCCAGGCTAACCAGTCCCAGAACTCGGTTTCCCAATCCAGCAAGTCGGCTGAAGACAAAGGGAAAGCTGCTGCGAGTACTCTGGATGCCAACTTAGTCGAACTTGACCCCAGGTTCACCAAGGAAGACCTAAAGGAACAGAACAGGGAAAAGAAGGATCCGATCAACTCGAAACTTCTTAGACTTATTCTTGACGGTGAATTCGAGCTGGTCCCTTTCGGCGATGACCCCTCGAAAAACTTTAAGATTGGCAATGATCTTCCTGAACTTGTCAAGGCATAGCTGGTAGCCTGCCTCAGGGAAAAAACTGACCTATTCGCTTGGAGCGCGGCCCATATGCCCGAAATCGATCCTAGCGTAGCTTGTCACCAGCTGATAGTAGATCCAGGTGTAAGCGTTATAGCTCAGCGATGTAGGAAGTAGTCTCCTGAAAAACCAGAGGCTACAGAAAAAGCTATAAAAGACCTCCTAGAGACAAATTTCATTTCTGAGGCTAAGTATACTACTTGGCTCTCCAATGTTGTACTTGTCAAGAAATCTAATGGAAAATGTCGTATGTGTATTTACTATACCGATCTTAATAGGGTCTGCCCTAAAGACGCTTATACTCTTCCTAACATCGATAAACTCGTAGATCATACCTCCGGCTACAAACTTTTATCCTTCATGGACGCCTATTCTGAGTACAACCAAATACCCATGGCTGAAGAAGATAAAAAGAAAACAATCTTCATGACCGAATCAGGAAACTATTACTACAACGTAATGCTTTTCGGTCTACGAAATGCAGGGGCTACTTATCAACGTACGATGAACAAGGTTTATGGCAAGGCACTTCTGGGTGACATCCTTGAGGTTTACATGGACCATATGATTGTAAAATCCCAACAAAAGGTTGATCATGCCGCCCATCTCAAGAGAGTGTTCAAAAAAACTCGGAAATACAACATGCGACTCAATCCGGAAAAATGCGCTTTCAGAGTACAAGCGGGAAAATTCCTCGGTTTCTACTTAACCGAAAGAGGAATTGAGGCGAACCCAGATAAATGCCAAGCGTTTACTAAGCTTCCCACGCCCCACTACAAGAAATGCATCCAAACACTCAACGGTATGCTAACTACCCTCTCGTGATTCGTTGCCAAATACGTTCAACATGCTCTCTCTTTATTCAAACTGTTACGAAAGGAAACGAAATTCGAGTGGACAGACGAGTGTGAGAACGCCTTGAAACATCTCAAGAAGATCCTTTCAGCGCCCCAGTCCTCTCACGACCTGAGGAAGGTGAAGTACTATACCTATATCTCTCTGTTTCATCTGACGCGGTGAGCGCCGTCCTCACCAGAGAAACAACGGAGAGGTAGAAACCAGTCTACTTCACCAGCAAAGCATTATTGCTGTAACACCCCGTTAACCCAAACAATTAAATAATAAATAAAATATTAGAGTTCAACAACAACGGGCATGTCACACTAATTTTCAAAATTTCTTAAATAGAATAGAATACTATTTAATAAACATCAACTTTATTAGTTTCACCAAAACCTTGCAGCGGAATATTTTTCAATAATAAATAACATCAACATCAAACGTTTAATTCTCCAAATAATAATCCTGGCATAAAAGCCTCAACAAAATATTCATCAAAAGTTATTTCAAACAACAAAATGAGGGCTCCACAACATGTTCCAAAATTTGATACATAAGGAATGAAAAACTATAACAACTATTTCCCATCCTGTTATGTATCAGAGCCCTAGACACTTGAGCCACCATATCTACTACTCTGGATCACCTGCAAGTTACCCATACGAAGGGCAACGTTTCCAAGCAGAAGGGGTGAGTTTCACAAACAATAATAATAGACATATATTTCATCAATTGAATCTAACACCCTAAATATCATCAACATTTCAATATATATATATATATATATATATATATATATTTCATAATCACATCATTAACAACATATTAAACTTCAATCAATAGCATGGAAGTACTACTCAATCATCAACAACGACTCATGCAATGACATGACAACACCACTATGTTTACACTGAAATTTGGTAAACAATCGCTGGTTTCAAAGATGTTTACTTGCAAGATCAACCAGTAAATCTTAAGAGCATATTGTGCTTTTTATTATATGATTTAAACGTGATACTTGTTCGTAAAGTATTTCGATAAAAGATAAGAACAAAATGTAAACAATCGAATCCAACACAGTTGAATCCAATCGAAGTTCAGTAAGAATAACAGTAAAGGAAAATACTTCGAAATGCTTAAGTAAATTGCAAAGGTGTTTAAAGAAATGTATTGAATTTGTAAAGACTTAATGAAAGTTGGTGCACATATTCATACTTTGCAACTTGTGACTCGTTTGTCGATTCCATACGGACAGTATTGAGTGTAAGTTTTGCGTATGATTGAATTGTGACCCGTTTTTCCTAAGAAAAACTACTATTTATACAAATAGACCTATAACTACCTAGTCATAGCCATTCGATTTGAATATCGAATATAGCCGTTGCTGAAATTAACGTCTTCAATTCTCGTTGAGGACACATCTCCGATAGAGTTTTATAAAGCTAAGTCTATCTTCTTAGGTCAAACCTTTGACTGCATTAAATGATACCCTTTTCACAAATATTGGCTAACAAATTTCCCCCCAGAAACGTTATGTTTGAACTCGTCTTTCGATCAAGAGAAACTTGACGTTTCTGAAAATTGTCGATAAAGTACAACATCTTCGAGTGACGTCCCTTCCTTAAGAAAGGATATTTCAAAAGTTATTTTTTCAAACTGTCCCCACCATAGCTTAGTGGGCCATGTTTATCATTGGGAACCATAAAAAACAACCGTTCCATGAGATTAATGACATCTGTCAAATATCAAAGGCTATATATGACCTTGAGTCATACTTTTACTTTCACTTTGCCTCCTTTTATCATTTTTACTCTTCTCACCGTATCCTCCTTCTTCCTTACGATACAACACTGTTCATTGTTCCCAATTAAAAAATTGTATCTCCATAACGCGCGCTGAAGGTTCATCTTCTCAGACAACAAAACATCATGAACCAACTGATCCCAAACCTCGCGGAAATCTTCAGTTCATGGAAGAATTGGATATCAAAGAAGCTGAGGATAAAATCTGGAAATCCCAGGTAATTATCTCATGTCCAAACTCATCGCATGCATACCTAGGGCCTTTGCCGGATGACTCCGACGATCAGGAAAAACTCAATACTGTTTTTCCTTGAAATGAGGAACAGTTACCCCTCATTTTTTCAAAAGGTCCGTATGACCTAAGCTTTTTGAAATCCAAATTTAGAACCGAACCTAAGATAGAAAACAATGAGAAATACCTTGGTTGGTTGGATAAAGTGGAAAAAATCAAAGGTTCCTTTTGGAGGGAAATGGGAATTTTTGACCTTATCCAGCTATCCCGTGAAGGACCCAAATATCACACTGAGATGATCATTGCTGCCCTACATTTATGGAATCCTTCGACTAATAGTCTTCACCTAAAATGTGGAATGCTCACACCTACTTTGCTAGATGTTGCTGGTCTAGTTGGTTTAAAACCTATTGGCCAAACCTTCGATCCTGACACACACTCTTCAGAATTGTCTTTCGAATTTTTGAGACCTGCTTATGGCAACTTCATAATTGACCATCATAATACTTCTAGTGCTGAAGTGTCTGATCAAGAGCATATTGGTTTTTTGACTTATTGGTTGTCAATGTATATTTTTTGCTCGATATCAATCCAGATTCCCAAGAAGTTTACAACTTTAGCTATTCAATTGCATGAAGGGAGAGATATTTGCTTGAGTAAACTTATCTTAGGGTCTCTATATGAGAATCTGAACCAAGCAGTGTCTAGCATAAAAGATTTCCAACCTGGTAGCAGCCTTATTATACCTGGCCCTATTTGGTTGTTTCAATTATGGCTCTTAGCCACTTTCAGAACGAAGTTAGCAGTACATCTTCCCCCTGCTCTTTCAAAAGCTTATGACAATAGACCCATCGAAGGTTTAGGTTTGGCCATGCTCCAATATGGCAACAGGAGCTCTCCAGATTTATTTGCAGTTGCTTACAATGCTTTTTTAAGCTGTACATCTTTCACACCTTCGATGGCTCCTTTTACCACTAGGACTCACGGGCCTACTTGGTTTACAACAAAGTTTCCAGCTGATTCTACTGAAGATGAAGTAGATGTTAATGCCATCTGGGAAGCTTATCTAACTCCCACCTTTCTGTCTAGTAGAGTAACTGCTGGAAGTCCATATGGAATGTATGGCTATCAACCCAACCATGTAGCCAGACAGTTTGGCTTAGTTCAAATTAGGCCAGATTCATTGTACAAATGTGTAGATGACCTGAGGCAACCTCTTATAGAACAGGTATGGAGATCTACTTTGCGTCGGGCTCAGCGGCAAAAGCTCATTTTCGAACCGAAGCCCTTTATTTCATCTTTTGCATGCACAGAAACATTCTATCGATGGTGGCAGTGCTATTTCAAGCGCTAAACCGATCGTATAGATCCTGATTCTTGCTTTTCATGCCGTGTAGAGGAAATCGAAGAAAAACAGAGGTACGCATATTCGAGAAATTCAAGCTTTTCAAAACTTCTTTCAAACCATATACGACCCTCTTCATCTAAAGAGGACAGTTTACTATGCGGCTAAAACGTTAAGGGATAAAATTTATGAAAAAATTCCCTCAATGACCTTTCCTCCTTTTACTCCCAGTAAATATCTTTTTGCAATTCATTTTAAAATGAGGTTTCCCTCTTTGCCAACTAGTCAGTTGGCGTTGGCCTTTAGGCCCCCCTATCCCAAATGGTTGTTTTGTGATAGTCTAATGGGAATGAAACAAAAATTTATAATGAGAGACAAGGAGGAATCTCTTATTTTAGATAAAGGAGGAATTTTACTTATCTGTTTTACATATTTCTGGTTCGTAGCTCTTCCTTTGGCTTCAGGGGAGGTAGAGTATCTCGAAGAAGACAGTTCTCGAAAGACCTCCTGTAACGCCCTAGTCGTTATTTTATTTATTTTGGAATTATTTAGAGTCTTTTATGTGATTTTAAATAATATTTGTGATTTATGTGGTGTGTATTATTTTATTATATAGTTTATTTTATAATAATAATAATAAGTGGGAATTTGAATTATTTTGGGGGGTTGGGGAGTTAATTAGGATTTAATAGAATTAAGGGGAGTTTAATGAAATATAGGGAAGTTACATTTGGGGAGTTAAGAAAAGAAAGAGTCAGAGAAACGTTTTACGTGAAACAAGTTTTGGGAGAGAAAACCAAGAACAAGGGAGAAGAGCCAAGTGTAACACCCCGTTTTCCCAATATCAAAATTTCATTAAAAACATAGCATTTATCAGAGTAAGCATCAAAACAACGGGATATCACATATAACATAATCCAACAGTCAAATAATAATTTAACCAATATCCTAAACACTGCAGCGGAAAATCATAATCATAATTCGTAAAACGTTTTGGCACGCAGGCCCAACAAGTATCTCAAAAGAGTTAATCAAAACAGTAAATATTCATGGCAGTTCACGTAAGAGAATGAAGCATGTTATAGCATAAAACCCCATCCCGTTACGTATCAGAGCGACCTAGACGACACAGTGAAGGCAAGGCCACTCACGACGGCAACTGCACACTAAGCACGATCACCTGCAAGTTACCCATACGAAGGGCAACATTTTCAAGCAGAAGGGGTGAGATTTCATAATAAAATAACATTAATCAATGTAATTGCGAATCATAAATTAACATCATAATCATTCCATTATTAACTTTGCATAAATGCTAAACAGTTATCACGTAATCATATATCCAATTCATTATGAACAACGTAACATAATCAATAAACACTTATCACGTAATCACATATTCGTTCATTATCAACAAGGCATCTTAATCATGACAATGTGACAATGCTCCTAGACTTCTTATATGCATGTGGTACCAATCGTCATCATAAGTATTAATATACTTTAATCGTGCGGAGGACAAAGCTCCTATAAAACGTGCGGAGGACAAAGCTCCTAATATTCGTGGTGAGGACTAAGCTCAATGATATGCTATGCATGGACACATATGAACAAAACATCGTAATCAACTTATCAACATGCATCCAATAATTTGGAGCTAAACTTCATCATATAATTATGCACTTAGTTAAATAACGGAAGCAGCATAAACAGGTCACATAACAAGATGATATCATTATATCAAAGCACATAATTTGTATTATTATCACATCTTCTTATCTTGCATGAGTATACAATACAATAGTTCATATTCAATTAATATTAATATAACTTAAACAACTCTACAGTCTGCATTAAACGACATCACTAGGTCTCATTACCAGTTAGGGGTTCACTCTTGATCAACAAGTGCGACACAGATCGCATAAACACATAAACAAGTTCATCCTGGTTGTACTCGCGAGGCGAGAGTACTTACTCTACTCCCAAACTAAGGTTGTTATGGGTTCCCTCTGATCCTACATTCATTCCTAATCAATACTAGGTATGTTCAGGTACTCAAAGGCATACAAGATTCAACTAAAAAGGTCGAAACACGAAATATGACATGCACTCTGCCTAAGCTCGCGAGGCGAGGAAGGGTTGCTCGCCATGGCGAGTTGCACCAAACAACTCGCGAGGCGAAGGGAAGGGGCTCGCGTGGCGAGCGATGAAGTTCATCACTCGCGAGGCGAGGATCATCACTCGCCGTGGCGAGCGATGAACAGAAGCACGGGCAGACTAGGGTTTTTCTCAAAAATCCATCACACAACATGGTTCAAAGCGTGGTTTTGATTCCAGAATTCATCCTAAACATATTCTAAGGTTAAAGGACGGTTCTTTCATCAATCTAACAAGTTTTACCGTTTGATCATCAATTTTTAGGGTTTTGACCTAATTCCAAAACTTCTCTAAATCAATCCTAACTTTGTCAACTAATCATCAGAATTACAGTAAATAACATTATTGAATTATTAGTCTCACCCTTACCTTGAATGAAGAAATCGCAGCCCTCACTCTAGGTTCCTCTTCTCTTGGCTTTTTCTTCCTTTTCTCCAAAAACAGTCGTACGTACTTTATGTTTTTCTAAACTAGGTCTAACCTTTTATATCTCCTCTTAAAATACTTATCTTATCTCACTTTCTCCCCCAATACTATCTAAAATATCAAAACAGCCCTCAACTAAATATTTTATATTATTTTCAAATCTTTATTCTATTTAACAATAAAATAAATCTCATATCATAATCAAATCCTCCAAAACTCATAACTTATCACGTCATCAATCAAATCATCATAAATCATCAAAACATACCAAAATCATGCATATATTATATAATTATAATATAATCACCTAAACTCGATTAAATAAACGATTAAACGAAAGTGGGCGTTACACCAAGGAACCGATTTTTGCTGTGTATTTCTTTCTGCAAATCTAAGGTAAGGGTGAGGTTTACTTTCAATAGTATAGATTGTAATTCTGATTTTGATTTAACATGTTTCTGGTAGAAATTGGAAAATTTGGGATTAGGTTTTGATTATTGATTATTGAATGAAAAAGTGTAGAAACCATAGAATTGAATGGTGAAAAGAGTGGTTAATCAGGTAGGTTAGTGATGGGTTAACGTTTTAATGATAGGGTAATCATATGGTGATGATTATGGATGATTTTGGAGAGTTTAGGGTTAAGAAACGGAGCCAAGGAGGCTCCCATGGTAGAAAATCGCAGAAAATCTGTAATTTCAATATGTCTGATGCTGTCGAAATCATGAGGCGATCCCAGTGATCGTGAGGCGATTTTGACAGAAAATCTGTAATTTCAATATGTCTGATGCATACCCTGTTTCATGTTCTTGCGTCTTTTTCACACGTTTCTGTTTTGAATTGGCCTTTGGTGTGAACATGAAAGTTGTAGATAATTTTGTTAGCATTCCAATGGCTTTGAATTGACATGAAAATAATTTTTGGTTTTTGAGATATTATGAAAATACTCCAATGAGGTGTTAGTGAAATCTTATGAAAATTCAGCATAACCATTTCTAAGTGAATCCAAAACTTATGGGATAATTTCAAAGCTCAAAACTAGAAGTACTATGAGTTCAATTAAGGTGTTTAAGAATATTTAACCCATTTCCTGAGTTTGCCATAGCGAGCAGATGTGCTGGCGAGGCGAGTTGCCCAGTTTTCGAGTTGTTGGTTCTGTTTTGATGAATGTTGATTGATATTGATGTCTAAGCATGACTATTATAAATGGTGTATCTTTTGGGATGATTGGATTGATTATAATGATTTGTTATTGATTGGGATGTATGCTTCTATTTAATTAAGTTATACATGATGTTGCATTATGGAGTGTTGAGTCATATACACATATATGCATTTGGTTGAGTTGTATGTAGATATATACAAGTGGGTCAGTTGCATAAGCATAAAAGCGGGAGGGCTTCTGTCCTGGAACGCCTTGTCGTTCAAAGTGGTGGAACACTAGTTGTTCAAAGCGGTGTTTAGCGGTGAGGACTCATGTCCTGAAAAAGAATGCTTTAACCATTCGATAAGCGGTGAGGGCTTCGGCCCTGATTATGGTACCACATGCATGAGTATTGTAGAGGAGTCTTAGTGGAGTGGTTGTGTGTTGCATGAGTCGATGGTGTTGGTTTCATTTACCATTTGTTGTTGATGTTGATGATGATGATGTTCATATATGTTGATGAATTATTATTATGATAGGATGTTAGATTCAAATTGAAGAATTATTTATCTATATTTATTGTTGTGAATCTCACCCCTTCTGCTTGAAAATGTTGCCCTTCCTATGGGTAACTTGCAGGTGATCCTGAGTAGTAGGTGGTGGCTCAAAGTGTCTAGGGTTCTGATACGTTGGATGGGATTTTATTGCTTAACTTCTTTCCTATGTATCAAATTTTGGTTATTGCTGATGTAGCCTTGTGGTTGTTGAATTTATGTTAAGGCTTTTTATGCCAAGATTTAATTATGGAGGTTTAAACAGTTGTTGTTGTTGTTTTTATGCAAATATTCCGCTGCAAATTTTAATGATGATTTCGAAGGATGTTTATTAAATAGATTTTTATATTCTATTTAAGAAATTTTGAAAATGTAGTGTGACATGCCCGTTTGGGAATTACTCTGATGTATGTTTAATTATTATTTAATTGCTTTTGGGTAACGAGGTGTTACACCTCCAAGTCAAAATCTGAAAAGACGTCTCAGAAGAGGAAGTCTTCAAAGACGGAAAAAAAAGAAGCATTCTGAAAGATCTTCCAAGGAAAAGCAAGCTCACACTGTCGAGGATACTGTAAGTTAATTATCGATTTGTTTGATCCACGCTTATCGTAGGAGATCTTGAATCTGAATTTTCCTATAGGTCGAAGTATCTCCAGATGCTGTTGAAAGGCCTGCCGCTTCTAAACCTCTTAAACTGAAAGAGGGCCGTAAGAAGAGAAAACATGATTCTACGGCCATCGAGATAGCTGCAGTTGATGAATCTTTAGGCCAACCCAGCCCAAAAAAGACCAAACCTCGTAAAGATTCAAATCCCAACAGTGCTCATTCCTGCGTTGGTGACAACGCTCCAAAGGTGTTTTTCAGAAACCCTTTAAATTTTATTCAAGTATGAGTAGTGGAATGCATTTCTCATAACTGTATTTCTTTCCTGCAGGTTAGCCAGATTGACATACCTTAACATGCTCAACTTGGTCAAACATATGCTTCGCCTATTGGTGAAGAGGATGAAGGCGTCGAGACCAGCATTCCTACTCCTGATATGGAGATCACTTCTCCTAATCAGATTGTGGTGGAATCAGGCGATCGTCAAGACGAAATACCTGCAGGAGGTAGCGATGCGGAAATGGAGCTAGGTACAGACCAGTTTATCATGGCTTCGAGGGAAGCTCCTGTCGCTGAAAACCCCCCGCTCGCTCATACCCCAGATTCGATGGGTAATGTTGAACCAATTCAAACTGATCCAATCATGGATCCAATAGTCCTAGGCCAACTTGAAGAAGCTAACCCTCTGGATGCCTTTGACCTCTTAGCCAGCGACATTCTCCTTTCTAGAAGTACGGGGAGATCTTCCAATGTATCTGCTGGGGATCCATCACATACCTCGAATGAAAATCTCTTTGCAGAGTTTCGAAGTAAAGTTTTAAGAGCTGATCTATTTGAGATCATAGAGCAAGATGAAAATGTCGTTCTCGAAATACGAGAATTACTGAGTAAGCTCATCAGCCTTCCTTCAGGCCTAAAATTCCAAAACTTTTCTAAAGTGCTAGAGCCCCTTTTAGATAACATAAAACAAGGGTTTCTTCAGAAAAAAGATAGTAAGGCCAAACTTGAGAAGCAGACCATTCGCTATGAACAGCTTTTGGATGCAATCACTGAGTTCAAAGCTAAGCTTGAAGCCTTTCGACAAGAAACCCCCGTGATTCAATCCCAAGTGGCAGAGATCGATTCATCGATTGCCCAATATAGGGTGAAAATCGAACAGTTGGAGAATCAGAAAACCCAACTTTTGGCTAAAGAAGGTCTCATGAAATCAGAGGCTCAAATTGCCATCAAGAAAATCAAAGAATCGAAATCTTCTCAGCAAGAAATAGCAGTTCTCACTGACAATGGCAAAGTCCTTGATGAAAAACTTGGTGGTTTAAAACAACAATTGTATCAACTCACCTCTGGCTTCAAAATGTGAACCATTCTGTGTCGAATTTTTTATGAATATTTTTATTTCTAATTTGTTCCTTTTTGTATATTTCATATGTATTTGTTTTGTAACGGTCTAGAAACCGTTTAACATTAATATAACATATGTTTTATTTGAGCAACTTTCTTATTTTTTTTTTTTTTATTATAGCTACTCCTTTGATGGAACAAATTCCAAGACACCAATAATGATGAGAAACTAAAAAGTTTCTTCTTAACTTAATAGGATTAACTTGTCTTGGGAACCGTAAAGCCCTTAGAAAAAATCTAATGATGAGATTCTTTGAAGAAGATAAAACAAAACCTTTTGACAACTTCTTTTCTCAAAGCGCTTTGAATCCTAGCAGCATTTTTGTCCCACGTGGCTTCATCTGATTTTCTGATGATCAAGTAAAGAAGAACCGTCGTTTGAGTTTCAAAGAAGAAAACCACTTTTCAACTTCCTTATTTCACTATAAATATCGTCCCTTTGTCTTGTGATATTCATCTCTCATTTATCTTTCCTTGTGTTTTCTTAGAAACATATTTCCATAAACCAAAAATTTCATCATGGAATTCATAAGTTGTTTGAGCGATGATCTGATCATAGACATTGCTGCAAGAACCACTAGCCATAGCATGTTTGATCTTTTCTCTTTCCAGAGACAAAACAAGAGGATTGCTGCTCTTTGCAGGGATCGTAAGGTCTCAAGAGCTTTTGGGGAGGACTGCATCAAGCTACTTACTGATCTTGATCCTACATATCCAAAGTTGGATTTCATGTTTCTCTTATGGGATCATGGGAATCCCATGTTCTGTGTTTTGCGATGCACTCAGCAAATGCTAAACGCTGAGCCACGCATTCCAACTATCAAATGCTTGCTTAGGAATGCTATGGATGCTGGCTCCGTGTGCGCGTTCTACTTTGATGTCATGCTGAGGGCACTTGACGACGTTACCCTAGATGCCACTGAACTCTTCAATGACTTCTGGTCTCTTTTAAGGACATAGAATGTTGCGCAATATCGCAAAGAAATTATGGGAGGAAATACCCGTCTTCTTTTCGTCTCGGGCTGGTATAAGAGGTTGTTGCCCCCTTAGTTGATTCGTCGCCGATTCTGCAACAACTGGTGCAACTGCCCTGGGTATGGGATAAGAAACTACTATCGAGGATTTCTTCCTGCTGAGGATGAACTGTACAATCTTCAGCGTTGTTGCCTTCGCTGTCGTCTCGAGAGCGAGATAAGATGGTTTCTCAACGTTTTTGGCTTTAACCAATTTATGTAGAACGTCCCATCGATTGCAAAAACTCTCTCAGAGTTTTTCTTTTTAGTTTCTTTTTGTAGCATTCTTTTGTAATGGTTTACTTTGCGCTCTTAGAGCCCATTTTGAAGACACTTTTATGTAAACCGCCCATCAGTTGGCCTTCTTATATGAAATGCTATGTTTAAGTTTTCTTTTCGAATTACTATTGCATGATTTTAATTTCTTGTAATGTCGGTTTATACTTTTTCAAGTACTTTCCGTTTATTCGCAAGATCCTTTGATCTTCATTTAATTCTTCAATTTCATATGCATTATTCGAAAAGACTCTCAATATCTGCGATGGTCCTTCCCAGCTGGGTGACCATTTTCCCAAAGTCCTATCCTTTTTGTCCATTGGTAAAATGACTTTCCACACCAAATCTCCCTAGGTGAAAAATTTCGATTTCACCTTTTTATTATATGCTTTTGCTACCCTTTCCTTATGCCTTGAAAGGACTTCCAATGCTGTTAATCTTTCTTCATCGAGATCGATCAATTCGTCCATAACCATGTTCCAATAATGATTAACTGGTATTTCGCATTGTCTTTGGATTCTGGTTTATTGAAGCAGAATCTCTACTGGTAACACATCATCATGACCAAATGTCAGCCTAAAAGGTGTGGTATTTGTCGATTCTTTGGGAGATGTTCGACAAGCCCACAAAGCTTCGCCTAAAACTTCAGGCCAGCTTTTTGGCTTGGCTTTTTGATGAGTCATTTATTATCTATTTTAATATGTTATTTAGTTTAGTTTTAATTAGATTTTAGTTTATTTTATATTAATATTATTTCCTTTTTAAGATAGTTTACTACAAATTGCATTTTATTATATTTCAGGAATGAATATTGGATGGATTGAGTCTTGGAGCAAAAGAAAGGGACTTGGAGCTGATTCGGTACGAAAATACAAAGATTGGAAGACAAAATATGTCTCCCGTAAAGTCAGAAGCTTGGCACGGCCCGTGCTAGCATTGGCACGGCCGTGCCACCCTCTAGAGTGTCTTTTGCTGCTTTTGCTTAGATTTTAAGCTACTCTACTTTTAGCCCGAATGTAATTGCTTAGATTTTAAGTCAAATGTATGCTATAAATAGAGTAGCCATCCATCACAAATAATCATCTTTTCTTGGAATGCAATATGTGACAATTGTCTTTCTAATAAAAGTTCATTTTCATTTTTTGTTATTTACTTTTATGCTTTCTCTCTTCTTCTCCTTATCTACAATGAACGTCAGTGAGTAGACCTCTCTTGTCTTGGGATTGTTGGATAAGTCTAATGACATAATCCTAATCAAACCAAGCTTTAAACCTTAATCTTATGTAACCCTAATTTCTTATCTAAATTCACCGCTTTAACATGGATCAACCATTATCAAACTGTGGAAACGAAAGTGGAGGGTTTGATAATTGTTTATCCATCATCTCAAATATCAATTCATAAAACGAAAGTGGAGCTTTGATATTCGAACAAGTGAATTTAGACAAAGATTGTAAAGGTAGCGAAATAGTCTTTACAATCTTTGAGACATATAGTTTCGAACTTCAAGGATTCTAAATTGTGATCAAGTCAGCGAAATAGGCTTGGTTGCAACTTAGGACCAAAATCTAGTAGTAATCAAGTCAGCGAAATAGGCTTAGTTGCTAGAGGAACAAAAGAGAAGCTGTCTTGAGAAATTAGGTCTAACATAAAGTTATAAGTTTAATAGTTTGGTTTGAGAAGGACTAGTCGTTAGGATGAACCAATAATCCCAAGGCTTTTATCTTTTCTTTTATTATTTGCTTTTAATTAAAAACCAAAACCTTTCTAGCTTCTAAACCTTAAGTCTAATCATTATTTAAAGTTAATTGAATTCATAACTCCCTGTCGGAACGATACTCTATTTTTACTACTTCGATAGAACCGTGCACTTGCGGTTTTATCTCATCAAGTTTTTGGCACCGCTGCCGGGGAGTTATTGTAATTTGATTAACTTTTTAATAGTGGTTAGTGTATATATATTTATAAAATATTTTATTTCCTTTTCTTATCTTTTTATTTTTTTATTTTTTTATTTTTTATTTCTTATATATTTTATTTCCTTTTCTTTTTATTTTATATATATATATATATATATATATATATATATATATATATATATATATATATATCTCTCTCCCTCCCTTTCTCCTTATTTTATTATTTTATTTTATTTATTTTATTTTTTATTTTTTATCTTTAACCATTCTGATCTCAGGCATGGCTCAAAACTATTATCCTTGGACTCCTTCCCCTGTTTTGCCTCCTTGTTATGGAATATTTGGTCATAATGGTCAACTAGGTAGTGTTGTTAGTAGTCCTGAGCAAGTAAACTATGCTCATTATAATCAAGGGTTTAGGAACGATCATTTTTTTCAAACCCCTCAAAATCTTTTTGGACAACAAACAACACCACCTGGTTTTGAAAATAACCAAGGAGTCCCTCAAAGATCCAACTTGGAACTTTTGCTAGAAAATCTTGTATTAGATAACTCTAGGCATAACAAAGAATTTGAAATCCAAGCTAGAAATTTGAAGGACTCTCTCGATAGGCTTTCCTCAAAAGTAGATTCTCTTTGTACTCACAACAAAATTCTAGAGATTCAAAACCCTCAAGTAGGCCATCAAGTAGCCTCTCCCTCCCAAACCTCCGGAATCCTTCCGAGCCAACCTAAGGCTAACCCAAAGGGTCAACCGAATGATGTTACACTTAGGTATGGTAAAAAATTAGAGGACCCCGTTGTGGAAACCAAAACTAATGCAGTTGAGGTAGAGAGTCAAAAGCCACAAAGTGAGAAAGTTGTGATAGAGAGTGCACAGCCTAACATATCACCACCTTATGAGCCAAAAATTCCTTTCCCACAAGAGTTTGATGAGTCCAAGCCAGATGAGCAGTTTAGAAAACTTATTGCAAACATTCAAGAAAAACTGCCATCTAAACTTAAGGATCCAGAGCGTTTCTCCAAACCATATGTCATAGGATCCGAAATTATAGAAAGAGCCATGTGTGATTTGGGGGAAAATGCCAATTTGATGCCATTATCCCTTCGTGAAAGATTGGGTATAGGATAGGAAAACCTTTCTTAATGTCAAGCTAATGACTATAAAGGAGCGCTTCGTGGGAGGCAACCCACGCATTTAACTGCTTGATTTTGTTTATTTTTTGTTGTTTTAGGTTATTTTGTAGGTAATTGTCCAAGAACGATTCAAGATAACGAAAATTTTTGAAGCGCAGAACCTTGGCATGACCCGTGCTCACATTGGCACAGCCGTGCCAGACCTTGCCACTCCAAAACCAAGCCAAACCCAGGAACTTAGCACGGCCCGTGCCAACCTCAGCACGGCCGTGCCCGAGCCCAGGTAAGGTTAAACCTCATTTTTTTTCCCTCATTCACCAAACCAAACATCTCTCATCATTCCATCCTCTCTCTAAAACCTTCATAACCACAAAAAACCATTCCAACCATAACCTTTCATTCAAAAACCACTTTCATCCACCCCATCCAAATTCATAGCCCTCATTAACCTCACCCAAAACCCATAAATTCATCACCAATTTCCACAACCCAACCCCTAAAACTCACTTAAACCTTCTCCCCATCACTAAACCAACCCTTTCCCCAAGAACATTCTCTAAACCCAACCACACTAAATCCAACCAAGGTCAAGGCTATGGCTTCCGAAAGAGGTAGTAAAGAAGTTGCCAGCTCGTCAAGAGGACCTCCCCCAAAGAAGCAAGTTACAACAAAAGAATCTTGGCATACAATTCAAGGACAACAAGCAAAGGGATAGGTATAAAATTCTCATCTCTAAACCTATACATGCTTGTAGATATCCTGATTCTTTTAGCTTGAATGTAGTAGGCATTCAAGATAATGTGTTTAACTTTCTAGGAAGCTAGCAGCATTCACAACCCGGTGCTTAGGTACCTCCAAGGGGTTATGGCTTGCACAATTTGGGGTAGGATTGAATTGGGGAACACTAGAACTGATGAACTCTTCATGTTGTGGGCTACAACCACCCCGTTAACACTTACTTTTCCTTGCTCGATTACCTTTCCCATCTCGGTAATAGGTCTAATGGTAGGGGAGAGATAGTGGTAGGTGGTATCATCACGTACATAGTTAGGCAATTGAGAGTGGGTGAAGACCAAGGGATTAACAAGATTGAGGGTAACAATAGGCTTAACATAGAGGCCCTTTTCTCTTTGAACTTCATAAAACCTCGACCACCCATGGCCTATACACTTAAACTCAATGTGCCTATTTTAATTATACTTCCTAACCCATCTCGGACTAACACCGAGGTGGAAGAAAATTTGTTGTATGTTGGTGATAGTTCGCAGGTACATGAAGAGCGCATTATAGAAGAGGAAGGTGCACACTTGCACCAAGAAAAGGATCACCATGACCATGAAACCGAAGGAAACGATGATAATGAAAGATGGACATGGATGCAAACCGAGGTTGAAAGGATAAGCACCGAGCAACTAAGGCAAGGTGTTGAATTATCGGGACTAAGGAATGATGTCCTAAGGGGCAACCGCATATCCGAAGAAAATAACCAAATGGTTCGGAACATGATGCACCATTTTCACCTCCACGGTCCTCCCTATAGAACTCAATGAAAAATGTGAGCTTTCCTCTTCCTCTCTTCTCTTACTCCTCCTCCTCCTTCTTCTTCTTCTTCTTCTTCTTCTTTATTTCTCTTATTTTGAATCATTGAGGACAATGCTTCTGCTAAGTGTGGGGGGAGCCTAATAAAGTGTCTTTAGTCGTAGTGTTTCCAAACTCCCTTGAACTTTATTCTTTTGTTTTGTTTTATTGTAAAAGGCATGAATAAGCAGCTTGTTTTTATTGTTTTATTATGACATAAATTTTTTGTTGTCTCTTCAATGGTCGTTTCTTGTACATGAAAGTGTTCTTGCTATACCCACATCAAGTTTTATTGTGAAAATTCTCCAATGAGAAAAGCACCTAGTTGCAATCCTTGAGTAAGTGTATGAATAGGTATTTTAAGGAACACGTTCTAACTTTAATGGTAACTTGGACCCTTAAAAATCTTCAGAGTAAAAGTAGTATAAGTTTGAGTGGGAATAATTCTAATGTGCTATAATGTGTAAATCAAAATGGGGCAGAAGAATATCAATAGCATGTGGAGGAAAGGATACCCCCCTCACTAACTTCCTAAATGTGGTGATGACTTCTCAAACAAATTGTGCTTAAATTAAGCCGTCTAAAAAGAGGAACTTCCTAAGTGAATATGAATAAGTTGTAGCAATACTTAGGGTGATCATGGAAACTTGGAGGAAAGGATACCCCCTCACGGACTTCCAATGTGAAATGATAGCCCCTAGGCATCTACAAGCCCCCAAGCATCTAAATTGTCAAATCTATCTAAATTCTCCCATCTCTCTTATATGAAATGAAGAAAGGATTTTTCTCGGTCACTTTAGTGTTAAGATTAGAACCTTTTCCTCATAATATCTATCTCATACAGGAGCAAGAAAAGGGTTGGACTACACACACACACTCACTTAAGACTTGTTGTTGGGTTGAATAATTTCACAAGGAATACTTGAAGTTGTGATTAGTGTACATGGAAATGAAACCTCGAGAGAGACATAAGCTTTTATTTGAATTGTCATATATTAATCTTTTTGTTGCTGCTATGTCTATGCCTTTTGCTTGAGGACAAGCAAAGATTCAAGTGTGGGGGAGTTTGATGAGTCATTTATTATCTATTTTAATATGTTATTTAGTTTAGTTTTAATTAGATTTTAGTTTATTTTATATTAATATTATTTCCTTTTTAAGATAGTTTACTACAAATTGCATTTTATTATATTTCAGGAATGAATATTGGATGGATTGAGTCTTGGAGCAAAAGAAAGGGACTTGGAGCTGATTCGGTACGAAAATACAAAGATTGGAAGACAAAATATGTCTCCCCTAAAGTCAGAAGCTTGGCACGGCCCGTGCTAGCATTGGCATGGCCGTGCCACCCTCCAGAGTGTCTTTTGCTGCTTTTACTTAGATTTTAAGCTACTCTATTTTTAGTCCGAATGTAATTGCTTAGATTTTAAGTCAAATGTATGCTATAAATAGAGTAGCCATCCATCACAAATAATCATCTTTTCTTGGAATGCAATATGTGACAATTGTCTTTCTAATAAAAGTTCATTTTACTTTCTTGTTATTTACTTTTATGCTTTCTCTCTTCTTCTCCTTATCTACAATGAACGTCAGTGAGTAGACTTCTCTTGTCTTGGGATTGTTGGATAAGTCTAATGACATAATCCTAATCAAACCAAGCTTTAAACCTTAATCTTATGTAACCCTAATTTCTTATCTAAATTCACCGCTTTAACATGGATCAACCATTATCAAACTGTGGAAACGAAAGTGGAGGGTTTGATAATTGTTTATCCATCATCTCAAATATCAATTCATAAAACGAAAGTGGAGCTTTGATATTCGAACAAGTGAATTTAGACAAAGATTGTAAAGGTAGCGAAATAGTCTTTACAATCTTTGAGACATATAGTTTCGAACTTCAAGGATTCTAAATTGTGATCAAGTCAGCTAAATAGGCTTGGTTGCAACTTAGGACCAAAATCTAGTAGTAATCAAGTCAGCGAAATAGGCTTGGTTGCTAGAGGAACAAAAGAGAAACTGTCTTGAGAAATTAGGTCTAACATAAAGTTATAAGTTTAATAGTTTGGTTTGAGAAGGACTTGTCGTTAGGATGAACCAATAATCCCAAGGCTTTTATCTTTTCTTTTATTATTTGCTTTTAATTAAAAACCAAAACCTTTCTACCTTCTAAACCTTAAGTCTAATCATTATTTAAAGTTAATTGAATTCATAACTCCCTGTCGGAACGATACTCTATTTTTACTACTTCGATAGAACCGTGCACTTGCGGTTTTATCTCATCACTTTTATTTTACGTTTGATAATGGCAATAATATTTTTGTTTGCTGCTTCAACCTGGCCATTTGTTTGTGCGTAATAGGGTGTCGAAGTTAGCAATTTAAAACCTATGTCTTCGGCAAACTTTGCCATCTTTCGACCAGTGAACACGGATCCTTGGTCTGTGGTGATGGTTTCTGGAATACCAAATCTATAGATAATGAACTTGTGGATGAAACTTATAACTTCCTCTTGAGTAACATCTCTCAAGGGGATTGCCTCTATCCATTTTGTGAAATAATCTATGCCTACCAAAATGTATTTATACCCTTTCGATGAGGTGGGTTTGATTTCCCCTATCACATCTAAGGCCTATCCTCTGAATGGCCAAGGTTTGATTATTGCATAAAGTTCACTTGCCGGGACGCGTTGAATCCCAGCGTATTTTTGGCATCCTTGACATCCTTTTGCGAATTCTATGCAATCTTTGAGCATAGTTGGCCAATATAACCCTTGTCGAAACAAAAGCCATTTCATTTTATGACCAGCTTGATTTGTTCCACAAGTTCCGCTATGTGTATTAGAAACTGCTAAATACGCATCTGCTTCAGCCAGGCATTTCAGTAAAACTCCTTCCGAAGTCTTTTTAAACAATTCATCGCCCATTATTACATAGCTCAAGGCTCTATATTTCACCTTTCGACAAGTGGTTCCATCTGGATTTTCTAAATATTTCACTATAGGCTTTCGCCAATCATTTTCATTTAAATCGTTAATGACCAAAATTTCAACAAAATCTGTACCTTTCATGAACCTTTGGCATGTTTTAGTCCCCCCAAGTTTTGGCGTTAACGATTTGCTAGAAAATGAGTCCATCGAATTTCGTCTATTTCTAATCTCTATTGGCTCTTGCATTTGATCTTTCGGTACTTTGTATCCAGAGGCCATTTGTACTAGATCATTTGCTTCTTGGTTTTCCGTTCGAGGTACATGCCGAATTTCCACGTGAGTGAAATGTTTCAACAGCATATTAGCCATCGCATGATAGGTGACTAAACTTTCCTTGACGCATTTATACTCTTTAGTCATCTGTCTAAGGACCAGTTCAGAATTTCCTCTAATTTCGATGGATTTTGCACCCAGTTCGAGTGCTATCTCTAGACCCATAATCAAGGCTTCATACTCAGCCTCATCATTAGAGCAAAATTGGTTGATTCGAAACTTGTATTTAAATATATGGTGTTTGGGTGAAACTATTATTATTCCAACTCCGATACCATTTTTATCACTAGAACCGTCGAAATATAATTTCCAGGGACGGTTTACTATTTCTGTCGTCAAAACTTCTTCTATTGAATGATCTACAATAAAGTCGGCTACAATTTGGCCTTCGACAGCCTATAACGACTGATATGTCAGTGAATATTCTGTCAATGCTAAGGCCTATTTTCCGACTCTACTGTGTAGAATTGGTTTCGATAACATATGTTTAATAATATCAAAATGGGAATAAACATAAACATCAAAAGGCTTTATATAATGCTTAAGTTTTGTACATGAGAAGTATAAGCAAAGGCATAGTTTTTCACTAGGATGATATCTTGTTTCAACATCATTGAGTACCCTACTTAGATAATAAATGGCCCTTTCTATGCCATATTCATCCTCTTGTGCTAACATACTGCCTATAGTGCCATCTGACGCTGCTATATACAATTTCATTCTCTTGTCTTTCAATAAAGGAGAAAGAATCGGAGGATTTACCAGATATGACTTGATTTCATCGAAAGCTGTTTGGTGCTCTGGCTCCCATTTGAAAACATCATCTTTCTTTAGTCGGAGTAAAGGCGAGAAAGCTTGTGTCTTGCCACTTAAATTTGATATAAACCTTCTGAGAAAGTTGATCTTTCCTAATAGTGACTGCAACTCTTTCTTCGTAGAAGGAGCTTTGGTCTCGATTATTGCCTTGGTTTTATTCTGGTTGATTTCGATTCCCTTTTTATGCACCACAAAACCTAGAAAATCACCTGCACAAACCCCAAATGCACATTTTAATGGATTCATTTTCAATCCATATCGCCTCCTCCTTTCAAACGATCGGCGTAAATGTTCCAAATGTCTATCCTCCGAAGAAGATTTTACCACAATATCATCAATGTAAACCTGCATAAAATCTTCTATGAAATCATGAAACATTAAATTCATCGCTCTCTGGTACTTAGCGATATCTTCTTTAGCAATGAAGATTTGATTATAACCAGAATATCCATCTAGCATACTCAGGTAGTCGAAACCCGCCGCTGAATCTACTAGCATTTCTGCTACAGGCATTGGGTATTCGTCTTTAGGGGTAGCGAGATTCAAATCTCTAAAATCTATACATACCCTTATGGTTCCATTTTTCTTTTTAACCAGAACTACATTTGCTAGCCAATCTACATACCTTGCAGGCCTGATAAAGCCGCATTTCAGCAATTTCTCGATTTCTTCTTTAATCTTTGGCAAGATTTGCGGAGCAAACCTACGAGGAATTTGTTTCACTGGCTTTTTGTCTGGTCGAATTGGTAATTTTAATTCCACCACTTCCCGGTTTAGACCAGGCATTTGATTGTAATCCCATGCAAAGCAATCTTTATATTCTTTCAATAGCTCTGCAATTCGATTTTTGAATTCTTTAGGGATCTTGGCGCTTACATAAGTAGGTCTTTTAACGGTGCCATCTCCCAAATCTATTTCTTCGAGGGGATCTTGTGCTTTCATTTTGGTAGTGGATCCCATGGGATCTTCTTTGAAACCCAACGGTTCATCATCATAAATGCAAATCCAACCTTTGGTCTTCGATGATATCATCTGTGGATCTTTCCATTGGTTCTTCGATCACCTCTTGTTGCAAGTTTTCAGCCTCTTTGGCCGTTTGAAACTTATTCTCGGCTAAGTAGGCTGTAATTTTCTCCCACATATTGGGTTCAGTCATGATTCTATTCTTTGACATCCCACCTAGTTGGCAGGGTAGCATACTTAGAAAAAATCAGTGTAAGGCTATCAGCAACCTTTTTGTATGCATGAGCTCTAGTTTCGAGCACATCTTCATTTTCTACATGAATTTCCTGTTGATTGACCATCACAAAATCATGATCTCTAAATTCTTTTTCCCACACGAATCCTGCTTCTGGTTGCAATTTCATGGAATACATCTCATCGTTCGAAATCATGCTTTTAGGTCCTGTGACATGACTGGGGCTATATGTGCTAATTGCTTATCGAAATTTTTCTTGGTGATAGTGTTTACTTCTGCCAAAAAATAACTTTGATCAGCCTCAACATTCTTGACTAATCCATCATCTTTCCATATAGTGATCCTTTGGTGCATAGTGGAAGGGACTGCACCCACACCATGTATCCATTCTCTGCCTAACAGCACATTGAAATTTGCTTTTGATGGGACCACCATAAACATCGTTGTTCTGCTTACGCTACCCACCACTAATTCCAATTTGATAGAACCTAAAGAGTTTCCTGATGTACCTTCATAATTAGTGAGAATAACATTGTGAGGTTTCAAATCAGAATCATAGAGTCCGATCTTTCCCAGAAATGATTGAGGGAGCAGGTTGACAGTGGCTCCACCATCAACTAACACCTTATTTACTCCAACACCATCGATCTTAGCTTGAATGAACAAAGGCTTAAGATGCAACTTCATCGAAGTGTCTGGCTTTTCAAAGACAGCATGTTGTTCTTCTACACAACTATTATTCATGACATAATAACATAGTGGCTTGTGTGTCGCCATTTCGTCGACGAAGTCACTTTCAACTTCATTAACTTCTGACTGAACGTCGTATTCTACAGGTAGGATTGAAACCACATTGCATACTATGTCGAGACTAGGGTCAGACCCAGTGAAATTCGAAGTCATTTCTTCATCCTCTTTGGGATGGTCTTTCTTTAAGATTGACAAGGGAGGTGAGATCCTCTTTGTTGCTGGTTTTTTAACCATTTCGAATACAGCTCTCTGCTTTCCTTTCCCTTTGTCAACATTGGTGATGTCTTGTAAAGCAGTTGCTTTTTTCTGGCGTTGGTATCTACGCCATTGAGTTCGTGTCATAGGTTTCTTACCTTTGTAGTTATTATTGTAAGAATACCTACTAGGCACTTCTGGCGCATCCTGTCGAGGAGCTGGGATCTTTCTCTTCACCCATTTGGTTGGAGGAGCAGAGTATCCAGATTTCTTGCCTCCTGAAAAGACCCAAGTATACGTGGGAGACTTTGCAGATGGGTTGAAAGTTCCTCTCCAATTTTTCTTTCGGGAAATGGTCTTTGTACGGGACACCCCTTTTGTCGAAAACAAATTTAGGGCGATTGTCTTTCCACTTGCCTCTCCACTTTGTCTGTGGCTGAAAACCTTCGATTGCTTTTGCGGCTTCTTTATCGAAGATTGTGCTGCATCTGGGACAAAGCATTGCATTGGTCTTAGAAATCTTGCAGCGGTTAAGAAAATCAACTAAATCCTCTTCATTTTTTGGATATGCTCCTTTCATATTTTCACTAAATTGGTCTTTAGTGACCATACTGTTATCTGGAACATGGTCTTTAGTAGCCATCTCAATATCATTAAGTAGTGCTTTTCCTAATGGTAGTTTGCCATCGCTTGACTCTGCAACATCCACCATATTTATGCCAATCACTTCAGCATACATGGAATCAGCTTTCTTTGAAGATTCGACGTCAGGCTTTGTAGTTGTTTTAGCCTTTTCTCCGAATTTCAGTCTTCCTTCGTCGAGAGCCTTCTGCACAGAATCCCTGAAACGAGTGCAACGGGAAAAGTTATGTCCCAAAAAACCATGAAATTTACAAAAACCTCTCTTCTTCCTCTATTCCAGAGGAGGAAGTTTCATGTTGTCTGGCACTAAAATTATGCCATCAGCGACTAGAAGATCAAAAATTTCTTCACATTTAGATACATCGAAAGTGTACGTTTTCGGGGGATATTTATCATTTTTGGATTCTTCTACGTTTTTCCCATTTGATGGCCTTAGTAGCTTACAAGTATAAGGCGGCCCATCCTTTAATTCTGCAAGATTTATTTCGTTATCTTCAACAGAATCTGATCCCCAATCGAATTCTGGCTCACTATCTCCAGTATCGATATAAGCAATTTTTTCTTTCTTAGGGAACCTATTTGTTCTGGCCTTTTCAGACTTAAGTCTCTCGACTTGGCGAACCCTATCTGCTAATTGCGCCATATCCCTAAGGTATTGTGTATCTAATTTCTTTCAAACAGAATAATCTAAGCCACCCGCGGCCATTTCGACCAACTCATGCTCTAGCACGACGGTGAAACATCTGGCTTTAAGGAGTCGAAATCTGTTCAAGTAGTCATCTATTGATTCATGTGTTTTTCGTCGAACACTGGCCAATTCTTTCAGACTAATCTGAGATTGGCCCATGTAAAATTGTTCATGCAATGCCTTCTCCAATTGATTCCAACTAACTATGGAGTGTGGAGGCAAAGTTGTGAACCATGTGAATGCGTTCTTTGTTAGAGAACTTGGGAAATATTTCAATTTTAAATTCTCATTATTTGCCAAATCTCCAGCCTCCATAATATATCGAGCAATATGCTCGATAGTGGACTCATTCGTTTCCTCAACGAATTTGGTGAATTTGGGAATTTTGTGGTTCCTAGGCATTTCTGTTTCTAATACGAATTCGGACAATGCCGAAACGAAGTTCGGGTGATGCAATCCGGTATTGAAACCATTTTGGGCCAATAATGCTTCAACTATGTTAGCTATATTATTCTGGCCCTCATAATTGTTTCGAGGGGCCTGCATGACCACTTGGTCCGCATTCTGGTTTCTATTTACCATTACAGGAATCCTAACAAGCTCCTCTGGTATTTCATGCTGCACTTCTTGTGCTTGGTTTTCAGGCACTTGGTTTATCTGTTCTTCGATAGGTGCCTCTCTTTGCCTAGCATTCGTATTTCGTACTGCTGGCGTGACGCGCACTTGGGGTGCGCCCAGAAAATCGGCTATTCGCCCCATCTGTTGTGATAGGGCTTGATAACTGCTATTGGTTTCTTGAATCAAAGGATTGATAACAGTCGTTACTTGGTTGGTAACCATATTAACCATCTCGTGGTTAGTGTCTGCCATAGTTTTCCTTGACGCATTTATCGAAGCGTTGGTCAACGATTGTTGAGGTGAACCAAATGGAATAAACGCTTGTTGGGATCTCCCAAAAGAGATGTTTTCCCCTTGGTTGAATAATGGTGGTATGGTTGTGTTTAAATTCTCAGAAAATACCAAAGCACTGGTCTGTGAATTTTGCGTCGAAGAGGTAGGTATCCCATAGGATCCTCTTCCGCCGTTTCCAAGATTGAGAAACCTTTGAGAAAACGTATTTCCCGCAGCCTGTGTAGTTTGAGCAGCCGCTGTAACCGCCGGGCTGCCTCGTGAAGTAGTGTTGGCCATTGTATTCGATGTACCGACCTGTGACGTTTGTGAAGTCACATTTTCATCCGCTAGGGTGTATACAGGCTCTATTACTTGAGCCATGTTACTAGTCTGGCTAGGTTGCGTAGACCCTGTTGGTATTGTTTGATTGGTCGCTGTTCCTGAAGCGGAAGCGGCGTTCGATGCCATTGCGCCAAGAACTGGAGAAGGACGCGTCATTTCAGGAAGTAATTTGTTGTTCCATAAACGCATGCACAACGCAGACCAAAAGTTTTTTTTTTTTTTTTAAATTTAAAAGTTCAAAGGAAAAAGCACAAAATGTCCCACCGGGTGTGCCAATTTGTTTACACTAAAATTTGGTAAACAATCGCTGGTTTCAAAGATGTTTACTTGCAAGATCAACCAGTAAATCTTAAGAGTATATTGTGCTTTTTATTATATGATTTAAACGTGATACTTGTTCGTAAAGTATTTCGATAAAAGATAAGAACAAAATGTAAACAATCGAATCCAACACAGTTGAATCCAATCGAAGTTCAGTAAGAATAACAGTAAAGGAAAATACTTCGAAATGCTTAAGTAAATTGCAAAGTGTTTAAAGAAATGTATTGAATTTGTAAAGACTTAATGAAAGTTGGTGCACATATTCATACTTTGCAACTTGTGACTCGTTTGTCGCTTCCATACGGACAGTATTGAGTGTAAGTTTTGAATATGATTGAATTGTGACCCGTTTTTCCTAAGAAAAACTACTATTTATACAAATAGACCTATAACTACCTAGTCATAGCCATTCGATTTGAATATCGAATATAGCTGTTGCTATCTTTTGGACCTTATCCACAAAGCTGATGGCGCTTCGATAACTTCCCTTATCCATCGAACTAAAATTAACGTCTTCAATTCTCGCTGAGGACACATCTCCGATAGATTTTTATAAAGCTAAGTCTATCTTCTTAGGTCAAACCTTTGACTGCATTAAATGATACCCTTTTCACAAATATTGGCTAACACACTAAGACTCCTCAACAATGCGACTATGCATGTGGTACCATTATACAGGGCAGAAGCCCTCACCGAATTTGAATGGTTAAAGCATTCATAGGGCATAAGCCCTCACCAATGTGAACAACAAGGTGTTCTAGGGCATGAGCCCTCCCGCTTTGAACGACAAGGCATTCCAGGGCATGAGCCCTCACCACTTTATGTTTATGCAATGGACTCAACTTGTGTATATCTACATACAACTCAACAATTTATAAAACGACATCTGCTACTCGACGATGCATATATATAAATATGACTTACAACCCAACAATTTACAACATGTATGATTTATCTAGATATAAGCATACATCACAATCATCAACAAATCATCATAATTTATCCAATAGCTCCAGAAAATAATATAATTAATTATAATCAAGCTTCTACATCAAGTTCAGTCTTCATTATTCAATTACTTAACAAACAGCTTCAGGTACTGGGCAACTCGCCTCGCGAGCACATCTGCTCGCTATGGCGAACTCCGAAAATGGGGTCACTAGCTATGGCGAGTTCAAGGTGAGCAAGAAAAAGGTGATCTCGGGAGTTTTGACATTTTTCTCACTAAATCTTCAATTTTAAGCTCCCTGTTCATCTTTTTAATCTAAAAATTGTCCTAGTCCTCTCTAAAGACATCCAGACACTCAAAACTATCCAACTTATACCTTATAACAACAATTTGAAAAATCAAGATTCTAACTGACTTACTCGTCATGGCGAGTCGTTCTGCTCGCGAGGCGAGCTATGAAGTTGCTCACTCGCGAGGCGAGACAAGCTACTCACTGAGGCGAGCGATGAAGGTCTGTACGAGCAGAATGCAGGTTTTTCCCAAAAATCCCAATTTTCTCAATTTCACTCCCCAAAACAGTTTACAGAATTGTAATAAAGTGTTGTCTACAACCTGAAAGCATTCTAACACTAAAACAATGGTTCCTACACTCATTCCATTCAAAAATCCAAGAATCAAAACCTAGACCTAAATTCCCAATTTTCTACCAGAACCATGTTAAACCAAAATCAGAATTATAATCTATACTATTGAAAGTAAACCTCACCCTGACCTTAAATCAGATGAACAATCTCTACAAATTCTGGTTCACTTGGATCTTCTCCCTTGTTCTTGGTTTTTCTCCCAAAACTTGTTTTATGTGAAACTGCTTCTGACTTCCCTTTTCCTAACTCCCAATACTTAACTCCCCTTTATTTCATTTAACTCCCTATTAATTCTATTAATTCTAATTTAATCCCCAAATTCCAAAATAATAATATAACACACCACATAATCAACAATAATTATTTAAAATCATATAAAAGACTCTAAATAAATCAGAAATAAATAAATAACGACTAGGGCGTTACAGTTGTGGCCAGAAACGAGGTACCAAAAGATCGAAAAAGTCGCTCTCCCACTTCTCACAGCAGCACGAAGACTGAGGCAGTACTTCTTAGCTCATACGGTAATAGTTAGAACAGACCAACCCATTAGACAAATTTTGGGTCGCCCCGATCTCGTTGGACGGATGATGAAGTATCACTCGAATTATCCGAGTTCGACATACACTACGAATCTAGAAAAGCACTAAAGGTGCAGGTGGTCGCAGACTTCCTTGCCGAAATGACCTTTCCAACGGAAAACAACAAAGAAGAATGGACCATCTTTGTCGGTGGGTCATCCAACTCCAAAGGAAGCGGAGCCGGAATAATCGTAGAAGACAACAAAGGTATCGTTGTCGAAATTTCTCTTGGTTTATCTTTCCCAATAACCAATAACACTGTAGAGTATGAAGCCTTCTTGGCTGGCTTACGGAATCGCCCAAGATCTAGGAGCCAAAAAGGTAAAAATCTTTACCGACTCACAACTAGTGGCTTCTCAAGTCACAGGTAAGTTCCAGGTCAAAGAGGAGCACCTTCAGCAATACGTCCAGCTAACCCTAGAGAAGATGAAAGAATTCAAAACTGTCGAGGTAACTCACGTTCCCCGCAAACAGAATACCCGAGCAGACATTCTTTCAAAACTCGCAAGTACACGGACTTCAAGCGGAAACAAAACCGTCATACAAAAGGTTCTTAGCGAACCAAGCATCCAGAAGCAGAAAGCTCAACTTCAGAAAGTCAACTCAATCATTGGGATAGAGGATTGGAGGGGAGCCATTTCTCGATATATAGAAAATGGGGAACTCCCTTCCGATCAATATGAAAAAACAAGGATGAAACGGAGGTCCTGGTCGTTCACTGTAACACCCCGTTTTCCCAACTTGAAATTTTTATGCATAAATCAGAGTAAAACAACTAAACAGGATGCTACACTTCTTTCAAATATGAATATAGTAAAATTACTATTTATTTCAATCATCATATGTCATCAAATTAAATCTCAATGCAGTGGAAATTATCTTAATAAAACATCATGTTGGCACAACGGCCGCAACTTAAACAACTTAATAAAAATTCAGTCTAAACAGTCTTCAACATAAAAGTCATAAGACGACGACACGTGAGGAGTCACTCACTTCAACAGCTAACCTTGATTACCTGCAAGTTACTCATACGAAGAGCAACATTTCCAAGCAGAAGGGATGAGATTCCACATTGAATAATAATAAGCATATAATTCATCAAAAACATTTAACAACTTAAACTTCATCAATTAATAACATTAACTCTTCTTATAAGACTTCATTAATAACTCAACCAACTTCTAATCATTATTAACTTCATATTCATCGCATTATATACATCATCACATAAAACATAATAATCAAATCATAACCATCATCATATAACATCATAAATAATTGCATCATAAACATCATCTTATAATAACATAAACAACACAACATAATCATCATCTTATAACAACATAGACATTACTTCATAGCAACATCATAACATCATAATCCATATCATAAACATCATCTTATAATAACATAAACAACACAACATAATCATCATCTCATAATAATATAAACGATACATCATAACAACATCATAACATCATAATCAATATCATAAACAACGACTTTGACTCGACAATGCGACTTCGACTTCTTAATCATGTATGTGGTACCAATCCAGGGCATCAAGCCCCTAACATATAAGCGTAAATAGGCTCACAGGGCATCAAGCCCTCAACATAATATGTATAAATATACATTACAGGGCATCAAACCCTCAACTTAAATGAGTATGCAATGGACTCAACATCTTACAATTTAACAACTTAGACATCTCATATGACTCCAATAATTTGGATCAACATCTTACAACTTAAACAACTTAGACCAACATATGCAACTTAATGATTTAATAATCAATAACAACAATGACAACAACATACAACAACTTGAACCGTAGCAACATTAATAATAACCACTTGGATGATATAACAACATTATTTCTATATCATACAATATTCACATAATATATGTATCTCAAATTACTCAACAACAACATTCACATAATATATGTATTTCAAATTATCCAACAAAGATATTCACGTCAAACCAATTAGATCCATCACAACATAGATTAAATACTCTTAAACATCCTAATTGAACTCATAGTACTTCTAGTTTTGAGGTTTTGAATTATTACATATGTTTTGGATTAACTTAGAAACTGTTATTCTGAATTTTCATAAGATTTCACTAAGATCTCCTTGGAGTATTTTCATCATATCTCAAGAACCAAAAATCCTTTTCACGTCAAACCAAAGCCACTGGAAAGCAAACTCAATTATCTACAACTTTCATGTTTACACCAAAGGCCAATTCAAAACAGGAACGTGTGAAAAAGATGCAAGAACATGAAACAGGATGTGCTGTCAAAGAGCAACTCGGAAAAAACCCAATTTTCACCCCAAAATTCCAATTTTAACTTCCCTATGCCCAAATTTGATCCAAAAACTTGTCTAACCATTTATATACATGTTAAGGCACTCAAAACCATATAAAACATTGCACTAAAAATAATGAACATCAATTCTACACAAATTCAACGGATTTCCTACTCTATTAACAACCAATTATAACTTCAAAACCTAATTCCCAAATTCCCATAACTACAACCTACAACATGCTAAACTCAATTTCAGAATTATACAACTTAGAATTAGAGTAAGTTAGTCCCACCCATACCTTAGATTGATCGATTGAAAGGTTCTTTTCTCTGGTTCTCCTCTTCTCTTGGTTTTCTCCCTTTTTCTCCAAAAACAGGTTTCACGTAATCCTTATTTTCTAATTCTAACTCTCCCCTTTTATATAAATCCTTAACCTACTTATTTTCTCTTATTTCCAAATCTGTCCTCCAAGTCTCAATATTCTATTCTAATATATATATTAATAAAATATTTCTATAACAAATAACAAATATATGTCTATAACAAATATATTTCTATAACATATATATTTCTACACCAAATAACAAAATATTTCCATACCAAATAACGTAATATTTCCATACCAAATAACATATATATTTCTACACCAAATAACATAATATTTCCACTTATTCCACTAAACTCTTCTAATTTCCAAAACAGCCCCCACAACTTAATCTTATTTTATTTTCAAATCTTATTCTATTAAATAATAAAATAAGCCACTTAATAAATCAACAACACATCACAAAAGGGGTTACATTCACCATAGTGGAAGGACCTATACAAAAGGGGTTTCATCACACCACTTATCAAGTGTCTGCGACCTAAGGAGACCCAAGAAGTCCTCGCTGACGTCCATGACGGCATCTGTGGACAACATCTTGGTTCCAAAGCTCTCGCGAAAAAGGTACTACGAAGAGGATACTATTGGCCTACCATGTTGAAAGAAGCCCAAGATTACATAAACCTTTGCTACAAATGCCAGCGACACGGGCACATGCACCTTGCACCCCCTGCTGAGTTAACGTCATTAGTTTTCCCTTGGCCCTTCGCATGGTGGCTCATCGACCTTCTGGGACCATTCCCTAAAGCCACCGGACAACTCAAATATTTGGTAGTCGCCAAAGTGGATTGAGGCCGAACCATTAACAAAGATCACAGCTAAAAACGTACTCCGTTTCTTCAAAAGGAACATCTTAGCAAGATTTGAAGTACTGACTCTAGTCATATCCGGCAATGGTACCCAGTTCACAGACTAAAAATTCCAGGACTACCTAAGGAATATTGGCATCAAGTAAAGCTTCACCTCCATCAAACACCCTCAAGCTAACGGCCTCGCTGAAGCAGCAAACAAGGTCATTCTGCGAGGGATACGAAGAAGGTTGGACGCAGCCAAAACTAAGTGGGCTGAAGAGTTACATACGGTCCTCTGGGCCTATAGAACTACTCCCTACTCCACCACTAGCGAGTCACCTTTTCGACTCACGTACGGGACAGAGGCAGTCATACCCATCGAGCTAACAGAGCTCACACGGCGAACCGATGCCAACACTGACTTCCCATCCAACACGGCAAATCTACGTGAAGAGCTCGAATTTGTTGACGAAGTCAAAAGTGACGCTACTAAGCAAGAAACATCGCTAAAATAAAAGACAGTCGAACAAAAGACAGTCGAACAATGCGAGCATACGAATTGTTGCAATCTATGAAACATACAAGATAGACAGTTCACTCTCAACAAATACTTCAAACATTATATAAAAGCCTCACACAATGAGCAATCAGTTCAAAACATTATACTTGAAAATAAAACAAACATTTTCAGACAAGTATAATGGAGAACAAACGGAATGCATGTATTAAAAGTAAAATACGAGCCACGAAGGGCCGCATAAAATCAGTGGCGCAGAGACCAGTCAACCAGAACAAAAAGCATCAAAGATTATAGGGCAACATAAGCCTGGGCGTTTCAAACATGGCCATCATCATCTTGATCAACAATCTCACCATTCCTAACATACTTCAAAAAATGAGTCCCATCCACACATAACTGCACACCGGGATTCACCACTTTAAGCTGCTCTATGGCATTATCAAAACCGTGACGCGCAACCCCACAAGGTTCCTCTCCAGTTCCTCGAGTCTGTAAACCAGCGCAGGGCGAGCTAGCACAGCCGTATCTTCAGTTTCATCCTCACCAGGTTGAGAAGCATCACAGAGAGCGTCGTCAAGGACTTTCTTTTCCGTAGTAAACATGGCACGCACCTCGCTCAACTCATTATGGTAGCGGGACGCCGATTCTGCTTTCTCCTTCAAGAAAGCAATCATCATGTCTTTATCGGAAGTACCTTCCTTCAAAACGATCACTTTTGCCTCCAGCTTGGCCATTTTCTTGGCCGTTTCTCCACGTTCACGAGCAAGGGCCTTAGAACGAACCGCCTCCTCCGTGGAAGAATTGTTGAGGAACACAACAACCTCTAAGGCTCTCATCTCACAAACAACTCCTTCGGTCACTGCATGGGACCGGCCAGCAGGTCCCAAGTCACGAATTGCCTTCAACTCATAATCTCTAAGGTAAAGCGACGCTTGAGGACCAAAACAGTCGAACCGCGACCATACTTTGGGAACTTGAAATAGGCCTTCATCAACGGGGAGGGCATCTTTATAACGAACCACAACTTGGGTCTGGACCTGCTTGCTCATATCAAGAGCAGCGATCCTCTTTCTCTTAAGAGGAACCTCTTCTTCCTCTGCTGGCTCGTCGGTCACCCGAACTGGAAACCAGGCCTCCGCTGTCCGGTCTCGTTGCTCGATTCTCTTTCTGCTACTGCTGCTCTGACCAGTAACTTTCTGGTTAGCCTTGTTCACCAGGGAACAAATGTTAGACATTTTTCCTGCACGTGGAAACGTAAGAAAATCATAATTATGTCTGTACATAGCAGCCTCATGCTTGAGGTGATTATGACTCCAACAAAAGTGGAAGCGTGGATACAAACCCTACCTCCTCGTGACGACGTTCCACCACCTTCAGAACGTTGATCAATGCCACCTCAGTTCGCGGTCTTAGCAAAAAGAATCTCTTGTAAAACTTAGTAGCATTGCTACTAAAGACCTCAAACAAAACCATACGCTGGAGGAAAGACACCTAGTTACAACCACCATCTTTGTCCAAACCCCGCTGAATGGTAAAGATGGTGAAGAAAAGGTCTTTAGTAGCCGGAAGACGCAGGAAGTGACACAGCAGTTCAAAGGCTATCAAATAAGCAAAAGAATCCGGACTCAGCTGAGAATGGGGGCCTAAAGCCTACTTCCGTAAAGACAACCTCATACATAGGGATACGGTTCCCCAAAAAGCGCGAACAAATCCTATCCGCGATGTTTGGAAGGAGAATTTCCCAATCTTCTCCCCTCCCTATCAAGCAACGCGGAATCATCGCCGCACCGTTGTCCCTACTTGAATTACTCACCATGATCAAACCTGAAAGCGAAAAAGCAAGCAGAGGATCACACTCATTTCTCCTTCAAACCAACGGGCTTGATCATCACGGGAAAAGGTTTCGAAAAAACTTTGAAAACGTAACAGTAATTCAAACAAGGAGGCGGACGACTATGAACGCCAAGACGTCGTAGCAACTAGGCCTAACCCTAGAAGACTAAAGCCTGTCGCCAATGTTTTTCTAATACAAACAGACAGCAAAATCCTAGAGGGATCATCAGAATAACTGCTACCCTAAAATAAATGCATTTCTACAGTTTCTTAAACAAGAAACTAAAAGAAGTCAAGCATGAAAAAGGAGGAAAAAAGGGATCATCGGAATCTTACCTGTTACGGTGGATGAACTGGACTTGAAGTGAGAAGTTGAAGGTTCGGAAATGCTTCACCTTTGGAGGAACTCTTGGAAAAGTTTCTAGGTTTCTGAGAAAATGAAAATGCAGTAAAATTCAAAACAACGTTTGAAATATTTATACTAATTTATAAAACCTCTCAAAGGTCACGAGACCCTATCCGATGCAGCCCTTCATATACGACTCTCCCTTCAGATGGCATCCCAATGGTCCAGATTAAATCAAACCGTTCATCCAAGGGTTCATCCAACGGTGATGAGAACACTTTGGAAACACAAACCAAGGGCACTATGCAAGCTATAGGTACTCAAGTATCGCAATAGCCTTTACACGTGTCACTCAGAAACCAAAGGTCATGTCTCCTCAGTCTTTCCCTCAAGACATGGGCATTAATTGTGGAATGACAATTGACCAAACTTCCTAACGAGGGAATCTTTTCCTCCGGCTTAGGTCAACCGAGTACTCGCATGCCGGATACAACCCTTTCTATTGACGAACTTGCTCGGTTAAAGGGAAAAGGAATACCAAGGGATAACGAGCACTCTTACACACTCGCCAGCTCAGTCGTTATGGCGTTCTTAACCTCCAGCATGAACAGTTCCTAATTTTAGAAGCGTATTCTCGTCCGCCAAACGAGATTAGAGACTTTCAAGTATATAACTTACTTCCTTATACGACCGACCATGAACAACCAAAGATGCTCGCACTTAAGTCATCACTCTTCATCAAGAGCAACAATTTGGGGGGCTACTGTACTGGACCGGCCAAAAGGATCTTTGGCCCATTTACTTAGGCCTAATACAATCCAAAGCCCAAACACTACGTTTGGCAAACTTACTTGCAGCATACCCCTTCCCCACAAAGGGGGTGCACGGAGCGAGCGAGACCGATTCAAACGAACCACAACGTCTCTCTGTACGTTCCTGCAATAAACTCTCTGGCGTTTCACTTCCCACGATTTCGTAACCGCTAGAGCCAGGTCTTCCACTACAACGGCTCTGCAGCCCTCCACCTCTATAAATAGGGGACTCACAGCATTCCCTAAGGTAGAATCTATCTCTTCCTTTAAACCCTCACTCTCTAATCTCTACTTACTTGAGCGTGTTGGAACAAAATGTGTTTAGCACTACCCTTTGAGAGTTTTGATGATAACAAGGTATAAAAAATTGTCAATTAGATATGCTAATATTTGTTGAAGTGTGTAGGACCATATACAAGGTTAAGTATAGTTTGTAGGTTCTGGAAGAACAAATTAAGAGCTATGGAATCAACAAAAAAAAAGGAAGATTGAAGCATCTGAAGAATAGTGCTCCTGAAGTGATGACGTCATCAGAAGCAAGTTCATCAGAAGCACCTCATGAGAAGCAAGATCACCAGAAGATGAGAGACTTAAAGCTTCAAAGGTTGTTCAAAGGATTTAATCACACCTAGTATTGTAGAAGACCAGAAACGTGAAACAACGGCTAATTCAAATGAATTTGAAGGCATTAGATGCTTGTTGTAACGCCCACTTTCGTTTAATCGTTTATTTAGTCGAGTTTAGGCCATTATATTATAATTATATAATATATGCATGATTTTGATATGTTTTGATGATTTGTGGTGAATTTAGTGATTTGATTGATGACGTGATAAGTTATGAGTTGTGGAGGATTTGATTATGATATGAGAATTATTTTATTGTTAAATAAAATAAAGATTTGAAAATAATATAAAATATTTAGTTAAGGGTTGTTTTGATATTTTAGATAGTTTTGGGGGAGAAAGTGAGATAAGATAAGTAATTAGAAAAAGATATAAATAGGAGAAGACCTAATATTTTAGAAACTCATTGTACGTGAAAACTTTTGGAAAAAGGGAGAAAAAGCCAAGTCTAGAGGAACCAAGGTAGAGTGCTGCGATTTTCTTCATACAAGGTAAGGGTGAGACTAGTAATTCAATAGCATTGATTGTTGTAATTCTGATGATTAGTTGACAAAGTTAGGATTGATTTAGAGAAGTTTTGGAATTAGGTCAAAACCTTAAAAATTGATGATCAAACGGTAAAACTTGTTTAGATTGATGTAGAAACCGTCCTTTAACCTTAGAACATGTTTAGGATGGATTATTGAATCAAAATTAGGCTTTGAACCATGTTGTGTGATGGATTTTTGAGAAAAACCCTAGTCTGCCCGTGCTTATGTTCATCGCTCGCCACGGCGAGTGATGATCCTCGCCTCGCGAGTGATGATCTTCATCGCTCGCCACGCGAGCCCTTCCTTTTCGCCTCGCGAGTTGTTTGGTTCAAATCGCCATGGCGAGCAACCCCTCCTCGCCTCGCGAGCTTAGGCAGAGTGCATGTCATATTTTTGTGTTTCGACCTTTTGAGTTGGACCTTGGATGCCTATGAGTGCCTGAACATACCTAGTATTGATTAGGAATGAATTTAGGATCAGAGGGAACCCAGAACAAGCTTAGTTTGGGAGTTGAGTGGTACTCGCCATGGCGAGTAAGTACTCTCGCCTCGCGAGTACAACCAGGATGAACTTGTTTATAAGTTTGTGCGATCTGTGTCGCACTTGTTGATCAAGAGTGAACCCCTAACTGGTAATGAGACCTAGTGATGTCGTTTAATGCAGACTGTAGAGTTGTTTAAGTTATATTAATATTAATTGAATATGAACTATTGTATTGAATATTCATGCAAGATAAGAAGATGTGATAATGATACAAATTATGTGCTTTGATATAATGATATCATCTTGTTATGTGACCTGTTTATGCTGCTTCCGTTATTTAACTAAGTGCATAAGTATATGATGAAGTCTAGCTCCAAATTATTGGATGCATGTTGATAAGTCGATTACGTTGTTTTGTTCATATGTGTCCATGCATAGCATATCATTGAGCTTAGTCCTCACCACGAAAATTAGGAGCTTTGTCCTCCGCACGTTTATAGGAGCTTTGTCCTCCGCACGATTAAAGTATATTAATACTTATGATGACGATTGGTACCACATGCATATAAGGAGTCTAGGAGCATTGTCACATTGTCATGATTAAGATGCCTTGTTGATAATGAATGAATATGTGATTACGTGATAAGTGTTTGTTGATTATGTTACGTTGTTCATAATGAATTGGATATATGATTACGTGATAACTGTTTAGCATTTATGCAAAGTTAATAATGGAATGATATGATGTTAATTTATGATTCGCAATTACATTGATTAATGTTATTTTATTATGAAATCTCACCCCTTCTGCTTGAAAATGTTGCCCTTCGTATGGGTAACTTGCAGGTGATCGTGCTTAGTGTGAAGTTGCTTCGTGAGTTGGCCTTGCCTTCACTGTGTCGTCTAGGTCGCTCTGATACGTAACGGGATGGGGTTATATGCTATAACATGCTTCATTCTTTTACGTGAACTGCTTATGTTTTGATAAACTCTTTTGAGATACTTGTTGGGCCTGCGTGCCAAAATCGTTTTACGAATTTATGATTATGATTTTCCGCTGCTATGTTAAAGATAATTTGTGAAGGTTAAATCATTATTTAACTGTTTTGGATTACGTTTCTATGTGATATCCCGTTTATGGATTTTACTCTGATAATTGTTTAAGAAATTTGTATATTGGGAAAACGGGGTGTTACAATTGGTATCAGAGCAGGTCGGTCCGTCCGGTCAATTAGAGAGTCGTGTCGAGTCTTAGTAATATTTATATTACTATCTTATGTTGTTGTTGCTACTTTTGTAGAATATCAGAAATGGCTGGAAGGAACGATGCTGCGTTAGCTGCTGCTCTACAAGCTGTTGCCCAAGCTGTGGGACAACAACCTAACGTGAATGCTGGTGCAAATGCTGAAGCTAGGATGTTGGAGACGTTCATGAAGAAGAACCCTCCGACTTTCAAAGGACGTTACGACCCTGATGGAGCCCAGACGTGGCTTAAGGAGATTGAGAGGATTTTCCGGGTTATGCAGTGTACGGAGGATCAGAAAGTGCGGTTTGGTACTCATCAGCTAGCCGAGGAAGCTGATGACTGGTGGGTTGCTCTTCTGCCTACCCTTGGGCAGGAGGGAGCTGTTGTGACTTGGGCTGTTTTCAGGAGAGAGTTCCTGAGAAGATACTTTCCGGAAGATGTTCGCGGGAAGAAAGAGATCGAATTCCTTGAGCTGAAGCAAGGAAATATGTCTGTGACAGAGTATGCTGCCAAGTTCGTGGAGCTGTCTAAGTTCTATCCGCACTATACTGCTGAGAATGCTGAGTTCTCGAGATGCATCAAGTTCGAGAACGGTTTGAGGCCCGACATCAAGAGGGCGATTGGATACCAACAGCTGAGAGTTTTTCAGGATTTGGTTAATAGCTGCAGGATCTACGAAGAGGATACGAAGGCTCACTACAAGGTAGTGAATGAAAGGAAGGGTAAGGGACAGCAGAGTCGTCCTAAGCCGTACAGTGCCCCCGCTGATAAAGGGAAACAGAAGATGGTCGATGTGAGACGGCCTAAGAAGAAGGATGATGCAGAGATTGTGTGTTTCAATTGTGGTGAGAAAGGCCACAAGAGCAACGTCTGCCCTGAGGAAACCAAGAAGTGTGTCCGGTGTGGCAAGAAAGGTCATGTTGTAGCTGATTGCAATCGTTCGGACATTGTGTGCTTTAATTGCAACGGAGAGGGTCACATTAGTTCACAGTGTACTCAGCCTAAGAGGGCGCCGACTACTGGTAGAGTCTTTGCTTTGACTGGGACTCAGACAGAGAACGAGGATCGTTTGATCAGAGGTACTTGCTATATTAATAATACTCCTTTAGTTGCTATTATTGATACTGGTGCTACGCATTGTTTTATTGCTTTCGATTGTGTTTCTGCTTTGGGTCTTGTTTTGTCTGATATGAATGGAGAGATGGTTGTCGAAACTCCAGCTAAGGGTTCGGTGACTACTTCTCTCGTATGTTTGAAATGTCCTTTGTCTATGTTTGGTCGTGATTTCGAAATGGATTTAGTTTGTCTACCTTTGAGTGGTATGGATGTGATTCTGGGTATGAACTGGTTAGAGTACAACCACGTTCTTATTAATTGTTTTAGCAAGTCAGTACATTTCTCTTCCGTCGAAGAGGAAAGTGGTGCAGAGTTTTTATCTACTAAGCAGCTGAAGCAACTGGAACGCGACGGTATCTTGATGTTTTCGTTAATGGCTACTATATCTATTGAGAATCGAGCAGTGATTGACAGGTTACCGGTGGTGTGTGAATTTCCTGAAGTTTTTCCAGATGAGATTCCTGATGTGCCTCCAGAGAGAGAAGTTGAGTTTTCTATTGATCTTGTTCCTGGAACGAAGCCGGTCTCGATGGCACCTTATCGTATGTCTGCTTCTGAGTTATCTGAGTTGAAGAAACAGTTGGAAGACTTGCTTGAGAAGAAGTTTGTTAGACCAAGTGTTTCACCTTGGGGAGCGCCGGTTTTGCTAGTAAAGAAGAAAGATGGTAGTATGCGGTTGTGTATTGATTATCGGCAGTTGAACAAGGTAACTATCAAGAATAGGTATCCACTTCCGAGAATTGATGATTTGATGGATCAGCTAGTGGGTGCACGAGTTTTCAGCAAGATTGATTTGAGATCAGGTTATCACCAGATTAAAGTAAAGGATGAAGATATGCAGAAGACAGCTTTCAGAACGCGTTATGGTCACTATGAATATAAAGTTATGCCTTTTGGTGTTACCAATGCACCTGGAGTGTTTATGGAGTATATGAATCGCATCTTCCATGCATTTTTGGATCGGTTCGTAGTTGTGTTTATCGACGATATCTTGATTTACTCCAAGACTGAAGAAGAACATGCCGAGCATCTGAAGATTGTTTTGTAAGTGTTGAAAGAAAAGAAGCTTTATGCTAAATTGTCTAAGTGTGAATTCTGGTTGAAAGAGGTGAGTTTTCTAGGCCATGTTATTTCTGGTGATGGAATTGCAGTGGATCCGTCTAAAGTTGAAGCGGTATCACAGTGGGAGACTCCTAAGTCAGTTACTGAGATTAGAAGTTTCTTGGGTTTAGCTGGTTACTATAGAAGGTTTATTGAAGGATTTTCTAAGTTAGCTCTTCCGCTAACGCAGTTGACTTGTAAAGGTAAAACTTTTGTGTGGGACGTTCATTGTGAGAAAAGTTTCGGTGAATTGAAGAAGCGTTTGACGACTGCTCCAGTGTTAATTTTGCCGAAGTCAGATGAACCTTTTGTGGTTTATTGTGATGCGTCCAAGTTGGGTTTAGGAGGTGTACTTATGCAAGAAGGTAAAGTGGTAGCTTATGCTTCAAGACAGTTGAGAACTCATGAGAAGAATTATCCTACGCATGATCTCGAGTTGGCGGCTGTAGTCTTCGTATTGAAGATATGGAGACATTACTTGTATGGTTCGAGATTTGAGGTGTTTAGTGATCACAAGAGTTTGAAGTATTTGTTCGATCAGAAGGAATTGAATATGAGACAGCGAAGATGGCTCGAATTGTTGAAAGATTATGACTTTGGTTTGAATTATCATCCAGGTAAAGCTAATGTTGATTGCTAGAGATCAGACTGAAGACAGTGATTTTAAAATCGATGATCAAGGTGTGTTGAGATTCCGAGGAAGAATTTGTATCCCAGACAATGAAGAGATTAAGAAGATGATTCTTGAAGAGAGTCATAGAAGTAGCTTGAGTATTCATCCGGGAGCTACGAAGATGTATCATGATTTAAAGAAGATTTTCTGGTGGTCTGGTTTGAAACGAGATGTGGCACAGTTTGTGTATTCCTGTTTAGTTTGTCAGAAGTCGAAAGTTGAGCATCAGAAACCTGCTGGGATGATGGTACCTTTAGATGTGCCAGAATGGAAATGGGATAGTATATCCATGGATTTTGTGACGAGTTTGCCAAATACTCCTAGAGGGAACGACGCAATTTGGGTTATTGTTGATAGGTTGACGAAGTCAGCTCATTTTCTACCTATTAATATTAGTTTCCCTGTTGCCCAGTTGGCAGAGATTTATATCAAGGAGATTGTGAAGTTGCATGGTGTTCCTTCGAGCATCGTGTCAGATAGAGATCCAAGATTTACTTCTAGATTTTGGAAAAGTTTGCAAGAGGCCTTGGGTTCGAAGTTGAGATTGAGTTCGGCGTATCATCCACAGACAGATGGTCAGTCGGAGAGGACAATTCAGTCGCTAGAGGATTTGTTGAGAATTTGTGTTCTTGAGCAAGGAGGAACTTGGGATAGTCATCTTCCGTTGATCGAGTTCACTTATAATAATAGTTATCATTCTAGTATTGGAATGGCACCGTTCGAGGCTTTGTATGGTCGGAGATGCAGAACTCCGTTGTGTTGGTTTGAATCAGGAGAAAGAGTGGTCTTAGGACCAGAGATTGTTCAGCAAACTACTGAGAAAGTTCAGATGATCCAAGAGAAAATGAAGGCGTCGCAGAGTCGACAAAAGAGTTATCATGATAAGCGTAGAAAAGATCTTGAGTTCCAAGAAGGAGACCACGTGTTTTTGAGAGTCACTCCTATGACTGGTGTAGGACGTGCTTTGAAGTCAAAGAAGTTGACCCCGAAGTTCATTGGTCCGTATCAGATATTGGAAAGAGTTGGAACGGTGGCTTACCGAGTGGGTTTACCGCCGCATCTTGCGAATTTGCACAACGTTTTCCATGTGTCGCAACTTCGGAAGTATGTTCCGGATCCATCTCATGTAATCCAAAGTGACGATGTGCAAGTTAGAGACAACCTTACGGTAGAGACTTTACCGGTGAGGATTGATGATCGTAAAGTGAAGACGTTGAGAGGCAAGAAGATACCTCTCGTGAGAGTCGTTTGGACGGGAGCGACTGGTGAAAGCTTGACGTGGGAGCTTGAGAGTAAGATGCTGGAGTCTTATCCAGAGTTGTTTGCTTGAGGTAAATTTTCGAGGACGAAAATCTTTTAAGTGGGGGAGAGTTGTAACGCCCACTTTCGTTTAATCGTTTATTTAGTCGAGTTTAGGCCATTATATTATAATTATATAATATATGCATGATTTTGATATGTTTTGATGATTTGTGGTGAATTTAGTGATTTGATTGATGACGTGATAAGTTATGAGTTGTGGAGGATTTGATTATGATATGAGAATTATTTTATTGTTAAATAAAATAAAGATTTGAAAATAATATAAAATATTTAGTTAAGGGTTGTTTTGATATTTTAGATAGTTTTGGGGGAGAAAGTGAGATAAGATAAGTAATTAGAAAAAGATATAAATAGGAGAAGACCTAATATTTTAGAAACTCATTGTACGTGAAAACTTTTGGAAAAAGGGAGAAAAAGCCAAGTCTAGAGGAACCAAGGTAGAGTGCTGCGATTTTCTTCATACAAGGTAAGGGTGAGACTAATAATTCAATAGCATTGATTGTTGTAATTCTGATGATTAGTTGACAAAGTTAGGATTGATTTAGAGAAATTTTGGAATTAGGTCAAAACCTTAAAAATTGATGATCAAAGGGTAAAACTTGTTTAGATTGATGTAGAAACCGTCCTTTAACCTTAGAACATGTTTAGGATGGATTATTGAATCAAAATTAGGCTTTGAACCATGTTGTGTGATGGATTTTTGAGAAAAACCCTAGTCTGCCCGTGCTTCTGTTCATCGCTCGCCACGGCGAGTGATGATCCTCGCCTCGCAAGTGATGATCTTCATCGCTCGCCACGCGAGCCCATCCTTTTCGCCTCGCGAGTTGTTTGGTTCAACTCGCCATGGCGAGCAACCCCTCCTCGCCTCGCGAGCTTAGGCAGAGTGCATGTCATATTTTTGTGTTTCGACCTTTTGAGTTGGACCTTGGATGCCTATGAGTGCCGGAACATACCTAGTATTGATTAGGAATGAATTTAGGATCAGAGGGAACCCAGAACAAGCTTAGTTTGGGAGTTGAGTGGTACTCGCCATGGCGAGTAAGTACTCTCGCCTCGCGAGTACAACCAGGATGAACTTGTTTATAAGTTTGTGCGATCTGTGTCGCACTTGTTGATCAAGAGTGAACCCCTAACTGGTAATGAGACCTAGTGATGTCGTTTAATGCAGACTGTAGAGTTGTTTAAGTTATATTAATATTAATTGAATATGAACTATTGTATTGAATATTCATGCAAGATAAGAAGATGTGATAATGATACAAATTATGTGCTTTGATATAATGATATCATCTTGTTATGTGACCTGTTTATGCTGCTTCCGTTATTTAACTAAGTGCATAAGTATATGATGAAGTCTAGCTCCAAATTATTGGATGCATGTTGATAAGTCGATTACGTTGTTTTGTTCATATGTGTCCATGCATAGCATATCATTGAGCTTAGTCCTCACCACGAAAATTAGGAGCTTTGTCCTCCGCACGTTTATAGGAGCTTTGTCCTCCGCACGATTAAAGTATATTAATACTTATGATGACGATTGGTACCACATGCATATAAGGAGTCTAGGAGCATTGTCACATTGTCATGATTAAGATGCCTTGTTGATAATGAATGAATATGTGATTACGTGATAAGTGTTTGTTGATTATGTTACGTTGTTCATAATGAATTGGATATATGATTACGTGATAACTGTTTAGCATTTATGCAAAGTTAATAATGGAATGATATGATGTTAATTTATGATTCGCAATTACATTGATTAATGTTATTTTATTATGAAATCTCACCCCTTCTGCTTGAAAATGTTGCCCTTCGTATGGGTAACTTGCAGGTGATCGTGCTTAGTGTGAAGTTGCTTCGTGAGTTGGCCTTGCCTTCACTGTGTCGTCTAGGTCGCTCTGATACGTAACGGGATGGGGTTATATGCTATAACATGCTTCATTCTTTTACGTGAACTGCTTATGTTTTGATAAACTCTTTTGAGATACTTGTTGGGCCTGCGTGCCAAAATCGTTTTACGAATTTATGATTATGATTTTCCGCTGCTATGTTAAAGATAATTTGTGAAGGTTAAATCATTATTTAACTGTTTTGGATTACGTTTCTATGTGATATCCCGTTTATGGATTTTACTCTGATAATTGTTTAAGAAATTTGTATATTGGGAAAACGGGGTGTTACAATTGGTATCAGAGCAGGTCGGTCCGTCCGGTCAATTAGAGAGTCGTGTCGAGTCTTAGTAATATTTATATTACTATCTTATGTTGTTGTTGCTACTTTTGTAGAATATCAGAAATGGCTGGAAGGAACGATGCTGCGTTAGCTGCTGCTCTACAAGCTGTTGCCCAAGCTGTGGGACAACAACCTAACGTGAATGCTGGTGCAAATGCTGAAGCTAGGATGTTGGAGACGTTCATGAAGAAGAACCCTCCGACTTTCAAAGGACGTTACGACCCTGATGGAGCCCAGACGTGGCTTAAGGAGATTGAGAGGATTTTCCGGGTTATGCAGTGTACGGAGGATCAGAAAGTGCGGTTTGGTACTCATCAGCTAGCCGAGGAAGCTGATGACTGGTGGGTTGCTCTTCTGCCTACCCTTGGGCAGGAGGGAGCTGTTGTGACTTGGGCTGTTTTCAGGAGAGAGTTCCTGAGAAGATACTTTCCGGAAGATGTTCGCGGGAAGAAAGAGATCGAATTCCTTGAGCTGAAGCAAGGAAATATGTCTGTGACAGAGTATGCTGCCAAGTTCGTGGAGCTGTCTAAGTTCTATCCGCACTATACTGCTGAGAATGCTGAGTTCTCGAGATGCATCAAGTTCGAGAACGGTTTGAGGCCCGACATCAAGAGGGCGATTGGATACCAACAGCTGAGAGTTTTTCAGGATTTGGTTAATAGCTGCAGGATCTACGAAGAGGATACGAAGGCTCACTACAAGGTAGTGAATGAAAGGAAGGGTAAGGGACAGCAGAGTCGTCCTAAGCCGTACAGTGCCCCCGCTGATAAAGGGAAACAGAAGATGGTCGATGTGAGACGGCCTAAGAAGAAGGATGATGCAGAGATTGTGTGTTTCAATTGTGGTGAGAAAGGCCACAAGAGCAACGTCTGCCCTGAGGAAACCAAGAAGTGTGTCCGGTGTGGCAAGAAAGGTCATGTTGTAGCTGATTGCAATCGTTCGGACATTGTGTGCTTTAATTGCAACGGAGAGGGTCACATTAGTTCACAGTGTACTCAGCCTAAGAGGGCGCCGACTACTGGTAGAGTCTTTGCTTTGACTGGGACTCAGACAGAGAACGAGGATCGTTTGATCAGAGGTACTTGCTATATTAATAATACTCCTTTAGTTGCTATTATTGATACTGGTGCTACGCATTGTTTTATTGCTTTCGATTGTGTTTCTGCTTTGGGTCTTGTTTTGTCTGATATGAATGGAGAGATGGTTGTCGAAACTCCAGCTAAGGGTTCGGTGACTACTTCTCTCGTATGTTTGAAATGTCCTTTGTCTATGTTTGGTCGTGATTTCGAAATGGATTTAGTTTGTCTACCTTTGAGTGGTATGGATGTGATTCTGGGTATGAACTGGTTAGAGTACAACCACGTTCTTATTAATTGTTTTAGCAAGTCAGTACATTTCTCTTCCGTCGAAGAGGAAAGTGGTGCAGAGTTTTTATCTACTAAGCAGCTGAAGCAACTGGAACGCGACGGTATCTTGATGTTTTCGTTAATGGCTACTATATCTATTGAGAATCGAGCAGTGATTGACAGGTTACCGGTGGTGTGTGAATTTCCTGAAGTTTTTCCAGATGAGATTCCTGATGTGCCTCCAGAGAGAGAAGTTGAGTTTTCTATTGATCTTGTTCCTGGAACGAAGCCGGTCTCGATGGCACCTTATCGTATGTCTGCTTCTGAGTTATCTGAGTTGAAGAAACAGTTGGAAGACTTGCTTGAGAAGAAGTTTGTTAGACCAAGTGTTTCACCTTGGGGAGCGCCGGTTTTGCTAGTAAAGAAGAAAGATGGTAGTATGCGGTTGTGTATTGATTATCGGCAGTTGAACAAGGTAACTATCAAGAATAGGTATCCACTTCCGAGAATTGATGATTTGATGGATCAGCTAGTGGGTGCACGAGTTTTCAGCAAGATTGATTTGAGATCAGGTTATCACCAGATTAAAGTAAAGGATGAAGATATGCAGAAGACAGCTTTCAGAACGCGTTATGGTCACTATGAATATAAAGTTATGCCTTTTGGTGTTACCAATGCACCTGGAGTGTTTATGGAGTATATGAATCGCATCTTCCATGCATTTTTGGATCGGTTCGTAGTTGTGTTTATCGACGATATCTTGATTTACTCCAAGACTGAAGAAGAACATGCCGAGCATCTGAAGATTGTTTTGTAAGTGTTGAAAGAAAAGAAGCTTTATGCTAAATTGTCTAAGTGTGAATTCTGGTTGAAAGAGGTGAGTTTTCTAGGCCATGTTATTTCTGGTGATGGAATTGCAGTGGATCCGTCTAAAGTTGAAGCGGTATCACAGTGGGAGACTCCTAAGTCAGTTACTGAGATTAGAAGTTTCTTGGGTTTAGCTGGTTACTATAGAAGGTTTATTGAAGGATTTTCTAAGTTAGCTCTTCCGCTAACGCAGTTGACTTGTAAAGGTAAAACTTTTGTGTGGGACGTTCATTGTGAGAAAAGTTTCGGTGAATTGAAGAAGCGTTTGACGACTGCTCCAGTGTTAATTTTGCCGAAGTCAGATGAACCTTTTGTGGTTTATTGTGATGCGTCCAAGTTGGGTTTAGGAGGTGTACTTATGCAAGAAGGTAAAGTGGTAGCTTATGCTTCAAGACAGTTGAGAACTCATGAGAAGAATTATCCTACGCATGATCTCGAGTTGGCGGCTGTAGTCTTCGTATTGAAGATATGGAGACATTACTTGTATGGTTCGAGATTTGAGGTGTTTAGTGATCACAAGAGTTTGAAGTATTTGTTCGATCAGAAGGAATTGAATATGAGACAGCGAAGATGGCTCGAATTGTTGAAAGATTATGACTTTGGTTTGAATTATCATCCAGGTAAAGCTAATGTTGATTGCTAGAGATCAGACTGAAGACAGTGATTTTAAAATCGATGATCAAGGTGTGTTGAGATTCCGAGGAAGAATTTGTATCCCAGACAATGAAGAGATTAAGAAGATGATTCTTGAAGAGAGTCATAGAAGTAGCTTGAGTATTCATCCGGGAGCTACGAAGATGTATCATGATTTAAAGAAGATTTTCTGGTGGTCTGGTTTGAAACGAGATGTGGCACAGTTTGTGTATTCCTGTTTAGTTTGTCAGAAGTCGAAAGTTGAGCATCAGAAACCTGCTGGGATGATGGTACCTTTAGATGTGCCAGAATGGAAATGGGATAGTATATCCATGGATTTTGTGACGAGTTTGCCAAATACTCCTAGAGGGAACGACGCAATTTGGGTTATTGTTGATAGGTTGACGAAGTCAGCTCATTTTCTACCTATTAATATTAGTTTCCCTGTTGCCCAGTTGGCAGAGATTTATATCAAGGAGATTGTGAAGTTGCATGGTGTTCCTTCGAGCATCGTGTCAGATAGAGATCCAAGATTTACTTCTAGATTTTGGAAAAGTTTGCAAGAGGCCTTGGGTTCGAAGTTGAGATTGAGTTCGGCGTATCATCCACAGACAGATGGTCAGTCGGAGAGGACAATTCAGTCGCTAGAGGATTTGTTGAGAATTTGTGTTCTTGAGCAAGGAGGAACTTGGGATAGTCATCTTCCGTTGATCGAGTTCACTTATAATAATAGTTATCATTCTAGTATTGGAATGGCACCGTTCGAGGCTTTGTATGGTCGGAGATGCAGAACTCCGTTGTGTTGGTTTGAATCAGGAGAAAGAGTGGTCTTAGGACCAGAGATTGTTCAGCAAACTACTGAGAAAGTTCAGATGATCCAAGAGAAAATGAAGGCGTCGCAGAGTCGACAAAAGAGTTATCATGATAAGCGTAGAAAAGATCTTGAGTTCCAAGAAGGAGACCACGTGTTTTTGAGAGTCACTCCTATGACTGGTGTAGGACGTGCTTTGAAGTCAAAGAAGTTGACCCCGAAGTTCATTGGTCCGTATCAGATATTGGAAAGAGTTGGAACGGTGGCTTACCGAGTGGGTTTACCGCCGCATCTTGCGAATTTGCACAACGTTTTCCATGTGTCGCAACTTCGGAAGTATGTTCCGGATCCATCTCATGTAATCCAAAGTGACGATGTGCAAGTTAGAGACAACCTTACGGTAGAGACTTTACCGGTGAGGATTGATGATCGTAAAGTGAAGACGTTGAGAGGCAAGAAGATACCTCTCGTGAGAGTCGTTTGGACGGGAGCGACTGGTGAAAGCTTGACGTGGGAGCTTGAGAGTAAGATGCTGGAGTCTTATCCAGAGTTGTTTGCTTGAGGTAAATTTTCGAGGACGAAAATCTTTTAAGTGGGGGAGAGTTGTAACGCCCACTTTCGTTTAATCGTTTATTTAGTCGAGTTTAGGCCATTATATTATAATTATATAATATATGCATGATTTTGATATGTTTTGATGATTTGTGGTGAATTTAGTGATTTGATTGATGACGTGATAAGTTATGAGTTGTGGAGGATTTGATTATGATATGAGAATTATTTTATTGTTAAATAAAATAAAGATTTGAAAATAATATAAAATATTTAGTTAAGGGTTGTTTTGATATTTTAGATAGTTTTGGGGGAGAAAGTGAGATAAGATAAGTAATTAGAAAAAGATATAAATAGGAGAAGACCTAATATTTTAGAAACTCATTGTACGTGAAAACTTTTGGAAAAAGGGAGAAAAAGCCAAGTCTAGAGGAACCAAGGTAGAGTGCTGCGATTTTCTTCATACAAGGTAAGGGTGAGACTAATAATTCAATAGCATTGATTGTTGTAATTCTGATGATTAGTTGACAAAGTTAGGATTGATTTAGAGAAATTTTGGAATTAGGTCAAAACCTTAAAAATTGATGATCAAAGGGTAAAACTTGTTTAGATTGATGTAGAAACCGTCCTTTAACCTTAGAACATGTTTAGGATGGATTATTGAATCAAAATTAGGCTTTGAACCATGTTGTGTGATGGATTTTTGAGAAAAACCCTAGTCTGCCCGTGCTTCTGTTCATCGCTCGCCACGGCGAGTGATGATCCTCGCCTCGCAAGTGATGATCTTCATCGCTCGCCACGCGAGCCCATCCTTTTCGCCTCGCGAGTTGTTTGGTTCAACTCGCCATGGCGAGCAACCCCTCCTCGCCTCGCGAGCTTAGGCAGAGTGCATGTCATATTTTTGTGTTTCGACCTTTTGAGTTGGACCTTGGATGCCTATGAGTGCCGGAACATACCTAGTATTGATTAGGAATGAATTTAGGATCAGAGGGAACCCAGAACAAGCTTAGTTTGGGAGTTGAGTGGTACTCGCCATGGCGAGTAAGTACTCTCGCCTCGCGAGTACAACCAGGATGAACTTGTTTATAAGTTTGTGCGATCTGTGTCGCACTTGTTGATCAAGAGTGAACCCCTAACTGGTAATGAGACCTAGTGATGTCGTTTAATGCAGACTGTAGAGTTGTTTAAGTTATATTAATATTAATTGAATATGAACTATTGTATTGAATATTCATGCAAGATAAGAAGATGTGATAATGATACAAATTATGTGCTTTGATATAATGATATCATCTTGTTATGTGACCTGTTTATGCTGCTTCCGTTATTTAACTAAGTGCATAAGTATATGATGAAGTCTAGCTCCAAATTATTGGATGCATGTTGATAAGTCGATTACGTTGTTTTGTTCATATGTGTCCATGCATAGCATATCATTGAGCTTAGTCCTCACCACGAAAATTAGGAGCTTTGTCCTCCGCACGTTTATAGGAGCTTTGTCCTCCGCACGATTAAAGTATATTAATACTTATGATGACGATTGGTACCACATGCATATAAGGAGTCTAGGAGCATTGTCACATTGTCATGATTAAGATGCCTTGTTGATAATGAATGAATATGTGATTACGTGATAAGTGTTTGTTGATTATGTTACGTTGTTCATAATGAATTGGATATATGATTACGTGATAACTGTTTAGCATTTATGCAAAGTTAATAATGGAATGATATGATGTTAATTTATGATTCGCAATTACATTGATTAATGTTATTTTATTATGAAATCTCACCCCTTCTGCTTGAAAATGTTGCCCTTCGTATGGGTAACTTGCAGGTGATCGTGCTTAGTGTGAAGTTGCTTCGTGAGTTGGCCTTGCCTTCACTGTGTCGTCTAGGTCGCTCTGATACGTAACGGGATGGGGTTATATGCTATAACATGCTTCATTCTTTTACGTGAACTGCTTATGTTTTGATAAACTCTTTTGAGATACTTGTTGGGCCTGCGTGCCAAAATCGTTTTACGAATTTATGATTATGATTTTCCGCTGCTATGTTAAAGATAATTTGTGAAGGTTAAATCATTATTTAACTGTTTTGGATTACGTTTCAATGTGATATCCCGTTTATGGATTTTACTCTGATAATTGTTTAAGAAATTTGTATATTGGGAAAACGGGGTGTTACACTTGTTCTTCGAAGAGCATTGACAAAGTACAATTGTACGAAGTGTACAACCACTACCTTGACTAATCACTTTGTGTCTCTGCTACAAGACAAGGATAACAGCTATGCCTGCGACAGTGTTCCTTCATACTTGGAATGGATTTGAAATTGATCCTTCATAGAACATTAACCATATCAGGCAAAAGATCATTGGTGATTGATCAAAGCTTCGAACGAATCTATTTTGATGTGCTGGAAATTCACAACGTCTCTTTCACACCACTATATAAAGGAGTGAAGACTTAGAGAATGGCAAGACTCTACAACAATTTACAAGCGCCAAAACTCTGCTGAAATTGTTCTGTATCAAAAGTTCACTTAGAATTTCTTATCAAACTTCATATCTTAGAAATTCTAGAGTCTTAAGAGTCTGTTCACCCCCCCCCCCCCCCCCCCCCCCCCCGCCGCCCTTCTTTTGTTTATCTCACCTTCAATTGCTATCTGGAGCATTGATCAGAAGCAAAGAGAGTTCTTCTTTTGAATTGATGTTCAGGACTAATTGCAGCGGATAAACAGAGAGAGAAGAAAGACACAAAGCAATTATACAGGTTCCTTCCACAAATCGGAAGTAGTCCTGTCCCCCTTGCTCTTCCAAGGAGAGTTTACTAAAATCTAATATCTGATTACAATTGCTGACTGCTAAACTTAGCAAGAGACTTGAAATTACTTAATATACAATCAGTGGTTATGCTCAAGCACAACTGCTATGCTCCTGAACACAATCAAGAGACTTCTTATGCTCAAGCACAACTGCAAGAGACTTCTATTCAAACAGAATTACAAAGAAAATCGTTTAAGGTTGAACACTTATATACAATCAGAGGTGTTCACAATACAAATCAGATAATGACTCTTAAGACTCTAGAATTTCTAAGATATGAAGTTTGATAAGAAATTCTAAGTGAACTTTTGATATAGAACAATTTCAGCAGAGTTTTGGCGCTTGTAAATTGTTGTTGAGTCCATACCAATCTCTAAGTCTTCACTCCTTTATATAGAGATATGAAAGAGACATCGTGAATTGCCAGCACATCAAAATAGAGTCGTTTGAAGCTTTAATCAATCACCAATGATCTTTTTCCTGATATGGTTATTGTCCTATGAAGGATCAATTTCAAATCTTTCTTGTCTTGTAGCAGAGACAAAAACAGAGTAGTAGAGGTAGTGGTTGTACACTTCGTACAATTGTTCTTTGTCAACACTCTTTAAAGAACAAGCATCCAATGCCTTCAAATCCTTTCAAATTAGTCGTTGCTTCACTTTTCTAGTCATCTGCAATGCTTAGACGAGATTAAATTCATTGAGCAGCCTTTGAAGCTTTAAGTCTTGCATCTCTTGATGAACTTCAGCTTCTAGTGATCTTCTGCTTCTGATGAGATGCTTCTAATGAACTTGCTTCTGATGACGTCATCACTTCAGGAGCACTATACTTTAGGATCACTTCTCTTCAGATGCTTCAAGCTTCCTTTTATTTGATTCCATTGCTCTCTTTTGTTCTTCCATAACCTATTTAAGATGTCAAATTTTTGTCTATGGTCCTGTACACTTGAACAAATATTAGCATATCCAATTGACAATTTTTAATACCTTGTTATCATCAAAACTCTCAAAGGGTAATGTTAAACACATTTTGTTCCAACAATCTCCCCCTCTTTGATGATGACAAACATTAGTATTTAAAATGTGCAATTGTTGTTAATCTAATTATCAAGTTGACTATAAGGGTTTGAGGTTTGTAAGCTCCCCCTGAGTCTAATAGTATTTTAAGGTGAGTTTTGTAAACATAATAACACAAAAACTAAGTTTAGAAGGAAAATAATAGATCAGTAGCACAAAAACTTGTTCAGAAGTAAAATAAGAGATCAGCAGCGCAAAAACTTGTTCAGATGCAAAAATTGAAGTCAGAAGCACAATAAGTTCAGAAGATGTTAAACAAAGAAACTTAAGATAAAAAATAAGCAAGCAAAAACAATGTATGCAACTAAGGGTTGGCTTGTTTGCTGAACATGTCCATCATTTGTTTCAGCATCTTGTTTTTCTCTTCTTGTTTCTGCTTCATTTCTTTCTTGAAATCTTCATTGATCTTGAGCAAATTTTCTTCTCTCACTCTTGCTTCTTCCAATTTAGCTTCAGTGGATGACTTGTACTCAAGCAAAAGTAGCTTTTGTTCCATGAGTTCTTTCTTCAGCTTCTTATTCTCTCTTTCCAAATCAGCATTTCTTTGCATTAAATCCAGGTTGGTAGAGGCTGATTTGAAGTTAACCTTGCTCAACCAAGTTAATTCCAATTCCTTCGGATGCACACCAGCAGGAATGAAATCAGTAGCATTCCTTTCTCGTAAGCACAAAAGATTTTGCACCCAAATTCTTATAACTTTAACTTATTGCAGATTGCTATCAACTCCTTTTAGCCAATCTTGAAGCTTTTGTTAAGCTGAGTCTTGAGCATCCATACATGTTCTATGAAGCTCATTCAAGACAAAATCAACTCTCTCCTTTAGTCTTTTCCAAAGCTTCTCATAACTGTCCTTGTGAATAACGTCATTCCTTGCTTGAACCAGATTGTTCAGCTCCTGAAATATATTCTCACACACATCTGCTGAGACAGTAGAATCTAGAAACATTGTGGGTGGAGAAGGGGTATTTGGTTTGGCAGGAGCACAAGGTTGTATGACTAAGCTTGATGATGAAGGTTGGCTATTTGTGGAGGTTGGAATTTGATTTCTGGTTATCGAAGGTTGATCAAAAACAGACTTTACAATCACAGTAAAGGAAGAGTTTAACTGCTCATCAGAAGCTTCTGATGTGATCATAAAGTCAAGTTCACTGACGGTTTGTTCAAAAGGAGACTCAAGTTGATCAGGAACAAGTTATTTAGGAACATAAAGTTCAGGAACAACATGTTTAGATGTAAAGACATCAGGACAGGTTGTTGAGGCCATTTGTAAGTTTGCTGCTTGATGTTGGGGGCTTTCTAAAGCAAATTCATCAAAAGCTACTTCATAGGATTTCTGTAGATTCTGCTCAACACCTACCAGTACACCAGAACAGTGACTGACCATAGTCTCTAAGACAGATGTTTCAGGAGTTTGGTTGGTTGAACTGGGGTGAGATGATGATGATTCAATATTAACATTAGCAGGAATAAAGTTGACGGGTTGAATCATTGGTGGTTGGAAAGGTTGGATATGAGGTAGTCTTTCACAGACTTTGTTTCTCATATCAAACATACTATCTATCCTTTCATCAACACTAGGGATCATTGGCCCATAGGGAGTGTTATTGACAGGCTTTTTGTGATGTTTGGTTGATGGTGAAAGGCCTTTGTGAATGGTTGAGTAAATTTGGCCTAAGGGTACATCATCTAAGTCTGAAGAAGATGTTGAGAAGGTGGATTGAGAGGATATGGAGGGGGTTCAATCTGATTCTACTATTATAACATTATCAATGTGTGGAGAATTAGGATTACCTTTTGAAGCTTCTGAAACAGCAGCTTCTGAACAGCCAATAATCTCCTCTTGAACTTCTTCAGTAATTGTCAACAAACTGCCAACTTTAGTTGCCACTAGCTCTTGTACAACTTCAGCAGCCATGATAACCTCCTGAGCATCTGTACCAACATCTTCTCTAGCAATACTGAATGCAGGGACCTTAATCTCTTTTGCTAACTCAAACACCTTATAAAGTGTAACATCATCTTCATCCTTCTTCTTCCTCACTTCTCTTATGACAAGGTGAGTAGCAGCTGCAATCTGCTCTTCATCTTCAGCCACATATGCTGCCAACTTCAGCTTCCTGAGAGCTTGCTTTCTCTTCTTATTTGGGATTGAAGGTTGATCAAGAGTAGTCTGTGAAGTAGCAGCAGTTTTACCACTTATGGTTCTCTTATTCAGAACCTTATCAGCATCAAGGTCCTGAACTTCTTTTTGAATAGTTGGTACATCAGGATAAACTATATTCTCCTGAACTGCAGCTTTCTTGTCCTTCTTGGACTTCTTGGCTTACTTTGTAGGTTGTTCAATAGCATCATCATCATCTAGATACTCATCTTTGGTGATTGCTTTCTGTAACAGCCCGATTTTTAGCTAGATTTATTTTTTCATTACTTTTATTATGTGCTTGTTGTAACACCCTGTTTTCCCAACTTAAAAATTTCAAACAATAATCAGAGTAAAACATCACATAAGCGGGATATCACACTTCTTAAAAATCATAAATAGATAAATAACAATTTATCTTTCAACGTAAATCATCAACGTAATAGCAGCGGATTAAATTCTTCAACATAAATTGTCTTGGCACGCAGGCCTCATCAAACACCTCATAAATTCAGTTTAAACAACTTAATCATAACTCAATAAATCAATACGTAAAGGAATAGAAGCATGCAATCAAAGACCCCGTCCCGTTACGTATCAGAGCAACCTAAGACTCAGTGAGGAAAGGCCACTCACGATTGCAAACACAGCAACCTACTCTCGATCACCTGTAAGTTACTCATACGAAGAGCAACATTTCCAAGCAGAAGGGGTGAGATTTCACAAAACAATAATATTAAACATATAATTCCACAATTGTATTTAACAACTAGGAAACATCATAATAACATCATGGGTAATAATATATCACATATCACTTCATAAATAGTTCATAAATGAAACACAGCTCAACATCTTGGCAACTTATCATCTTTGACTCGACAAATGTGACTATGCAACTTAGACCTCTTATATGCATGTGGTACCAATCCAAGGCATCAAGCCCCCATCGGTATAAGTATTAATATACTTCCAGGGCATCAAGCTCTTATCGCTATTGAGCTAAAGCTCCATCGTGTTGAGCACAAGGCTCCAGGGCATCAAGCCCCCAACAATGAAATGCTAATGCATGGACTCAACCTCTTAAACATCTTAGAACAACAACCTCTTATATAATCCAATAATTTGGAACATCATCATCTTCATCAACTTAGACCGACTCATGCAGCTTAGTTAATTAACAACAGCAACACAGGCAGTATACAAAACAGCATGACATAATAATATCAATTGCAATTCAACAACATCTTAAATATTCATTATACTTCGAGTAATGCATATAACATTATAACACATCATGATCAACATCAGCATCATAAAATAGCTTCACAGATTATAACTAACACCTTCAATAAGTTTCAATACTACCCCAAGGTTCAACTCTTAACAATTGGTGCGACACAGATCGCAAAATCCTAACAAGACATTCTGTTTATGGGTCACTCGCGAGGCGGGAGCCTCTCCTCGCTGTGGCGAGTTAGGGTGCAACTCACAAAAATTCATTCTAAAATCTTTACAGGTTCAATCTCATTCTCCAGTCCTTCCTAATCATTATTAGACATGTTCAGACACTCAAAAGCATCTAAGGTTCGACTCAAAAGTCAAAATCACGAAATCTTGCAAGCTCTCTGGTCAAGTTCGCGAGGCGAGTTCATCTGCTCGCTATGGCGAGCTGCAAGGTACAACTCGCGAGGCGGGTAATGTTTGCTCGCGAGGCGAGCGATGAAGTTCATCACTCGCTATGGCGAGGATCATAGCTCGGGAGCCGAGCGATGAATGTTGCTACGGGTAGAAGTGCAGTTTTTATGAAAAATCACTAATTCTCATGATTTTAAGCCTCTCATTGATTCCAGAATTCATTCTATGGTTATCTAAGGTCTGTGAACAATTTCTACATCAATCTAACAACTTTTCACCGTTTAATCATCAAATTCTCTCATTAACCCTAGTTTTCCAACTTCTCTAATTCAATCCTACGACTTGCTAATTATAATCATATGAATCATATAGGTTAATAAAATTGTAAGTTAGTCTCACCCTTACCTTATAGATTGAAAATCGCAGCACTCTAGGTCCTTCTTCCTTCTCTTGGCTTTTTCTCCCTTTTTCTAAAAACGATCGTACGTACAAACTTTTCTAAACCTGGGTCTTCCTCTATTTATATAACCTCCATCTATCTATCTTATTTCTCTTGGACTTAGGGGTATTTTGGTCATTTTGTGTGAACGGGTAAAATTATAAGTTTTAGTGAGGAGTACCTTTAGTGGTTAGTGAGCATAGTTTTTTTACTAAGTTACTAGAGTAAAATTAAGATTTTACCGTTTAGTGACTGTTGAAGATGGTTTACCGTTAATTGACCGTTATTAGTGATATACCATTGTATGTGTAGAAACATTTTGATGTGAATAGAAATACGTTAAGTCCATTAAGTTGAGGGTTAGAACCATTTGTGAGACACACTATATAAACCTACTCTTATGAGAAATTTCCTCACACTTTCATTTCATAAAATATTTTTCAGAGAGTGAGAGAGAGAAAGTGGGAGCAAGGAGAAAAGGGTTAGAGAGAAGGGAGAACTTGAAGAGTCAAGGATTGGGGGAAATCTAGGAGCAAAATTGAAGCCTAAGCTAGAGAGATTAACCTAACTAAGGTAAGGGGGTTAGAATTCATCATAATCATTATTGCAATTTTTCAATTATTGTATGAAAAGTGCTTAATTGGGCGAATTGATTAATTGTTCATAAATGATGAAATTCATGATCTAATTATGATGACATGTTTGGATGTATGAAGTTATGATAATTGGATTGTTGTTAGTTGAATTAAATGTTCAAAGTATGAGAAAATGGTATATGTTGAAAATATGCTCAATTGGTAAATTATACTATGTTGTTGATGAATTGTGATAAGTTTCATTATCAATTGATGTTTTTGTTGCTAAGTCATGTTGTTGATGATAATTCATGGCTTGGGTTTGCATGATTCATGAATTGTTGTTGAGAAATGAGTTGTTGTTGGTGGTTTTGTAAAATGGGTTGATAATGAAAAAGTTTGATTTTGATGATGTTGAATGAGTTAAGGAAGTTGTTAGAATGAATTTGGATGATATTATTTTCTGTTTTAATCACTTGGTTTTAGAGAGAAATCGTTTTGGGAAGAAAACGGGTTTTTGAGTAAAAGTGGTTTTTAAGCGCTTTTGTAAAATAAGTCATTTTAGGATGAGTTTGATTAAGTTGTTTTAATGTTTATATGTCAAGTTTCCAAGTGTGGTTTGTATGGTCTAAGTGTTAGGAATGCATTGGCGAAAACGGAACTGAAATCGGATTAGAAAACAAGATTTTATGCGCGAAAACATAAAAATGCATTTTGTTGTACTGGTGAAGTGACACGACCGTGTCAGATTCTCCTGTAAGGGTTGACACGACTGTGTGTCTAGATGACACAACCGTATCAGATTCGCCTGTAAGGGGAACACGACCGTGTGTCCTGATGACGTGACCGCGTCAGTTCTGCAGAATTCCAAAACCTCGTTTTTTTCGTGTACTTTTAAGCATGCCAATGGATTTCAAACACCTAACCCCATTAAATCAATTTATAATTAAGCTTCTAAAAGTATCATAGCTTGATCCTAACTTGGTTTTGTTTAGAAATAGGAATTGGTTTTGTAATATGGAAGTAATGATATGAACTTGTCGTAATTTGGTAATTTTGATGATTTTGTCGAAATGAACTTTTGTGAACTAAATAGGATTACAAGTTAAACCTACAGCTCTTATAGACTTAGGTAGGACTTGTATGGTTGGTCAAACATCTTAATCATGTCAAATGTGATATTTCGGACGGGAATGTGGAAAACGTGAAATTGGGTTTTCTCATACGAACTTAAGCTATTCTTTGAACTAATGTCTAATAGTTTGTAAGCGGCTTAAATTCATGACTACATGATTGATTAAGATTGTTTGAGAGCTTTCAACTTGTCTAAGTTGCTTTGTCCAGGGAATTATCAATGTTGGCCGTTTGCCACTTGATATGGTTTTTGTTCGGAAATGTTTATTGAGCCAATTTGTCCAGGGAATTATCAATGTGTATGCTATCTTACTTAGGATGCAAGAAATGCTTGAATTGGTGAAACTATATGTGATAGTTGATGTTGAATGACATTGTTGAATTATTGGTAATCATGTTAATGTGTGATGATGAATACTATGATTTATTTGTGTATGGACATGATTTTATGATAATGCAAATGTTGTGGAGATGATCAATGTAACACTCCTATTTCTATTAAAGCAATTAAACATGCGAATAATACATTTATTCAAGAAATAGAGGCTACGCCACATTCAAAATTCAAAAATCATAAACATGTATATAAACCTCAACAGTCGCAACGGAATATAAACCAGAGTAATACAATTATACATGTCATGAAATAGTAATTACATCAACATAGATGCATCTCAAAAATCCAAACTGTAACACCTGTTTTGATTTATTTAATTATTTAATTGAGTCTATAAATTATTAAGAAGAGTTTAGAATATATTATATGATTTATTAGGTGGCTTATTATATTATTTAATAGAATAAGATTTGAAAATAAAATAATAATTAAGTTTAGGGGTTGTTATGAGATTTTAGAGAGTTTTAGGGGAGAAAGAGAAATAAGATAAAATAGAAAAAAAGATTATAAATAGGAGAGACCTAGTTTAGAAAAATAGAACGTACAAGCAATTTTGGAGAAAAGGGAGAAAATCCAAGAGAAGGGAGAAACACCTAGAGAGCTGCGATTTCATTCTATAAGGTAATGATGAGACTAACATTCAATTCTATTAATCTATATAATTCTGATGATTTTATTTAACAAGTGTAGGATTGGTTTTAGAGAATTTGAAAAAGGGTTTAACCTTGTAGTTGTTAATAGGTTTTGATGTTAAAGAGATTAAGGTTATATTGAATTTAATTGTTGAAAGAGTAGGTAAACCATTGAATTAACGTAAGTGGGGAGTTTTATTCAGCGTAAGGGTTGTGTAATCATGTGGGTAGTGAAGGGTTTTTAATTTTTGTGTTCCTTATTGTTTTGATTAATCTCGTTATATTGTGTTCTTTTGAGTTGTGATTATACGTTTAATTATCGTTTGTGAATTGTGATTTTTCATGTTGATTTCATAATTAAAATATAGTTATGTTATGCTTAATTGATGCCATGATGAGATGAATGTGTCCATATATGTTTGTCCATTATAGTTGTTGATCTTCGGTTCTGATTCAGTATTGGATAGTCGATGAATTTTATTTTAATTTAGCATGATGAGTTTATGTTATTTGATTGTTCCACAATTAATTAACAAGTTTGTATCAAATTGTTAAAAAGTCGATATCTGAGAGAAAAGGAGAGGAAACCGAAAACTGTCTCTTAATTGATTATCGTTTTTTTTTCTCTTTATAATTTTATGAGTTTAGTGGACTTCATATTTATAAATTATATATGGTACATTTACTCGGTCATAGTCAGTAACTAGCCAACAGTGTTTGTTGTGTTGTAATCCTTTTTGTTCTTATTTTGAATACATGGATAATTAGTTGTTGGATATATATTTTTATTTGAATACATGGATAATCACACTTCTCTATATTCCGTGCTAGTTAATTAGTTGTTGGATTATAAAATTGGATTGAAATTCATGAGTAACTTTCGTAACAGTGATAGAAATTTTATTTCATAAAGGTACTTGAAATAATTAGAAAACTAAAACTGATAGTCATTATAATTCCAAAGGGTTTGAATGGTTTTACTTGAATTTGATATCAATTTATTTCATTAGTTTTGAAATTTTATTATCATTTATGAACAATTAATCAATTAATCCAAATAAGTACTAATCATACAAATAATTGAAAATTACAAAAGTGATTATGATGAAGACTAACCCCCTTACATTAGATGAAGATTAACCCAAACTTAGGCTTCAATTTAGCTCCTAAGCTCACCCCAATTCTTGGTTCTTCAAGTTCTCCTCTTCTAACCCTTTATCTTCTCTTCTCCCACTTTCTCTCTCTACCTCTCTCTAGAAAATATCTTATGAAATGAAAATGAATGATATTTCCTAGGGCAAATTCTTATGGTATATTCCCTTAATGGGCTCAACTTAGTTTCTATTGGGCTTGACCCATTCTAACACAATTCTAAAATGTTATTTTGGTCCCTTAACTTATTTTTTGGTTTCGTTTTGGTTCCTTAACTATAAAAAGTTTCGTTTCGGTCCCATAACTTATTTTTGGGTTTTCTTTTGGTCCCTTAACTATTAAAAGTTTCGTTTTGGTCCCTTAACTTATTTTTTGGTTTCGTTTTGGTCCCTTAACTTATTTTTTGGTTTCCTTTTGGTCCCTTAACTCTAATACATTCATCCTAACATAAAGGACCAAAGTAGTTGACGGAGGAAAAGTTAAGGGACCAAAACGAAACCAAAAAGTAAGTTAAAGGACCAAAACGAAACTTTTAATAGTTAAGGGACCAAAACGAAACCTAAAAGTAAGTTAAGGGACCAAAACGAAACTTTTAATAGTTAAGGAACCAAATCGAAACCAAAAAATAAGTTAAGGGACCAAAAGAGTAATTAAGCCAAAATGTTACTACTATTCTCAACGGTAAAATGCTCTTAATGATCACTTAGCGGTAAAACATCATTAACGGTCACTAAACGGTAAAATACTAATTACTACACTAATAACTTAGTAAAACAACTATTCTCACTAATCCTTAAAAGTGACTCTCACAAAATTATAATTTTACCCGTTCTCACAAAATGACCAAAATACCCCTAAGTCCAAAATAACTAAAATACCCTTCTAAAATACCATGAAAATGCACCCAATGAATAATGATCACACATAACCATATATAAACACATAATAAAAGTAATTAAAATAAATCTAGCTAAAAATCGGGCTTTGACAATCAATATAATTGGGTTTTGTCCTATATATTGAGGAGAAAATTGTGAATTGTTGTCGCATTATCGAGTCCTTGTACATGTCCATGCATCATAGTCTTGTTGAGATTGTAGTTGTAAAAGGGTTGAACTCTTTTACTTCGGAGATTATGTAAGATGGGTGTGAAATCTTACATACGATGTTTTTGTTGCATCGAAGGTGACGACCTTGAGGTGATCCGGTACTACATGCATTTATGTGTCGATAAGTGCATATCATGACATGAGTCTTATGTTGAAAATTGTGATTGGTGATTGACGATCGCGTATGGATATCTGTGATTTAATGATTGTTCATGACACATACGATTGGTGACTTATTGGGGATATGATATAAATATATACATATGTGAATATTATTTTTGATCAAGTACATGATGTCTGAATTGAATTATTCATGTTAACTGTTATTTGGACTATGTTGATGTAATACTTACCCCTAGTGGTTTTAACCGCCTACCTGTCTGTATGGATGGGTAGACGTTGTGCAGGGTTAGTTGCTCGGTGAGTTTCTGTGCTTGATGGATATCGGGAGCTTTCTCCGATATCGGTGTTTCGAGTTTAGTCGGCTCTGATCTAGGCTTTGTTATGTCGGTCTAGATTATCTTTTACTTTGGATTTTGTTATGATTGGAGACTTACCCGTATGTTGGGATTTTTGAGATTCATCTATGTTGATGTAATAATTATTTCATGACATGTATATGTTGAGTACTCTAGTTTATATGCATGCATGTTGGTTTTAAAATTTTGGATGAAGACGTAGTCTCTATTTCTTGAATAAATGTATTATTTGCGTGTTTAATTGCTTTAATAGAAATAGGAGTGTTACAAGTTGGTATCAGAGCCATGGTCAGTCTTGTATGGACTAATACTTGTTGTATTTCCCTATTGTGTGCGAATAGTAGTATAGTACCTTCGACATTTTCTTTGTTGTGCTACTTTCTTATTAGTGAGTTGGTTTTATAGTGCTGAGATGGTAGGTGGTAGAGACGACACTGCAATTGCGCAAGCCTTAGCGACGATGGCACAAGTGTTGGCCCAGTCGAATGAGAATGCGGTGGCTAATTGCAGGAACGAGGGTGAGGTCGAGGAGAGGAGACTCGATAGGTTCTTGAGGAACAATCCACCGACTTTCAAAGGGAGGTTTGATCCAGAGGGAGCACAGACTTGGGTGCAGGGTATGGGGTGGATTTTCCGAGCTATGGTGACAGGAGATGACCAGAAGGTCAGACTAGCGACTCATATGCTTGTTGAGGAAGCAGAGCACTGGTGGACTAATGCCAAAGGAAGACTTGAGATGGGAGGTAATGTGGTGACTTGGGCTAAGTTCAAAGTTGAATTCTTGGGAAGTATTTCCCTGAAGACTTGAGAACTAAGAAGGAGGTTGAGTTTCTGAATCTGAAACAAGGAAGCATGTTTGTAGCCGAGTATGCGGCGAAGTTTAAGAAGCTTTCGAGGTTTTGTCCTTACATCAATGCTGAAGATGCTATGGTTTCGAAGTGTGTGAAGTTTGAGAGTGGGCTTAGGCCGGATATCTATCAGTATATGTGTGTCGAGGAGATCCGAGACTTTGATACTTTGGTGCATAAGTGTCGTATGTTTGATGATGTTGGAAGAGCTAAGACTAATTACTACAAGGCTCAGAATGAGAAGAAGCGAAAAGGCCATGGAGTTGGAAAACCTTACAACAAAGACAAAGGAAAGAAGAGAGAAGCTGGTGGGGGCTCTAAGCCGAGTTTGGCGGATGTCAAGTGCTATAGGTGTGGAACTTTGGGTCATTATGCCAATGATTGTAAGAATGACATTAGTTGTCACAAGTGTGGGAAAGCGGGTCACAAGGCTGCTGAGTGCAAGAGTTTTGCAAAGGAGATTACTTGCTACAATTGTGGAGAGAAGGGTCATATTAGTACTAAGTGTACAAAGCCGGAGAAGGCGGCAAGAAAGGCGTTTGCTTTGAATGCGGAGGAACTGGAGCAACCGGATAATCTTATCCGAGGTATGTGTTTTTATCAATAGTACTCCTTTAATTGCAATTATTGATACTGGTGCTACTCATTCTTTTATCTCGGTTAGTTATGTTGAGCGTTTGAAATTGGTTGTAACTCCTTTGTTGCGGGGAATGGTTATTGACACCCCGGCTAGCGGATCGGTGACTACTTCTTTTATGGGTGCTAAATGTCCTATTAATTTTGGTAATGTTGATTTTGAGTTGGATCTTGTGTGTCTTCCGTTAAAGCATATGGATGTGATTTTTGGTATGGATTGGTTGTTATCTTTTGGGGTTAGCATTAATTGTTTGACGAAGAGTGTAACTTTTTCAAAGCCGGTTGAAGAGTTAGATAGGAAGTTCTTGACTGCAAAGCAAGTGAAGAAGTCCTTGGATGGCGAAGCTAGTGTGTTCATGATATTTGCATCACGGAAGGAAAGTGGTGAGAAAGGAGTTGGTGATTTTCCGGTAGTGCAAGAGTTTGCGGAGGTTTTTCCAGATGATATTACAGAGTTGCTGCTGGAGAGGGAAGTTGAGTTTGCAATTGATTTGGTACCAGTAACGAGTCCTATTTCGATTGCGCCGTATCGGATCTCTGCATCAGAGTTGGGTGAATTGAAGAAGCAGTTAGAAGAGTTGCTTGAGAAGCAGTTTATCAGGCTGAGTGTTTCTCCGTGGGGTGCTCCAGTGTTGTTGGTTAAGAAGAAAGATGGAAGCATGAGGTTGTGTGTGGATTTTCGGCAGTTGAACAAGGTGACGATTAAGAATCGGTATCCGCTTCCAAGGATTGATGATTTGATGGATCAACTGGTTGGTGCAGAGGTGTTTAGTAAGATTGACTTAAGATCAGGATATCATCAGATTAGAGTGAAGGCGGAAGATATATCCAAAACCGCGTTCCGAACAAGGTATGGACACTATGAGTATGCTGTGATGCCATTTGGAGTATCGAATGCGCTAGGTGTCTTTGTGGAGTATATGAATAGAATATTTCATCCTTATCTGGACCGTTTTGTGGTGGTGTTCATAGATGATATTTTGGTATATTCGAAATCTGAGGAGGAGCATGCTGAGCATTTGAGGATTGTGTTGCAAGTTTTGAAGGGGAACCAGTTATGTGCTAAGTTGTCTAAGTGTGAGTTTTGGTTGCAGGAAGTGAGTTTCCTTGGTCATGTGATTTCTAAGGGTGGTATTTCTGTGGATCCGTCTAAGGTTGATGCAGTGTTGCAGTGGGAGTCTCCTAAGTCTGTTTTTGAGATTAGAAGTTTTCTTGGTTTGGCAGGTTATTATCGGAGGTTCATTGAGGGATTCTCTAAGTTGGCGTTGCCATTGACGCAGTTGACTCGGAAGGGACAAGCTTATGTTTGGGATGCTAAGTGTGAGAAGAGTTTCCAAGAGTTGAAGAAGAGGTTGACTTCAGCTCTAGTGTTGATTTTGCTGAATCCGAAGGAATCGTTTGTTGTGTAATGTGATGCTTCTAAGATGGGTTTTGGTGGTGTACTTATGCAGAATCGTCAGGTTGTGGCTTATGCTTCAAGGCAGTTGAAAGTACATGAGAAGAATTATCCGACTCATGATTTGGAATTGGCAACCGTTGTGTATGCATTGAAGATTTGAAGGCATTATCTGTATGGTTCTAAGTTTTAGGTGTTCAGTGACCACAAGAGTTTGAAGTACTTGTTTGATCAGAAAGAGTTGAATATGAGGCAAAGAAGATGGTTGGAATATCTTAAGGACTTTGATTTTCAGTTGAGTTTTCATCTCGGGAAGGCTAATGTTGTTGCTGATGCTTTGAGTAGAAAGACTTTGCATATGTCTGCTTTGATGGTTAAAGAGTTGGAGTTGATTGAGCAGTTTCGAGATTTGAGTTTGGTTAATGTGTTGACACCGGATGGTGTAAGGTTAGGGATGTTGAAGTTGACAAGTAATATTTTAAAAGAGATTAAGAATGGTCAGAAGGAAGATTTGGAACTCGTGGATCGAGTGGTGTTGGTTAATCAAGGTAAAGGTGGAGACTTCAGATTGCATGAGAACGGTGTTTTGATGTTTCGTGATCGAGTTTGTGTGCCAAATGTTATTGAGCTTAAGAGGCAGATTTTGGACGAAGGTCATAGAAGTAGTTTGAGTATTCATCCAGGAGCGACTAAGATGTATCAGGATTTGATGAAGTTGTTTTAGTGGCCTGGAATGAAGAAGGAAATTGCAGAGTTTATTTATGCTTGTTTGGTTTAAGGCTTTGTATGGTAGGAGGTGTTGGACACCGTTGTGTTGGTTTGAGTCAGGTGAAAGTGCTTTGTTAGGACCGGAAGTTGTGCAAGAGACTACGGAAAAGGTTAAGATGATTCAGGAGAAGATGAAGGAGTCTCAGAGTAGACAGAAGAGTTATCATGATAAGAGGAGAAAGGATATTGAGTTTCAAGTTGGTGATCATGTGTTTTTGAGAGTGAATCATGTGACCGGTGTTGGTTGTGCTTTGAAGTGTAGGAAGTTGACTCCTCGTTTTGTTGGACCGTTTGATGTCATTGAGAAGGTTGGGGTTGTAGGATTGCATTACCACCATCTCTGTCGAATCTTCATAATGTGTTTCATGTGTCTCAGTTGAGGAAGTATGTGCATGATGCGTCTCATGTTATTCAAGTGGATGAGTTGGAAGTAAGAGATAATTTGACTGTTGAGACTTGGCCGGTTAGGATTGAAGATCGTGAGATGAAGCGTTTGCGTGGCAAGGAGATTGTTTTGGTCAAAGTGATTTGGGTTGGACCTACTGGTGAGAGTGCCACTTGGGAACCGGAGAGTAGGATGAAGGTTTCGTATTTGGAATTGTTTCCTTCAGGAAATTTTCGAGGGCGAAAATTCTTTTTAGGAGGGAGAGTTGTAACAGCCCGATTTTTAGCTAGATTTATTTTTTAATTACTTTTGTTATGTGTTTATATGTGCTTGTGTGTGATTATTCATCATTGGGTGCATTTTCATGATTTCCGTGTTAGAAGGGTATTTTAGTCATTTTGGACTTAGGGGTATTTTGGTCATTTTGTGTGAACGGGTAAAATTATAAGTTTTGGTGAGGAGTACCTTTAGTGGTTAGTGAGCGTAGTTGTTTTACTAAGTTACTAGATTAAAATTAATATTTTACCGTTTTGTGACCGTTGGAGATGTTTTACCGTTATTAGTGATATACCGTTGTATGTGAAGAAACATTTTGATGTGAATAGAAATAGGTTAAGTCCGTTAAGTTGAGGGTTAGGCCCATTTGTGAGACACACTATATAAACCTACTCCTATGAGAAATTTCCTCACACTTTCATTTCATAAGATATTTTTGAGAGAGTTAGAGAGAGAAAGTGGGAGCAAGGACAAAAGGGTTAGAGAGAAGGGATAACTTGAAGAATCAAGGATTGGGGGAAATCTAGGAGCAAAATTGAAGCCTAAGGTAGAGAGATTAACCTAACTAAGGTAAGGGGGTTATAATTCATCATAATCATTATTGCAATTTTTCAATTATTGTATGAAAAAGGCTTAATTGGGCGAATTGATTAATTGTTCATAAATGATGAAATTCGTGCTCTAATTATGATGACATGTTTGGATGTATGAAGTTATGATAATTGGATTGTTGTTAGTTGAATTACATGTTCAAAGTATGAGAAAATGGTATATGTTGAAAATATGCTCAATTGGTGAATTATGCTATGTTGTTGATGAATTGTGATAAGTTTCATGATAAATTGATGTTGTTGTTGCTAAGTCATGTTGTTGATGATAATTCATGGCTTGGGTTTGCATGATTCATGAATTGTTGTTAAGAAATGAGTTGTTGTTGGTGGTTTTGTAAAATGGGTTGATAATGAAGAAGTTTGATTTTGATGATGTTGAGTGAGTTAAGGAAGTTGTTAGAATGAATTCGGATGATATTATTTTCTGTTTTAATCACTTGGTTTTAGAGAGAAATCGTTTTGGGAAGAAAACGGGTTTTTGAGTAAAAGTGGTTTTTAAGCGCTTTTGTAAAATAAGTCATTTTGGGATGAGTTTGATTAAGTTGTTTTAATGTTTATATGTCAAGTTTCCAAGTGTTGTTTGTATGGTCTAAGTGTTAGGAATGCATTGGCGAAAACTGAACTGAAATCGGATTCGAAAACAAGATTTTTTGCGCGAAAACGTAAAAATGCATTTTGCTGTACTGGTGAAGTGACACGACCGTGTCAGATTCGCCTGTAAGGGATGACACGACCGTGTGTCTAGATGACACGACCGTGTCAGATTCGCCTGTAAGGGATTACATGACCGTGTGTCTAGATGACACGACCGTGTCAGATTCGCCTCTAAGGGGAACACGACCGTGTGTCCTGATGACGCGACCGCGTCAGTTCTGCAGAACACCAAAACCTCATTTTTTTTTTTTTTGTGTTTTGTGTACTTTTAAGTGTAACACCCCGTTTTCCCAACATAAAAATTTCTAAACAATTATCAGAGTAAACAACATAAACGGGATATCACATTCAAAACATAATCCAATTCAATTAAATAACAATTTAACCTTCAACAAAATAACTTAAACATAGCAGCGGAAATTATTTCATAATCCATAAATCGTTTTGGCACGTAGGCCCCATCAAAATATCTCAACAGTTAATCAATATCATAATCATAACATAATAGTTCATGTAAAAGAATGAAGCATGCATATTCAGAACCCCATCCCGTTACGTATCAGAGCGACCTAAACGACTCAGTGAGGCAAGGCCACTCACGACAGCAAACTGCACACTTAAGCACGATCACCTGCAAGTTACTCATACGAAGAGCAACATTTTCAAGCAGAAGGGGTGAGATTTCATAACACAATAATATTAATCAGTATAATTCGAAATCATAATTAACATCATAATCAGTCTTAAACATCATTGCATCTTTGATAAACAATTATCAAGTAATCACAGCATTCAATCATCATCGATAACATAACATCGTAGACTCGACAAATGCGACAATGCAACTTAGACACTCTATGCATGTGGTACCAATCGTCATCATAGTATTAATATACTTTAATCGTGTGAGGACAAAGCTCCGATCGTGGTGAGGACAAAGCTCAAATCGTGGTGAGGACAAAGCTTAATGTATGCTAATGCATGGACTCTATCAACAAAACATCTTAATCAACTTATCACTTATACATCCAATAATTTGGAGTTCATCATCAACTTATTCAGATTCATGCAACTTAGTTTAATAACAATTGCAACATAATCAGATCACATCAAGCTTAATAACAATTCATTTTCAACAATTTCTTGATCATTCAATAATAATTCAAGTAAATGCAATCAATCAATAAATCACATTATAATCACTTAACGTTTCATAAAAGCTTCACAGTTCTCAATTAATATCTTTAATAGGTCTCATTAGTACCTAAAGTTCCTTTCCTAACCAATCCAAACAACTCAGGTCTCACAATCCTCAAAAGCACTCAGTTCTGGAAGTGCTCGCGAGGCGAGAGCATCTGCTCGCCATGGCAAGTACAAGCCAGATTCCCAACTAAGGTTGTTCCAGGTTCAATCTTGTTCTAAATCATTCTCTAATCTTTAGTAGACACCTAAAAGTACTCAAAGGCATCTAAGGTTCAACTCAAAAGTCAAAAACTCAGAATTCGACATGCTCTCTGGTCAAGCTCACTATGGCGAGTAGGGTTGCTTGCTGTGGCGAGCTACGACATGTAACTCGCGAAGCGACGGGTTATGGCTCGCGTGGCGAGCGATGAAGAACATCCCTCGCGAGGCTAGGATCATTGCTCGCTATGGCGAGCTATGAATGTAGGCTCGGGCAGAATACGGTTCTTCTAAAAAATCCATCTAATCTCATGGTTTTAAGCCTAATTTCGGTTCTAAGAATCATCCTAAACATATTCTAAAGTTATAGGACAGTATCTACATCAATCTAATCAAGTTTTACCGTTTGACCTAATTTCAAAACTTTTCTAAATCAATCCTAACTTTGTCAATTAATCATCAGAATTATAACAATCAATATTACTGAATTATTAGTCTCACCCTTACCTTGTATGAAGAAATCGCAGCTCTCCTAGGTGATTCTCTCTTCTCTTGACTTTTTCTCCCTTTTTCTCCAAAACAGTCGTACGTGTAATTGTTTTTCTAAAACTAGGTCTTTCTCTTTTATACCTCCTCCTAAAATCTTATCTTATCTCACTTTCTCCCCAAAAACTCTCAAATCTCAAAACAGCCCTCAACTAAATATTTTATTTTCTTTTCAAATCTTATTTTATTTAACAATAAAGTAAGTCTCATAATCTCATCAAAATTCTCCAAATCATCTAAATCATCTTAAATCAACAAAAACTCACATATATATTATATAAATATAATATAATTGCCTAAACTCGATTAAATAAATAATTAAACGAAAGTGGGCGTTACATTAAGCATGCCAATGGATTCCAAACACCTAACCCCATTCAATAAATTTATAATTAAGCTTCTAAGAGTATCATAGCTTGATCCTAACTTGGTTTTGTTTTGAAATAGGAATTGGTTTTGTAATATGGAAGAAATGATATGAACTTGTCGTAATTTGGTAATTGTGATGATTTTGTCGAAATGAACTTTTGTGAACTAAATAGGATTACAAGTTAAACCTACAACTCTTATAGACTTAGGTAGGACTTGTATGGTTGGTCAAACATCTTAATCATGTCAAATGTGATATTTCGGGTGGGAATGAGGAAAACGTGAAATTAGGTTTTCTCATACGAACTTAAGCTATTCTTTGAACTAATGTCTAATAGTTTGTAAGTGGCTTAAATTCATGACTACATGATTGGTTAAGATTGTTTGAGAGCTTTCAACTTGTCTAAGTTGCTTTGTCCTGGGAATTATCAATGTTGGCCGTTTGCCACTTGATATGGATTTTGGTCGGAAATGTTTCTTGAGCCAATTGTCTTATGAATTGTTATGCCTATTCTTATATGACTAACTGAAGTTGTATGATTGAATGATTGATTTGGATATGATGTTTATCATGAGATGTGTATGTTGTAACACCCCGTTTTCCCAACTTAAAAATTTCAAACAATAATCAGAGTAAAACATCACATAAACGGGATATCACACTTCTTAAAAATCATAAATAGATAAATAAGAATTTATCTTTCAACGTAATAGCAGCGGATTAAATTCTTCAACATAAATTGTCTTGGCACGCAGGCCTCATCAAACACCTCATAAATTCAGTTTAAACAACTTAATCATAAATCAATAAATCAATACGTAAAGGAATAGAAGCATGCAATCAAAGACCCCATCCCATTACATATCAGAGCAACCTAAGACTCAGTGAGGAAAGGCCACTCACGACAGCAAACACAGCAACCTACTCTCGATCACCTGCAAGTTACTCATACGAAGAACAACATTTCCAAGCAGAAGGGGTGAGATTTCACAAAACAATTATATTAAACATATAATTCAACAATTATATTTAACAACTTGGAAACATCATATTAACATCATGGGTAATAATATATCACATATCACTTCATAAATAGTTCATAAATGAAGCACAGCTCAACATCTTGGCAACTTATCATCTTTGACTCGACAAATGTGACTATGCAACTTAGACCTCTTCTATGCATGTGGTACCAATCCAGGGAATCAAGCCCCATCGCTATAAGTATTAATATACTTCCAGGGCATCAAGCCCGTATCGCTATTGAGCTATAGCTCCATCGTGTTGAGCACAAGGCTCTAGGGCATTAAGCCCCCAACAATGAAATGTTAATGCATGGACTCAACCTCTTAAACATTTTAGAACGACAACCTCTTATATAATCCAATAATTTGGAACATCATCATCTTCATCAACTTAGACCGACTCATGTAGCTTAGTTAAATAACAACAGCAACACTGTAATGCTCGTTTCAAATTATTTAATTATTTAATTGAGTCTAGAAGTTATTAAGATGAGTTTATATTATATTTATATAATATATGCGTGATTTATATGATTTATATGATGGAGGTGATTTTATGTGATTTATGAGGAGTTGTGACTTATTTTATTGTTTAATAAAATAAGATTTGTAAATAAAATAAATATTGAGTTTAGGGGTTGTTTTGAGATTTTAGAGAGTTTTGGGGGAGAAAGAGAAATAAGATAAGATAGATGGGGGAGATATAAATAGGGAAAACCTAGTTTAGAAAAACATAACGGACGATCAGTTTTGGAGTAAAGGGAGAAAAAGCCAAGAGAAGAGCACGAGAGACCTAGAGGCTGCGATTTTGATCTATAAGGTAAGGGTGAGACTAACTTTCTAATTCTATTAAGCCTGTGATTTAATGGTTAGGTTTAACATGATGTAGGATGAATTTAAGAGGAATCGGAAACTAGTTCAAAACTGTAGAATTGATGATTAAACGATGAAAAGTTGTTAGATTGATGTAGAAATTTTCCCTAGACCTTAGATAATGATTATGATGAATTCTGGAATAAATGTTAGGCTTAAAACCATGACAGTTAGTGATTTTTCTGGAAAACTGCACTTCTGCCCGTAGCGACATTCATCGCTCGCCTCCCGAGCTACAATCCTCGCCACGGCGAGTGATGAACTCCATCGCTCGCCACGCGAGCAAACCTTACCCGCCTCGCAAGTTGCACCATGCAGCTCGCCATAACGAGCAAATGAAATCACCTAGCGAGCTTGACGAGAGAGCATGCAAGATTTCAAGATTTTGACTTTTGAGTTGATCCTTAGGGCTTTTGAGTGCCTGAACATGTCTAATAATGATTAGGAAAGAATGTAGGACGAGATTGAACCTGGAAAGATTGTAGAATTGAATTTTGGAATTCTGAACTGAGCTCGCCACGGCGATCAGAGGCCCTCACCTCGCAAGTGACCCAGAAACAGAGAGTCTTGTTAGGTTTTTGCGACCTTTGTTGCACGAGTTGTTGAGAGTTGAACCTTGAGGTAGTTATAATCTGTGAAGCTGTTTTAAGATGTTGATGTTGATCATGACGTGATATAATGTTATATGCATTACTTGAGTTATGAATGTATACTTGAGATGATGTTGGCTTGCATTTGATATTATGATATCTTGCTGTTTTTGTATACTGCCTATGTTGCTGTTGTTATTTAACTAAGCTGCATGAGTCGGTCTAAGTTGATGAAGATGATGATGTTCCAAATTATTGGATTATATAAGAGGTTTTCGAATTAAGATGTTTAAGAGGTCGAGTCCATGCATTAGCATTTCATTGTTGGGGGCTTGATGCCCTGGAGCTTTGTACTCAAAACGATGGAGCTTTAGTTCAAATAGCGATGGGGGCTTGATGCCCTGTATTGGTACCACATGCATATAAGAGGTCTAAGTTGCATAGTTGCATATGTTGAGTCGAAGATGATAAGTTGTGAAGTTGTGATTATTTATATGAATTATGAATGAAGTGATAAATGATACATTATTATCTATGATGAATATCATGATGATTTTATGTTGTTAAATATAATTGTTGAATTATATGCTTAATATTGTTGCTTTGTGAAATTTCACCCGTTCTGCTTGGAAATGTTGCTCTTTGTATGAGTAAATTGTAGGTGATCGAGAATAGGTTGCTGTGTTTTGCTGTCGTGAGTGGCCTTTCCTCACTGAGTCTTAGGTTGCTCTGAATCGTAACGGGAGGGGATCTTTAGTGGCTATTTCTCTTTCCTTTGCGTATATGCTATGGTTTTATGTTGTTTAACTGAACTTATGAGATGATTTTTATGAGGCCTGCGTGCCAAGACAATTTATGTTGAAGAGTTTAATCCGCTGCTATTACGTTGATGATTTATGTTGAAGGATAAATTATTATTTATCTATTTAACATTTTTAAGAAGTGTGATATCCCTTTATCTGTTGTTTACTCTGATAAATGTTTATGAAAATTTTAAGTTGGGAAAACAGGGTGTTACAATTGGTATCAGAGCCTGGTTGGTCCGTCCGGCCAATTAGAAGAGTCGTGTCGAGTTTTAGTAATAGTGATATTACTATCTTATGTTGTTGTTGCTTGTTGTGTAGAACTAAGAGATGGCTGGAAGAAACGACGCTGCGTTAGCTGCTGCACTACAAGCCGTAGGTCAAGCTGTGGGACAACAACCTAATGCGAATTCTGGTGCAAGTGCTGAAGCGAGGATGCTAGAGACCTTTCTGAGGAACCATCCTCCTACTTTCAAGGGAAGATATGACCCTGATGGAGCCCAGATGTGGCTTAAAGTGATTGAGAGAGTGTTCCGTGTAATGCAGTGTTCTGAAGTCCAGAAGGTGCGTTTTGGAACGCATATGCTACCTGAGGAAGCTGATGATTGGTGGGTGAGCCTTCTACCTACTCTAGAGCAAGATGGTGTTGTGGTTACCTGGGCTGTGTTTAGGAGAGAGTTCCTAAACAGATACATTCCGGAAGATGTTCGCGGAAAGAAAGAGATTAAGTTCCTTGAGCTGAAGCCAGGTAACATGTCTGTGACTGAGTATGCTGCCAAGTTTGTGGAATTGGCAAAGTTTTACCCGCACTACACTCCTAAGACTGCAGAGTTTTCGAAATGCATCAAATTCGAGAACGGTTTACGTGCTGAAATCAAGAGAGCAATTGGTTACCAGAAGATCTGTGTGTTCTCTGAGCTGGTGAGCAGTTGCAGAATATATTAGGAGGATACTAAGGCTCATTACAAGATTGTGAATGAGCGGAAGACTAAGGGTCAACAGAGTCGCCCTAAGCCTTATAGTGCCTCTGCTGATAAGGGCAAACAGAGAATGGTCAAGGATAGGCGGCCTAAGAAGAAGGATGCTCCTGCAGAGATTGTCTGTTTTACTTGTGGCGAGAAAGGCCATAAGAGTAATGCTTGTCTTGGGGATGTTAAGAGATGTTTTCGCTGTGGAAAGAAGGGTCATACACTAGCTGAGTGTAAGCATGTTGATATAGTATGTTTTAATTGCAATGAAGAGGGTCACATTGGTTCACAGTGCAAGAAGCCTAAGAAGGCGCCGGCTACTGGTAGAGTTTTTGCTCTGACTGGTACTCAGACTGAGAACGAGGATCGCTTGGTCAGAGGTACATGTTATATAAATAGTACACCTTTAGTTGCTATTATTGATAGTGGTGCTACGCATTGTTTTATTGCTTTTGATTGTGCTACTAAGTTGGGTCTTGCTATGTCTGATATGAATGGAGAGATGGTTGTCGAAACTCCAGCTAAGGGTTCGGTGACTACTTCTCTTGTATGTTTAAGATGTTCTTTGTCTATTTTTGATCGTGACTTTGAGATTGATTTGGTTTGTCTACCTTTGAGTGGTATGGATGTAATTCTTGGTATGAACTGGTTAGAGTACAACCACGTTCACATTAATTGTTTTAGTAAGTCGGTGTATTTCTCTTCTGTTGAAGAGGAAAGTGGCGCATAATTCTTGTAAAGGTAAAGCCTTTGTGTGGGATGTTCAATATGAGAACAGCTTTAGTGAATTGAAGAAGCGACTGACGACAGCTCCGGTTTTGATTTTGCCAAAGTCAGATGAACCTTTTGTGGTGTATTGTGATGCGTCCAAGCTGGGTTTAGGTGGTGTGTTTGTGCAAGATGGTAAAGTAGTAGCTTATGCTTCGAGACAGTTGAGAATTCATGAGAAGAATTACCCTACACACGATTTAGAGTTGGCTGCTATAGTCTTCGATCGTATTGAAGATATGGAGACATTACTTGTATGGTTCGAGATTTGAAGTGTTTAGTGATCACAAGAGTTTGAAGTATCTGTTTGATCAAAAGGAATTGAATATGAGGCAGCGTAGATGGCTTGAATTGCTGAAGGACTATGATTTTGAGTTGAGCTATCATCCGGGTCAAGCTAATGTTGTTGCAGATGCCTTGAGTAGGAAGACTTTGCATAAGTCTGCCATGATGGTAAAGGAGTTCGAGTTACTTGAACAGTTCAGAGATTTGAGCTTAGTGTGTGAAATGTCATCTGAGAGTGTGAAGCTAGGAATGCTGAAGATTGATAATGAATTTCTGAAGAGTATTAAAGAAGCACAGAAAGTTGATGTTAAGTTCGTGGACTTGTTGGTTGCTAGTAATCAGACTGAAGACAGTGATTTTAAGATCGATGATCAAGGTGTGTTGAGATTTCGAGGTAGGATTTGTATTCCAGACAATGATGAGATGAAGAAAATGATTCTTGAAGAGAGTCATAGAAGTAACTTGAGTATTCACCCTGGAGCTACGAAGATGTATCATGATCTAAAGAAGTTGTTTTGGTTGTCTGGACTGAAACGAGATGTTGCACAGTTCGTGTATTCTTGTTTAATTTGTCAGAAGTCGAAGGTTGAGCATCAGAAACCTGCTGGTATGATGGTGTCTTTAGATGTGCCAGAATGGAAATGGGATAGTATATCCATGGATTTTGTGACGAGTTTGCCGAATACTCCTAAAGGGAATGACACAATTTGGGTGATTGTTGATAGATTGACGAAGTCGGCTCATTTTCTTCCGATTAATATCATTTTTCCTGTTTCTCAGTAGGCGGAGATTTACATTCGTGATATTGTGAAGTTGCATGGTGTTCCTTCGAGCATTATGTCAGATAGAGATCCAAGGTTTACTTCTAGATTTTGGAAAATTTTGCAAGAGGCTTTAGGCTCTAAGTTGAGGTTGAGTTTGGCGTATCATCCGCAGACAGATGGTCAGTCGGAGAGGACGATTCAGTCGTTAGAAGATTTGTTGAGGGTTTGTGCACTTGAGCAAAGAGGAACTTGGGATAGTCATCTTCCATTGATAGAGTTCACATACAATAATAGTTATCATTCTAGTATTGGAATGGCACCTTATGAGGCTTTATATGGTCGGAGATGCAGAACTCCGTTGTGTTGGTTTGAGTCAGGCGAAGCAGTGGTCTTAGGACCAGAGATTGTTCAGCAAACTACTGAGAAGGTTAAGACGATTCAAGAGAAGATGAAAGCGTCGCAGAGTCGACAAAAGAGTTACCATGATAAACGTAAGAAGGATCTTGAGTTTCAAGAAGGAGACCACGTATTTTTGAGAGTCACACCTGTGACTGGTGTTGGACGAGCCTTGAAGTCAAAGAAGTTGACTCCGAGATTTATTGGTCCGTATTAGATATCGGAAAGAGTTGGAACGGTGGTGTATCGAGTGGGATTACCACCGCATCTTTCGAATTTGCACGATGTGTTTCATTTGTCGCAACGTCGGAAGTATGTATCGGATCCATCCCATGTGATCCAAAGTGATGATGTGCAAGTTAGAGATAACCTTACGGTTGAGACTTTACCGGTAAGGATTGATGATCGAAAAGTGAAGACATTGAGAGGCAAAGAGACCTCTTGTGAGAGTCGTTTGGGAAGGAGCGACTGGTGAAAGCTTAACGTGGGAGCTAGAGAGTAAGATGCTGGAATCTTATACAAAGTTGTTTGCTTGAGGTAAATTTTCGAGGACGAAAATCTTATAAGTTGGGGAGAGTTGTAACGCCCGTTTCGAATTATTTAATTATTTAATTGAGTCTAGAAGTTATTAAGATGAGTTTATATTATATTTATATAAAATATGCGTGATTTATATGATGAAAGTGATTTTATGTGATTTATGAGGAGTTATGACTTATTTTATTGTTTAATAAAATAAGATTTGAAAATAAAATGAATATTGTGTTTAGGGGTTGTTTTGAGATTTTAGAGAGTTTTGGGGGAGAAAGATAAATAAGATAAGATAGATGGTGGAGATATAAATAGGGAAAACCTAGTTTAGAAAAACATAATGTACGATCAGTTTTGGAGAAAAGGGAGAAAAAGCCAAGAGAAGAGCAAGAGAGACGTAGAGGCTGCGATTTTGATCTATAAGGTAAGGGTGAGACTAACTTTACAATTCTATTAAGTCTGTGATTTAATGGTTAGGTTTAACATGATGTAGGATGAATTTAAGAGGAATCGGAAACTAGGTCAAAACTGTCGAATTGATGATTAAACGGTGAAAAGTTGTTAGATTGATGTAGAAACTGTAGAATCGGAAACCATGAGAGTTAGTGATTTTTCTAGAAAACTGCACTTCTGCCCGTAGCGACATTCATCGCTCGCCTCCCGAGCTATGATCCTCGCCACGGCGAGGGATGAACTCCATCGCTCGCCACGCGAGCAAACCTTACCCGCCTCGCGAGTTGCACCCTGCAGCTCGTGTAACGCCCTCTTTAATTATTTGATTATTTTAATGAGTTTAGAATATACTTATATGATTTATATAATTTATTTTGATGAGTGGTATTTTGTTATGTTATATGTTGATATTTATTAGTATAATATATATGATTTGTTGTAGAAATATATATGATCTGTTATAGAAATATATGTTAATTGTTATAGAAATGTATATGATTTGTTGTAGAAATATATATGATCTGTTATAGGAATATATATGATTTGTTGTGGAAATATATGTTAATTGTTATAGAAATGTATATGATTTGTTGTAGAAATATATATGATCTGTTATAGGAATATATATGATTTGTTGTAGAAATATATGTTATTTGTTATAGAAATATATATGATTTGTTGTAGAAATATATATGATCTGTTGTAGAAATATATGATTTGTTGTAGAAATATATGTTATTTGTTATATAAATATATATGATGTGTTGTAGAAATATATATAATCTGTTATAGAAATATATATGATTTGTTGTAAAAATATATGTTATTTAGTGTGGAAATATATATATGTTATAGAGATATATTTGTTATTCATTATAGAAATATTTTATATATATATATATATATATATTAGAATAGAATATTGAGATTTTGGGGAGATTTGGATATAAGAGAAAACTAAGTAGGTTAAGGATTTATATAAATAGGAGAGACCTAGTTTAGAAAAAAAAAAAAAAAAACATAACGTACGTATGATCAGTTTTGGAGAAAAGGGAGAAAAAGCCAAGAAAAGAGGGAGAAGACCTAGGAAGCTGCGATTTTGATTATTAAGGTAAGGGTGAGACTAACTTTGCAATTCTATTAAGTCTATGAGTCAATGGTTGTACTTAGCATGAATTAGAATGAATTTAAGAAGAATCGGAAATTAGGTCAAATTAAGTGAATTGATGATTAAACGGTGAAAACTTGTTAAAACGATGTAGAAACTGTCCGTAGACCTTAGATAATGATTATGATGAATTCTGGAATCGAGATTAGGCTTAAAACCATGAGAGTTGATGATTTTTAGGTGAAAACTGCATTCTGCCCGTAGCGACATTCATCGCTCGCCTCCCGAGCTATTATCCTCGCCACGGCGAGTAATGAACTTCATCGCTCGCCACACGAGTAGCCTTTCCCCGCCTCGCGAGGTGCACGATGCAGCTCGCCACAGCGAACACTTGAACTCGCCTAGCGAGCTAGACCAGAGAGCATGCAAGATTTTGTAATTTTGACTTTTGAGTTGAACCTTAGATGCTTTCGAGTGCCTGAACATGTCTACTAATGATTAGGAAAGAATGTAGGATGAGATTGAACCTGGAATGAAACTTGTGGGATTCTGACCTGAACTCGCCATGGCGAGCAGAGGCTCTCGCCTCGTGAGTGACCCGGAAACAGAGTGCCTTGTGAGAATTTGCGACCTTTGTTGCACGAGTTGTTGAGAGTTGAACCTTTGGGTAGTATTAAGACTTAATGAAGAGGCTAATTATAATCTATGAAGCTGTTTAAGATGTGTTGTTGTTGATTATGATGTGTTATGCATTACTTGAGAATTATTTGAATATGATTTGATGTTGATGGTAATGTAATATATTTGTATATGCATTATGTGAATTATATAAGATGTTTAAGTTGTTTTTGATTATCATTTGATATTGTTATATCTTGAGATGTTTACGTGCTGCCTATGTTGCTGTTGTTGGTTATGTGAAATATTTATATGTCTTATGTGGAAGATGTATGATGTTTAAGTTGTTGATGCTTCACATTAATATTGTTATGTTGTGAATTGCTTGTGCTGTTTCTGTTGCTGTTGAATATTGATCAAGTTGCAGGTGTTGGTCTAAGCTGTAAAGTTGTAAGTTGTCGTTCCAAAGTATTGGAGTCTTAAGTTGTTGATGTTGTCTAAGTTGTTGAAGATGATGATGTTCCAAATTATTGGACTAATATAAGAGATGATGATTATGATGTTTAAGAGATCGAGTCCATGCATTAGCATACATTTGTTGGGGGCTCATGCCCTGGAGCTTTGTACTCTCCACGATGGAGCTTTAGCTCAAATTAGCGATGGGGGCTTATGCCCTGGAAGTATATTAATACTCAATAACGTTGGGGGCTCATGCCCTGAATTGATACCACATGCATATAAGAGGTCTAAGTTGCATAGTCGAGTTGGAGTCGCATTTGTCGAATCAAAGTCGTTGTTGATGAATTATCATCTATGAGTTGTTAAGTTGTTAATGAATTATCATCTATGAGTTGCTGAGTTGTATTCTACCCATGTGTTGTTAAAGAAGTACCTATGAAGATTATACGATGTTCATGACGTTGTCAAGTTGCTTATGACGATTGCTATGTTGTTTATGATATTGATTGTGATGTTGTTATATGATGTTTGTGATGTTGTTATATGATGTTGTTTGTGATGTTGATTATGATGTTATTATGTGTTGTTTATATTTTTATAAGATGATGAATATGTTGTTGTTGTTATATTATTATAAAATGATGAAGATGTTGCTGTTGTTATATTATTATAAAATGATGAACATGTTGTTGTTATATTATTATAAAATGATGAATATGTTGTTGTTGTTATATTATTATAAAATGATGAATATGTTGTTGTTATATTATTATAAGATGATGTTTATGTTGTGATGTATATAATTATTATTATTAAGTGATGATTATGTTGTGTTGTATATGATTATTATTATGTTGTATTATATATGATTATTATTATGAGATGATGATTATATTGTGTTGTTTAAGTTATTAGTGATGATGATTACATGATGTTATCTATGAGTTGTTAAATGTACTTGATGATGGTTATGTTAAGTTGATAAGTTGTCTTTTGTTCATGAATTGATAATGAGATGTTTGATGAATAATTATTATTATGAATTGATGATGTTACGTATAGTTGCTAAGTTGTCTTCTTTTCATGAGTTGTTAATGAGATGCTTGGTGGAGAAATGTTACTACGAATTAATGATGTTGTTATGTTGTATATGAATTAGGATTAAGATGTTGTTATGTTGTATATGAATTATGATTAAGATGTTGTTATGTGGTATATGAACTATGATTATGATGTGATGATCTATGTTGGTTATGATTTAGTTATTATGTGGTATATGGTGATGTTTATAATGTGATGAATATGAAGTAAATGATAATTAGAAGTTGGTTGAGTTATTAAAAATTATTACATGAAGGATTATTGTTACTAATAGAGAAAGTTTTTTATGTTGTTAAATATAATTAATGAATTATATGCTTAATATTATTGTTTTGTGAAATCTCACCCCTTCTGCTTGAAAATGTTGCCCTTCGTATGAGTAACTTGCAGGTAACCAAGAATAGTTGATGTCGTGTGAAGTTACTCTCTCCTGTGTCTTAGGTTCTCTGATACGTAACGGGATGAGAACTTTGTTATTGTTTTTCTATTCCTTACGTATTGCTTTTGAAGATTTATGACCATGTTTTTAGATTGGATTTTTATGAGACATTTATGAAGAGGTCTTCGTGCCAAAGACTGTTTAGTTATTGAATAAATTCAGCTGCGAAGTATTAAAGATTTTATTATTGAATTTTAAAGGATAAATAGTTATTTATTCAGTTTATGATTTTAAGAAAAGAATGTGACATTCCGTTTATGTGAATACTCTTATTATTTTTATGAAATTTTTATGTTGGGAAAACGGGGTGTTACAATTGGTATCAGAGCTGGTCGGTCCGTCTGGCCAATTAGAAGAGTCCTGTCGAGTTTTAGTAATAGTTATATTACTATCTTTATGCTGTTTGATTAGTTATTGTTGTGTTTCTGAATAATAGTTATGTTTATTATATGATCATGTTTGATTGACTAACTTTGATGTGGTTTACATGTTTTGTTGAAGTTTTTATTTGGCTAAATATAGTTTAAAATATTTAAGTAATAATTGAATTCATTATTTTTGTGCTTTGAATTTGGAGGACGAAATTCTATTAAGGGGGCAGAGTTGTAACGCCCTCTTTAATTATTTGATTATTTTAATGAGTTTAGAATATACTTATATGATTTGTAAGATTTATATAATTTATTTTGATGAGTGGTATTTTGTTATGTTATATGTTGATATTTATTAGTATAATATATATGATTTGTTGTAGAAATATATATGATCTGTTATAGAAATATATGTTAATTGTTATATAAATGTATATGATTTGTTGTAGAAATATATATGATCTGTTATAGGAATATATATGATTTGTTGTATAAATATATGTTAATTGTTATAGAAATGTATATGATTTGTTGTAGAAATATATATGATATGTTATAGGAATATATATGATTTGTTGTAGAAATATATGTTATTTGTTATAGAAATATATATGATTTGTTGTAGAAATATATATGATCTGTTGTAGAAATATATGATTTGCTTTAGAAATATATGTTATTTGTTATAGAAATATATATGATTTGTTGTAGAAATATATATAATTAGTTATAGAAATATATATGATTTGTTGTAGAAATATATGTTATTTAGTGTGGAAATATATATATGTTATAGAGATATATTTGTTATTCATTATAGAAATATTATATATATATATATATATATATATATATATATATATATATATTAGAATAGAATATTGAGATTTTGGGGAGATTTGGATGTAAGAGAAAAATAAGTAGGTTAAGGATTTTTATAAATAGGAGAGACCTAGTTTAAAAAAATAAATAAAAAAAAAACATAACGTACGTACGATCAGTTTTGGAGAAAAGGGAGAAAAAGCCAAGAGAAGAGGGAGAAGACCTAGGAAGCTACGATTTTGATTATTTAGGTAAGGGTGAGACTAACATTGCAATTCTATTAAGTCTATGAGTCAATGGTTGTACTTAGCATGAATTAGAATGAATTTAAGAAGAATCGGAAATTAGGTCAAATTAAGTGAATTGATGATTAAACGGTGAAAACTTGTTAAAACGATGTAGAAACTGTTCTTAGACCTTAGATAATGATTATGATGAATTCTGGAATCGAGATTAGGCTTAAAACCATGAAGTAAATGTTGGTTATGATTTGGTTATTATGTGTTATATGGTGATGTTTATTGTAACGCTCCTATTTCTATTAAAGCAATTAAACATGCGAATAATACATTTATTCAAGAAATAGAGATTACGTCTTATCCAAAATTCAAAAACCGATAGACATGTATGTAAACCTCAACAGTTACAGCGGAATATAAATCAGAGTGATCAAATATATACATGCCATGAGCAAATAAATCATATCCCAAAGATAAATCTCAAAACCCAAACATACGGGTAGTCATCACCAAAACAATAATCCAAAGGAAAATATAAACAACCTAATCTAGACCGACACAACAAGCCTAGATCAGAGCCGACTAAACATCTAAACACCGATATCGGAGAAGGCTCCAGATATCCACCAAGCACAAGAACTCACCAAGCAACTAAACCTGCACAACGTCTACCCATCCATACAGATAGGCAGGCGGTCCAAAACAGATCCACTAGGGGTAAGTATTACATTATCATAATCCAAATAACAGTTATCACGAACATTTCAATTACATCATGCATTTGATCAATAAAAATATTCACATAACAATACTTACATCAAAACCCCAATATCTCACATTAATAATCATCTATCACATGTGTCATAAACAAATATCAATTCACAGTTATTCATACACAATCATCAATTATATACATCATGAACAATCACCAATCATATGTATCAGGAACAAATATCAATTCACAAATATTCATTCACAATCATCAATCACAAACATCATCAATAATCATTCATCTCAATTCATCACCAATCACATATTTCACATAAGACTCATGTTATGATATGCACTTATTGACACATAAATGCATGTGGTACCAAATCTCAACAAGGTCGTCACCTTTCGATGCCACTTGCACATCGTATGTAAGGGCTCACACCTGCCTTACAATAATCTCGAAGTAAAAGAGTTCAACCCTTTTACAGCAACAACGACTATGATGCATGGACATGTATAAGGACTCGATAATGCGACAACAATTCACAATCTCAACCTCAATATATAGGACAACACCCAATTATATTGATTATCTCCACATCATTGCATTATCAAGAAAACATGCCCATATACAAATAAATCATAGTATTCACCATCATCACATCAACACGATCATCAATAATCCACAATGTTATTCAACATCAACTATCACATATAGTTCACCAATTCGAGCATTCTCATATTCCAAGTAAGAGGGAAAATAACATCTCATGATAAATATTATATTCAACATCTACAATTCATCATAAGTAAGATAGCATATACATCTTATTAACATATCAATCATTCATACAATTTCACTTAACCATATGAACATTTCACCGTACCAACTTGAAACGAAACAATCATAGACAAGTTAAAAACCATTAACCAATCTTAATCGACAATGTATACATGAAATTAAGTCGTCTTCGGATCATCAACATTAACCCAAGCACAACTTAAGTTCATAGAAAAATCCCATTTTCACAACCTTTCACTTCCCACCCGAAATATCATTTTTACTTTGATTAAGATATTGACCACCCTTGCAAGCATCACCTAAGTCTATATGAGCTGTAGGTTCACTTGGAAGCCTTATTAGATTACAAAATTTGTTTTCGACAAAGTTTGGAATTCTCAAAATTTCACAAGTTAAGACTCATTTAAAAAATTACAAGTATATGCAAGCAATCATTGTTCCAGTAGGTTTTGGAGGATTAACAGTGGTTAAATATGTTTAAAACATCATTTAAGAAAACTCGGATTGGCCCCCAAAGACCTGGAACAAAAGATCAAAGTGGCTGAGACTGGAGCTGTTCGCTTAAGCGACCACCTGGTTCGCTTAAGCGAACAAGTTACAGTAGCAACTCACTTTGTTCGCTTACTTGCTCGCTCAAAGTTCGCTTAAGCGAACTGAACCCAAAAAAGACTATGAATGTTCGCTTACCAGGTCGCTTAAGCGAACCTCTAAGCGAACCTTCACAGGTTTGCAGGAAAAGTTATGGGTTTGGAACCCTTTCCACTCAAAATTATATCTCAAACCATCAACCCATTCACATTTCCAAATACATAAATGCATACTCAATTATTTACTCTAAGTACTTCATTAAACACAATATCAAGTTTGGAAAAGTTCCACAGCTCAAAGAAAAAGTTATGATAAGTTTTTACAAAAATCCACATGACCCATGTGTAGTAATTTCATCATATCTCAAGTTTTAAACATCATTTGGACGTCAAACCAAGGCCATTAGAAAGCTAACAAAATTATCTACAACTTTCATGTTTACACCAAAGTCCAATTCAAAACAGAAACGTGTGAAAAAGACACAAGAACGCGAAATCAGAAATGCTGTCAAAAGCATGTCGTTTAAGCGAACGATTCTTCGCTTAAGCGAGATGCTTACAGTAGCTGTTCGCTTACAGCTCGCTTCCGGTTCGCTTAAGCGAACAGTCATCATTTCTGCATAATTTTTCACGGGTTTGAACCATTTTTCACCCCAAAACTCAAATTTTGATCCCTCGATGCCCAAAGGTGTTTCCAGAACATGTTTACAGGTCACTATGATTAAAAAGACTCATAAAGACACAATCAACCTTTAAAACACTTGACATTTGAGCTAACTCTTCATTTTCACCAAAACACCAACACAACTCAAATTCTCCTCAACAATCCATGAATATGCAAACCCAAGCAATTATTCATTAATCATAATATCAAATAACATTCATAACATCATTTGAACAAGCATCACATCTCAAATTAATGACAACTTAGGAGAAATTCACCAATTGAGCACAATATTCATAACTTATCATTTTTACATATTTAAACATGTAATTTCACCAACAATCATACAATCATCAACAATTCATGCATACAACATATCATCAAAGTTGGAGCACGAATTTAGCAACAATTATCCATTCATTCATTTCAACCCATTTCATACAATCATGAAAAATTGCAAAGAATGAACATGATTATGGTAAAGACTAACCCCCTTACCTTAGATGAAGATTAGACCAAACCTAGGCTTCAATTTAGCTCCTAAGCTCACCCAATTGATTCCTCAAGTTCTCCTTGATGAGTCATTTATTGACTATTTTAATATGCTTTTTAGTTTAGTTTTATTTAGATTTTATTTGATTTTATATTAGTATTATTTCCTTTTTAGGATAGTTTACTTTAAATTGCATTTTATTATATTTCAGGAAAGAATATTCGATGGATTAAATCTTGGAGCAAAAGAAAGGGACTTGGAGCCGATTGGATGCAAAAATATGAAGATTGAGAGACAAAAATATGTCTCCCACAAGTCAGAAGCTTGGCACGGCCCGTGCTAGCCTTGGCACGGCCGTGCCACCCTCCAGAGTCACTTTTGCTGCTTTTGCTTAGATTTTAAGCTACTCTATTTTTAGCCCAAATGTAATAGCTTAGATTTTAAGTCGATCGAATGCTATAAATAGAGTAGCCATCCATCACAAATAATCATCTTTACTTGGAATTCAATAAGTGACAATTGCTTTTCTAATTAAAGTTCTTTTCTTTTCCTTTATTTTCTTGTCATTTACTTTTATGCTTTCTCTCTTCTCCCCCATGTCTACGATGAACATGAGTGAGTACACTTCTCCTTGTCTTGAGATTGTTGGATAAGTCTAAATGACATAATCCTAATCAAACCAAGCTCTAAGCCTTAATCTTATGTAACCCTAATTTCTTATCTGAATTCACCGTCTTAACATGGATCAACCATTATCAAACTGTGGAAACGAAAGTGGAGGGTTTGATAATTGTTTATCCATTATTCCAAATATCAATTAATAAAACGAAAGTGGAGCTTTGATATTCGAACAAGTGAATTCAGACAAGGATTGCAAAGTCAGCGAAATAGGCTTTGCAATCTTTGAGACATATAGTTTCGATCTTCAAGGGAACTAATAACAATCAAGTCAGCGAAATAGGTTTGGTTGTTAGAGGAACCAAAATCTAATAGTAATCAAGTCAGCGAAATAGGCTTGGTTGCTAGAGGAACATAAGAGAAACTGTCTTGAGAAATTAGGTCTAACATAACATTATAAGCTTATAGTTTTGGTTTGAGAAGGACTTGTTATTTAGATGAAACCAACGATCCCAAGGCTCTTTTTATTATTATTATCTTTCAAACGCTTGAAAACCCCCAACTTACAATTCTCTTATCTTCTAATCATCTCTAAAGGTTAATTGAATTAAACTACTCCCTGTCGGAACGATACTCTTTTAATACTACTTCGGTAAGACCGTGCACTTGCGGTTTTATCTCATCACTCCTCTCCAACCCTTATCTTTTCTTCAACTCTTCTCTCTCTACCACTCCTTCTCTCTATGAAAATTATTTTGTGAAATGAATAACCATTCTAAGACAACCCTAGTGTTATCCCCCTTAATGGGCTTAACTCAAAATTCTAATGGGCCTAACCCATCCTAACACAATTCAAAAGTTTCTATACACTTCACGGTAATTACTAACAACGGTAAAATATAACCAACGGTCACTAACGGTAAAAACTAATCACTACACTAGTAACTTAGTAAAATAAGGGTTCTCACCAATTAATAAAATAATTCTCACCAAAATTACCATTTTACCCTTACCCGCCAAATGACCAAAATACCCTTCTAATACGGTAATCCATTTAAATGCACCCGATGAAAATAAAATACACACAATCACAATTAATCACATACAATCACACAATAAAAGTAATTAAATAAAACTAGCTAAAAATCGGGCTGTTACATTTATAATGTGATGAATATGAAGTAAATGATAATTAGAAGTTGGTTGAGTTATTAAGAATTATTACATGAAGGATTATTGTTACTAATAGAGGAAGTTATTTATGTTGTTAAAAATAATTAATGAATTATATGCTTAATATTATTGTTTTGTGAAATCTCACCCCTTCTGCTTGGAAATGTTGCTCTTCGTATGAGTAACTTGCAGGTAACCAAGAATAGTTGATGTCGTGTGAAGTTACTCTCGCGTGTGTCTTAGCTGCTCTGATACGTAACGGGATGGGAACTTTGTTATTGCTTTTCTATTCCTTATGTATTGCTTTTGAAGATTTATGACCATGTTTTTAGATTGGATTTTTATGAGACATTTATGAAGAGGCCTTCGTGCCAAAGACTGTTTAGTTATTGAATAAATTCCGCTACGAAGTATTAAAGATTTTGTTATTGAATTTTAAAGGATAAATAGTTATTTATTCAGTTTATGATTTTAAGAAAAGAATGTGACATTCCGTTTATGTGAATACTCTAATTATTTTTATGAAATTTTTATGTTGGGAAAACGGGGTGTTACAGCTCGTCATAGCGAGCAGATGAACTCGCCTAGCGAGCTTGACCAAAGAGCATGCAAGATTTCGTGATTTTGACTTTTGAGTTGATCCTTAGATGCTTTTGAGTGCCTGAACATGTCTAATAATGATTAGGAAAGAATGTAGGACGAGATTGAACCTGGAAAGATTGTAGAATTGAATTTTGGAATTTTGAACTGAGCTCGCCACGGCGACCAGAGGCCCTCACCTCGCGAGTGACCCAGAAACAGAGAGTTTTGTTAGGCTTTTGCGACCTTTTTTGCACGAGTTGTTGAGAGTTGAACCTTGAGTTAGTATTGAGACTTAATGATGATGTTAATTATAATCTGCGAAGCTGTTTTAAGATGTTGATGTTGATCATAACGTGATATAATGTTATATGCATTATCTGAGTTATGAATGTATACTTGAGATGATGTTGGCTTGCATTTGATATTATGATATCTTGCTGTTTTTGTATACTGCCTATGTTGTTGTTGTTATTTAACTAAGCTGCATGAGTCGGTCTAAGTTGATGAAGATGATGATGTTCCAAATTATTGGATTATATAAGAGGTTGTCGAATTAAGATGTTTAAGAGGTCGAGTCCATGCATTAGCATTTCATTGTTGGGGGCTTGATGCCCTGGAGCTTTGTACTCAACACGATAGAGCTTTAGCTCAAATAGCGATTGGGGCTTGATGCCCTGGAAGTATATTAATACTCAAATAGCGATGGGGGCTTGATACCCTGTATTGGTACCACATGCATATAAGAGGTCTAAGTTGCATAGTTGCATATGTTGAGTCGACGATGATAAGTTGTGAAGTTGTGATTATTTATATGAATTATGAATGAAGTGATAAATGATACATTATTATCTATGAAGAATATCATGATGATTTTATGTTGTTAAATATAATTGTTGAATTATATGCTTAATATTGTTGCTTTGTGAAATCTCACCCCTTCTGCTTGGAAATGTTGCTCTTCGTATGAGTAACTTGCAGGTGATCAAGAATAGGTTGCTGTGTTTTGCTGTCGTGAGTGGTCTTTCCTCACTGAGTCTTAGGTTGCTCTGATACGTAACGGGAGGGGATCTTTATTGGCTATTTCTCTTTCCTTTGCGTATATGCTATGCTTTTATGTTGTTTAACTGAACTTATGAGATGATTTTTATGAGGCCTGCGTGCCAAGACAATTTATGTGGAAGAGTTTAATCCGCTGCTATTACGTTGATGATTTATGTTGAAGGATAAATTATTATTTATCTATTTAAGATTTTTAAGAAGTGTGATATCCCTTTATTTGTTGTTTACTCTGATAAATGTTTATGAAATTTTTAAGTTGGGAAAACGGGGTGTTACAAACACAGGCAGTATACAAAACAGCATGACATAATAATATCACTTGCAATTCAACAACATCTTAAATATTCATTGTCATACCCCAAATTTGGACCATTTAAAATCTTTTTTGTCCATATTTTGAAATAGTCCACATCCTCTTCTATTCGTTTTTTTTACCATTTAAAACTCGTGTTTTTCTTCTTTAATCATTTAAAAACTTTTATCTGCATTTTTATAACTTTTTGAGCGCATTTTATAGTCTTGTTAGTCATAATAATCAAGTCATTTTAAAAGGTTTAATCATATTTTAAAAATCGCGTCCTTTTAATCATTTCAGACAAAATTTCGGCAGGGAGGATCCTTTGAAGTACCTCATGTCAGATTTCGAAGGGACTTTTTTTTATTATTATTAATTAATATTTTATTTTTATTTTATTTGTCATTTTTTATTTTTCTGTTTTTTGTTTCTTATTATTTTTATTTGTTAAGTCTTTATCCCCAAGTCTCCAACAGGGGTATTTTGGTCTTTGATGTGTACCAGAGCCAACCCTATTTTGTCACTATAAGTACACTGTCCAATCATTGGAGAGAGGAGGCTGCACTGTTCACACACTGACACACCAATCATCCGCACAGTCAAAGTCACAAACCCTAATTTCTTTATCTTTCATGATATTCCAGATCTAAACCCCAATTTCTCATGAACAACACAAGAACATCATAGCAATTTTACCATAAAATTCCAGAATCTTTCAAAACCAAATCACTAACCAAACACAAATTCATAATCACAAAAAATGATTTCGTTTTCAAAGCAACAAATTCTCAACAGTAGAATTCGAATCTTCCGTATACCATAACAAACTCAACATTACAAATCCATTGCTACTATTCATAACACCGTAAACCGAATCAAAACCGACGAAAAGGAGAAGCGAATCGGAGCCAGTTTCGAACCTTCAAGGACGAACTGGAGAGGAATCCGAAACGATCTAAAAGGAGAAGGTTCAACAAAGCCGAGACACAAAGGAGCAGATCGGAGTTCAAGTAAGCGAATCGGAGAAGAGGACGAGAAATCCGAAACGGATCAGAACCGCACAGAGGAGGTAAGAAGGTAATTTTCTTTTACTTTTAGGTCTAGATCTAGGCCGACTGGTGTTCTATTTTAAAATTCTAAGTTCGGATTCGGACTCTATACAAAAAAGGATTTCTAGAGGTATATTTTGTTTTGAAAAAAAAGGAGTTTAAAACTCCGGCGCGGTGGTGCCACCACCGGCCACCGCGCCGGAAAATTTATCTCGCCGGAGAAGAAGAAGTAGGGGGCGCTGTCATTTTAGTGTGAGAGGGAGAACTCAAATTTTTTTTTAGAGAGATGTTTTATGGTTTGAAATGAGTTAAAAACCTGTAGCCTTGCTTTTATACTACCTTTCAATTTTGTGCGCTGCTTTCTTGCTACTACACTGTGTGCTTTACTTTTTAACCGTTGGATCTTAGATCCTATGGCTGTGATGAGATCTTGGGATTCAGATCTGGACCTCTGGATTAATCCAACGGTCCAGAATTAATCCTGCAGAGCCAAACTTTGTTTTTATTTGTCTTTTCATTTTTTTAATACTTTTACTCCATTTTCTTGATATTTTAACACTTCAAAATTCTAAAAAATGTTTTTCCATCATTTTAACCTCCAAGTCTTAAAATCCATTTTACTTGTTTTTTCTTGGCTCATTCCTTCCCTTGTTTCTTAATTCTTGCTTATTGTGTCTTTATATATGATATTTTTATTTGTTACTTGCTAGTTTTACATGTCATCTCTTAATTTCTTGTCTATTATTTGTTTCCACATGTTCATTTTAATTTTTGCTCATTTCATCTCAATATTTTCTTATGCTCACTAACGATTTAATCTTTGTTTTGAATCATAGCATGCACATTTAATTTTCTCATCATTTTATTTTGTCATCGACTTAGTGTGTATAAATAGGAAATTGATGTAAGTTTAATTTCTTGCATTTTATTTTGGCATAAAGGCCTTAGGGTTCTATTTAGGAATTGATGTAATAATGTAGGTAACACAAGCACCGACACTTGCACCGACACTACCACAATTTATTTACCGCTTTCCGCTCGTTTTTCTACGACGTTAAGTTAGTTTTCACCGTTAGTTTTGAAAAATCATTTTCTCAAAAAATCAAATATGCAAAACTTCAAAATCATTTTCTTAATAACATCTTTCCTTTATTTTCTTAATCAAACTCTCAATCAATTTTAATTCAACTTCAATCATTTTCAAAATTTAAAATCAATCAACCTCACTCATTTCTTTTATCTCATGCCTTGAGGCCTCTTTCTCTTCTTAAAACCATTTTCAAGAAAATCTTAAAATCAACCTAACCCACCAAAGAAATTTTTTAGTGGAACTACGTCGGTTTTGATCCCTTTCCCAAAAGGGTACGTAGGCAGAGGACTTGTCCTTCCAAATCAAATAAAAACAACCAAAAACATACTTCTTCTCCCTCCATTCTTTTACTTAGATTTTTAGGTAATAATTTTTCAAGTAAGCAAATGAATTTAGCACAAGATAATCTAAGTAAGCGGTTCCTTCGGAGTACCGAAGTCGTTTAGGGTGCTTAACACCTTCCCTATTCGAAACCAACCCCCGAATCCAAAGTCTCGATAAGGGTTTTTACTCATTTTTTCCCTTCCCACGAATAAAAATTGAGAGTTCAAAGATTGACGATTCAAATCAATTAATGGTTTGATATCCGAAAATCGGGGAGCACATTCATTATACTTCAAGTAATGCATATAACATTATAACACATCATGATCAATATCAGCATCTTAAAACAGCTTCACAGATTATAATTAACACCTTCAATAAGTCTCAATACTACCCCAAGGTTCAACTCTTAACAATTGGTGCGACACAGATCGCAAAATCCTAACAAGGCATTATGTTTCTAGGTCACTCGCGAGGCGGGAGCCTCTGCTCGCCATGGCGAGTTAGGGTGCAACTCACAAAAATTCATTCTAAAATCTTTCCAGGTTCAATCTCATTCTCCAATCCTTCCTAATCATTATTAGACATGTTCAGGCACTCAAAAGCATCTAAGGTTCAACTCAAAAGTCAAAATCACGAAATCTTGCAAGCTCTCTGGTCAAGTTCGCGAGGCGAGTTCATCTGCTCGCTATGGAGAGCTGCAAGGTGGAACTCGCGAGGCAGGTAATGTTTGCTCGCGTAGCGAGCGATGAAGTTCATCACTCGCTATGGCGAGGATCATAGCTCGGGAGGCGAGCGATGAATGTTGTTACGGGCAGAAGTGCAGTTTTTATGAAAAATCACTAATTCTTATGGTTTTAAGCCTCTCATTGATTCCAGAATTCATTCTATGGTTTATCTAAGGTCTGTGAACAATTTCTACATCAATCTAACAACTTTTCACCGTTTAATCATCAAATTCTCTCATTAACCCTAGTTTTCCAACTTCTCTAATTCAATCCTACGACTTGCTAATTATAATCATATGAATCATATAGGTTAATAGAATTGTAAGTTAGTCTCACCCTTACCTTATAGATTGAAAATCGCAGTACTCTAGGTCCTTCTCCCTTCTCTTGGCTTTTTCTCCCTTTTTTCAAAAACGATCATACGTAAAAACTTTTCTAAACCTAGGTCTTCCTCTATTTATATAACCTCCATCTATCTTATCTTATTTCTCTTTCTCCCCCAAAACTCTCTAAAATCTCAAAACAGCCCCTAAACTCAATATTTATTTTATTTTCAAATCTTATTTTATTAAACAATAAAATAAGCCTCATAAAATCATCTCAATCATATTAAATCACTGTAAATCACATATATATCATATAAATATAATATAACTCATCTAAATAACTTCTAGACTCAATTAAATAATTAAATAATTCGAAACAAGCGTTACAACTCTCCCCAACTTAAAAGATTTTCGTCCTCGAAAATTTACCTCAAGCAAACATCTCTGGATAAGATTCCAGCATCTTACTCTCTAGCTCCCACGTTAGGCTTTCACCAGTCGCTCTTTCCCAAACGACTCTCACAAGAGGTATCTCTTTGCCTTTCAACGTCTTTACTTTTCGATCATCAATCCTTACCGGTAAAGTCTCAACCGTAAGGTTTTCTCTAACTTGCACATCATCACTTTGGATCACATGAGATGGATCCGGAACATACTTTCGAAGTTGCGACACATGAAACACATCATGCAAATTCGAAAGATGCGGTGGTAAGCCAACACGATACGCCACCATTCCAACCCTTTCCGATATCTGATACGGACCAATAAATCTCGGAGTCAACTTCTTTGACTTCAAAGCACGTCCAACACCAGTCACAGGAGTGACTCTCAAAAATACGTGGTCTCCTTCTTGAAACTCAAGATCTTTTCTATGCTTATCATGATAACTCTTTTGTTGACTCTGCGACGCTTTCATCTTTTCTTGAATCATCTTAACTTTCTCAGTAGTTTGTTGAACAATCTCTGGTCCTAAAACCACACTCTCTCCTGACTCAAACCAACACAACGGAGTTCTGCATCTCCGACCATACAAAGCCTCAAAAGGTGCCATTCCAATACTGGAATGATAACTATTATTGTACGTGAACTCTATCAATAGAAGATGACTATCCCAAGTTCCTTCTTGCTCAAGTACGCAAACCCTCAACAAGTCCTCTAGCGACTGAATCGTCCTTTCGGACTGACCATATGTCTGAGGATGATACGCCAAACTCAATCTCAACTTAGAACCTAAAGCCTCCTGCAAACTTTTCCAAAATCTAGAAGTAAATCTTAGATCTCTATCTGATACAATGCTCGAAGGAACACCATGTAACTTCACAATTTGACGAATATATATCTCTGCCAACTGAGACACAGAAAAACTGATACTAATCGGAAGAAAATGAGCCGACTTTGTCAATCTATCAACAATCACCCAAATCGCATCATTCCCTTTAGGAGTATTCGGCAAAGTCGTCACAAAATCCATGGATATACTATCCCATTTCCACTCTGGCACATCTAAATATACCATCATACCAGCAGGTTTCTGATGCTCAACTTTCGACTTCTGACAAATCAAACAAGAATACACAAACCGTGCAACATCACGCTTCAATCCAGACCATCAAAACAACATCTTCAAATCATGGTGCATCTTCGTAGCTCCCGGATGAATACTCAAACTACTTCAATGACTCTCTTCAAGAATCATCTTCTTCATCTCATCATCGTCTAGAATACAAATCCTTCCTCTAAATCTCAACACACCTTGATCGTCGATTTTAAAATCACTGTCTTCAGTCTGATTACTAGCAACCAACAAGTCCACAAACTTAACATCAACTTTCTGTGCTTCTTTAATACTCTTCAGAAATTCACTATCAATCTTCAACATTCCTAACTTCACACTATCAGATGACATCTCACATACCAAACTCAAATCTCTAAAATGTTCAAGTAACTCGAACTCCTTTACCATCATGGCGGACATATGTAAAGTCTTCCTACTCAAAGCATCTGCACCAACATTAGCTTTACCCAGATGATAGCTCAACTCAAAATCATAATCTTTCAGCAATTCAAGCCACCTACGCTGCCTCATATTTAATTCCTTCTGATCGAACAGATACTTCAAACTCTTGTGATCACTAAATTCTTCAAATCTCGAACCATACAAGTAATGTCTCCATAATTTTAATACAAAGACCACTGCAGCCAACTCTAAATCGTGCGTAGGGTAATTCTTCTCATGAATTCAGGGGCGGAGGAGCTCATGGGCTGAGGTGGGCCATGGCCCACCCCCAAAAAAACATTATTTATAGGTATATACTTATATTATAGCAAACAATTATGTTATATATATTAGTTTGTGAAAACATTAACAACTGAAGATATGTTTGTATTTTATTCTTCCTTTTTTTTTTATTAAAAAATGTTATTAATTAGCAGCGATGAATTAATGAAGTCACTTAGGATTTGACAAAACAATACATTTTATAGAGGAATTTATAAAACACAACTATTTTCAATTTAAAACAACTTTTTTTTTTGAAAGAGTTTAAAACAACTTTATATGTGTAATATAATAAAACACATATAATATAATATAAATGTTAAAATATCCTTATATACTTAATTTTGTTTTTAAAAAAAAATAGTTAATTTTGTAAATACTTTATTATTTTTTTTGACAAAGTAAATACTATATTCTTTGATAACTTAGTTGTTCGATCAATGACCTAGTACATTGATCGAGTTGAAAACTAGTCTGATTTTTAACGTACTAAACAAATTGGCCACAAACAAATTGCATTCGTAAAAAATAAAATCTAGCTCCACCACTCTTGGCGGCCCACCCTCATATTTTTTTCTCGCTCCGCCACTGCATGAATTCTCAACTGCCTCAAAGCATAAGCTACTACTTTACCATCTTGCATAAGCACACCACCTAAACCCAACTTGGACGCATCACAATACACTACAAAAGGTTCATCGGACTTTGGCAAAATCAAAACCGGAGTTGTCGTCAGCCGCTTCTTCAATTCACTAAAACTGTTCTCACAATGAACATCCCACACAAAGGCCTTACCTTTACAAGTCAACTGTGTTAACGGAAGTGCTAACTTGGAAAATCCTTCTATAAATCTCCTGTAATAACTAGCTAACCCCAAAAAGCTTCTAATCTCTGTAACTGATTTAGGAGTCTCCCATTGTGATACCGCATCAACTTTAGAGGGATCAACTGCAATACCATTACCAGAAATAACATGGCCAAGAAAACTTACCTCTTTCAACCAGAACTCGCACTTAGACAATTTAGCATAAAACTTCTTTTCTTTCAACACTTGCAAAACAATCTTCAAATGCTCCGCATGTTCTTCTTCAGTCTTGGAGTAAATCAAAATGTCATCAACAAAAACTGTTGGAACAAAATGTGTTTCACAATGAACCTTAATAAGTTTTGATGATAACAAGGTATTAAAAATTGTCAATTGGTTATTACTAATAATTGTTCAAGTGTACAGGACCATAGGCAAGTCAATTAATTTCAATAGGTCTTGGAAGAACAATAGAGAGCAAAGGAATCCAAAGCATCTGAAGAAAACTGTGTCTGAAGCTAATGTGCTTCTGAAGCTGGAGTGCTTCTGAAGTAATGACGTCATCAGAAGCAGAAAACCATCAGAAGCAAGGTTTTCATCAGAAGCGAAATCATCACCAGAAGCTACAATTAATCAGTAAATTTAAATTGGAGATTCAAAGTAGCTGGTTCTCATTTCAACCTCGTCTAACAAGAACGAAGATTTGAAAGGGAGGTATCAACGGTCATTTGAAGAACACTGAGTACTTGTCCTTCATTATTAGAGTTGATAAAGTACAAGTGTACAACCACTACCTCCACTACTCTGTTTTTGTCTACCCTACAAGACAAGACAACAGCCATGCCTACAGAAATGTTCCTTCAAGATGGGAATGAATTTGAAGTTAATTCTTCAATGGACTACACCCAAATCAGGCAAAGGATTACTGGTGTATGATCAAAGGAACTCAACGACTCTTTAGACGTGCTAATCATCTCAACGTCTCTTTCACGCCTCTATATAAAGGAGTGAAGACTTGAAGATTGTAGATAGACATATACAAGTTAAAAAGCGCCAAAACTTTGTCAATTTGATTCTACAAAGCCCATTGAATTTCTGCACTGATTTGATACATCTTAGAAATTCACAAGTCTAGAGTCTTTATTACATTGTATTTGTGAACACCACTGATTGTATATCACGTGTTCAAGGTCAAACATTTTTCTCTGTATTTTTGTTTGAATAGAAGACTCTTGCTTTAGTGCTTGAGCATTGGAAGACTCTTGCCTGCGTGCTTGAGCATTTTTGAGAAGTCTCATACTTAGAGAGTATTGAGCATTTGTAATCTTTGTGATTATAGTGAAATCTCCTTGGAAGTGCAAGGGGGACTGGACTACTTCCGATTTGTGGAAGGAACCAGGATAACTGCTTGTGTCTCGCTTTTCTTTTCTCTGCTTTGATCTTTTCCGCTGCAAAGTTCAATGGAGATCCAGAAGAGTTTTCATGGTGGAAAACCAATATGTACAGCTATATCATGGGATTGGATGAAGAACTATGGGACATTCTTGAAGATGGAGTTGATGATTTGGATTTGGATGAAGAAGGAGCTGCTATTGATAGAAAGATACACACTCCTGCTCAGAAGAAGCTTCACAAAAAGCATCACAAGATCAGAGGAATCATTGTTGCTTCTATACCTCGCACTGAATATATGAAAATGAGTGATAAATCCACTGCTAAGGCAATGTTTGCATCACTCTGTGCTAACTACGAAGGAAGCAAGAAGGTTAGAGAAGCAAAGGCTCTAATGCTAGTTCATCAGTATGAGCTTTTCAAAATGAAGAATGATGAGAGTATAGAGGAGATGTACTCAAGATTTCAAACTTTAGTATCTGGACTGCAAATACTGAAGAAGAGCTATGTTACTTCTGATCATGTTAGCAATATTCTGAGAAGCTTGCCTTCTAGATGGAGACCCAAAGTAACTGCCATTGAGGAAGCTAAGGATCTAAACACCTTGAGTGTTGAAGATCTTGTCAGTTCCCTCAAGGTACATGAAATGAGTCTGAATGAGCATGAGTCCTCTAAGAAAAGTAAATCTATTGCTTTACCATCTAAAGGAAAGTTTTCCAAATCTTCCAAAGCTTACAAGGCCAGTGAATCTGAAGAAGAATCACCAGATGGAGATTCTGATGAAGATCATTCTGTGAAGATGGCTATGTTGTCTAACAAACTTGAGTATCTGGCAAGGAAGCAGAAGAAGTTTTTGAGCAAGAGGGGTGGCTACAAGAACTCCAAGAAAGAAGATCAGAAGGGATGCTTCAACTGTAAGAAGCCTGAACATTTCATTGCTGATTGCCCTGATCTTCAGAAGGAGAAATCTAAGAGCAGACCTAAGAAACCAAGTTTCAGCTCTAGCAAATTCAGAAAGCAAATCAAAAAGAGTTTGATGGCGACCTGGGAAGATCTGGATAGTGAATCTGGTTCTGATAAAGAAGAAGCAGATGATGATGCAAAAGCAGCCATGGGGTTAGTGGCAACAATATCATTAGAAGCAGTATCAGAATCTGAATCAGATTCAGAAGATGAAAATGAGGTATATTCCAAAATTCCCAGACAAGAACTTGTTGATTCTTTAAAAGAACTTCTATCACTATTTGAACACAGAACTAATGAGTTGTCTGATTTAAAAGAAAAATATGTTGATTTAATGAAACAACAAGAAACAACTCTATTGGAACTGAAAGCTTCTGAAGAAGAACTCAAAGGGTTTAACTTCATATCAACCACATATGAAGACAGACTCAAGATTCTTTGTCAGAAGCTACAAGAAAAATGTGATAAAGGTTCTGGCAATAAACATGAAATTGCCTTGGATGATTTTATAATGGCTGGCATAGACAGAAGTAAAGTAGCTTCTATGATCTACAGCACATACAAAAACAATGGCAAAGGGATTGGATACTCTGAGGAGAAATCCAAAGAGTATAGTCTCAAGAGCTATTGTGATTGTATTAAGGATGGATTGAAACCCACCTTTGTGCCTGAAGGTACTGATGTTGTAACTGCTGTTCAGTCAGAACCTGAAGCTTCTGGTTCTAAGGCTAAGATTACATCAAAGCCAGAAAACCTCAAGTCTAAGGTAATGACAGAATCTGATCCTAAGACTACAAAGGTCAAAATTCTGAAAAGATCAGAACCTGTTCCTCAGAGTCTGATTAAATCAGAATCTATAACCCTAATGCCAAAGGATTAGAAGAACAAAGCAGTTACTGCTTCTGAGAAAACAATACCCAAAGGTGTTAAACCTAAAGTATTAAATGATCAGAAGCTACTCAGCACTCACCCCAAGGTACAAGGGAGGAAAAGTAAAACCTCCAGAACAAACCCAAAAGGACCCATGAAGATATGGGTACCTAAATCTGAATTGATCAAAACTGCAGGTGTGCCTAAGGGCAAGAGAGAAACAAAGGTCATGGTACCTAGACAGCGGGTGTTCAAGGCATATGACAGGAGAGAAAGTTTTGTTCCTTACCCTTACCATGAAAGATAGAGGAGAAGTGAAGTTTGGTAGCAACCAAACTGGAAAAATCATTGGTACAGGTACTATTGGTAATTCCTCCATTTCAATAAATAATGTGTAGCTTGTAGATGGTCTGAAGCATAACCTGTTGAGCATTAATCAATTTTATGACAATGGGTATGATGTCATGTTCAGTAAGATCAACTGCACACTAGTCAACAAGGATGACAAATCCATTACATTTAAGGGAAAGAGAGTTGAGAATGTCTATAAGATTAATTTCTCTGATCTGGCTGATCAGAAGGTAGTTTGCCTTCTGTCAATGAATGATAAAAAGTGGGTTTGGCACAGAAGGTTGGGACATGCTAATTGGAGATTAATTTCTAAAATTAGCAAGTTACAACTTGTCAAAGGATTGCCTAACATTGATTATCATTCAGATGCACTTTGTGGTGCATGTCAGAAAGGGAAAATTGTTAAAAGTTCTTTCAAATCCAAAGACATTGTATCAACCTCCAGACCCTTAGAATTACTCCATATTGATCTTTTTGGACCAGTTAACACTGCATCCTTATATGAAAGTAAATATGGATTAGTCATTGTTGATGATTACAGCAGATGGACTTAGGTAAAATTCATTAAAAGTAAAGATTATGCATGTGAAGTGTTTAGCAGCTTCTGCACTCAAATACAATCTGAAAAAGAATTGAAAATTTTGAAAGTCAGAAGTGATCATGGTGGAGAATTTGAAAACGAGCCATTTGAATCTTTTTGTGAAAAACATGGGATTCTCCATGAATTTTCTTCTCCTAGAACTCCACAACAAAATGGGGTTGTAGAAAGAAAGAACAGAACTTTACAAGAAATGGCCAGAACCATGATCCATGAAAATAATTTAGACAAACATTTCTGGGCAGAAGCAGTTAATACTTCATGTTATATTCAAAATAGGATCTATATCAGACCTATGTTGGAGAAAACTGCATATGAACTCTTTAAAGGAAGAAGACCCAATATCTCTTACTTCCATCAGTTTGGATGTACTTGTTACATTCTAAACACCAAAGACTATCTGAAGAAATTTGGTGCCAAGGCTCAAAGAGGAATCTTTTTAGGTTACTCTGAAAGGTCAAAGGAATACAGAGTGTATAATTCAGAAACACATTGTGTTGAAGAATCTATGCATGTTAAATTTGATGATAGAGAGCCTGGGAGTAAAACTCCAGAGCAAAGTGAAAGTAATGCAGGTACAACTGATTCTGAAGATGCATCAGAACCTGATCAACCTTCTGATACTGAAAAGAATTCAGAAGCTGAATCAAGTCCAGAAGCTGAACCTAATCCAGAAGCTGAGTCTATTTCAGAAGCTGAACCTAGTCCAGTAGTACAGAATGAAAATGCTTCTGAGGACATTCAAGATAACACTCAGCATGTGGTTCAACCAAAATTCAAGCACAAATCTTCACATCCTGAGGAGCTAATCATTGGAAGCAAAGACAGTCCTAGAAGAACAAGATCTCACTTCAGACAAGAAGAATCTTTGATAGGATTGCTTTCAATAATTGAGCCTAAAACTGTTGAAGAAGCTCTCTCAGATGATGGATGGATATTAGCTATGCAAGAAGAGCTAAATCAATTCCAAAGGAATGATGTGTGGGATCTGGTACCCAAACTTAATCAGAAGAACATTATTGGAACAAAATGGGTATTCAGAAACAAGCTGAATGAACAAGGAGAGGTAACCAGAAGCAAAGCTAGACTTGTTGCACAAGGTTACAGTCAACAAGAAGGCATTGATTACACTGAAACATTTGCTCCAGTTGCAAGATTGGAAGCAATCAGGTTACTTCTATCCTATGCAATTAATCATGGCATAATATTATATCAAATGGATGTCAAGAGTGCTTTTCTTAATGGTGTCATTGAAGAAGAAGTGTATGGCAAACAACCTCCTGGATTTGAGGATCTTAAGCATCCTGATCATGTTTACAAACTTAAGAAATCACTATATGGCTTGAAACAAGCTCCCAGAGCTTGGTATGATAGACTAAGTAATTTCTTAATTAAAAATGATTTTAAAAGAGGACAAGTTGACACAACACTCTTCAGAAGGATTCTTAAGAAAGACATTCTGATTGTGCAAATATATGTTGATGATATAATATTTGGTTCTACTAATGCATCTCTTTGCAAGGAATTTTCTAAGTTAATTCAGGATGAATTTAAAATGAGCATGATGGGAGAATTGAAGTTCTTTCTTGGAATTCAAATCAACCAAAGCAAAGAAGGAGTATATGTTCATCAAACAAAATACACGAAGTAGCTTCTGAAGAAGTTCAGGCTAGAAGATTGTAAAGTGATGAACACTCCAATGCATCCAACCTGCACCTTAAGCAAAGAAGATACTGGAACTATAGTAGACCAGAAGCTATGCAGAGGTATGATTGGTTCTCTATTATACCTCACTGCATCTAGACCTGATATTTTATTCAGTGTATGCTTGTGTGCAAGATTTCAATCAGATCCTAGAGAATCTCATTTAACTGATGTTAAGAGAATCTTCAGGTATCTGAAAGGAACAACTAATCTTGGACTTTTGTATAGGAAATCCCTAGATTATAAGTTGATTGGATTCTGTGATGCTGATTATGCTGGTGACAGGATTGAAAGAAAATCAACCAGTGGAAATTATCAATTCCTGGGAGAGAATCTGATATCCTGGGCAAGCAAAAGACAAGCAACTATTGCTATGTCTACAGCAGAAGCAGAATACATTTCAGCTGCAAATTGTTGTACACAACTACTTTGGATGAAACATCAGTTGGAAGATTATCAGATTAATGCGAACAGTATTCCCATCTTTTGTGATAATACTGTTGTTATTTGTTTGTCAAAGAATCCAATTCTACACTCTAGAGCCAAGCATATTGAGATCAAACACCATTTTATCAAAGACTATGTTCAAAAAGGAATTTTAGATATACAATTCATTGATACTGAGCATCAATGGGTTGATATATTTACAAAGCCTTTATCTGTTGAAAGATTTGATTTTATAAAGAAAAATTTGAACATGCATTTTGTGTCTGATTAAGATTTGCTTGCCTCTGAATAAGAAGTTTGGTTCTGAAGTTTATTCAGAAGCAATGGTCCATCAGAAGCTCTTAACTGAGGTTCTGAGGAAAATGTGCTTCTGAAGATGACGTCAGCACTAAAACTTCAGAAGCTGTATTCTTTACTTCTGAAAAGCAAGGCTAGTGGGATCGTTGGCAGTTACTTTTAGTAACAGCTGTCCCATTAACCAAAGGTTATTTATCTGAAAAGTTTCTGACGTGGTCTATTTGTATTGGAGTATAACAAAAAGGGCAATGATGTTTTATATGATTTTAAACGTACTAACACGCGCCCCCAACTTGTCTTTAATGCTATGTTTGTTTGTCTCTTTTGAATTGCAAACGTTTTACTAAAAACACTTAAACAAACACACACTACTCACTTCACAACTCACACTTTCATTTCGTCTTCAACCTTCTCTGCAAAGAAATCCTAAAACCCTAGAAACTCATTTCTTCTTCAATCAATCAAATGGCCTCATCTAGTTCTACTCCTGGATCATCATCAAACAAGCAACAACAAGAAGCTCCTGCTTATGAAATTAAGGGAAGAACCATGTCCTTGGAGGAATGGGACTTAAAAATTCAATCTGAATGTCCGGTAGATTTCAACTCATTGGCTGCTCACAACTGTGACATTAGGAATTTCTATGACACTCAAGGCTTGGGAAGCTACTTCAACCTTCTAAATGGTCCAACTTTTCAGTCACTGGTACGACACTTCTGGGTCAGGGCCAGCATTCATGATCGTGATGCTTCAAAAGTTGAAGAAGCTGAGAAAGTACTTCTCAATCCTGAACTGGAAGGGAAATCCAGAAAGGAAATGGGATTGGAACCATTCTCTCAGACAGAGATTAGGTCAAGTATCATGGGGATTCCAGTATGCATAACTGAGGATGTTATTGCTTTCGTTCTCAGAAGGCCAGTTGGAGGGGAATATAAAGCTGTCATTACAAAAGTCAAGGATAGCCCCTGGAATGACATTGTGAATCAAAATCAGCCTTCACTGGAACACAAGATCCTCCTTCATTACTTCATCACTGGTGTAGAAGCAAATGTGCCCAGATACATTTTCAGGCACATGGTTCAACAGCTCAGAGAGAGCCAGCAGAAGAATAGGTTCTGGGTGCCCTATGGGAGGCTTCTCTCTGAAATCTTTCACCAAGGAGGTATTCTCAAACTTCTGAAGGAGGTGGACTTCTTCACTGATGAATAGTTGGGAACTGTTAGAGGGAAGATCATCAATGGAGAAACTCTGAGGTCCATGCGTCTAATTGATGTAAAGGATCTTAAGAAGCTGAGCATAGATTTGACAGAATCTGATGTTAAATCAGCCCTGATGACTGGAGGTTCAGATGAACTTCATCAGAGAGCACTTTGAGAGGACTAAGGTCAAAATCAGCTTAAAGGAAGTGCCTGAGGAGATGTATGGAGGAGTTCTTCCTGTTGCCAAGAGCAGGAAGACAAAAAGCAAAGCTTTGTCAAAGGAAGAATACTTGGTAGAAGAAACTCAAAGTAAACCTTCCAAGAGGTCAAAGAAGTCTGCTCAGATTGAGGTTGCAGCACCAAAATCCAAAAAGACTAAAACTGTCAAGACAGAAGGTTCAACAGTTTCTGCTTCTAAGAAAGTTATCCAGAAGAAGAGAAACAGAGAGCCAGATGTTCAAGTTGCTGTTGAGGAAGCTGCTCCTCATGAAGATGCTACCAGAAGGGAAGCTACTCTTGATGCAATCAGAAGCAAAAGAGCAAAGGGAGAGAGAAGCGTTCAGGAGCGTATGAAAGAAGCTGCTGAACAGCTAAGAACAGAGAAAGAGGAGCCCAGTCCTAAGAAGGCCAAGAAGGATATGCCTATGGAGATGCCTTGTTTCAGACTCACTCCTGAACAAGAGCAAGAGGCTAGGGATTATGCTGCTGCTGAGATAGAAAGAAGGAAGGAATTGAGAGAACAGTACGAGAAGCAAAGAGATGAACAGTTGAAGGCAGCAGGGTATGAGCTTGCTCCTGAGAAAGCTGCAGAAATTGCTTCTTTGGCTGCTGAGATTGCAGAAGATACTGTTAAGGAAGGAGCCGCTCTGTTAAGACAAGCACTGAAAGGTAAGCATGCTTCAGGAGCTACTTCTTCAGAACCAGCTTCAGAAGCTGCTCAACCAGAAGCTCTTTCTTTAGGTACTAAAGCTAAAGTCAATATTCAGATTCCTGACCTTCCATCTTCACCCTCATCTTTCTTACAGGTTTCAAACCTACCACATCTAAAATTTCTGGTACCATAGACTTTGAGCAGACGCAAATCAATTTCTCTGAGCAGAGGATAAAAATCTGTGAAAAATTGAATTTGCCTGCTGATAATTTCTTTCAACCACCATTGATTGAACCTGTTAGTATACAATATCCAGAAACCAACCCAGAAACCAATCAAGAAACAAACCCACAAAATAACCAAATTCCACAAAGAGCCTCTAAAGTAGCTCCAGAAGTAACTACTTCAGAAGACCCCCAACAACATGAAACCTCAACACTTCACAATCTAGGAAAACATTTAGGAGGAGAAATGCAACCAACCCCCACAAAGGCCTCTAAAACAGTCCCTGAAAAGACTGTTTTGGAAAACCAACAAACAATCCCCCAAACTGAAACTCAAACCGTCCCTGAGCAAATTGTTCCTGAACTTAGTGTTCCTGATCAAGGTGCTTCTGACCTAGAACTAAATACTTCTGATCAACCACAACCTAACTTAGAACAACAAACAGAAAATCTTAACCAATCACCAACTAACAATCAAACTTTTCCTGAACAACATACAACCTCTGACCAACCTTCCTCATCTCAAACAACCATTCCTGAACCTACACCCATCCCAGATACCATCCTTGAATCTGAATTTATTGATGAAAAGCTTCAAAGGGTAAGTGATGAAATTCAAAGACTTATTCTTCTCAGAACAGTTCCTGCACCTCCAATTCACTACATTGACCATTGGATGGATCTGAAGAGTGATTTTAATAAGTTCCTGGATCAACTCGGTGAAAAATGCATCACATCTCATACTGATATACTGAAGAAGATGTTGGAAGAACTTCATGTTGCTGAAGCAGAGAAAGAGCTAGATTATGTGCCTTTGTTAGCCAACACTCCTTTCTTTTCAGAAAGTGATTATATTTCAAGGGCTGACAGAATTCGTCAAGGGCTGAAAAGAAGACTTAGAGCCAAGGAAGAAGTGGTAAACAAGCAAGCAGAAGAACTTAAGAAGCAGTCTGAGCAGATCAAGTACTTGATGGAACAAGTGTCTAAACTAGCCAAGCCATAGTTGCACACCAAATTTTTTACTTGTTTAGATTTTGTTTTAGTATTAAATTGCTCTGACTATGTATTTTAACTTGCGTATCATGTATCTTTCATTACTTCTGATTACTCATGCTAACTATAATTTTTGGCTCTGATTATAATTGCTATATTTTAATTTTTGCTCTGATATGTTGTTAATTCCAGTTTTTCTTCTCAAACTCTTTCTTTTGTTTTATTTACTTTTTGTTGATGACAAAAGGGGGAGTAGTTGTATAGTATTTTTAGGCTCTGAGCCCCATTAAATTAACTTGTCTAAGTTAACTTTTTGCTCTGAACCATTTCTCTACACTTGGTATTTTTTTTACTTCTGAAATTTCATTATCTTGTGTGCATTTTATTGAAATTTAATTAATGAGTATAGAACTCAGGGGGAGCTTACAAACCTCACCTTAAAGATCTATTAGACTCAGGGGGAGCTTTCAAACCTCTATCCCAGTAGTCAACTTCTTAATTAGATCAACAACAATTGAACATTTTAAATACTATTGTTTGTCATCATCAAAAAGGGGGAGATTGTTGGAACAAAATGTGTTTCACAATGAACCTTAATAAGTTTTGATGATAACAAGGTATTAAAAATTGTCAATTGGTTATTACTAATAATTGTTTAAGTGTACAGGACCATAGGCAAGTCAATTAATTTCTATAGGTCTTGGAAGAACAATGGAGAGCAAAGGAATCCAAAGCATCTGAAGAAAACTGCGTCTGAAGCTAAAGTGCTTCTGAAGCTGGAGTGCTTCTGAAGTAATGACGTCATCAGAAGCAGAAGCTCATCAGAAGCAGAAAACCATCAGAAGCAAGGTTTTCATCAGAAGCGAAATCATCACCAGAAGCTACAATTAATCAGTAAATTTAAATTGGAGATTCAAAGTAGCTGGTTCTCATTTCAACCTCGTCTAACAAGAACGAAGATTTGAAAGGGAGGTATCAACGGTCATTTGAAGAACACTGAGTACTTGTCCTTCATTATTAGAGTTGACAAAGTAGAAGTGTACAACCACTACCTCCACTACTCTGTTTTTGTCTACGCTACAAGACAAGACAACAGCCATGCCTGCAGAAAGGTTCCTTCAAGATGGGAATGAATTTGAAGTTAATTCTTCAAAGGACTACACCCAAATCAGGCAAAGGATTACTGGTGGATGATCAAAGGAACTCAACGACTCTTTAGACGTGCTAATCATCTCAACGTCTCTTTCACGCCTCTATATAAAGGAGTGAAGACTTGAAGATTGTAGATAGACATATACAAGTTCAAAAGCGCCAAAACTTTGTCAATTTGATTCTACAAAGCACATTGAATTTCTGCACTGATTTGATACATCTTAGAAATTCACAAGTCTAGAGTCTTTATTACATTGTATTTGTGAACACCACTGATTGTATATCAAGTGTTCAAGGTCAAACATTTTTCTCTGTATTTTTGTTTGAATAGAAGACTCTTGCTTTAGTGCTTGAGCATTGGAAGACTCTTGCCTGCGTGCTTGAGCATTTTTGAGAAGTCTCATACTTAGAGAGTATTGAGCATTTGTAATCTTTGTGATTATAGTGAAATCTCCTTGGAAGTGCAAGGGGGACTGGACTACTTCCGATTTGTGGAAGGAACCAGGATAACTGCTTGTGTCTCGCTTTTCTTTTCTTTGCTTTGATCTTTTCCGCTGCATATCTGATTCTGGTTATTACATCAGAAGCATTCCCAAACTGCTTCTGAAGTATTATCAGAAGAAGTATTTTTAGAGAAAAAGAAAACACAATTCAACCCCCCCCCCTTCTTGTGTTTTTCTCACCTTCAAAAACAACCGCGAAACGATCCAAAAATGCATGAAAGATGCGATTCATGTACTCCATAAATACTCCAGGTGCATTTGTAACACTGAGAGGCAAAACTTTATACTCATAATGTCCATACCGCGTTCTAAAAGCCGTCTTCTGCATGTCTTCATCCTTCACTTTAATCTAGTGATAACCCGATCTCAAATCTATCTTGTTGAAAACACGCGCACCCACTAACGGATCCATCAAGTCATCAATTCTTGGAAGTGGATACCTATTCTTTATAGTTACTTTTTTCAACTGACAATAATCAATGCATAATCTCATACTACCATCTTTCTTCTTTACTAGCAACACGGGTGCTCCCCAAGGCGAAACACTTGGTCTAACAAACTTCTTCTCAAGAAAATCTTCTAATTGTTTCTTCAACTCAGCCAACTCAGAAGTTGACATATGATAAGGTTTCATAGACACAGTCTTCGTTCCAGGAACAAGATCAATAGAAAATTCAACTTCTCTTTCTGGAGGCACATCAGGAATTTCATCAAGAAAAACTTCTGGAAACTTGCATACCACCTGTAACTTATAAATCATTGCTTGATTCTCAATAGATAATGAAGCCATCAGAGAAAACATCAAAATTCCATCACGTTCTAACTGCTTCAGCTGCTTAGTAGACAAAAACTCTGCGCCACTCTCCTCTTTAGCAGAAGAGAAATACACTGACTTACTAAAACAATTAATGTGAACATAGTTGTACTCTAACCAGTTCATACCAAGGATTACATCCATACCACTCAAACGTAGCAGAAGAGAAATACACTGACTTACTAAAACAATTAATGTGAACATGGTTGTACTCTAACCAGTTCATACCAAGGATTACATCCATACCACTCAAACGTAAACAAACCAATTCAATCTCAAAATCACGATCAAACATAGACAAAGGACACTTTAAGCATACGACAGAAGTAGTCACCGAACCCTTAGCTGGAGTTTCGACAACCATCTCTCCATTCATATCAGACATAGCAAGACCCAACTGAGAAGCACAATCAAGAGCAATAAAACAATGCGTAGCACCAGTATCAATAATAGCAACTAAAGGTGTACTATTAATATAACATGTATCTCTAATCAAGCGATCCTCGTTCTCAGTCTGAGTACCAGTCAAAGCAAAAACTCTACCAGTAGTCGGCGCCTTCTTAGGCTTCTTACACTGTGAACCAATGTGACCCTCCTAATTGCAATTAAAGCACACAATGTCATCGTGCTTACACTCAGCTAGTGTATGACCTTTCTTACCACAGGGAAAACATCTCTTTACATCCCCAGGACAAGCATTACTCTTGTGGCCTTTCTCACCACAAGTATAACAAACAATCTCAACAGGAGCTTCCATCTTTCTCGGGCGCCTATCATCAACCATTCTCTGTTTACCCTTATCAGCAGGAGCACTGTAAGGCTTAGGGCGACTCTGTTGGCCCTTGGTCTTCCGTTCATTCACAATCTTGTAATGAGCCTTCGTATCCTTGTAACACCCCGTTTTCCCAATATACAAATTTCTTAAACAATTATCAGAGTAAAAACCATAAACGGGATATCACATAGAAACGTAATCCAAAACAGTTAAATAATGACTTAACCTTCACAAATTATCTTTAACATAGCAGCGGAAAATCATAATCATAAATTCGTAAAACGATTTTGGCACGCAGGCCCAACAAGTATCTCAAAAGAGTTTATCAAAACATAAGCAGTTCACGTAAAAGAATGAAGCATGTTATAGCATATAACCCCATCCCGTTACGTATCAGAGCGACCTAGACGACACAGTGAAGGCAAGGCCAACTCACGAAGCAACTGCACACTAAGCACGATCACCTGCAAGTTACCCATACGAAGGGCAACATTTTCAAGCAGAAGGGGTGAGATTTCATAATAAAATAACATTAATCAATGTAATTGCGAATCATAAATTAACATCATATCATTCCATTATTAACTTTGCATAAATGCTAAACAGTTATCACGTAATCATATATCCAATTCATTATGAACAACGTAATAACATAATCAATAAACACTTATCACGTAATCACATATTCATTCATTATCAACAAGGCATCTTAATCATGACAATGTGACAATGCTCCTAGACTCCTTATATGCATGTGGTACCAATCGTCATCATAAGTATTAATATACTTTAATCGTGCGGAGGACAAAGCTCCTATAAACGTGCGGAGGACAAAGCTCCTAATTTTCGTGGTGAGGACTAAGCTCAATGATATGCTATGCATGGACACATATGAACAAAACAACGTAATCGACTTATCAACATGCATCCAATAATTTGGAGCTAAACTTCATCATATAGTTATGCACTTAGTTAAATAACGGAAGCAGCATAAACAGGTCACATAACAAGATGATATCATTATATCAAAGCCCATAATTTGTATCATTATCACATCTTCTTATCTTGCATGAATATACAATACAATAGTTCATATTCAATTAATATTAATATAACTTAAACAACTCTACAGTCTGCATTAAACGACATCACTAGGTCTCATTACCAGTTAGGGGTTCACTCTTGATCAACAAATGCGACACAGATCGCACAAACTTATAAACAAGTTCATCCTGGTTGTACTCGCGAGGCGAAAGTACTTACTCGCCATGGCGAGTACCACTCAACTCCCAAACTAAGCTTGTTCTGGGTTCCCTCTGATCCTAAATTCATTCCTAATCAATACTAGGTATGTTCAGGCACTCATAGGCATCCAAGGTCCAACTCAAAAGGTCGAAACACAAAATATGACATGCACTCTGCCTTAGCTCGCTATGGCGAGTAAGGTGGCTCGCAATGGCGAGCTGCGTCACACAACTCGCGAGGCGAAGGGGATTGCTCGCCATGGCGAGTTGAACCAGACAACTCGCGAGGCGAAAAGGAAGGGCTCGCGTGGCGAGCGATGAAGATCATCACTCGCGAGGCGAGGATCATCACTCGCCGTGGCGAGCGATGAACAGAAGCACGGGCAGACTAGGGTTTTTCTCAAAAATTCATCACACAACATGGTTCAAAGCCTAATTTTGGTTCCAGAATTCATCCTAAACATATTCTAAGGTTAAAGGACGGTTCTTTCATCAATCTAAACAAGTTTTACCGTTTGATCATCAATTTTTTAGGGTTTTGACCTAATTCCAAAACTTTTCTAAATCAATCCTAACTTGGTCAACTAATCATCAGAATTACAGTAATTAACATTATTGAATTATTAGTCTCACCCTTACCTTAATTTGCAGAAAATCGCAGCCCTCTTGGTCTCTTGCTCCTCTCTAAGCTTTTCTCCCTTTTTCCAAAAGTTTTCACGTACAATCAGTTTTTCTAAAACTAGGTCTAGCCTTTTTATATCTCCTCCTAATTACTTATCTTATCTCAATTTCTCCCCCAAAACTATCTAAAATATCAAAACAACCCTCAAGTAAATATTTTATATTATTTTCAAATCTTTATTCTATTTATCAATAAAATAAATCTCATATCTTAATCAAATCCTCCAAAACTCATAACTTATCACGTCATCAATCAAATCATCAAAACATATCAAAATCATGCATATATTATATAATTATAATATAATTGCCTAAACTCGATTAAATAACGATTAACGAAAGTGGGCGTTACAACTCTACCCCACTTAAAAGATTTTCGTCCTCGAAAATTTACCTTAAGTAAACAACTCTGGATACGACTCCAGCATCTTACTCTCAAGCTCCCACGTCAAGCTTTCGCCAGTCGCTCCCGACCAAACGACTCTCACGAGAGGTATCTCTTTGCCCCTCAACGTCTTCACTTTACGATCATCAATCCTTAACGGTAAAGTCTCTACCGTAAGGTTGTCTCTAACTTGCACATCGTCACTCTGAATTACATGAGATGGATCCGGAACATACTTCCGAAGTTGCGACACATGGAAAACGTTGTGCAAATTTGAAAGATGCGGCGGTAAACCCACTCGATAAGCCACCGTTCCAACTCTTTCCAATATCTGATACGGACCAATGAATTTCGGGGTCAACTTCTTTGACTTCAAAGCACGTCCTACACCAGTCATAGGAGTGACTCTCAAAAACACGTGGTCTCCTTCTTGGAACTCAAGATCTTTTCTGCGCTTATCATGATAACTCTTTTGTCGACTCTGCGACGCCTTCATTTTCTCTTGGATCATCTGAACTTTCTCAGTAGTTTGCTGAACAATCTCTGGTCCTAAGACCACTCTTCCTCCTGACTCAAACCAACATAACGGAGTTCTGCATCTCCGACCATACAAAGCCTCGAACGGTGTCATTCCAATACTAGAATGATAACTATTATTATAAGTGAACTCGATCAACGGAAGATGACTATCCCAAGTTCCTCCTTGCTCAAGAACACAAATTCTCAACAAATCCTCTAGCGACTGAATTGTCCTCTCCGACTGACCATCTGTCTGTGGATGATACGCCGAACTCAATCTCAACTTCGAACCCAAGGCCTCTTGCAAACTTTTCCAAAATCTAGAAGTAAATCTTGGATCTCTATCTGACACGATGCTCGAAGGAACACCATGCAACTTCACAATCTCCTTGATGTAAATCTCTGCCAGCTGGGCAACAGGGAAACTAATATTAATAGGTAGGAAATGAGCTGACTTCGTCAACCTATCAACAATAACCCAAATTGCGTCGTTCCCTCTAGGAGTATTTGGCAAACTCGTCACAAAATCCATGGATATACTATCCCATTTCCATTCTGGCACATCTAAAGGTACCATCATCCCAGCAGGTTTCTGATGCTCAACTTTCGACTTCTGACAAACTAAATAGGAATACACAAACTGTGCCACATCTCGTTTCAAACCAGACCACCAGAAAATCTTCTTTAAATCATGATAAATCTTCGTAGCTCCCGGATGAATACTCAAGCTACTTCTATGACTCTCTTCAAGAATCATCTTCTTAATCTCTTCATTGTCTGGGATACAAATTCTTCCTCGGAATCTCAACACACCTTGATCATCGATTTTAAAATCACTGTCTTCAGTTTGATCTCTAGCAATCAACAAGTCCACAAACTTTACATCAACTTTCTGTGCTTCTTTGATGCTTTTCGGAAATTCACTATCAATCTTTAGCATACCCAATTTCACACTCTGAGGTGACCATTCGCAAACCAAACTCATATCTCTAAACTGTTCAAGCAATTCGAACTCTCTGACCATCATGGCGGACATATGCAATGTCTTCCTACTCAAGGCATCTGCAACAACATTAGCTTTACCTGGATGATAATTCAAACCAAAGTCATAATCTTTCAACAATTCAAGCCATCTTCGCTGTCTCATATTCAATTCCTTCTGATCGAACAAATACTTCAAACTTTTGTGATCACTAAACACCTCAAATCTCGAACCATACAAGTAATGTCTCCATATCTTCAATATAAGGACTACAACCGCCAACTCGAGATCATGCGTAGGATAATTCTTCTCATGAACTCTCAACTGTCTTGAAGCATAAGCTACCACTTTACCTTCTTGCATAAGTACACCTCCTAAACCCAACTTGGACGCATCACAATACACCACAAAAGGTTCTTCGGGCTTCGGCAAAATCAAAACTGGAGCAGTCGTCAAACGTTTCTTCAATTCACCGAAACTTTTCTCACAATGAACGTCCCACACAAAAGTCTTACCTTTACAAGTCAACTGCGTTAGCGGAAGAGCTAACTTAGAAAACCCTTCAATAAACCTTCTATAGTAACCAGCTAAACCCAAAAAGCTTCTAATCTCAGTAACTGACTTAGGAGTCTCCCACTGTGATACCGCTTCAACTTTAGACGGATCCACTGCAATTCCATCACCAGAAATAACATGGCCTAGAAAACTCGCCTCTTTCAACCAGAATTCACACTTAGACAATTTAGCATAAAGTTTCTTCTCTTTCAACACTTGTAAGACAATCTTCAGATGCTCAGCATGTTCTTCTTCAGTCTTGGAGTAAATCAAGATATCGTCGATAAACACAACTACGAACCGATCCAAAAATGCATGGAAGATGCGATTCATATACTCCATAAACACTCCAGGTGCATTGGTAACACCAAAAGGCATAACTTTATATTCATAGTGACCATAACGCGTTCTGAAAGCTGTCTTCTGCATATCTTCATCCTTTACTTTAATCTGGTGATAACCTGATCTCAAATCAATCTTGCTAAAAACACGTGCACCCACTAGCTGATCCATCAAATCATCAATTCTCGGAAGTGGATACCTATTCTTGATAGTTACCTTGTTCAACTGTTGATAATCAATACATAGCCTCATACTACCATCTTTCTTCTTTACTAACAAAACCGGCGCTCCCCAAGGTGAAACACTCGGTCTAACAAACTTCTTCTCAAGCAAGTCTTCCAACTGTTTCTTCAACTCAGATAACTCAGAAGCAGACATACGATAAGGTGCCATCGAGACCGGCTTCGTTCCAGGAACAAGATCAATAGAAAACTCAACTTCTCTCTCTGGAGGCACATCAGGAATCTCATCTGGAAAAACTTCAGGAAATTCACACACCACCGGTAACCTATCAATCACTGCTTGATTCTCAATAGATAAAGTAGCCATCAACGAAAACATCAAGATACCGTCGCGTTTCAGTTGCTTCAGCTGCTTAGTAGATAAAAACTCTGCACCACTTTCCTCTTCGACGGAAGAGAAATGTACTGACTTGCTAAAACAATTAATAAGAACGTGGTTGTACTCTAACCAGTTCATACCCAAAATCACATCCATACCACTCAAAGGTAGACAAACTAAATCCATTTCAAAATCACGACCAAACATAGACAAAGGACATTTCAAAGATACGAGAGAAGTAGTCACCGAACCCTTAGCTGGAGTTTTGACAACCATCTCTCCATTTATATCAGACAAAACAAGACCCAAAGCGGAAACACAATCGAAAGCAATAAAACAATGCGTAGCACCAGTATCAATAATAGCAACTAAAGGAGTATTATTAATATAGCAAGTACCTCTGATCAAACGATCCTCGTTCTCTGTCTGAGTACCAGTCAAAGCAAAGACTCTACCAGTAGTCGGCGCCCTCTTAGGCTGAGTACACTGTGAACTAATGTGACCCTCTCCGTTGCAATTAAAGCACACAATGTCCGAACGATTGCAATCAGCTACAACATGACCTTTCTGGCCACACCGGACACACTTCTTGGTTTCCTCAGGACAGGCGTTGCTCTTGTGGCCTTTCTCACCACAATTGAAGCACACAATCTCTGCAGCATCCTTCTTCTTAGGCCGCCTAACATCGACCATCTTCTGTTTCCCTTTATCAGCGGGGGCACTGTACGGCTTAGGACGACTCTGCTGTCCCTTACCCTTCCTTTCATTCACTACCTTGTAGTGAGCCTTCGTATCCTCTTCGTAGATCCTGCAGCTATTGACCAAATCCTGAAAAACTCTCAGTTGTTGGTACCCAATCGCCCTCTTGATGTCGGGCCTCAAACCGTTCTCGAACTTGATGCATCTCGAGAACTCAGCATTCTCAGTAGTGTAGTGCGGGTAGAACTTTGACAGCTCCACGAACTTGGCAGCATACTCTGTCACAGACATGTTTCCTTGCTTCAGCTCAAGGAATTCGATCTTCTTCTTCCCGCGAACATCTTCCGGAAAGTATCTTCTCAGGAACTCTCTCCTGAAAACAGCCCAAGTCACAACAGCTCCCTCCTGCTCAAGGGTAGGCAGAATAGCAACCCACCAGTCATCAGCTTCCTCGGCCAGCTGATGAGTACCAAACTGCACTTTCTGATCCTCCGTGCACTGCATAACCCGGAAAATCCTCTCAATCTCCTTAAGCCACGTCTGGGCTCCATCAGGGTCGTAACGTCCTTTGAAAGTCGGAGGGTTCTTCTTCATGAACGTCTCCAACATCCTAGCTTCAGCATTTGCACCAGCATTCACGTTAGGTTGTTGTCCCACAGCTTGGGCAACAGCTTGTAGAGCAGCAGCTAACGCAGCATCGTTTCTTCCGGCCATTTCTGATATTCTACAAAAGTAGCAAGAACAGTATAAGATAGTAATATAATATTACTAAGACTCGACATGACTCTCTAATTGACCGGACGGACCGACCTGCTCTAATACCAATTGTAACACCCCGTTTTCCCAATATACAAATTTCTTAAACAATTATCAGAGTAAAAACCATAAACGGGATATCACATAGAAACGTAATCCAAAACAGTTAAATAATGATTTAACCTTCACAAATTATCTTTAACATAGCAGCGGAAAATCATAATCATAAATTCGTAAAACGATTTTGGCACGCAGGCCCAACAAGTATCTCAAAAGAGTTTATCAAAACATAAGCAGTTCACGTAAAAGAATGAAGCATGTTATAGCATATAACCCCATCCCGTTACGTATCAGAGCGACCTAGACGACACAGTGAAGGCAAGGCCAACTCACGAAGCAACTGCACACTAAGCACGATCACCTGCAAGTTACCCATACGAAGGGCAACATTTTCAAGCAGAAGGGGTGAGATTTCATAATAAAATAACATTAATCAATGTAATTGCGAATCATAAATTAACATCATATCATTCCATTATTAACTTTGCATAAATGCTAAACAGTTATCACGTAATCATATATCCAATTCATTATGAACAACGTAACATAATCAATAAACACTTATCACGTAATCACATATTCATTCATTATCAACAAGGCATCTTAATCATGACAATGTGACAATGCTCCTAGACTCCTTATATGCATGTGGTACCAATCGTCATCATAAGTATTAATATACTTTAATCGTGCGGAGGACAAAGCTCCTATAAACGTGCGGAGGACAAAGCTCCTAATTTTCGTGGTGAGGACTAAGCTCAATGATATGCTATGCATGGACACATATGAACAAAACAACGTAATCGACTTATCAACATGCATCCAATAATTTGGAGCTAAACTTCATCCTATAATTATGCACTTAGTTAAATAACGGAAGCAGCATAAACAGGTCACATAACAAGATGATATCATTATATCAAAGCCCATAATTTGTATCATTATCACATCTTCTTATCTTGCATGAATATACAATACAATAGTTCATATTCAATTAATATTAATATAACTTAAACAACTCTACAGTCTGCATTAAACGACATCACTAGGTCTCATTACCAGTTAGGGGTTCACTCTTGATCAACAAATGCGACACAGATCGCACAAACTTATAAACAAGTTCATCCTGGTTGTACTCGCGAGGCGAAAGTACTTACTCGCCATGGCGAGTACCACTCAACTCCCAAACTAAGCTTGTTCTGGGTTCCCTCTGATCCTAAATTCATTCCTAATCAATACTAGGTATGTTCAGGCACTCATAGGCATCCAAGGTCCAACTCAAAAGGTCGAAACACAAAATATGACATGCACTCTGCCTTAGCTCGCTATGGCGAGTAAGGTGGCTCGCAATGGCGAGCTGCGTCACACAACTCGCGAGGCGAAGGGGATTGCTCGCCATGGCGAGTTGAACCAGACAACTCGCGAGGCGAAAAGGAAGGGCTCGCGTGGCGAGCGATGAAGATCATCACTCGCGAGGCGAGGATCATCACTCGCCGTGGCGAGCGATGAACAGAAGCACGGGCAGACTAGGGTTTTTCTCAAAAATTCATCACACAACATGGTTCAAAGCCTAATTTTGGTTCCAGAATTCATCCTAAACATATTCTAAGGTTAAAGGACGGTTCTTTCATCAATCTAAACAAGTTTTACCGTTTGATCATCAATTTTTTAGGGTTTTGACCTAATTCCAAAACTTTTCTAAATCAATCCTAACTTGGTCAACTAATCATCAGAATTACAGTAATTAACATTATTGAATTATTAGTCTCACCCTTACCTTAATTTGCAGAAAATCGCAGCCCTCTTGGTCTCTTGCTCCTCTCTAAGCTTTTCTCCCTTTTTCCAAAAGTTTTCACGTACAATCAGTTTTTCTAAAACTAGGTCTAGCCTTTTTATATCTCCTCCTAATTACTTATCTTATCTCAATTTCTCCCCCAAAACTATCTAAAATATCAAAACAACCCTCAAGTAAATATTTTATATTATTTTCAAATCTTTATTCTATTTATCAATAAAATAAATCTCATATCTTAATCAAATCCTCCAAAACTCATAACTTATCACGTCATCAATCAAATCATCAAAACATATCAAAATCATGCATATATTATATAATTATAATATAATTGCCTAAACTCGATTAAATAACGATTAACGAAAGTGGGCGTTACAATCCTCCTCGTAAATCCTGCAACTGCTCACCAGCTCAGAAAAGTTTCGAATCTTCTGGTAACCAATTGCTCTCTTAATCTCAGCTCGCAAACCATTCTCAAACTTGATACACTTTGAAAACTCAGCAGTCTCTGCAGTGTAGTGCGGATAAAACTTTGCCAATTCCACGAACTTGGCAGCATATTCTATAACTGACGTGTTTCCTTGCTTCAGCTCAAGGAACTCAATCTCTTTCTTTCCGCGAACATCTTCAGGAAAGTATCTGTTTAGGAACTCTCTCCTAAACACAGCCCAAGTCACAACAACACCATCTTGCTCTAGAACAGGTAGAAGACTGATCCACCAATCATCAGCTTCCTCAGCTAGCATGTGCGTACCGAAACGCACCTTCTGAACCTCTGATCACTGCATAACCTGAAACACTCTCTCTATCTCTTTGAGCCACGTCTGAGCTCCATCGGGGTCATATCTTCCCTTAAAAGTAGGAGGATGATTCCTCAGAAAAGTTTCTAGCATTCTCACTTCAGCATTAGCACCAGCTTAAGCTACAGCTTCTAGTGCAGCAGCGATCGCAACATTGTTTCTTCCAGCCATTCTTATTCTCTACACAACAAGAAACAACAACAACAACGTAAGACAATATTACAACTGTTACTAAACTCGACACGACTCATCTAATTGGCCAGATGGACCGTCCTGCTCTGATACCAATTGTAACACCTCGTTTTCCCAACTTAAAAAATTCAAACAATAATCAGAGTAAAACATCATATAAACGGGATATCACACTTCTTAAAAATCATAAATAGATAAATAACAATTTATCTTTCAACGTAAATCATCAACGTATTAGCAACGGATTATATTCTTCAACATAAATTGTCTTGGCACGCAAGCCTCATCAAACACCTCATAAATTCAGTTTAAACAACTTAATCATAAATCAATAAATCAATACGTAAAGGAATAGAAGCATGCAATCAAAGACCCCATCCTGTTACGTATCAGAGCAACCTAAGACTCAGTGAGGAAAGGCCACTCACGACAACAAACACAGCAACCTACTCTCGACCACCTACAAGTTACTCATACGAAGAGCAACATTTCCAAGCAGAAGGGGTGAGATTTCACAAAACAATAATATTAAACATATAATTCAACAATTATATTTAACAACTTGGAAACATCATAATAACATCATGGTTAATAATATATCACATATCACTTCGTAAATAGTTCATAAATGAAACACAGCTCAACATCTTGGCAACTTATCATCTTTGACTCGACAAATGTGACTATGTAACTTAGACTCAATTTATATAACCTCCATCTATCTTGGCTTTTTCTCTCTTCTCTTGGCTTTTTCTCCCTTTTTCCAAAAACGATCGTACGTACAAACTTTTCTAAACCTAGGTCTTCCTCTATTTATATAACCTCCTTCTATCTTATCTTATTTCTCTTTCTCCCCCAAAACTCTCTAAAATCTCAAAACAGCCCCTAAACTCAATATTTATTTTATTTTCAAATCTTATTTTATTAAACAATAAAATAAGCTACAACTCCTCATAAAATCATCTCAATCATATTAAATCACCGTAAATCACATATATATCATATAAATAAAATATAACTCATCTAAATAACTTCTAGACTCAATTAAATAATTAAATAATTCGAAACGGGCGTTACATATGCTATCTTACTTAGGATGTAAGAAATGCTTGAATTGGTGAAACTATATGTGATAGTTGATGTTGAATGACATTGTTGAATTATTGATAATCATGTTAATGTGTGATGATGAATACTATGATTTATTTGTGTATAGACATGATTTCTTGATAATGCAAATATTGTGGAGATGATCAATATAATTGGGTGTTGTCCTATATATTGAGGAGAAAATTGTGAATTGTTGTCGCATTGTCGAGTCCTTGTACATGTCCATGCATCATAGTCTTGTTGAGATTGTAGTTGTAAAAGGGTTGAATTCTTTTACTTCGGAGATTATGTAAGACGGGTGTCAAATCTTACATACGATGTTTTTGTTGCATCGAAGATGACGACCTTGAGGTGATTTGGTACCACATGCATTTATGTGTCGATAAGTGCATATCATGACATGAGTCTTATGTTGAAAATTGTGATTGGTGATTGACGATTGTGTATGAATGTCTGTGATTTGATGATTGTTCATGACACATACGATTGATGACTTATTAATGTGAGATATTGGGGTTATGATATAAGTATATACATATGTGAATATTATTATTGATCAAGTACATGATGTCTGAATTGAATTATTCATGTTAACTGTTATTTGGATTATGTTGATGTAATACTTACCCAAGTGGTTTTAACCACCTACCTGTCTGTATGGATGGGTAGACGTTGTGCAGGGTTGGTTGCTCGATGAGTTTTTGGGCTTGGTGGATATCGGCAGCTTTCTCCGATATCAGTGTTTAGAGTTTAGTCGGCTCTGGGTCTAGATTATCTTTTACTTTGGATTTTGTTATGATTGGAGACTTACCGTATGTTGGGATTTTTGAGATTCATCTAGGTTGATGTAATAATTATTTCATGACATGTATATGTTGAGTACTCTGGTTTATATATTCTGCTGCGACTGTTGAAGTTTATATGCATGCATGTTGGTTTTGAAATTTTGGATGATGACGTAGCCTCTATTTCTTGAATAAATGTATTATTCGCATGTTTAATTGCTTTAATAGAAATAGGAGTGTTACACTTTCCTCTTAGTCTTCCTACTTTTTGCTACTTGTAATGCTCTACCATACATGGTCTTAGGAACATCTTCTAGCCTTATCTTTTTACTAGTTAAGTCTTGCATCTCTGATGAACTTCAGCTTCTGGTGTTCTTCAGCTTCTGATGAGATGCTTCTGATGAACATGCTTTTAATGACATCATCACTTCAGGAGCACTAAATTTCAGGAGCACTTCTCTTCAGATGCTTCAAGCTTCTTTTTTGTTGATTCTTTAGCTTTCTTTTGGTTTTTCAGAACCTAATAAAGATATCAAATTTTTGTCTATGGTCATGTACACTTGAACAAATATTAGCATATCAAATTGAAATTTTTTAATACCTTGTTATCATCAAAACTCTCAAAGGGTAATGTTAAATACATTTTGTTCCAACAATCTCCCCCTTTTTGATGATGACAAACATTAGTATTTAAAATGTGCAGTTGTTTTTAATAATTAACAAGTTGACTATAAGGGTTTGAGGTTTGTAAGCTCCCCTTGAGTCCAATAGTACTTTAAGGTGAGGTTTGTTATCTCCCCCTGAGTTCTATCCATGTTAATTAAATTCATCATTAAAAACGAAATAACACTATGAATAATCTCACATTAATAGACTATGAGATAAGAAGAAGATCCTATTAATTTAACTTGATTAGAATTAAATTAATGGAGCTTGGAGCCTATAAATATTATACATCTACTCTCCCTTTTGTCATCAACAAAATGTATAAAAACTAAAGACAAAAAGAAAGAGATGAGAAAAAGGAAGTGAGATATTCTATTATAAAAAACTATAGTTTAGAAGAAAATATTTAGTTTAGTAGCACTAAAACTGTTCAGAAGCATATAATCATTGATCAAAAGCAGAAATATGAAAAGATACAAACAACATAAATAAAACAAACTAACGGTGTGCAACTAAGGTTGGGCTTGTTTCTGGAACATCTCCATCATCTATTTCATCATCCTGTTTGTTTCTTCAGCTTGTTGTGTAACGCCTTGTTTTATTATTTGAATATTTTATTGAGTTTAGAGTCTATTTATATGACTTATATGATTTATATGATTATTGTGATGTGTTGTTGATTTATTAAGTGACTTGTTTTATTATTTAATAGAATAAGATTTGAAAATAAAATAAGATTAAGTTGTGGGGGGCTATTTTGGAAATTAGATGAGTGATATTTTGTTATGTTATATGTTGGTATTTATTAGTATAATATATATGTTATTTGGTGTAGAAATATATTTGTTATTTGGTGTAGAAATATATATGTTATTTGGTGTAAAAATATATATGTTATAGAAATATATTTGTTATTTGTTATAGAAATATTATATATATATATATATTAGAATAGAATATTGAGACTTGGAGGGCAGATTTGGAAATAAGAGAAAATAAGTAGGTTAAGGATTTATATAGAAGGGATAAAAAGGGATAAAGGATTACGTAGAAACTTCTTTTGGAGAAAAAGGGATAAAGTGAGAAACCAAGAGAAGAGAGAAGTCAGAGAAGAGAAGAATCTTGTGAGAAGAGGAGCAATCTTGTAGAGTTCGATCGATTAACCTAAGATAAGGGTGAGACTAACCTCCAATAATTATGAGTATGTGATTCTGAAGATGAATTTAACATGGTTGTAGGTTGAGGTTTTAGAATTTGAGAGATTAGAATTAAAAGATGAAATTGAAAGCTAAGAATTAAGGAAAACTAGTTTAGGTTTTGAATTGAGTTTCTAGTCTTAAAAAGAGTGGATAATACAGTAGGTTGATGAAAAATTAGTGTTATAATGATAGGGTAATGATTAGGGTCATGTTTGGAGAATATTGGATCGAAAACGGAGTCGAAAAGATTTCCCCAAAGGCGAAATCGCAGCTGAACTGCGATTTTGATATCAGTGTGCAAAACACGTTTTTATTGTCTCAGTTTGACAAGTTTAGGTTTCGAACTGGGTTTAGGTGCCTTCACGAAAGTTGTAGATATGGATGTTATCTGTCACTCGGCTTTGGAGAAACTCGAATTAAGCACATAGAACTCAAGATATGATCAAATTACTACACAGGGGTCAGCAGGGATCAGCACAGTCGTCCTCTTTTCCCGAGCATAGGAAAATCAACTTTTCTGGAATTTTCTATTCTGAATTAGGTTTGGGAGTCTTCATGAAAGTTGTAGATAATTGTGTTATCTTTCCAGTGGCTTTGGTTTGACTTGAAAATGACTTTTGGTTTTTGAGATATGATGAAAATACGCCAAGGAGGTCTTAGTGAAATTTTATGAAAATTCAGCATAACTGTTTCTAAGTTAATCCAAAACTTAGGGAATAATTTCAAACCTCAAAACTAGAAGTACTATGAGTTCAATTAAGGTGTTTAAGAGTATTTAACCTATGTTGTGAGTTGGTCCTTGGGGTAGAAACGAAATTGTTAATAATATTAATGTTGTTCAGAGAGTCTGAAATTAAGATGATTAATGTTGATGATTTACTATGATGATTAAATGTGAAAATATTTATATATTGTGAAAGACGTTGATATGAAGTTGTAATTGTTATATATGATGATTATTATTGATGGTGACTTGCTGCATATGTTTAAATGATGATGTCTTGCTGTTGTGATGAATTAATACCATTAAGATGTCTAAGTTGTTAAGTTGTAAGATGTTGATCCAAATTATTGGAGTTATATGAGGTGTATAAGTTATTAAGTCGTAAGATGTTGAGTCCATTGCATACTCATTTAGGTTGAGGGCTTAATGTTGTAACACCCCGTTATCCCAACAGCTAATTATTAAATAAAATAAATCAGAGTTCATCAACAAACGGGAATGTCACACTGCTTTTCAAAATTTCTTAAATAGAAATAAATGCTATTTAACAAAAACAACTTTAATGGATAAATCAATACTTTGTAGCGGAATGTTTCTCAATCATTTAATCCTCAAACAACCAACAATAAAATTCTGGCGCAAAGGCCTCAACATAAATATTTATCAACAATTTGTTCAACAATAAAAGGCTCCATCAACTTGTTTCAAACTTGATACATAGGGAATGAAAATAAACAACAATTTCCCATCCCGTTACGTATCAGAGCCCTAAGACACTTGAGCTACCACTTCTACTACTCTTCATCACCTGCAAGTTACCCATACGAAGGGCAACATTTCCAAGCAGAAGGGGCGAGATTCACAAACAACAATAATAGATATATAATTCATCAATTGAATCTAATTCCCTAAACAACAGCAATACTTCAATATATATATATATATATATCATGATCAACAACATCATCAACATTGGGCAATCCCAACCAACAACAACGTCTTATGCAATGACATGACAACACCACTACGACTCAACAACAAAATGCGACAATGCACATGCATGTGGTACCATTTTAACGCGTTTGAATGACAAGGCATTCCAGGGCATGAGCCCCCAACAGTTTGAATGGTTAAAGCATTCACAGGGAATGAGCCCTCACCAATTGAATGAACTAGCATTCAGAGGGCATAAGCCCTCTCCAATTGAACGACAAGGCGTTCACAGGGCATAAGCCCTCTCCAATTCATTATTATGCAATGAACTCCACTAGTGTATATCTACATACAACTCAACTACTACACAACGACAGCATGAATAACGACAACTACTACTCAACAATGCATATATATGAATATGACTTACACCCCCAATATAACACCCCTATTTCCCAACAGTAATATTAATAAATAAAATTAGAGTTAAATCAACAACGAAGTGTTACACTGCTTTTCAAAATTTCTTAAATAGGATAAAATACTATTTATTCATATTAGTTCTATCAAAACATAACAGTCATCGCATCGGAAAATATCTTTCAACGTTAAAACAACTTCCAATAAACCCTTGGCACATGACCTCATCAAAATATCTTTCAAGATTTAATCCAACAAAAGGTTCATAATGATACATAAGGACTGATAAACATAGCAATAATTTCCCATCCCGTTAAGTATCAGAGCCCTAAGACACTTGAGCCACCACTCCTATAATCTTCATTACCTGCAAGTTACCTATACGAAGGGCAACATTTCCAAGCAGAAGGGGTGACATTCACAGACAATAATAATAGATATATATAATAATCAACTACATTTAACAACTTAATCAAATAATATAATTAACAACATATATTCAACATTAATATTCATACTTCTTCAACTTTAATAACACTCACTATATCAACCAACGACGTCAACAACAACTCAATCGACAACTACGTCAACGCCACAACCAACTACAACGACAATAACTCCAGCAACGACCACTACAACGGCATAATCAACAACAACGACAACAACAACGACAACATCAACGACAACATCTTTGGCTTGTGGTACCATTTTCAACGGATTGAATGACTGAGCTTTCCGGGGCTTAAGCCCCCAACAATTTGAATGATGAACATTCCAGGGCATGAGCCCTCAACAGATTGAATGAAAGGCATTCCAGGGCATAAGCCCTCACCAATTTGAATGACAAAGCATTTCAGGGCATGAGCCCTCACCGCTTTGAACGACAAGGCGTTCCAGGGCATAAGCCCTCACCAATTTGAATGACAAAGCATTCCAGGGCATGAGCCCTCACCGCTTTGAACGACAAGGCGTTCTAGGGCATAAGCCCTCACCAATTTATGTTTATGTAACGAACTCGACTTTGTGTATATCAGCATACAACTCAACTACGACAACGACAACAACTGTGCATAATAACTATGACTTACTCCCCAACTTGGTCAACATCAACAACCTATGACTCCGTTACTTAGAACGACAACTCGCAACTTTCACAACTCGAACCTACACCTTGTGTATTCTAATGGAATGCAGTTAAGCATAAACCAGCAATCAGCAACAATCATATTCAATCAACAACAACACAAACAGTATACAACAGCGTGATATAACAATATCTTATGCAATTCAACAATGTCTAACATTTCCATATAATCCAAGTAATGCGAATACAATTATATCATATTAAAAATAACCTTAATTCATCATAATCAGCTTCACAGATCATCATTAATACTCTATACAACTTTCATTGCTATCCCAAAGTTTAACTCACAACCACTCGGGCGACAAAGCCACATGAATCCTACACAAGGCAGTCTGTCTAGCACTAGCTCGCGAGGTGAGAGCCTCTACTCGCCACGGCGATTTAGGGTAAAACACTCAAGAATCCATTCTGACACTATTCCAAGTTCAATCTCATTCTAAAACCTTGCCTAATCATTATTGTACATGTTCAGGCCCTCATAAACATCCAAGGTTAAACTCACAACTCAAAATCACGAAATCTTGCAAGCTCTCTGGTCAGACTCGCTACGGCGAGTAAACTTGCTCGCTATGGCGAGCTGCGAAGTGCAACTCGCGAGGCGAGTAACTCCTGCTCGCGAGGCGAGCGATGAATATCAGTATGGGCAGATTGCAGTTTTTCTCAAAAATTCACCCAATCCCATGGCTCTGACCTTAAAACTGATTTTAAACATCATCCTACGAATATTCTAAGGTCTGTACACAATTTTTGTACCAATTCAACATGTTTCCATCATCTAATCCTCAATTCTCACTCTTAACCCTAATTTCCAATTCTCCAAATCTATCAATAACTTTTGTTAAAACAGAATCAGAATTATATAAACTAAAATCATTGCAAATTAGCCTCACCCTTACCTTCGATAATCGAAATCGCAGCCCTTCTTGGTCCTCTTCTCTTTTCTTGACTTTTCTCCCTTTTCTCTGTTGTACGTGAAAACTGCTCCTCCCTTCTATTTTTCTAAATCTCTAATAAATATAATCTCCCAATACTACTTAACTCCCACTAAATTTACTTAATTCTCATATAACCCCAAAACTCCAATTAAATCATATTTCTCACTTATTCTATTAAATAATAAAAATAGTCATTTAATAAAATATACCACACCACAAAATCAAGGTAAATCATTTAAAAATCATATAAAAGACTTTAAATCAACTAAAAATAATTAAATAAAATTGGGGCGTTACACCCAACAATTCAACTAATGATAGATCAACCTTGAAATGAAATTCAACAACATGTATAATTTATTTAAATATAAATGTACATAACAGCCATCAACAATTCATCATACTTAATTCAACAGTTCTAGTAAAATAACACCATTAATTATAATCATTGTCCTACACAAAATTCCAACCAACAGTATTCAATTTCACAAAACAGCTTCAGGTCCTGGGCAACTCGCCTTGCGAGCACATCTGCTCGTTATGGCGAACTCAAGAAAAGGGGTTATTCGCCATGGCGAGTACGTGGCGAGCAAGAAAAAGGTGCTCTCGGGAGTTTTGACATTTTTCTCACTAAATCTTCATTTTTAAGCTCCGTAATCATCTTTTTAATCTAAAAATTGTCCCAGTCCTCTCTAAAAACATCCAGGTACTCAAAACTATCCAACTTACACCTTATAACAACATTCTAAAAATCATGATCTCTCACTCACTTACTCGCCATGGCGAGTGGTTCTGCTCGCGAGGCGAGCTATGAAGATTGCTCACTCGCGAGGCGACGCAAGCTACTCGCGGGGGCGAGCGATGAATCTCTTGTACGGGCAGAATGCAGTTTTTTCCCCAAAAATCCGAATTTCCTCAATTACACTCCCCAAAACAGATTAAAGAAGTGTAATAAAGTTCTCTCTACAACCTGATTTCTCTTGATTTCTCCCAAAAACGGGTTTGTACGTAAAACTGTTTTCTAGCTTCTCCCCTTTTTACTTAACTCCTCCTTAATTATAATTAATTCCCACTTAATTCCTTTAATTAAAATATAACCCCCAAAACTCCAAATAATTCTATTTCTCACATAATCTAATAAATATTAAAAATAAATCAATTAATAAAAATACACCACGCCACAACATCAACAATAATTATTTAAAATCAAAGAATAATTATATAATGACTAGGGCGTTACAACTCTCCCCAACTTAGAGAATTTCGTCCTCGAAATTTTACCTTCAAGCAAACAACTCTGGATAAGACTCAAGCATCTTACTCTCCAGCTCCCAAGTCAAACTTTCACCCGTTACTCCTCCCCAAACAACCTTCACTAGAGGTATATCCTTGCCTCTCAACTTCTTCACCTCACGATCTTCGATTCTCAACGGTAAGGTTGTCTCTAACCTGCACATCATCTCTCGGAATAACATGCGAAGGATCCTCTACATACTTCCGAAGTTGCGACACATGAAAACATCAAGCAAATTCGAAAGATGTGGTGGCAAACCCACTCTATATGCCACAGTTCCAACTCTCTCAGATATCTGGTATGGACCAATAAACTTCGGAGTCAACTTCTTAGACTTCAATGCACGACCTACACCCGTCATAGGAGTAACCCTCAGAAACACATGAGCTCCCTCTTGAAACTCAAGGGCCTTTCTACGCTTGTCATGGTAACTCTTTTGTCGACTCTGCGACACTTTCATCTTTTCTCTTATCAACTTGACCTTTTCTGTAGTTTGACGAACTAAATCTGGTCCCAACACTACACTTTCTCCCGACTCAAACCAACACAATGGAGTTCTGCACCTCCGACCATACAAAGCTTCGAACGGTGCCATACCAATACTCGAATGGTAACTGTTGTTGTACGTGAACTCTATCAACGGTAGATGACTATCCCAAGCTCCACCTGTAACACCCCGTTTTCCCAACTTAAAAATTTCATAAACATTTATCAGAGTGAACAACAGATAACGGGATATCACACTTCTTAAAATAGATAAATAATAATTTATCCTTCAACGTAATAGCAGCGGGTTAAATTCTTCAACATAAATTGTCTTGGCACCCAGGCCTCTTAAAAATCATCTCATAAATTCAGTTAAACAACATAAAAACATAGCATATACGCAAAGGAAAGAGAAATAGCCAATAAAGATCCCCTCCCGTTACGTATCAGAGCAACCTAAGACTCAGTGAGGAAATGCCACTCATGACAGCAACACCAGCTACTTAAACTTGATCACCTACAAGTTACTCATACGAAGAGCAACATTTCCAAGCAGAAGGGGTGAGATTTCTCAAAGCAACAATATTAGGCATATAATTCAACAATTATATTTAACAACGTAAAATCATCATAATATTCATCATAGATAATAATGTATGATTTACCACTTCATTCATAATTCATATAAATACTCATAACTTCACAACTTATCATCTTCGACTCAACATATGCAACTATGCAACTTAGACCTCTTATATGCATGTGGTACCAATACAGGGCATCAAGCCCCCATCGCTATTGAGCATTAATATACTTCCAGGGCATCAAACCCCCATCGCTAGTTGAGCTAAAGCTCCATCGTGTTGAGTACAAAGCTCCAGGGCATCAAGCCCCCAACAATGAAATGATAATGCATGGACTCGACCTCTTAAACATCTTAATTCGACAACCTCTTATATAATCCAATAATTTGGAACATCATCATCTTCATCAACTTAGACCAACTCATGCAACTTAGTTAAATAACAACAGCAACATAGGCTATAACACCCCGTTATCCCAAAGCAATTAAATAACAAATAAACATCAGAGTATATCACCAAAACGGGCATGTCACACTACTTTTCAAAATTTCTTAAATAGAATATAAAACTATTTAATAAACCTCCTTCATAAAACAACAATAATTTGCAGCGGAAATATTCTTCAACATTAAATCCTGGCACAAAGGTCTCAACATAGAATCATCAACATTGTTCAATTAACAATTAAAAGAGCTACATCAGCATATTCCAAAATTTGATACATAAGGAATAAAAATAATTAATTAAATCCCATCCCGTACGTATCAGAGTCCTAGACATTGAGCCACCACCTACTACTCAGGATCACCTGCAAGTTACCCATTGGAAGGGCAACATTTTCAAGCAGAAGGGGTGAGATTCACAACAATGAATATAGATATAAAATTCATCATCTGAATCTAACACCCTAATATCATCAACATTTCAATATGTATATATATCATAATTCAACAACATCATCATCAATATGGAAAATGCAACCAACAACAACGACTCATGCAATGACATGACAACACCACTAAGACTCCTCGACAAATGCAACTATGCATGTGGTACCATATTCAGGGCCGAAGCCCTCACCACTAATTGAATGGTTAAAGCATTCATCAGGACATAAGTCCTCACCGCTTTGAACAACAAGCTGTTCCAGGACATGAGTCCTCCCGCTTTGAACGACAAGGCGTTCCATGGCAAGAGTCCTCCCACCTTATATGCTTATGCAATGGACTCCACTTGTGTATATCTACATACAACTCAGCAACAACAACTGCCACACCAATGCATATATGAATATGACTTATCATCACCATTGTAACACCCAGTTTTCCCAACATAAAAATTTCGCATAAATAATCAGAGTTTTTCAACATAAACGGAATGTCACATTCTTTTCTTAAAATCATAAACTGAATAAATAATTATTTATCCTTTAAAATTCAAATACAAGATCTTTAATACTTCGCAGCGGAATTTATTTCAATAACTAAAACAGTCTTTGGCACGAAGGCCTCTTCATAAATGTCTCATAAAAATCCAATCTAAAAACATAGCCATAAATCTTCAAAAACAATACGTAAGGAATAGAAAAGCAATAACAAAGTTCCCATCCCGTTACGTATCAGAGCACCTAAGACACGCGAGAAGGAAAGCTCACACGACATCAACTATTCTTGGTTACCTGTTAGTTACCCATGGTGGGCAAACAGAAGGGGTGAGATTTCACAAATAATAATATTAAGCATATAATTCATCAATTACATTTAACAACATAAGCATCATCAATCATATTTAACAACTCATAGACAACATCATGTAATCATCATAATATTCATCATAGATAATAATATATCATAATTCACTTCTTCAATAGTTCATATAAAGAATCACAACTTTAAACAATTTCATGATTTAACAACTTAACAACTCGACAACTTGATAACTTGACAACTTAACCTCTTGACTATGCAACTTAATCTTCTAATCATGCATGTGGTACCAATCTTTGAGCGTAAATAGGCTCCTAGGGCATCAAGCCCTCAACTTTATTTGAGCGTAAAAAGGCTCCCAGGGCATCAAGCCCTCAACTTAATTGAGCAAAGGCTCCAGGGCATCAAGCCCCCAACAATGAAATGCTAATGCATGACATAATAATATCAAATGCAAGTCAACAACGTCTCAATTATTCACATATAATTCAAGTAATGCGTATACAATTACATCACAGTATAACAACATCAAATAATAATCAACATCTTAAAACATCATATATACATATAACACTTCATCAATCATGGACAATATCGTATTCACAACATATACATTCATATACTAATTCGTTAATCATATTCAATTATTCACTGTGACCTACGTGCAGTAATTTGACCATAACTCATAAACCAAAAATCATTTTCAAGTCAAACCGACGCCACTGTAAAGCTAACACAATTATCTACAACTTTCATGTTTACACCAAAGGCTAATTCAAAACAGAAACGTGTGAAAAAGACGCAAGAACATGAAACAGGACATGCTGTCAGAGAGCAACTCGGGAAAAAACACACTTTTCACCCCAAAATCCCAATTTTAACTTCCCTATGCCCAAATTTGATCCCAAAGTTTGTCTAAACATTTATATACATCAAAAAAGACTCAAAACCATATAAAACTTGACCCAAAACATTATTTTAGAAAATCATCAAATAATCACTTTTAACCCTAATTCCCAAATTCTCAAAAACTAAAACCTACAACATGTTAAATCCAATTTTCAGAATCAATGACTTAAGATTATTGAATGTTAGTCCCACCCTTACCTTATAGATGAAAATCGCAGCACTCCTAGGTCTTCCCCCTCCTCTCGGCTTTTTATCCCTTTTCTCCAAAATTGATCGTACGTTATGTTTTTTCTAAACTAGGTTTCTCCTATTTATAACCCTTTTTTCTATTTTATCTTATTTCTCTTTCTCCCCCAAAACTCTCTAAAATCTCATAACAAACTCTCAACTCAATCTTATTTCTATTTTCAAATCTTAATCTATTAAATAACAACATAAGCCACTTAATAAATCACATAATCAAATAAATATATTTTAAACTCTTCTTAATAAATTTTAGACTCAATTAAATAATTAAATAAATCAAATAACTCAAAGAGGGCGTTACAACCATGGTCAACTATGACACAACAACCTTCGACAATTGAATCTCCACAACTTGTATAATTTATTTAAGTGTAATTATACATCAATCAACAATCAACATTCATTCATGCTCTTGATAAAATAATATAATCATATATAAACATTATTGAAACCACAAGAATCAATCAAAATAGTGCGTACGACTAGGTACACAAAACTCCAAAAATAACTTCAGTTCTGGGCAATTTCGCCAGGCGGAATATACTGCTCGCCAGGCGAAATCAACAAATAAAAGGCTTCTCGCCAGGCGAACAAAAGGCGAGCAAAAGGTGAAAAGCTACTGGGCACTTTCGCCAGGGCGAGCTAATGGCGAAGGAGTGGTGAACTAAGTCAGTGTTCTCTGGAATTCCTACTGGGCAGCCTCGCCAGGGCGAACCAAGGCGAGCAAATGGCGAAATTTCGCCAGGCGAAAATCTCAATCCGCCAGGCGAAATGTATCAGTTCCAGAATCGTGAATTTACAGTTTCTTCACCAAAAATCCCCATTTTTCGCAATTCAATCCCCAAAATAGTTTACAGTAAAGTTATGCAATCCTAAAATCGCCTGGAACACAATCTAATGTGTAATAACATGGTTTCTAAACATTTTTCAATTCAAGAATAAAAAATTAAACCTATTTTCCCCGATTCACCAAAACCCTCTTGGTAGAATCAAAATCAGAATTCAATATATACTATTAAAAGTAGACCTCACCCTTACCTTAATTCAGACGATCAAACGCGCAGAAATTGGATTCCCTTGGCTCTACTTGGCTCTTCTCCCTTTTCCTCCCAAAAGCTCTTCTTTCTACGTAAAACAGTTTCTGACTCTTTCTTCCTATTCTTAACTCCCACTTAACTCCTCTTTATTTCACTTAACTCCTAATTCTATAAATTCTAATTAACTCCCCAACCTCCAAAATATTAATAATTCTCACATTATTCTAATTAACCTTAAAATAAACTATATAATAAAATATAACATACCACATAATCACATAAATCATTTAAAACCATATAAAAGACTCTAAATAAATTATAAATAAATAAAATAACGACTAGGGCGTTACATAGGCAGTATACAACAGCATGGCATAATAATATCAATGCAAGTCAACAAAATCTCAAATATTCAATCATAATTCAAGTAATGCACATAACATTATATCACATCGTAATCGACATCAACACATCTTAAACAGCTTCACATATCATAAATAGCATCACCATTAAGTCTCAATACTACCTCAAGGTTCAACTCTCAACAGCTCGTGCAACAAAGGTCGAAAAATCCTAACAAGACTCTCTGTTTCTAGGTCACTCACGAGGCGGGAACCTCTGCTCGCCATGGCGAGTTCAGGTCAGATTTCCAACAAGTTTCATTCTCTACTAAACCAGGTTCAATCTCGTTCTACAATCTTTCCTAATCATTATTAGACATGTTCAGGCACTCAAAAGCATCTAAGGATCAACTCAAAAGTCAAAATCACGAAATCTTGCATGCTCTCTGGTCAAGCTCGCTAGGCGAGTTCATCTGCTCGCTATGGCGACCTGCAGGGTGCAACTCGCGAGGCGGGTAAGGTTTGCTCGCGTGGCGAGCGATGAAGTTCATCCCTCGCCGTGGCGAGGACCATGGCTCGGGAGGCGAGCGATGAATGTCGCTACGGGCAGAAGTGCAGATTTTCATAAAAATCACTAACTCTCATGGTTTTAAGCCTAACATTGATTCCATAATTCATCATAATCATTATCTAAGGTCTAGAGACAATTTCTACATCAATCTAACAACTTTTCAACGTTTAATCATCAATTCTACAGTTTTGACTGATGAGTCATTTATTATCTATTTTAATATGTTATTTAGTTTTGTTTTAATTAGATTTAAGTTTATTTTATATTAATATTATTTCCTTTCTTGAACTATTTTACTACAATTGCATATTGTTATATTTCAGGAACGAATATTTGATGGATTGAGTCTTCGAGGAAAGAAAGAGGTTTTGGAGCTGATTTGGTACGAAAATACGAAGATTCGGAGACAAAAATATATCTCCCTCAAGTCAGAAACTTGGCACGGCCCGTGCTAGGCTTGGCACGGCCGTGCCACACTCCAGAACTACTTTTGCTGCTTTTGCTTAGATTTTAAGCTACTCTATTTTTAGCCCGAATGTAATTGCTTAGATTTTAAGTCGAATGTATGCTATAAATAGAGTAGTCATCCATCACAAATATTCATCTTTTCTTGGAATGCAATATGTGACAATTGTCTTTCTAATAAAAGTTCATTTACTTTCTTGTTATTTACTTTTATGATTTCTCTCTTCTTCTCCTTGTCTACGATGAACGTTGTGAGTAGACTTCTCTTGTCTTGGGATTGTTGGATAAGTCTAATGACATAATCCTAATCAAACCAAGCCTTAAACCTTAATCTTATGTAACCCTAATTCCTTATCTAAATTCACCGCTTTAACATGGATCAACCATTATCAAACTGTGGAATCGAAAGTGGAGGGTTTGATAATTGTTTATCCATCATCTCAAATATCAATTCATAAAACGAAAGTGGAGCTTTGATATTCGAACAAGTGAATTTAGAAAAAGATTGTAAAGGCAGCGAAATAGTCTTTACAATCTTTGAGACATATAGTTTCGATCTTCAAGGGAACTAATAATGATCAAGTCAACGAAATAGGCTTGGTTGTTAGAGGAACCAAAATCTAATAGTAATCAAGTCAGCGAAATAGGGTTGGTTGCTAGAGGAACAAAAGAGAAACTGTCTTGAGAAATTAGGTCTAACATAAGGTTATAAGTTTAATAGTTTGGTTTGTGAAGGACTTGTCGTTAGGATGAACCAATAATTCCAAGGCTTTTATCTTTTCTTTTATTTTCTTTTAATTAAAAACCCAAACTTTTCTATCTTATAAACCTTTAGTCTAATCATTATCTAAAGTTGATTGAATTCATAACTCCCTGTCGGAACGATACTCATATTTTACTACTGCGGTAAGACCGTGCACTTGCGGTTTTATCTCATCAAGTTTTTGGCGCCGCTGCCGGGGAGTTATTGTAATTTGATTAACTTTTCAATAGTGTTTAGTCTAAAAAAATAATAAAAAAATAAAGTAAATAAAATATATATATATATATATAAATATATATTTTTTATTTCTTTTTCTTATCTTTTTTTATTTTTTATATTTATCTCTCTCTCTCTCTCTAAAAAAAAATATATAAAAAATAAAAATATATATATATATATTTATATATAAAATCTCTCTCTCTCTCTCTCTCTATAAATAAAAAAAAATATATATATATGCATATTTATGTATAAAATCTATCTCTCTCCCTTTCTCCTTATTTTATTTTATTTTTATTATTATTTTTTATTTTCTATCTTTAACCGCTTTGATTTCAGGGATGGCTCAAAGAAACACACAGTAATAACGATATGGCTGAGAAACGTGCTCTCAAAGAGTATGCAATCACATCTTCAGATGAGCCGTACGATGCTATTGTGTACCCAACGGTTGAGGATATTAAATTTGAAATAAAGCCTGCACTTATTTACCTAGTGCAGCAAAATCAATTTTTCGGATCACCCACTGAGGATCCGAATCTTCATGTTTCAATTTTTTTAAGACTCAGTGGAACTTTGAAGGCAAACCAAGAGGCCGTAAGGCTGCACCTCTTTCCTTTCTCTTTGAGGGATAGAGCTCGTGCTTGGTTTCATTCATTGAAAATTGGTTCTATAATTTCATGGGACCAAATGAGGAAGGCATTCCTTTCCCAATTTTCTCCCCATAGTAAAACTGCTCAATTAAGGAGTCAAATCACACAATTCACTCAAAAAGATGGTGAATCTCTTTACAATGCGTGGGAGCGTTTCAAAGAAATGCTTAGGCTTTGCCCCCATCATGGTTTTGAGAATTGGCTTATTATCCACACTTTTTATAATGGTCTTTTGTTTTCCACAAAAATGAATGTTGATGCAGCTGCAGGTGGAGCTTTGATGAATAAAACTTACACAGGAGCCTATGATTTGATCGAGAACATGACATACAACCACTATCAGTGGACAAGTGAGAGAGTTATCACTGAAGGTACTCCTCCACCCTCTATAAAAGAGGAAAGTATGTGTCAGGTTTCTACCCTTGATCATCTATCTGCTAAGGTGGACACATTTCTTCAAAAATTTGATAAATTAACTGTAAGTGTCGTCACACCTGCTCTTGTTTCACCACCTTGTGAATTTTGTGGAATACTTGACCATACTAATGTTGAATGCCAACTAGGTAGTGTTGCTAAAAGTCCCGAGCAAAAATTTTATACCTTTGGACAACAAACAACACCACCTATTTATGCAAACAACGAAAGAGTCCCTCAGAAATCCAGCTTGGAAATTTTACTCGAAAAACATGCTATGGAGCAATCCAAGCAATTTCAAGAACTTAAAAATCAAACTGGATCTTTGAATGACTCTTTTGTCAAGCTTACATCTAAAGTGGACTCCATTGCTACTCACACTAGAATGCTAGAAACTCAAATCTCTCAAGTAGCCCAAAAAGTAGCTACTTCCTCTCAAACCCCCGAAGTCTTTCCAAGTCAAACTGAAGCCAAACCCAAAGGCCTTATAAATGCTATTCAACTTAGGGACGGTAAGCAGTTAGAGGACACCATTATGAAAACTAAGACAATTGAGGGTGAGATAGAGAGTGAAAAGCAACAAGGTGAGAAAGTCATAGGAGAGAGTGATAAGCCAATAGTTTCACCACCTTATAAACTCAAAATCCATGTCCCACAAAGGCTTGCTAAGCCTAACTTCATAGTGATTGAGAGTTTTTCCACCCCTTGTGTGATTGAGAGTGAAACCATTGAAAAAACTATGTGTGATTTGGGAGAGAATCTCAGGTTGATGCCACTATCCCTTTGGGAAAGATTGGGTATTGGGTAGAGAAACCTTCTAATCGTCAAGCTAATGACTCTAAAAGAGTGTAACACCCCGTTACCCAAAAGCAATTAAATAGCAAATATACATCAGAGTAGTTCCACAACGGGCATGCTACACGTCATTTCAAAATTTCTTAAATAGAAAATAAAACTATTTAATCAAGCAACTTATTATTTATGAAAACATAGCAGCGGAATAGTTTTCAAAATCCATAATCTCATGAACATCCAACAATAGTCTAAGGCATTAAAGGCCTTAACATAATTCAACATCATAGTTCAAAGACAACAAAAGGCTCCACACCATAAGTTCCAAAATATGATACATGGAAAGGAAAAGCAACAATAATAAAAATGATAAATCCCATCCCACGTATCAGAGCCCTAAACACGACTTTGAGCCACCACCTACTACTCAGGATCACCTGCAAGTTACCCATAGGAAGGGCAACATTTTCAAGCAGAAGGGGTGAGATTCACAACAATAAATATAGATATTAAAATCATCAATTGAATCTAACACCCTAAACAACAACACTTTATCTTGTAAACAAATATATGTATAAGTCACAAGTAACAACAACATCAACAATACACCATGATCACAATGAATATATATATAAATGCATATTCAACACCAACATCATCCATCAGAAAATAACTGACATCAACAACCAAGACTCATGCAAATGACATGACCACTGCTAAGACACCATCTTAGACTTCCTTATGAAATGCAATATGCATGTGGTACCAAACAGGACCGAAGCCCTCACCGCTTTTGAATGGTTAAAGCATTCATCAGGACCGAAGCCCTCACCGCTGTTGAGCAACTAGTACTCCAGGACCGAAGCCCTCACCGCTGTTTTATGCATATGCAATGGACCTACTTGTGTATATCTACATACAACTGACCATGCAATGCAACTCCATGTGACTCCACTATAATAATATGTATGATTCAATAAATATCATACATTCAACCATCATCAATAATCATCGATCCAGCAATTCAAACTACCAAAATAATGCATAATTATATATAACCATGCCCAAATACAACGACATCAACCACTACTAATCATGCAAGCAAGTCAACACTCAGAAACAGTGCAACTCGCCTCGCGAGCACATCTGCTCGCCATGGCGAGTTCACAAAAACACTAGCTCGCCATGGCGAGTTCAAGGCGAACTCGAGGCGAGTGCAAAATCAGGTGCTCTTGGGAAAAATGCCATTTTCTCACTCAAATCCAAATTCTAAGTTCCCTATTCATCTTTTTAACCTAAAACTTCCACCCATCATCATTAAAATCATCTAGGCACCTTAAACCATCCCCAAAACATCTTATAACAACTTTTCAAAAATCAAGTTTTATTATGGGCTACTCGCCATGGCGAGTTGGACTGCTCGCGAGGCGAGTGATGATGTTGTTCACTCGCGAGGCTAGACATGAATGCTCGCGAGGCGAGCGATGAACATCAGTACGGGCAGAAAACTGGTTTTTCCCCAAAATCCCATTTTTCTTCCAATCACTCCCCAAATCAGTTTACAAATACAAATTAACTTTCTGTATGTACTTAGAACCTATTTCTAACATCAAATTTACACTCACAACTCCAAAATCCACAATTTCAACATAAAACCCAAAATCCCCAATTTTCACCAAAACCTGTTAAACTCAAAATCAGAATTTAAAGTCTACACTATTGAAGTAAACCTCACCCTTACCTTAGAAATTGAAGAAGAAATGTGCAGCAAATTCACTCTTGGCTCTAACTTGGTCTTCTCCCCTTTTTCTCCCAACTTGTCAGTTCTTACGTACAACTGCTTCTAATCTTTCTTTTCCTAACTTCCCATTACTTAACTCCCTATATTTTCATTAGCTCCCCATTAATTTTAATAATTATTAAATAACTCCCCAAACTCCAAAATAACTAATATTTCATACTCATTCTAATTATTATTAAATAAACTATATAATAAAATAATACACCACATAAAACACTCAAAAATCACATATATATAAATATATATATATATACTCCGCATAAATCACCAAACATCATATATAAAAATATATATACTCCACATAAATCAACTTAATTAAATAAACAACTAGGGCGTTACAAAGAGCGCTTCGTGGGAGGCAACCCATGAGTTTTATTGCTTTTATTTTATTTGTTTTGTAGGTATTTGTCCAAATATGATGCGAAAAAGTGAAAAAAATTTGAAGCCATTGACCAGAAACCCACCCAAAAAAAAAATCTTCCCTCTTTTTCCAGAAAGTTTGCACGGCCCGTGCCTGTGGTGGCACGGCCGTGCCAACCCATCAGCAAAAAAAAAAAAAAAAAAAAATATTATTTTTTATTTTTTATTTTTTCTTCCCGTATCCAAATCAAATAACATCTATAATCCTTCTTCCATAATTCTCTCCAAACTTCACCAACATTCATCCACCCACAACAAAACCAAGCTAAGGTCAATGACATCAAAAAGGAAAGGTGGGGATATTGAAGCCTCTGGAAGAGGTGCAAGCAAGAAGCAATCAACAACCCGCAATCATGGGATCCAATTCAAGGATTCCGAGCAAAGAAATAGGTATAAATCTCTAATCTCTAGAACTATCTCTCCTTGCAGGTACCTTGATGTTAATGCTATGGATAGACTAGAAATAGATAAACATGTGATTAGGCTGTTGAATAAATTCACAACCCTGTGCTTAGGTACCTTCACACGGTTATTGCTTGCACCATATGGGGTAGAAAAAAGGTAGGAATGATGAGGACTATTGAGCTGTTTATGTCGTAGGCTATACTTTATAACCACCATGTTAACATTTTCTATTATTTGCTTTATTATCTTGTTTCAATTGCTAGAAAGAAACCGGATATAAAGGTGATATAGTGGTAGGTGGAATCATCACTTTCATTTGTTAGAAAATTTGAGGTAAATGTGAACAAAGGGATAAATAGGATTGAGGGAAACTACTATCTATACTTAGAAACCCTCACTACCATGTTTTTTTTAGAATCCATGGCCCTTCTCACAATTCCCAATATGAGTGCAGAGTCAATAATGCTAATTTCTTGATTATTCTACCTAATTCAGATATTACTAATCCGAAGGTGGTAGAAAACTTTTATGTTGACACTAACCCACAGGTACACAATGATGGTGATGATGGTGGTGATGAAGAGGAGGTAGGTGCAAACTTGCACCATTAACAAGAAGCCGGTGGAAACTATAATGATGAACGGTGGGCATGGATGCAAACCGAAGTTCAAAGAACATGCACCGAGCAATAAAGACAAGGTGTTGAAATGATCGGGCTAAGAAACGATGTCCTAAGGGGCACTCAAATAAATGAATAAAACAATCAAATGTTCCGATACATGATGCAACACCTTCACCTCCAAGGTCTACCTTATGGACTTCAATAAAATTGTGAGCTCTCCTCTTCCTCTACTCTTCTCTACTTCTCTGCTTTCTTCATCATCTTCTTCTTTTTCTTCTTCTTCTTTTAAATCATTGAGGACAATGCTTCTCCTAAGTGTGGGGGGAGCCTAATAAAGTGTCTTTAGTCGTAGTGTTTTCAAACTCCCTTGAACTTTATTCTTTTGTTCTGTTTTTTGTGAGAGGCATGGTTAAGTAGCTTGTTTTTATTGAAAAATATCATGACATAAATTTTTTATTGTCTCCTCTTAATTGGTTATTTCTTGTACATGAAAGTGAACTCTTGTATTTTAAGTTTTCTTGATATACCCACATCTTGCTTCAAAGTGAATACAATTTTCCATTGAGAAAAACACAAGTTGCTTCCCTTGAGTAAGTGTATGAATAGGTATTTTAAGGAAATATGTTTTAATTTTAGTGGTACGTTGACCTTTAAAAAACTCTCAAAGTAAAAGTAGTATAAGTTAGTATAAAGGAGATTATAAAAAGCCAAATAGCCAAAATAATTTCAAGGTTGCATTATTGAATCTAGATTGGGGAAGGAGGTAGGCCCTCCGACTTCCTACGTGAAGGTAATGTTATCTTGAAAAACTTTAAAAAGCATCATTGAATCTAGATTGGGGAAGGGGGTGGGCCCTCTGACTTCCTACGTGAAGATGATGTTTTAAGGAGCACCACTGAATCTAGATTGGGGAAGGGGGTAGGCCCTCCGACTTCCTACGTGAAGGTGTTGTTTCTTAAATAAAGTATGTTGAAATTCCAAAAATGTGCAAATGGCAAAGATCAAAAAGATTGCAAATACTCCCATCTCTCTTATATGAAATGAAGAAAGAGTTTTTCTTGGTTGGTTTAGTACTAGGATTAGAACATGTTTCCTCATAATATCTATCTTATACAGGAGCAAGAAAAGGGTTGGACTACACACACACACTCACTTGAAACTTGATTGTTGGGTTGAAAAAGGATTACAAAGAATGCTTGAGTTTGTGATTAGTGTACACTTGAAATTAAAGCCTTTGAGGAGACATGTGTTTTAATTAAATTGTCATGAAGTAATCTTGTTTATGCTACCATGTTTATGCCTTTTGCTTGAGGACAAGCAAAGATTCAAGTGTGGGGGAGTTTGATGAGTCATTTATTATCTATTTTAATATGTTATTTAGTTTAGTTTTAATTAGATTTAAGTTTATTTTATATTAATATTATTTTCTTTCTTGAACTATTTTACTACAATTGCATATTGTTATATTTCAGGAATGAATATTTGATGGATTGAGTCTTGGAGCAAAAGAAAGGGGTTTTGGAGCTGATTTGGTACGAAAATACGAAGATTCGGAGACAAAAATATATCTCCCTCAAGTCAGAAACTTGGCACCGCCCGTGCGAGGCTTGGCACGGCCGTGCCACACTCCAGAACTACTTTTGCTGCTTTTGCTTAGATTTTAAGCTACTCTATTTTTAGCCCGAATGTAATTGCTTAGATTTTAAGTCGAATGTATGCTATAAATAGAGTAGTCATCCATCACAAATATTCATCTTTTCTTGGAATGCAATATGTGACAATTGTCTTTCTAATAAAAGTTCATTTACTTTCTTGTTATTTACTTTTATGATTTCTCTCTTCTTCTCCTTGTCTACGATGAACGTTAGTGAGTAGACTTCTCTTGTCTTGGGATTGTTGGATAAGTCTAATGACATAATCCTAATCAAACCAAGCCTTAAACCTTAATCTTATGTAACCCTAATTCCTTATCTAAATTCACCGCTTTAACATGGATCAACCATTATCAAACTATGGAAACGAAAGTGGAGGGTTTGATAATTGTTTATCCATCATCTCAAATATCAATTCATAAAATGAAAGTGGAGCTTTGATATTCGAACAAGTGAATTTTGACAAAGATTGTAAAGGCAGCGAAATAGTCTTTACAATCTTTGAGACATATAGTTTCGATCTTCAAGGGAACTAATAATGATCAAGTCAGCGAAATAGGCTTGGTTGTTAGAGGAACCAAAATCTAATAGTAATCAAGTCAGCGAAATAGGGTTGGTTGCTAGAGGAACAAAAGAGAAACTGTCTTGAGAAATTAGGTCTAACATAAGGTTATAAGTTTAATAGTTTGGTTTGTGAAGGACTTGTCGTTAGGATGAACCAATAATTCCAAGGCTTTTATCTTTTCTTTTATTTTCTTTTAATTAAAAACCCAAACTTTTCTATCTTATAAACCTTTAGTCTAATCATTATCTAAAGTTGATTGAATTCATAACTCCCTGTCGGAACGATACTCATATTTTACTACTGCGGTAAGACCGTGCACTTGCGGTTTTATCTCATCATTGACCTAGTTTCCAATTCCTTTAAAACTCATCCTACATCATGTTAAACCTAATCATTGAATCACAGGCTTAATAGAATTGCAAAGTTAGTCTCACCCTTATCTTATAGATCAAAATCACAGCCCTAGGTCTCTCTTGCTCTTCTCTTGGCTTTTCTTTCTTTTCTTCAAAAACGATCGTACGTACAAATGTTTTTCTCTAAACTAGGTTTCCCTATTTATATATCCTCCATCTATCTTATCTTATTTCTCTTTCTCCCCCAAAACTCTCTAAAATCTCAAAACAACCCCTAAACTCAATATTTATTTTATTTTCAAATCTTATTTTATTAAACAATAAAATAAGTCACAACTCCTCATAAATCACATAAAATCACCTCCATCATATAAATCATATAAATCACGCATATATTATATAAATATAATATAAACTCATCTTAATAACTTCTAGACTCAATTAAATGATTAAATAATTAAATAATTCGAAACGGGCGTTACACCACCTTGCTCAAGTACACACACTCTCAGCAAATCCTTTAACGACTGAATCGTCCTCTCCGACTGACCATCTATTTGTGGGTGATAAGCCGAAGTCAATCTCAACTTTGAACCCAAGTTCTCTTGCAAACTCTTCCAAAACCTTGAAGTGAACCTCAGATCTCTATCCGACACAATACTCGATGGAACCCCATGCAACTTCACAATATTATGAATGTAAATCTCTGCCAACTATGCTACCGGAAAACTAATGTTGTGAATTGCAATTGATATATTGATATCTCTCTATTGTTGTGTGATTTGACTGTGCTACTGCTGTTATTTAACTAAGTGCATGATGTCTATATATATATATTATGAAATGATGACGTTTAGCTCCAAATTATTGGATGCATGATGATATGTTGATTATGATGATTACGGTGTTTTGTTGTTAAGAGTCCATGCATAGCATTTCATTGAGCTTTGTCCTCACCATGATTAGGAGCTTTGTCCTCCGCACGTTTTAGGAGCTTTGTCCTCCGCACGATAAAAGTATATTAATACTTATGATGACGATTGGTACCACATGCATATAAGTGTCTAAGTTGCATTGTCGCATATGTCGAGTCAAGGTCGTTGTTGATGAATTATCATCCATGAGTTGTTAAGTTGTCGATGAATTATCATCCATGAGTTTGTCGAGTTGTGTTCTACCCAAGTGTTGTTAAAGAAGTACCTACGAAGATTATACGATGTGAATTATATGATGTTGACTAAAATATTGCTATGTTGTTTAACATGTTGATTATGATATTGTTATGTTGCTACGTTGTTTAAGATATTGATTATGATATTGTTATGTTGCTATGTTGTTTAACATGTTGATTATGATACTGTTATGTTGCTACGTTGTTTAAGATATTGATTATGATACTGTTATGTTGCTACGTTGTTTAAGATAATGATTATGATATTGTTAAGTTGTTATGATGTTGTGTATAATTGTTACTATTAAGTGATGAATATGTTGTTCTATATATGATTAATAATATTAAATGAATATTATGTTATGTTATTGATGATGATCGAATGTTGTGATTACTTGGTAATTGTTTATCAAAGATGCTATGATGTTTAAGATGATATTGTTTAAGATGTTTATGTTGAAGATTTATGATGTTGATTTTGGTGTTAGTATGTGTTGATTATATTTTCATAAGATGATGAATACGTTGTTGTTATATTAATACAAGAAGATGAATATGTTGTTGTTATATTATTATATTATGACGAGATGATGTATAAATAATTATTATTATTATTAAGTGAATATCATGTTATGTTGTTGTTATATTATTATATTATGACGAGATGATGTATATATAATTATTATTATTATTAAGTGAATATCATGTTACGTTGTTGTTATATTATTATAAGAAGATGTTTATGTTATGATGTAGATAATTATTACTATTAATAAGAGATGATTATATTGTGTTGTTTTAAAGTTATTAGTGATGATGATTACATGATGATATCTATGAGTTGTTAAGTGTACTTGATGATGTTTATGTTAAATTGATAAGTTGTCTTTTATTAATGAATTGATAATGAGATGTTTGATGAATAATTATTATTATGAATTAATGATGTTGTTATGTTGTATATGAATTAGGATTAAGATGTTGTTATGCTATATATGAACTATGACTATGATGTGATGATCTATGTTTGTTACGATTTGGTTAATATGTGTTAAATGATAATTAGAAGTTGGTTGAGTTATTAAGAATTATTACATGAAGAATTATTATTACTAATAGATGAAGTTATTTGTGTTGTTAAATATAATTATTGAATTATATGTTTGATATTATTGTTTTGTGAAATCTCACCCCTTCTGCTTGAAAATGTTGCTCTTCGTATGAGTAACTTGCAGGTATTAATGATTAGTAGGAGTGGTGGCTCAAGTGTCTTTAGATGCTCTGATACGTAACGGGATGGGAATTTGTTATTGCTTTCTATTCCTTACGTATTGTTTCTGAAGAGTTATGACTATGTTTTTAGAATGGATTTTTATGACATAATTGTAAAGAGGCTTTAGTGCCAAAGACTGTTTTGATTATTGAATAATTTCCGCTGCGAAGTATTAAAGACTTTTTAGTTATTGAATTTTAAAGGATAAATAGTTATTTATACAGTTTATGATTTTAAGAAAAGAATGTGACATTCCGTTTAGGTGAATTACTCTGATTAAATAAATGAAATTTTCACGTTGGAAAAACGGGGTGTTACATGAAGCCGAAGGAATAAATCCGATTGAGGGCAACAATAGGCTTAATATTGAAACCCTTGTATCCATGAATTTCATTAAGCTTCATCCACCCATGACTTATGCACTTCAACTTCGTATACCTCTTTTGTTTCTGCTTCCTAACCCATCTCAGACTAACACCGGGGTGGAGGCAAATTTGTTGTATGTTGGTGATGGATTACAGGTACATGAAGAGCATAATCAAGGTGAAGAAGACGGTGCAAACATGCACCATGAAGAGGAACCCCATGACCATAATGCCAACAATGAAAGATGGACATGGATACAAACTGAGGTACAAAGGATAAGCACCGAGCAGCAAAGGCAAGGTGTTGAATTATCCGGGCTAAGAAATGATGTCCTAAGGGGCAACCGCATATCCGAAGAAAATAACCAAATGCTTCGGAACATGATGCAACACCTCCACCTCCAAGGTCCTCCCTATGGACCTCAATGAAAATGTGAGCTTTCCTCTTCCTCTTTTTCACCTTATCTCTTCAATCTCTATCTCGTTCTTCTACTTCTTCTTTTTCTTCTATCTTGAATCATTGAGGACAATGCTTCTCCTAAGTGTGGGGGGAGCCTAATAAAGTGTCTTTAGTCGTAGTGTTTCCAAACTCCCTTGAACTTTATTCTTTTGTTTTGTTTTATTGTAAAAGGCATGAATAAGCAGCTTGTTTTTATTGTTTTATTATGACATAAATTTTTTGTTGTCTCTTCAATGGTCGTTTCTTGTACATGAAAGTGATTTCTTGTGTTGTAAGTGTTCTTGCTATACCCACATCAACTTTTATTGTGAAAATTCTCCAATGAGAAAAGCACCTAGTTGCAATCCTTGAGTAAGTGTATGAATCGGTATTTTAAGGAACACGTTCTAACTTTAATGGTAACCTGGACCCTTAAAAATCTTCAGAGTAAAAGTAGTATAAGTTTGTGTGGGAATAATTCTAATGTGATGTAATATGTAAACCAAAATGGGGCAGAAGAATATCACCAGCACATGGAGGAAAGGATACCCCCTCTCTGACTTCCTAAATGTGGTGATGACTTCTCAAACAAATTGTGCTTAAATTAAACCCTCTAAAAAGAGGAAATTCCTAAGTGAAGATGAATAAGTTGTAGCACTACTTAGGGTGATCAAGGAAACTTGGAGGAAAGGATACCCCCTCGCGAAATTCCAATGTGAAATGATAGCCCCTAGGCATCTACAAGCCCCCAAGTATCAAAATTGTCTAAAGCTAACTCCCATCTCTCTTATATGAAATAAAGAAAAGATTTTTCTCGGTCACTTTAGTGTTAAGGTTAGAACCTGTTCCTCATAATATCTATCTTATACAGGAGCAAGAAAAGGGTTGGGCTACACACACACACACACTCACTTAAGACTTGTTGTTGGGTTGAATAAGTTTACAAGGAATACTTGAAGTTGTGATTAGTGTACATTGAAATGAAACCTCGAGGGAGACATAAGCTTTTATTTGAGTTGTCATATATTAATCCTTTTTTGTTGCTGCCATGTCTATGCCTTTTGCTTGAGGACAAGCAAAGATTCAAGTGTGGGGGAGTTTGATGAGTCATTTATTGCTTATTTTTATATGCTTTTTAGTTTACTTTTAATTAGATTTTATTTTATTTTATATTAGTATTATTTCCTTTTTAGAATAGTTTACTACAAATTGCATTTTATTTTATTTCAGGAATGAATATTGGATGGATTGAGTCTTGGAGCAAAAGAAAGGGACTTGGAGCTGATTGAATGCGAAAATACGAAGATTGAGAGACAAAAATATGTCTCCCCAAAGTCAGAAGCTTGGCACGGCCCGTGCCAGCATTGGCACGCCTGTGCCACCCTCAAGAGTTACTTTTGCTGCTTTTGCTTAGATTTTAAGCTACTCTATTTTTAGCCCGAATGTAATTGCTTAGATTTTAAGTCGAGTGTATGCTATAAATAGAGTAGCCATCCATCACAAATATTCATCTTTACTTGGAATTCAATAAGTGACAATTGCTTTTCTAATTAAAGTTCTTTTCTTTTCCTTTATTTTCTTGTCATTTACCTTTATGCTTTCTCTCTTCTCCCCCATGTCTACGATGAACATGAGTGAGTACACTTCTCCTTGTCTTGGGATTGTTGGATAAGTCTAAATGGCATAATCCTAATCAAGCCAATCTTTAAGCCTTAATCTTATGTAACCCTAATTTCTTATCTAAATTCACCGCTTTAACATGGATCAACCATTATCAAACTGTGGAATCGAAAGTGGAGGGTTTGATAATTGTTTATCCATTATTCCAAATATCAATTCATATAACGAAAGTGGAGCTTTGATATTCGAACAAGTGAATTTAGACAAGGATTGCAAAGGCAGCGAAATAGTCTTTGCAATCTTTGAGACATATAGTTTCGATCTTCAAGGGAACTAATAATAATCAAGTCAGCGAAATAGGCTTGGTTGTTAGAGGAACCAAAATCTAATAGTAATCAAGTCAGCGAAATAGGCTTGGTTGCTAGAGGAACATAAGAGAAACTGTCTTGAGAAATTTGGTCTAACATAACATTATAAGCTTTTAGTTTGGTTTGTGAAGGACTTGTTATTTAGATGAAACCAACGATCCCAAGGCTCCTTTTATTATTATCTTTCAAACGCTTGAAAACCCCAACTTACAATCCTTTTCTCCTCTAGTCATTTTCAAAGGTTAATTGAATTAAACTACTCCCTGTCGGAACGATACTCTTTTCATACCACTTCGGTAAGACCGTGCACTTGCGGTTTTATCTCATCATTACATAAGATTAAGGTTTAAAGCTTGGTTTGATTAGGATTATGTCATTTAGACTTATCCAACAATCCCAAGACAAGGAGAAGTCTACTCACTAATGTTCATCGTAGACAAGGGGAAGAAGAGAGAAAGCATAAAAGTAAATAACAAGAAAGTAAAAGAACTTTTATTAGAAAGACAATTGTCACATATTGTATTCCAAGAAAAGATGAATCTTTGTGATGGCTAGCTACTCTATTTATAGTTTACATTCGACTTAAAATCTAAGCAATCACTAGAATGTTCCACAAGTAAACTAAAATAGAGTAGCTTAAAATCTAAGCAAAAGCAGCAAAAGTAGTTCTGGAGTGTGGCACGGCCGTGCCAAGTTTCTGACTTGAGGGAGATATATTTTTGTCTCTGAATCTTCGTATTTTCGTACCAAATCAGCTCCAAAACCCCTTTCTTTTGCTCCAAGACTCAATCCATCAAATATTCGTTCCTGAAATATAACAATATGCAATTGTAGTAAAATAGTTCAAAAAGGAAATAATATTAATATAAAATAAACTTAAATCTAATTAAAACGAAACTAAATAATATATTAAAATAGATAATAAATGACTCATCATGGTTGAGAATGATACAGAGGTAGAACTAGATTCTATATTTATAATATTAGTAGAGTGAGGAGAATCAGGATTACCTTTTGAAGCTTCTGAAACAGCGGCTTCTGAACAACCAACAATCTCTTCCTGAACTTCTTCAGCAATTGTCAACAAACTGCCAGCTTCAGTTGCCACTAGCTCTTGCACAACTTCAGTAGCCATGATAACCTCCTGAGCATTTGTACCAACATCTTCTCTAGCAATACTGAATGCAGGGACCTTAATCTCTTTTGCTAACACCAACACCTTCTAAAGTATAGCATCATCTCCACCCTTCTTCTTCCTCACTTCTCTTGTGACAAGGTCAGTAGCAGCTGCAATCTGCTCTTCATCTTCAGCCACATATGCTGCCAACTTCAGCTTCCTGATAGCTTGCTTTCTCTTCTTCTTTGGGATTGAAGGTTGATCAGGAGTAGTCTGTGAAGTAGCAGCAGTTTTACCACTTCTGGTTCTCTTGTTCAGAACCGTATCAGCATCAAGGTCCTGAACTTCTTCTTGAATAGTTGGTACATCAGGACCAACTATATTCTACTGAACTACAACTTTCTTGTCCTTCTTGGCTTTCTTTGTAGGTTGTTCAGAAGCATCATCATCTTTGGTGATTGCTTTCCTCTTAGTCTTCCTGCTTTTTACTACTGGTAATGCTCTACCATACATGATCTCAGGAACATCATCTAGCCTTATCTTTTTACCAGTTAAGTCTTGCATCTTCTGATGAACTTCAGCTTGTGGTGATCTTCAGCTTCTAATGAGATGCTTCTGATGACGTCCTCACTTCAGGAGCACTAAACTTCAGGAGCACTTCTCTTCAGACGCTTCAAGCTTCCTTTTTGTTGATTCCTTAGCTTCCTTTTTTTCTTTCAGAACCTAATAAAGATATCAAATTTTTGTCTATGGTCCTGTACACTTGAACAAATATTAGCATATCCAATTGAAAAATTTTAATACCTTGTTATCATGAAAACTCTCAAAGGGTAATGTTAAACACATTTTGTTCCAACAATCTCCCCAATTTTGATGATGACAAACATTAGTATTTAAAATGTGCAGTTGTTTTTATTCTAATTAACAAGTTGACTATAAGGGTTTGAGGTTTGTAAACTCCCCCTGAGTCCAATAGTACTTTAAAGTGAGGTTTGTTATCTCCCCCTGAGTTCTATCCATGTTAATTAAATTCATCATTAAAAACGAAATAACACTCAGAATAATCTCACATTAATAGACTATGAGATAAGAAGAAGGTCTTATTAATTTAACTTGATTAGAATTAAATTAATGGGGCTCAGAGCCTATAAATACTATACATCTACTCCCCCTTTTGTCATAAACAAAAAGTAGAAAAACTAAAGACAAAAAGAAAGAGATGAGAAAAATGAAGTGAGATATTCTATTAAAAAAACCTATAGTTCAAAAGAAAATATTTAGTTTAGTAGCACTAAAACTGTTCAGAAGCATATAATCATTGATCAGAAGCTGAAACATGCAAAGATACAAACAACATAAATAAAACAAGCTAAGGGTGTGCAACTAAGGTTGGGCTTGTTTCTAGAACATCTCCATCATCTGTTTCATCATCCTGTTTGTTTCTTCAGCTTGTTGCTTCATATCTCTCTTGAAGTCTTCATTATTTTTGATTAAGTTTTCTTCTCTAACTCTTGCTTCTTCCAGTTTTGCTTCTGTAGAGGACTTGTATTAAAGTAAAAGTAGTTTCTAAACCAGAATATCTTTCTTCAGCTGCTTGTTTTCTCTTTACAATGCAACATTCTTTTGCAACAAGTCCAATTCAGTAAAGGCTAACTTGAAGTTGATCTTTTTCAGCCAAGTCAAATCCAACTCTTTGGGATGAACACCAGAAGGAATGACCTCAGTAGCAGTTCTGGCTTACAAGCACAATGGTGTTCTCACAAGAGTTTTTCTCCTTACTTCAACCTCTTGAACTTTACTGACAACCCTTCTTAGCCAGTCTTGAAGATTGTTTTGAGCAGTGTCTTGAGCTTCCAAACATGATCTCTGAAGTTCAGTCAAGACAACATCCACTCTCTCTTTCAATCTTCTCCACTGCTTTACATAATTGTCTTCATATACCAGGTTGTTCCTTGCTTGAACTAGTTTGTTCAGCTCCTGAAAAATATTCTCACACACATCTGCTAGTATAGAAGAATCTAGAAACAGGGTGGTTGGAGTAGTTATATTTGTGGATCTGGCAGGAGCACAAACCTAAATAGCTTGGCTGGAAGATGAGGGTTGGTTATTTGTGTAGGTATCAGTTTGAATATTGGTCTCAAAAGTTTGACCAAGAACAGAAGATATGACCACAGACGATGAGTTAGATTGCTCAACCTCAACATCAGAATCTTCTGATGTGATCGTAAAATCAGGTTCACTGACTTTCTCTATAGATGAAAGAGACTCAATATGATCAGGGACAAATTGTTCAGGAACAATTTGTTCAGGAACAGAGACATCTGGGCAGGTTGTTGAGGCCATTTGTACGTTTGGTGCTTGTTGTTGGGGGCTTTCTAAAGTAACTTCACTAGAAGCTACTTCACAGGCTTTCTGTAGGTTAGGTTCAACACCTGGTGATTCACATGAGTAGTGACTGACCAGATTCTCTAAGACAGAAGTTTCTAAAGTTTGGTGGGTTGAAGTAGGATGAGATGATGGTGACTCATTGAGATTTGAAGACTCAAAACCTACATGTTCACCTATGACTTCTTGCGCTCCACATGAAATGAGCTTTGTGCTTCACATGGATGGGTCTTGTACCCCATAGTTACTTACCCATATGAGTTATGTACTCCATATGGACGGGTCTTGTACCCCATATTAGATGAGCTAATGCTCCATATAATAATGATATGTTGATTGATTTATTTGTATTAATTATGAATAATTTTAAAGACTATTTTAGAAAGTATCTTTTAGAAAGTAAGCGGATACCATGGGTGATTTTTCCGGTTACCGCGCCGGCTGAGAACAATACTCGTTTTCAAACTTGTGTGTATTATTCACTGGGATTTTGTATCTCATTAGAGTGTTGTTTTCAGATTTAGAGACTTAGAAGGACACTGCCGATGACATCGAAAGCTAAGACATTTTAGAAGTGCCACTTCATTAGATTAGATTGATATTTTGGAAATTGGTGGACTAAATGCCTACATAGTACTCTGATTTTGGTAGTAGTTACTAAATGCCCAGTTTTGAGTATTTTAACCATTTATGATTTATTTTGAATATATAATAATGAATTTCCAATTTTACGAAGGTTTTTTATCAAAGGATATATAATTAATTTTTCACCTATTTCTCTATAAAAAAAAATGCTTGATATTTTCCGTTAACGTTCAATAATTAAAACTTTAAAATTGGACGTTACACAAGACGGCTAGGAGGACGATTTCTTTAACCTTTTACTAGTTCATGTATGTTTTGATTCCTATATTGATTATATTATTTGTAAACCCGATTATGAGTAGCTAAATATCTTAGATATTAGGTCTGAGATGATTCTTTGTAACCCTAATCGAACCATGTTACTGTGAAACTCTATTTATTGTGAATGACAATCTAGTTTTTATTCAATTCAATTGCTCTTAATGTTTTTTATATCCTGATCAAATATAAACATGATTTAGTGAGAATGAATGACTACTGACCATAGCTTTCAACTTAGACCTAATTGAATTGTTCTAATAAAAATGGTTAGTCTAGAAATGGATAATCGTTTATTAGTGATATTAAGTTAACGTTCGTAAAACCTTCAAAGAGTATTAGACCACCTAAGCAATCAGGGGATGTAGTTTGAGAAGAGGGCCCTAACTCAATGGATAGATTAGGACTATTTTGTTAACTATCGTGAAACTAGAAAATCGTTCATAAGAATAGGTGCAATATACCAATTATGTGAACATAGATGATTCGAAAGACCTGATCTCATCTCTCTCTTATTCTTTAAAACCAATCCTTATTTTTGTCGTTACTTTTATGCAATCAAACCAATCAACTGCCTAGTAGCAAAACAAAATAACTTTTATACATCCTAAATAATAAAGCTATTGAATTATTGAAGTTAATACAGTTCTTGTGGGAACGATCTTATTTTGTTACTTCTATAGTAATTGGTGCACTTGCCTAAATTATCTATCAACTTTAATTGAAGAAAGAAGATGTTTTCAAATGGGAACCAGAACATCAGAAAGCATTCGATGACATCAAGGCTTACTTGATGAACCCTCCTATTTTGTTACCTCCTCTTAGGGATAAAGTAATGAAATTGTATATAGCTGCTTCAGATAATACTATAGGAAGTATGCTGGCACAAGAGGATGAAAATGGCGTCGAAAGGGCCATTTATTATCTTAGTAGGGTTTTTAATGATGCTAAAACAAGGTATCATCCAAGTGAAAAATTGTGCCTTTGTTTGTACATTTTCATGTATTAAACTTAAGCAATATATAAAAATTGTTGATGTCTATGTTTATTTCCGCTTTGACATAATCAAACATATGCTGTCAAAGCCAATATTACACAATAGAGTTGGTAAATGGGCTTTGACACTTACAGAATATTCATTGACCTATCAATGTTTAAAATCTGTGAAAGGTCAAATGATTGCTGATTTCATTGTTGATCATTCCATAGTTGAAGAATCGTTAAATTTTGTGGATGTTCAACCTTGGAAGCTCTATTTCGATGGTTCCAGCCATAAAAATGGTACTAGAGTTGGAATTTTAATCATGTCACCTAGATTAATAAAATAATATTGAAATACTGTTTTTTGTGGAAGAGATATGAAAATACTTGGCAATCTTTGCCGGTTGTATTGGGGGGAACAACACAGATGTACAGCATAAAAGTGGCTGATAAAAAAGTAACATGAGTCTTGTGAAAGAAAAAAGAAAGTAACATGATTTTTTGTTTTGTGCTAGTTTTTTGTGAGTTTGATATGTGGTTAACAAAGGTAAAAGAGGGTTAACGGAGACGTTTAGTGACATGGATTAATAATCCACGTGTTATTTTATAATTGGCGAACAGTAAAAACAGTTCATAAGGAACTGTGTGTAAGTTTTTTCCTTAAATTAAATTTATTCTTATCTATTTGTTACATGTGTTATTTGTATTATTTATAATTAAGGGTATTTTTGGAAAGAAAAGTCCAACCCAAAAGTGATGAAAGGAGTAGTTATCTTTATATATATGTCAAACCCCAATTTTTGACCCAAGACCTCACTGACACGCATCGTTTGACTCGATCGGTCTCTAATTTCTTCAATAAAAATCCGGTAGGGAGGTATTTTAAAATATCTCATATTGGATTCCGAGTCGGACCCTCTTCTCTCAATTTTTATTTAATTTAATTCTAGTTTCCATCTTTTATTTAAATTCTTTTTTTAATTAATTAAACTCTAATTCTATTTTTATATTATATTTTATTCAACTCTTTTTTATTAGGTCACCTTTTTTCTTTTTATTTTCTTTTGCGTCACTTAAGTACTAAAATAGGTCCAAGTTCCTTTTTATTTATTTCTTTTATTTATTCAAGTCCAAAAATGATCCAAACACAGTCTATCATCCTCCATCCCAATCCTTCCACACGCCAATTCACAAAGTCTCATCCACAGAGACACAAATCCAGGAACAGAAACGCGTTCCAATCACAGGATTCATGCTATAAATAGAGACCTGCACAACACAAGAACAACACAGAGGAGAAGCCAGAATCGCACATCAGAAGGAGCCAGAGAAACGCACAAGAAGCCAGCATCAACAGAGGCACAACACAAAACCAGCATCAACACATTACAAACTAGACGGATCGATCCAAACGGTTCGACAACACAAACCAATCGCAAAGAAACCAGGCAAAGGCGGATCCGAAAAAAAGCTTTCAAAAGGTAGTACTTCTTTTTTTTTTTTAGATTTAGGATGTGTTGTTCCTTTTTTTCGTTGTTTTAAGGCAAGAAATAGGATCAGAAGAAGGTGTAGAAGAGAATAAGTAAAAATAAATAGAATTAGGGTCCGGCACGGTGGTGCCGCCGCACCAGCTGGTCAACCGCCGCCGGAACCCACCTTACCTCTGTCGGAGAAGATGAAGTTTCGCCGGAAACTTCATGTTTCAACCTAGAAAAAGAAGAACATAGAAGAGAGAGTAGAGAGAGAACCGAGAGAGGAAAAGAATTGTAGAGAGAGAGAGAGAAAAGACTTGAGAAAATGAAAGAAAAGCTGATGCACAACCTTTATATAGCCCCCCTTTCATCCCATATATAACAGCCCGATTTTTCGTGTTATTTATTTTAATTGTTTTATTATGTATTTAATTGTGATTATTTGTCTTTGGGTGCATTTACTTGGTTCCATATTAGAATTATTTTTAGTGTTTAGTGGGAACCATTATTTTACTAAGTTGCTAGTGTAGTAATTAGTTGTTACCGTTTAGTGACCGTTGGTTATATTTTGCCGTCGTTAGTAATTTACCGTTAAGTGTATAGAAACATTTTAGAGTTATGTTAGAATGGGTTAAGTCCACTAGGGTTTAGAATTGAGCCCAATTGAGATGGAGCATATATAAACCTAAAACTTAGAGAGAAATTCATCCATTCCTTTTCATTTTACAAAGTTAGAGAGAGGTAGAGAGAGAAAGTGGAAGAAAGGAAGAACAAGGGTTAGAGAAAGAGGGAAACTTGAAGATTGAAGAGCTTAGGAGCTTAATTGAAGCTTAAGTTTGGATTAACCATTATCTAAGGTAAGGTGGTTAGTCTTCATCATAATCATGTTCAATTATTGCAATTTCTCATTGTTGTATGAAAATGGGTTGATGAATAATTGTTGTTAAATTCGTGTCCTTGCTGTGATGCTATTTTCTTGTGCATGAATTGATGATAATTGTATGATTGTGGGTGAAATTGCATGTTTCAAAGTATGTATAAATGTCAAGTTATGAAATTGTACTCAATTGGTGAATTTTGATATGTTGTTGTTGAAATGAGATGTGATTCATGTTCCATTGATGTTGTTGCTATTAACTGATGTTGTTGTGGGTGAATCATGAGTTGGGTATACATATTTATGGATTGATGATGAGAAATAAGATATAGTTAGTTGTTTTGCAAAAATGGGTCAAATGGTGTTTTGTTTAAAATGATGTTTGATTCAAGTGGTTATATGGAATTGAGAGTCTTTTCATATTTAGAAATGTTTATACAAACTTTGGAATCCAATTTGGGCATTGGGAAGTCAAAAATTGGGATTTTGGGGTGAAAATGGATTTTTCACGAAAACATAATTTTCTGCAACCTGTCATAACTCGCGAGGCGAGCTGGTGGCGAGTAGCCACTGGAATTGCTCGCCATGGCGAGTAACCCTTACTCGCGAGCCGAGCTGTCCAGTGACAGCTTCCCCTGTTTCGCGCTCTTGCATCTTTTTCGCATATTTCTGTTTTGATTTAGACTTTGGTGTAAACATGAAAGTTTTAGATAATTATGTTAACTTTCTAATGGCTTTGGTTTGACTTTCAAATGATTTTTAGAACTTGAGTTATGATTAAATTACTACACATGGGTCATGTGGATTATTGTGAAAAACATAGCATAACTTTTTCTATGAACCGTGGAACTTTTCCAAACTGGATATTGGGACTTATAAGTTGAACCTACAGCTCATATAGACTTAGGTACAACTTGTAAGAGTAGTCAAACATCTTAATCATGTAAAAAGCGGTATTTCGGGTGGGATGGTAGAAAATGTGAACTTGGGTTTTATCATATGATCTTAAGTTATTCTTTGAACTAAAGTTAATAGTTTGTAAGTGGCTTAAGTTCTTAACTACATGATTGATTAAGATTGTTTGGTGAGTTTTTTTTCAAACTTTATATTGTTACTTTGTCTTGGGATTGTCAATGTTGGCCGTTTGCCACTTGACACGGTTTTGGTCGGAAATGTTTCTTAAGCCAATTGTCTTATGAATTGTTGTGACTATTCTTATATGACTAAGTGAAGTTGTATGATTGAATGATTGTTTGAATGTGATGTTTATCTTAAGGTGATGTTTCTCCTCTTTACTTGGAATGTGAGCAAATCATGTAAGTGATGTGAAATTATGAGAAGGTGATGATTTTGATTAATCCATATACATTCTTTATTATGATATGGTGGGTGAATATATATATATGATGTTGAATGACATTGTTGATTATTGATAATCATGTTGATGTATGATGAATCGTAGATGTTGAATATGATATTTATCATGAGATGTTGTTTTTCCCTCTTACTTAGAATATGCGAATGCTTGAAATGGTGAAACTATATGTGATAGTTGATGTTGGATAACATTGTTGATTATTGATGATCATGTTGAGGTGGTGATGAATTATTGGTGTGATTGCATAAATGCAAATAAATATTGGTGATGAATTATTGGTGTGATTGCATAAATGCAAATAAATATTGGTGATGATATGGTGAGTTGTTGTGTGGACATATGCATTATTATTGAGTCATATGTTCATGCATACATATTTGGTGATGACAGATATGTTTATATATCCAATTGGTGATGATTTTGGTGATGATGGGCGACGGCCTAAATATTGGTGATGACCGGTACCGCATGCATATAGGTGTCGTGTCTAGGATCATATCATGAGGTGACATGAGTCCTAGTTGTGAAATTACTTAATGTACTTGTGATTGTAAGTGATTAATGGTGATGTTTGTATTTGATGGATTGTTGTGTCATGTCATGATTAACTATGAGAATTGATAAACTCATGAAAGTGGTGGAATTGTGATTGATGATTATTCATGATAAATGTGATTGATGATTATTCATGATATATGTGGTTGGTGATTGTTCATGGAGTATGATTAATGATTGTTCATGATATGTGATCGGTGATTTGTGTATGAATAATTGTGAGTTGATAATTGTTCATATGATTGATGACTATTGATCTGAGATATTGGGGTTTTGATTTAAGTATATGCATGTGAATATTATTATTGATCATGTACGTGATGTTTAAATTGAAATATCCATGATTGACTGTTATTCGAATTATGCTATTCCTGCTTATCTGTATTATTGATTATGTTGATGTAATACTCACCCTCAGTGGTTTTAACCGCCTACTTGCCTGTATGGGTGGGTAGACGTTGTGCAGGAGTAGTAGCTTGGTGAGTTCCTGATGTTGGTGGATAGTGGGAGCTTTCTCCACTATCGGGTCTTAGAGTAGAGTCGGCTCTGATCTAGGGTTTTTGCTGTTAGCTCTAGATCTTGTTGGATTATTTTGTCTTGAGATTTTGTCCATTTGTTGGACTTGGAGATTTTTATGCTTATGCATTTTTGAGATCATGTGACGTGTATGCTTGATGTACAAGAATTTTGTATCCGCTGCGACTGATGAGGTTTTGTATGCATCCATGATTAGTTTCTGATCTTTGGTTTTCGTTTTGGTGAAAGTAGCGACTATTTCTTGAATATTATTATTATTCGCATGTTTTATTGCTTTAATAGAAATAGGGCGTTACAAGTTGGTATCAGAGTTGTGGTCAGTCTTGTCTGGACTAATACTTGTTATATTTCCCTGTTGTGTGTGAATGGTAGTTTAGTACTTTCGGCATTTGCTTTGTTGTGTTGTTTTCTTATCAGTTAGTGGTTTGTGTTAGTCTGGCAAGGGAAGGTATCTTTGGCTGCGAAGGCTCTTTTGGTTGTGTTTGTGTTAAGGTTCATGTTGATTTTGAATTGGATCTTGTTTATCTTCCGTTGAAGCATATGGATGTGATTTTTGGCATGGATTGGTTGTTAGCTTTTGTGGTTAGCATTAATTGTTTGACTAAGAGTGTAACTTTTTCTAAGCCGGTAGAAGAGTTGGGTAGGAAGTTCTTGACCGCGGAGCAAGTGAAGAAGTCTTTAGATGGCGAAGCTTGTGTGTTCATGATGTTTGCATCCTTGAAAGAAAGTAGTGAGAAAGGAGTTGGTGAATTGCCGGTGGTGCAAGAGTTTCCTGAAGTTTTTTCGGATGATATTACCGAGTTACCGCCGGAGAGGGAAGTTGAGTTTGCAATTGATTTGGTACCAGGCACGAGTCCTATTTCGATTGCGCCGTATCGGATGTCTGCATCAGAGTTGGGTGAATTGAAGAAACAGTTAGAAGAGTTGCTTGAGAAAACGGGTTAACGGATTGGATTTTACGCGCGAAAACGTGAAAATTAGAAAATCTGATGTTGTCTGTCGAGCAGAAATCGGGCTACACTTTTAAAAATCGGGCTACAATTTTGACCAGGTTATCAGGTGTTTCAGCACGAAAAAAATCGTACTAAGATGGGGAAAAATCGGGCTACGATTTTGCATGACCAAGAACTTTTAAAATGCATTTTTCTTCGCTCCAATTGCTTCCAAACTTCTTCCTAAGTGTAGGGACTTTATCCTAACCATCTAGAGATGTTTTTAGGTAAGAAATAACCTTGTATAAAGGGGCTAATGAGTTCATGAGTTGGTCTTTGGGGTAGAAATGGATGAACTTGATTGTGTGAGCATGATTGTGATCAATTGTATATTTTCTGGAATTGTTAGATTGACTATAATGATTTGTTGATGACTGTGATGTATGTTTACATTTAATTAAATCATACATGTTGTTGAATTGTGGAGTTGAAAGTCATATCTTATATATGCATTGTTGAGTTGTATGTATATATACACAAGTAGAGTCCATTGCATAATCATAAAAGTGGGAGAGCTTCGACTCTGGAACGCCTTGTCGTTCAAAGTGGTGGAGCACTAGTTGCTCAAAGTGGTGTTTAGTGGTGAGGACTTATGTCCTGAAAATGAATGCTTTAACCATTCTACAGCGGTGAGGGCTACGGTCCTGAATATGGTACCACATGCATGCGCATTATTGAGGAGTCTTAGTGGAGTCGTTGAGTAGTTGCATGAGTCGTTGTTGTTGGTTGAAATTGTCAGTGTTGATGATGTTGTTGATTATGAAATATATATGTATATTGAAGCATTGTTGATGTTTAGGGTGTTAGATTTAATTGATGAATTATATATATATTATTGATGAAATTAAGATGATTAATGATGTTGTTAATGATGATTGATATTGTTAATGATGTGGTATATTTGCAAATGCATTATGTGGAATTATATATGATGTTTAAGTTGTGTTGATTATCATTTGATATTGTTATATCTTGAGATGTCTATGTGCTACCTGTGATGCTGTTGAATCTTAACTAAGATGTAAATATTGGTCTAAGTTGTAAGCGTTGTTGAGCTGTACGATGTCGAATAAGTCATAAGTATGTTATGCAAATTGCCGATGTTGTCATCATCGTCCATGTTGTTGTTGAAGTCGTAGTTGTAGCCGTTGTTGGTGAATGATTATGTCAGGTGTTGTGTAAGAGGTGGTGTACTTTTACTTTGTTGTGTTATAAGAGGTGGTGTACTCTTACTTTGTTGTTGTTTTATAAGAGGTGGTGTACTCTTACGTTGTTGAGTTATGAGAGGTGGTGTACTCTCACGTTGTTTATGTTGTTGATTAAGTTGTTGTCGTTGTTGTTCATTAAGCTGTTGTTGTTGTTGTTGGGAGAGTTGTTGTCGTTGTTGTAGAATCTTGTTGTTGGTTAAATTAGTAAGTGATTTTAAAGTTAAAGAAGTAAGAATATTATTATGATGATTTGTTGTTGTTTACATTATTATAAGATGATGATTATGTTGTGTCGACTATGTTATTATGAGGTGATGATTATGTTGTGTTGTCTATATTATTATGAGAACATCTTTTTGATACGATGAATTATGTTGTTATACAATGAGGTTTATGATGTGATGATTATGTGGTTATATGATGAATGTACATGATGTGATGAATATGATATTTATATTGACTAGAAGTTGATTGATGATTTAATGAAGTACTATACGAAGAATTATTATTATAAATTGGTGAAGTTTAAGTTGTTAAATACGGTTGATGATTTATATATCTATTATTATTGTTTGTGAATTTCACCCCTTCTGCTTGGAAATGTTGCCCTTCGTATGGGTAACTTGCAGGTGATGCAGAGTAGTTGCTGTTAGTTGCACTACACATGAGTCTTAGGTGCTCTGATACATAACGGGATGGGGATCTTTATTGTTTTCCATGTGTTACGTGATTTATTATAACTTTTATGTTGAAGACTGTTTAAACTGGATTTTTATTAAGTTGTTTAAGTTGAGGCCGTTGTGCCAACATGATGTTTTATTAAGATATTTTCCGCTGCATTGAGATTTAATTTTGATATTATGAAATGATTGAAATAATAGTAAAATTGCTATATTTATGTTTGAAAGAAGTGTAGCTTTCCGTTTAAGGTGTTTTACTCTGTTTTATGCTAAAAAAAAAAAAATGAAGTTGGGAAAACGGGGTGTTACAAAGGTCATAGAAGTAGTTTGAGTATTCATCCTGGAGCGGCTAAGATGTATCAAGATTTGAAGAGGTTGTTTTGGTGGCCTGGAATGAAGGAGGAAATTGCTGAGTTTGTTTATGCTTGTTTGGTTTGTCAGAAGTCGAAGATTGAACATCAGAGACCGTCGGGTTTCATGCAACCGTTGTTTGTGCCTGAGTGGAAGTGGGATAGCATTTCTATGGACTTTGTTGGGGCGTTGCCTAAGACTATTAAGGGTTTTGATTCGATTTGGGTGATTGTTGATCGGTTGACGAAGTCAGCACATTTTGTTCCTATTAAGATTGGTATGTCTGTGGCGAAGTTGACAGAGATCTACATTAAGCAGATTGTGAGATTGCATGGTATTCCTTCTAGTATTGTGTCGGATCGGGATCCGAGGTTTAATTCTAAGTTTTGGGAGAGTTTGCAAGCTGCTTTGGGAACTAAGTTGAGATTGAGTTCTGCTTACCATCCTCAAACCGATGGGCAAACAGAGAGGACTATTCAGAGTTTGGAGGATTTGTTGAGAGCTTGTGTTTTGGAGCAAGGTGTCAGTTGGGATGAATGTTTACCGTTGATTGAGTTTACTTACAACAACAGTTTTCATTCTAGTATCGGGATGGCACCGTTTGAGGCGTTGTATGGTAGAAGGTGTAGGACACCGTTGTGTTGGTTTGAGTCCGGAGAGAGTGCTTTGTTAGGACCGGAAGTTGTGCAAGAAACTACGGAAAAGGTTAAGATGATTCAGGAGAAGATGAAGGCGTCTCAGAGTAGACAAAAGAGTTATCATGATAAGAGGAGAAAGGATATTGAGTTTCAAGTTGGTGATCATGTGTTTTTGAGGGTAAATCCTGTAACCGGTGTTGGTCGTGCTTTGAAGTGTAGGAAGTTGACTCCTCGTTTTGTTGGACCGTTTGATGTCATTGAGAAGGTTGGGGCTGTAGCGTATCGGATTGCGTTACCACCGTCTTTGTCGAATCTTCATAATGTGTTTCATGTGTCTCAGTTGAGGAAGTATGTGCATGATGCGTCTCATGTGATTCAAGTAGAGGAATTGGAAGTAAGAGATAATTTGACGGTTGAGACTTGGCCGGTTAGGATTGAGGATCGTGAGTTGAAGCGTTTGCGTGGCAAGGAGATTGTTTTGGTCAAAGTGATTTGGGTTGGACCAACGGGTGAGAGTGCCACTTGGGAACCGGAGAGTAGGATGAAGGTTTCGTATCCGGAGTTGTTTCCTTCAGGTAATTTTCGAGGGCAGAAATTCTTTTTAGGGGGGGGAGAGTTGTAACAACCCGATTTTTCGTGTTATTTATTTTAATTGTTTTATTATGTATTTAATTGTGATTATTTGTCGTTGGGTGCATTTATTTGGTTCCGTATTAGAAGGGTATTTAGCGAGTAAGGGTAAAATAGTAATTTTGGTGATAATTATTTTTAGTGTTTAGTGGGAACCATTATTTTACTAAGTTACTAGTGTAGTAATTAGTTGTTACCGTTTAGTGACCGTTGGTTATATTTTGCCGTTGTTAGTAATTTACCGTTAAGTGTATAGAAACATTTTAGAATTGTGTTAGAATGGGTTAAGTCCACTAGGGTTTAGAATTGAGCCCAATTGAGATGGAGCATATATAAGCCTAAAACTTGGAGAGAAATTCATTCATTCCTTTTCATTTCACAGAGTTAGTGCGAGGTAGAGAGAGAAAGTGGAAGAAAGGAAGAACAAGGGTTAGAGAAAGGGGGAAACTTGAAGATTGAAGAGCTTAGGAGCTTAATTGAAGCCTAAGTTTGGATTAACCATTATCTAAGGTAAGGGGGTTAGTCTTCATCATAATCATGTTCAATTATTGCAATTTCTCATTGTTGTATGAAAATGGGTTGATGAATAATTGTTGTTAAATTCGTGCCCTTGTTGTGATGCTATTTTGATGTGCATGAATTGATGATAATTGTATGATTGTGGGTGAAATTACATGTTTCAAAGTATGTATAAATGTCAAGTTTTGAAATTGTACTCAATTGGTGAATTTTGATATGTTGTTGTTGAAATGAGATGTGATTCATGTTCCATTGATGTTGTTGCTATTAACTGATGTTGTTGCTATTAACTGATGTTGTTGTGGGTGAATCATGACTTGGGTATACATATTTATGGATTGATGATGAGAAATAAGATGTGGTTAGTTGTTTTGCAAAAATGGGTCAAATGGTGTTTTGTTTAAAATGATGTTTGATTCAAGTGGCTATATGGAATTGAGAGTCTTTTCAAGTGGTTATACTGGTGATGAATTATTGGTGTGATTGCATAAATGCAAATAAATATTGGTGATGATATGGTGAGTTGTTGTGTGGACATATGCATTATTATTGAGTCATATGTTCATGCATACATATTTGGTGATGACAGTTATGTTTATATATCCAATTGGTGATGATTTTGGTGATGATGGGCGACGGCCTAAATATTGGTGATGACCGGTACCGCATGCATATAGGTGTCGTGTCTAGGATCATATCATGAGGTGACATGAGTTCTAGTTGTGAAATTACTTGATGTACTTGTGATTGTAAGTGATTAATGGTGATGTTTGTATTTGATGGATTGTTGTGTCATGTCATGATTAACTATGAGAATTGATAAACTCATGAAAGTGGAGGAATTGTGATTGATGATTATTCATGATATATGTGGTTGGTGATTGTTCATCGAGTATGATTAATGATTGTTCATGATATGTGATCGGTGATTGTGTATGAATAATTGTGAGTTGATAATTGTTCATATGATCGATGTTTATTGATGTGAGATATTGGGGTTTTGGTGTAAGTATATGCATGTGAATATTATTATTGATCATGTACGTGATGTTTAAATTGAAATATTCATGATTGACTGTTATTCGGATTATGCTATTCCTGCTTATCTGTGTTATTGATTATGTTGATGTAATACTCACCCCCAGTGGTTTTAACCGCCTACTTGCCTGTATGGGTGAGTAGACGTTGTGCAGGAGTAGTAGCTTGGTGAGTTCCTGATGTTGGTGGATAGTGGGAGCTTTCTCCACTATCGGGTCTTAGAGTAGAGTCGGCTCTGATCTAGGGTTTTTGCTGTTAGCTCTAGATCTTGTTGGATTATTTTATGTCTTGAGATTTTGTCCATGTGTCGGACTTGGAGATTTTTATGCTTATCATTTTTGAGATTATGTGACGTGTATGCTTGATGTACAAGAATTTTGTATCCGCTGCGACTGATGAGGTTTTGTATGCATGCATGATTAGTTTCTGATTTTTGGTTTTCGTTTTGGTGAAAGTAGCGACTATTTCTTGAATATTATTATTATTCGCTTGTTTTATTGCTTTAATAGAAATAGGGCGTTACACCATACGCGTGGGTGTACGGTCTTACCATGCACCCTCGCGCCCTTTATTTCTTGATCATTGATAAACAGCCTTTGACCCTCCTTTCCAGGATCAAATCTAAGCCGTCTGATCAATTAGACGGCCTATTCCCAATCCCTTAAACCCATGACCCTACCCAATAAACCGACCCAGTTACCCAACAAACTGACCCGGTTCAATTCTTATACCTTCAAGCCCAGTTTCTGTTTTACTTATTGCATACCCCCACCTTGTGATTGAACCCAATTTTTATTTCTTTCAAGTGATGCATACGTTTTATTTTTATCTTTTAGCATTGTAATTACCTTTATATTTTCTCATGCATATTTTAGGAGTAGCTTTATTATTTTGTTCATATATTTATGTCATTTATTTTACAGCAAGATATTAGAATGTAAACTAGGCTTAAATGTAAATTATTTCTTTCCGTCATTTACTTTCTCGCAGACCCTAGAATATGTAATAGGTTTTATGTTATAGTTTTAAGTGCATGTCTGCGTGTGCGCGTGCATGTTTACCTTTTATGCTTGGTAGTTTAGGTTGAAGGTCCTCGTGGTGGTCCGACGCCACCATAAGGTACCTACGATTTACTTTTCTGCTCCGTTAGTTTAATTTTAGCTATTATTCAAAAACAACAAAAAACATGCAAATAGTACAAAACCACAAAAATATTTTCTATAATAAACCTTGATCCAAATCAAGTGACCCCATTTTTTTATTTTCTTTTCTTAATTAAACTTCAATCAATTTAACTTTACTTCAAGCCACTTTTTTCAATATTAAAAAACACAAACAAATACTCATTTGCCACTTGGCTTTTTTACTTTTAAATTTCTACCCCGAACGACGAGGTTTTGATCCCTCACGGGTACGTAGGCAAATGACACTCGTCCTTCCAAATCATAAAAAATGTAGATAAATTAGGTCTCACTTTCTTTTTATTTTAATCATCACATTAACTTCTTTTTCAAAAGTAAGCAAGTTTATCGCACTACGGACATTAAGGGTGCTAATACCTTCCCTTTATGTAACCAACCCCCGAACCCTAAATCTTTTCAAAATGGTGTAGTTTGAATTTTTTTCCCCTTTTTCTAAAAAATTAAATGTTCGATCGTAAAATAAAAAGTGAGTCAAAAGCTAATCAAATAGCATTGATCTCCAAATAATGACGCGACAATATAGTATAGATATAATTTTGTAATAGTAATGTTTAATAAGCACTTAGTCTTTTCAATCCGGTATATCTTACAAATTTCTTAAACGGGACTCTTTAATCATCTATCAATAACTATTTTTCATTATATTTTAATATTAAATAAACGTGGGTCTCGCATAAAGAGTGAGTACTTCGAATAACACCTCTCCTCGATAGGTACTTTATTTTTTGGCTCTATAATGAGAATACTTGTTAGGTACTAAATCTTAAAGAGCAAGGCCCTCTCATTTGAGGCCATAATGTCGTGATATGGATAATTGATTTGTGGCGTTTAGTTGGAAAGACGCGGTGACTTTATATTTATCTCTTTCGTATATTACTCTCTTTCATCTTATCTTTTATTCTTCTTTCATATTTCTCTTTCATAAAATTTCTGATGTTTTTTCCACTTTAAAGACTAAATTTGGATCCTTCGACGGTAATAGAAGTTGCAAAATTGGCAAAATGTATTTTAAAAACTTGTACTTGGACTCGTGTGATGCACGAGAGGTGGAAATAGAACATTTATATATCCCGGCATTACACGCTTAGCACAACTTATCATTAGTTGACAACTGTGGATAATGTTACAACTCAAGAATCTATAGACATCATTTGACCAGTGGCGGAGCGAGAAAAAAATATGAGGGTGGGCCGCCAAGAGTGGTGGAGCTAGATTTTATTTTTTACGAATGCAATTTGTTTGTGGCCAATTTGTTTAGTACGTTAAAAATCAGACTAGTTTTCAACTCGATCAATGTACTAGGTCATTGATCGAACAACTAAGTTATCAAAGAATATAGTATTTACTTTGTCAAAAAAAATAATAAAGTATTTACAAAATTAACTATTTTTTTTAAAAAACAAAATTAAGTATATAAGGATATTTTAACATTTATATTATATTATATGTGTTTTATTATATTACACATATAAAGTTGTTTTAAACTCTTTCAAAAAAAAAGTTGTTTTAAATTGAAAATAGTTGTGTTTTATAAATTCCTCTATAAAATGTATTGTTTTGTCAAATCCTAAGTGACTTCATTAATTCATCGCTGCTAATTAATAACATTTTTTAATAAAAAAAAAAAGGAAGAATAAAATACAAACATATTTTCAGTAGCAGGAATCGATTCTGCAACATATAGCACAACAAAGGAATCACCAACTGCTGAATTGAACACAACTAGTTGTTAATGTTTTCACAAACTAATATATATAACATAATTGTTTGCTATAATATAAGTATATACCTATAAATAATGTTTTTTTGGGGGTGGGCCATGGCCCACCTCAGCCCATGAGCTCCTCCGCCCCTGTGACTCAAGGTAGTTCCTTTAAAAACCAATCACTTTGCTTGATGTCTTCTTTAGAATCAACTTCCTACTATATATAATCTTTTGCGGCGGGGCTTACTTCAAAATCAATAGCAACTTTGTGTGAGTAGATGCAGATTTAATGAGGATATCAATCACTTGTTTTTGCATTGCAATTGTTTTGGATCATTATGGAATATGGTTTTGCAATGTACGGGTTATGCTACAATGTTTCGTGCTCTCATATCAGATCATTCGCATGAATTTGGTAATTTAAGAGGAACATCAAAGCATCATCGGTCAAACATATATCTTGTATGGTTATTTTGCGTTTGAGTGATTTTGTCGGGCAGTTGATCCAAATAATGTTCCATATATCAAAGCATAAGGAACATTATTTGGATCAACTGCCCGATAAAATTAAGCTTCAATATTCTGGCGGTTGAAAGCAAAATATCCTAGTTTCTCTTTTGATTACCATTCTCGGTGGCTTAACCCGATTATGTGCTTGGGAGCTATAACATAATTGTGCATTACTTCCATTGTTTTCGTTCTTTTCTATCTTGTGACTTATCCTTGCAAACTCTTGACTTAACATTTTCTTCCTAACACATCTTGTGCTTGGAAGGTGTAATTCTTTGGTTTATTAATTCCATTTTAGTTTCTTCATAAAAAAAAATAACAAAATTCACTCAAAATAAAAATTGCAGGACAAAATAGGACAATCATAATATTTAAGGATTAAAAGTGCAATTAATCCAATAATATTAGTGGAGGTGGGAAAGTATATATTCATTTGGATTGTATTATTTCTATCTTATCTTAGCATTTTGCTCTGGCGATTTTCGTAATGCTTTTTCACTATTCACCAAAATACCTAACCCACCTCTAAAGTTTCCTTCAAACCGCCCAACAACCATGTCCACCGCCCCAACAACCACCGCCCCACCACCACCTTTCATCCTTCCTTGTCCTTGTCTTCTCAATGAAGATGTTCCTAAACCTAAAACACCACCTACGGTTGCTCCCATCATACCAAATACCCAGCAAAAAACCTTTGCCCAAGCCCTAAGCAACGTCTGTGATATACCGCTAAGTCAGCTTCCACAGCCTTGCATGAAGGGGGATCGTCTTGCTATTGAGATCCCTGAAGATGAATACATAGCTGGTTTTGATGAATGCAAATTCAATTTGCATGGAAGAATCATTTGGCCAAAAGGGTCAAACCCAGTTACTGTTGATAGCTTGCGTAATAGATTGTCTGTGCTTTGGAAATCAATTGGGAGATAGGGAATCACATCAATTGGAAAGGGTTACTATGAATTCACGTTTTCTTCCCTTGAGGACATGAAAAGGGTTAGAACGGTGGGTTCATGGTCGTTGAATCCAGGAATTCTAAAGTTATTTGCATGGTCCAGGGACTTTAGCCCTAACACGCACCAACAAACAACAACTCAGGTGTGGTTGAGGATCTACGGGCTCTCTCAAGAGTATTGGAGGAAGAAGATTCTGTTTGCGATAGCATCTAGCGTAGGTACGCCGATTTGCACTGATGCTATCACCAGTAAACCTAGAATTGAAAGATCGTTTGGCCATTTCGCGCGTGTTTTGGTTGATATTGACTTGAGCCAAGAGTTGAGATACAGGGTCCTTGTGGAAAGAAAAGGTTATGCGTTTTTTGTTGATTTTGAGTATGAAAATCTTTCTGATTTTTGTACTCACTGCAATTGCACAGGTCATTCAATAGATATATGTAAAAGGCTGAAAGATAACAAAGGCAAGCAAACTATGGCACAACCTGTTAAGCCTAGACAAGAGTTCGTACCAAAAACTAAGGCTGCTGAAGTGAATCAGGTGGCAACCAGGTCTGAAAAAAGTAAGGAGGATCTGGATTTGGAAAATGAAATTAATGATGAGCTTGCTCAAGATGAAACTGTGCCTATTGTTCATGATGTTGATCAGAACATTGAAAAGGAAGGGAATGAATCTGCTGTGTTTGTAGCGGTTGAAGATAACAGCACTGATGGCTCAGAATTTGTGGAGGCAACTCAACAGAATTTTGAGGATGACAGCACCAGCAAATCAGATGTCAGCCAACATGTGCCCGTGGTGCAGAGTGACATGGAATTCCTCAAAAAATCCTGGGCAAACCTGGCAGATTTGGAGGCAGAAGTCTCAACTCCTGCAGTCCAAGTATCTTTACCAGAAAGAATGCAATAGGTTCCAATTTTAATTCCGGTTGCTGAAACTGATATTGTCAATGTTGAATCTAGAAACTCTCATAACATTGACAAAGATGGTTTTCAGAAAGTTTTGTCTAAAAGTGGTAAGAAACAACAAAAATCTACTGCTGTTAGATCCAATTACCCCACTAGATCAAGGGTTGGAACCTCCAAATCCTTGAAATGAAGTGTATTTTTTGGAATTTAAGGGGTATAGCTAACTCCCCTACAAAGTTGGCCCTTAAAAAATTGTTATTTGTCCACAAACCTGATCTGTTTTTTGTATCTGAACCCTGGATGTATATTTCTAAATTTTCTCTCTTTTGGTTACATAAACTAGGTTACAAGCTTTTTAGTGTTAACAATAGAGGAAACCTCCTACCCAATCTTTGGTGCTTCTGCACTAGGGACATCAACCCTGTTATAATTTTAGCCGATGACCAACATGTTTCATTTCAAATCACACTCAATAACAAGACTTTTGGTTTAGCAGCCATTTATGCCTCAACTTGCCACATAAAAAGAAGAATGTTGTGGGAAACCCTAACCCAAATTCAAAACAACCACTCTTTACCTTGGTGTCTGTTAGGTGACTTTAACACTATATTAGGTACTCATGAACAAAAAAGCAACTTTAGACCCCAAGCTAACCCTATCCTTGATTTTCAAGCCTGGACAGATCTCAATAATTTCATTCATATTCCAACTAGGGGTGCAACTTTTACCTGGTCAAATGGAAGAAGGGGTAAATTTCACATTCAAAGAAGACTTGATAGAGCCATATGTAATCAAGAATGGTTCAACGCTTGCAACTTGGTGTCCTGTACAACTCTCACAAAGCTCAGATCGGATCACTTTCCTATACTTTTAGAATTTAATGACCAAAACCTAAGCTTTGCATCTCAGCTCAAATTCCTGAAAATGTGGGGGTCACACCCTGAATGTATCAATGTTGTTAGACACTGTTGGAACACCAATATCATAGGATGCCCCATGTTTGTCCTATCTGAAAAACTCAAACTTCTAAAAGCTGCTTTGAAACAATGGAATAAAGACACTTTTGGCAATATCCATGATCACATGAAAGTAGCAAAACAAAAGCTGGATGATATTCAAGCTGAAACTGATAATCATGGGCACAATGATAATCTTATGCAGCAAGAAAAGAATGCTCAAATTAGTTTGGAGCAAGCACTAAATATTGAAGAAATGTTCTGGCAACAAAAATCAAAAGTCCAGTGGCATAGTGAAGGTGACCGAAACACAGCATATTTCCATAGGGTAGCCAAAATCAAAAATGCCTCAAACCTCATTACCTCTATTAAACATGGGGATACAGTGTTAACTGACAATATGGAAATCTTAGAGCATATAGTCAATCATTTCTCCTCTCTCTTCAATAACACAACAAATACTAGAGATAATGGTTTGATTGATGAAGTGATTCCTAGTCTCATTACTGAAAGAATCAATACCATGCTTACTTTGTTACCTACTGAGGAAGAAATTTTTCAAGTAGTGTTTTCTTTAAACAAAGATAGTGCCCCAGGTCCAGATGGATTTGGAGCACTATTCTTTCAAACTTTTTGGGACATTGTTAAAAATGATGCTCCAAAAGCAGTTTTACAATTTTTTTCAACTGGTTGGATTTTACCTAATTACAATGCTAATAATATTGTTCTTATTCCAAAGACTAAAAATGCAGGTACGGTGAGTGACTATAGGCCCATTGTTATTGCCAATTTCAAATTCAAAATCATCTCCAAGATCTTAGTAGATAGGCTAGCCAAAATCATGCCTGCTATTACATCTGTCCAGCAGAGAGGTTTCATCAAAGGAAGGAGCCTTAAAGATTGTATTTGTCTTACTTCTGAAGCAATCAACCTTTTACATAAAAAAATCTTTTGGAGGCAACTTAGCTTTGAAGGTGGACATAGCCAAAGCTTTTGATACTCTTGACTGGAGTTTTCTTCTTCAAGTTCTTAAGAAGTTTGGTTTTAGTGAAACATTCTGCAAGTGGATTCATTCCATCCTCAATTCAGCAAAATTGTCAGTTTCAATTAATGGAAAGCTGCATGGCTACTTTTCTTGCACTAGGGGAGTCAGGCAAGGAGACCCCCTCTCTCCTCTTCTTTTCTGCCTTGCAGAAGAAGTTATTAGCAGATGCTTAACTAAACAAGTTGTGAATGGGAAATTGAAGTTGATTCAGGGCACCAGAGACATTGCAATACCCTCCCACATTCTTTATGCTGATGACATGATGTTATTTTGCAAAGGTACCACTTCCGATCTCAATTGTCTTAAGGATATCTTCATGAAATATGCTGAAAGTTCTGGCCAGCTAGTCAACCCACAAAAATCATCCATATATGCTGGTTCCATTTCAAATCATAGGCTATCTCAAATAGCAACAATGATTGGTTTCAAGATTGGCTCCCTCCCATTTACATATTTAGGAGTCCCAATTTTTAAAGGCAAACCTAAAAAATCATATTTTCAACCTATTGCGGATAAAGTAAAAGTAAAGCTGGCTGCTTGGAAAGCTTCACTTCTCTCCATGGCAGGAAGAGTGCAATTAATCAAGAGTGTGGTGCAAAGCATGCTCATTCATTGTTTATCAATCTATTCTTGGCTGGTTTCACTGACAAAGGATATGGAAAGATGGATTAGAAATTTTCTTTGGAGTGGAGATATTTATCAAAAGAAATTGGTCAATGTTTCTTGGTACAATGTTTGCAAGCCTACTAAAGAGGGTGGTCTTGGTATCAGGTACTTGTCTAGTATTAACGAAGCAGGTAACCTCAAGCTTTGTTGGGAAATCACTCAATCTGAATTGCAATGGGCAACTTTTCTCAAGAGTAGGGTTTTGAGGAACAACAAACCGATATCTCATCATATCTCATCTTCTATTTGGTGTAGTGCAAAACATAAATTACCTATCATTCTTAACAATTCTTCATGGCAATTAGGTAATGGTGAAAAGATTAATTTTTGGTGCGATTCTTGGTGCGGAGAAGCTTTTGTTTCTGCGTTCAATATTCCTGATCATCTTCATAGCTCTCTGCACTCTTCAGTGGCACATTTCATTCATAATAATGATTGGAATGTACCTTAAGTAATCAAGGAAGCTTTCCCTTCTCTTCAACAGAAGTTAAACTTAATTACTATTCCTTTTAATCAAAAGGAGGATAAAAGGATCTAGACAAACTCTCATGATGGCAACTTAACCTTCAAGGATGCCTACTTGTTTCATAACTCAAACACTTCTCAAAATTTTAGCTGGGCAAAACTCATATGGAACAAAGCCATCCCTCCATCAAAATCTCAACTTATGTGGAGAATCCTGTTGGATAGAATGCCCACGGATGATCAGTTAATCAAGAGAGGATGCTCTATACCATCTATTTGTAGTCTTTGCAACTCATCATCAGAATCTTCTTCACATCTTTTTCTAGATTGCAGCTTTGCTGCTCAGATTTGGAATTGGCTTAGTGGAGTGTTCAATTGCGCCATTAATCTTTCTTCTCTCAGTGAACCTCTAGACGTCATCAACAATGCAGCTTCTCCTCAATGTAAGTTGGTAATGTTGTCTGCTATCATTCACTCTTTTCACACAATTTGGTACTGCAGAAACCAAAAAATCTTCAATGATAAATCAATCAACTTCAGATCCGCCATCAACTTAATAATTGCCGGAACATCTTTGTCTGGCAATTTAACTTCCCTCACTACTTCTTCATCCATATCAGACTTTACTATCCTGAAGCAGTTTAGTGTCACGATCAAACCTCCCAAACCTCAAATCATTAAGGAGGTGCTCTGGAATCTTCCCATTTTTAACTAGACGAAGTGCAATTCTGATGGTGCTTCTCTTGGAAATCCAGGTTAGGCTGCTTGTGGTGCCCTATTCAGAAACTCAAACTCAGTTTTCCTTGGTGGCTTTGCGGTTAATCTTGGTATTACTTCAACTCTCTGCTCTGAGCTCATTGGCGCAATGCTTGCTATTGAAATTGCCCATCATAAAGGTTGGCTCTCTCTTTGGTTAGAGACCGATTCTCAACTTGTTTTCCTGGCCTTCAAGTCTTCCAAAATTATTCCCTGGCATCTTCAAAACAGATGGAGCAACTGTCTTCACCTCCTTTCCTCCATGAATTTTCATGTCTCCCACATATATAGAGAAGGAAACAAATGCGCTGACTCTCCTGCAAATCTTGGCCTATCCATTGCTTCTCATGTATGGTTCAATCAAGCACCTTCTATTATTATGGCAGACTTAGTTACAAATCAGCTAGGTTTACCTAATTTTAGGGTTTCTTAATCTTTTTGAAGGTTTTGGTTCTTGTCCCCCTTTTGTATCTTTTTGTACGTTTGGCTTTCTCTTTCAATATATTATGGGATTGTAGCTGATGCTACAATTTCCTTTGCCTTAAAAAAAAAAAAAAAATAATCTTATCTTAGCATTTGGATGAGTGAAGCTTATTTTACTATAAAAAATTATACTCCTATTTAATAGTAATATTTTACTTATGATTTGTTTTTTTAGTAACAACTAATTGAATTTAGGGTCTTGTTAACCAGTGCCTTAAGAGCAGTGGTTAAGGATTTAAAAGAGGAAATAATTTATGAATTTTAGGTAGAAAATACTACCTCCGTCCCTATATATAAAACCCTTTTGATAAAATTACGGGAATTAAGAAAGTGGATATTTATATTAAAGTTGTTTGTAATCACTATTATTTTTACAATTTTATCCTTAAGGGAAAGAGAGTTTATGTTTTTCATATCCCATTTATTAATGATTGAAGAAAAATATGTATAATAAATAGGGACATGTATGTAAAGAAATAATTAATGTAGTTGGAAATAGTAAAAGAATCTTATAAAAAAAGATAAAAAAAATTCACAAAAAATTCTTATAATTAGAGACGAAAGTAGTATTTCATTTTTAATTTTCAACATAGTGAAAACACAAGTTCCATTACAAAAAATCTTCTTTAAATTTTTAAACAAGTGCACTTGCCACTCGTTAACATTTTCCTTAAATTCCCTTAAATTTATTGTTGGAGTCCGGGTATCTCTACGGACTACTAGATCTGAGAAAGCTTTTAGCGGTCCATATTGAGACTTGTCACTTGACTAACTTCTCCTTATGTCACGAGGTATGGTAATGTTTTGATGAATAGATGGATGCATGTTATGTTATTTTAGTTGAATTGAGAAAATTGAACACAGGTTCGAGGTGTGAGGCTGAAAGATAACGTGGAAATCGTATCACTGAAACCATGTCACGTTTCAATTGTGCAAGGTAAACTAACTCCATTCAACTTAGTCTTTTGTATACAATTACACACATATGATCACTAACAATATTGTTGTTATTTTTCAGAGGTGGCTGTGACGCATATTCGGAGACTTTTAGACATCACGGCATGCACCTCAGCCTTCAATGGCTCCCCAAAACCCAAAGAGTATCAGAATTTGGACAATTCTATGACTTCTTTTCATATTTTCCCACCTTTCACCTCCCTTTCAATGTCAGTCTAATCTCTACTGCTTTCCTTTCAATCTGGTTCATAGCTATGAAGCACGGATAAGGACACCGGACACGACAGACACGCCGACACAGCTAATAATTTGAAAAAATAACATAATTCAGTGTAATTACAATGTCGTGTCGGTGTCCGACAGGCCTTCAATGGATTTTAGTTTGATTGAACATTATTCATATTGTAATTTTATTAGTTTAATTTTGGTTTACTGGCAGATATACGAAGATCAAACCGTCCATTCCTTGAGGATAAGACAGAGCATGATTTCTTTCAGCTTGTTCATTATGTCCTTATTTTAATTTCTTTGAACTACTACATACTATTTTGCCACTCCATTAGTGAGTTATTATGGCATAATAGAATACTTATCTACCTTTGATGTGGTATCACCATCTCCTATCAGAAAATGCAGAAGCAGGACTAAGGTTTTTCTTTTGGGATGAAAGATGAAAAACTGATTGAAAATCTGATCTTATACGCGCCTTCCTCCTTCGTTTTGTCTTCAACCAGCGTACATGTCATTTCTCTTTTACTTTTTCTTTTAATTTTGTTTTATTTGTTAGTCACGGTTAAAATAAAAGTGTGGCAATTATAGCTTACCTTATCTTTCTATCCAAACTTTTTTTGTTTTTTCTCTTTTTCTATCTCTCAGAATCTATATTCTCTATTCTCGTTTCTCACTTCCTCACTCAATTTTTATCATTTCACTCATTTCACTTCTGGACAGAGCTTATTGGCGGTTAGTACTACAAAGTATGTTTGCAGTGTTTATTAAATAATTCAGGCATTGCCTCTAGTTATTTCTGTCCAAGAACAAACTACATTCAAACAATAAAATTTGAAAGTACCATCAATTCGTGGTAGTGCAATGGCTCCAAAGACAGGAAAAACAAAACCGCACAAAACTAAGGGAGAAAAAAAGAAAAAAGAAGAGAAAGGTTCGATTACTATATATGAAACTTCATTTCCTCTTTATTATTAGCCAATTTTTCATTCATGTTAATACAAAAAACGCTTAAACTTGAAACCCAAGTTTACTTGTATCTTATGGCTGTCTATCTAATTGCATTGTTATCATTTTTTTATTCAATTTCATTGGTTCTAAAAATTCTCCACCTTATCCTTTTTTACCTCGTCCTTTGCAGTTTTGCCGACTGTTATTGAGATTAGTGTTGAGACACCAGATGGTTCACAAGTTATCCTCAAGGTATGGACGATGGTGAATAATTTCAATTTCTTTGTCTTCTTGCTTCTTATTATTAATTTTATTATTTCTTCTTTATTCATTTACGATACAAGATAAACACTCCTTAGCGTTTACTTAAGAAGTTTCTATTTACCAATTATTTAAATACTCCTAAAGAATGAATAAGCGTATTCTAACAAATCTTCATAGAAGTCAGTTAAAAAAACATAACTAAAATCAAAGATATTTTTAACTAGCAAGCAAAACCTGTTCAACAAATTTGTTTCAAGCTGTTATGTCAACCCTTATATATAATTACAGTGTTGTGATATTACATCATCATCAATTTTACATTGATTTAATGTTAAATCAATGTTAGATCGTTTAAAATTGTTTTACTCGATATATATTTTCTAAATTTGACCGTTGAGTAGTAAGTTTATATCATTTTAAGGCTTCCTCAAAATAATATGCCATAGGTAAACTCCGACTTCCTCAAACATTAGAGGACTGAAGCTTATCTTAGCATTCGGATGAGTGAAGCTTGTTTTACTATAAAAACTATACTCCTATTTAATAGTAATATTTTACTTGTGATTTTTTGTTGTTGTTGGTAATAACAGCAACTAACTGAATTTATTGTTGGGAGGCAGGGTATCTCTACAGACAGGATACTAGATTTGAGAAAGCTTTTAGCGGTCCATGTTGAGACTTGTCACTTGACTAACTTCTCCTTATGTCACGAGGTATGGTAATGTTTTGATGAATAGATGGATGCATGTTATGTTATTTTAGTTGAACTGAAATTGAGAGAATTGAACACAGGTTCGAGGTGAGAGGCTGAAAGATAACGTGGAAATCGTATCACTGAAACCATGTCATGTTTCAATCGTGCAAGGTAACTAACTAACCAACTAACTTAATTCAACTTAGTCTTGTGTATACAATTACATACATATGATCACTAACAATATTGTTGTTATTTTTCAGAGGAGTACAACACGGAAGAGGTGGCGGTGACGCATATTCGGAGACTTTTAGACATCACGGCATGCACCTCAACCTTCAATGGCTCCCCAAAACCCAAAGCAACCAAGGATCAGAATTTAGATTTGGGTGGTGATGTCTCCATGTGTCCACCGCCAAGACTTGGACAATTCTATGACTTCTTTTCATTTTCCCACCTTACACCTCCCTTTCAATGTCAGTCTAATCTCCAATGCTTTCCTTTCAATCTGGTTCATAGTTGTATGATGGATTTTAGTTTGGTTAAACATTATTTATATTCTAGTTTTATTTGTTTAATTTTGATTTACTGGCAGATATACGAAGATCAAACCGTCCATTCCTCGAGGATAAGACAGAGGATGATTTCTTTCAGATTGATGTAAGGGATGTTCATTATGTCGTTATTTTAATTTCTTTGAACTACTACATACTGCTTTGCCACTTTCCATTAGTGAGTTATTATGGCATGGCAGAATACTTATCTACCTTTGATGTGGTATTCTTGTGTATTTGGCATGTGCAGGTTAGGGTTTGTAGCGGAAAACCAACTACAATTGTTGCATCCAGGAAAGGATTCTATCCTGCTGGAAAACGTCTTCTTATGACCCATGCATTGGTGCCTCTCTTACAGCAGATAAGCAGGGTGTTTGATTCTGTAAGTTTAAACTCATTATTGTTTCTTAGAGTTTTTCTGGTTTGAAGCATTTGTCATTCCTAACGTAGGGTTTAAAGAAAAACTGATTAAGAAATTAAAAATTTAAATGTATTTATCAAAAATTTCAATATATATATTTTGTTAACATTACTCTTTCATATTGATATTAATGAAAAAAACTTTTGAGAAGAAAGATATAATGTTTCCAAAATACTCAGTCAAAATTATTTCTTACCTTTTTCTTTAAGAAAACAATTCTCATGTAGAACTTTTGTTTTTTACTCTAATTTCATAAATATCATGTTGTATATTCTAATAATGGCATAACATCATATTATATTATAGAACTTGGCTAAACAAGAGTATGTTCTTCAATAAAAGGTAAATAATAATAATAATAATAATAATAATATAATAATCTTTGTTTCAGGCCTACGGAGCTCTTATGAAGGCATTTACAGAACACAATAAGGTACATATTTTGCATAACATTATAAGACTTACTTTGTTATGCTAACTGTACCAGATTTTTTTTTTTTTACAATTATATTGGTATGATTTCAGTTTGGAAATCTTCCTTACGGTTTTCGTGCAAACACATGGGTTGTCCCTCCAGTTGTTTCTGATAATCCAGCAACATTTCCCTCGCTACCCATGGAAGATGAAACTTGGGGAGGAAATGGAGGCGGTCAAGGAAGTGATTGTAAACATGAAAAGAGACAGTGGGCAAGAGATTTTGCAATCTTGGCAGCAATGCCTTGTCAAAATGCAGAAGAGAGGCAAATTAGAGATAGGAAAGCCTTTCTGCTTCATAGTTTATTCGTAGATGTATCAGTCTTCAAAGCAGTTTCTGCAATTAAGCATTTTAAAGATAGCAAGCAAAGTTCTATCAGTAATGTTCCAACTTCCTATGAAGAAAGAACTGGTGATATAAATATTAAGGTGACAAGAGATGTATCTGATGCAAGCCTTAAATTGGACTTCAAAAATGATGGGACTCGGGTTCTTGGATTATCAGAGGAAGAACTTGCTCAGAGAAACTTGCTTAAAGGCATAACCGCTGATGAAAGTGCAGCTGTTCATGTAAGTTTGATGTTTGAACCTCCTATAATGCACTGAAGTGATTTTTGACATTTCAAGTTTTGCCTCTCTTTTGTTTTTCTAGGACACTCCTACTCTAGGTGCAGTGATTATACGACATAGTGGCTACACAGCTGTCGTAAAGGTTTCACCTGAGAGTGATTGGGCGGGGAGTCCTGATGGTTCCTTGGAAATTGATATCGAGGACCAGCCTGAAGGAGGTGCAAATGCATTAAATGTTAACAGGTAGTTTGGACTGCATTCGTTAATTATTCTAATTACTTTAAGAAGCGCAATTTATGATTGTAATAATAAAAATGAAAAACAGCTCTTGCTTTAATTAAAAAAACTTTGACATGTAAATTACATTATGCACAACTTTAAATTACTTTTTTTCAATGTAATCTGACCCTTAATTTACCACTGAGTTGACCTATTTTGATAATCAAGGACCATTACGAGTCCTTGATGCAAACTTAATTCCGGCGTCATAAAAAGTCATTGCTGTCTTTGCAAGTCGCAACTTATAATGCAATAGCAACGATATGCTTAAGAATTTCTTTTGGTAAATTTGCTTTTGTATAAGGATTCATCTACATTTATCATTTTGGGTTAAATCTGGCTTTACAAGTTCCTGATACAATTTTCTTGTAAACTTACCGTCAGCTTGAGGATGCTATTACACAAGTCATCCACACCTCAATCATCTAATGCAATCCAACGAGTCCCAAGCACAGATATTGATAATTCTCATTCTGCTCGGTCTTTCGTAAAGAAAGTTCTGGAGGAAAGTTTTCTAAAATTGAAGGAAGAGGACACTAGACATAGGAAATCTATCAGATGGGAGCTTGGGGCATGTTGGGTACAACATTTGCAAAATCAAGATACAGCAAAAACTGAGCCGAAAAAGGCTGAAGAAGCTAAACTTGAACCATCTGTAAAAGGTCTTGGCAAGCAAGGTGGATTACTAAAAGAATTGAAGAAAAAGATTGACATCAGGAACTCGAAAGTCGAACAGGGGAATGACATTGACATAAAGAAGCCTGATGCTACTCAACAGGAATTAGAGAGACAGTGTGAAGAAAAGGAAACTATATGGAGAAAACTGCTTCCTGAGGCTGCATATTCACGCCTTAAAGAATCTAAAACTGATTTTCATCTCAAGGTTCATACGTGCTTTCTGACATGATTGATACTGCATTAGATGGTGTTTAACATGTTTCCTTATTTTTCCTTCTATCCGTATTTGTAATGTGATTCTTCAAAAAAAAATGCACCAATTTTCTAATTTAAACTTTTTTTTAAGAGAGAAATTGGGAAGGGGAAAATTTTATTAATCAACGTGGTACTAATGTCCATTTTACAAGTGTCTCAGAGGGGATTCAAACTCAGCACCTCAACGTGGAAATTTTTTTTAAGAGAGCTTTACTGGTTCTCTAATTTTGCAGTCACCGGATGAATTGATGGAGATGGCACATAAATATTATGATGACGTTGCACTTCCAAAGCTGGTTAGTTTCATAATTTTAAGCTTGTTTTCAAGCTGAATTATTCTTGAATTGGTTAGTTACTGTGACTTCAAATCCTTAGGTGGCAGATTTTGGATCCCTTGAACTTTCACCTGTTGATGGAAGAACATTGACTGATTTCATGCATACCAGGGGTTTGCAAATGTTTTCTTTAGGAAAAGTGGTAATGTTCTAATCTTTACTCTTTTCTGCATATTTCCTTTACATATACTACCATATCGCCTTACATTGGACTATATGTTTCCCCCTTTAACTAAGTATTTTAGTGTTTCTCCTTAACCTTATTTTAAATCAGGCAATGTAAAAGAAAATTGTGCCGGTAATATACTTATTCAAGTTCTCTCTGTCAGGTTGAACTTGCTGATAAACTTCCTCATGTGCAATCACTTTGTATACATGAGATGGTCGTTCGATCGTACAAGCACATCTTGCAAGCTGTTGTTGCAGCTGTTGATAATGATTCGGAATTGGCATCATCTATAGCATCATGCTTAAATATATTGTTGGGAGCACCATCAGTTGAAACTAACGATGTTGACATTACTAATTGTGATATACTGAAATGGAATTGGGTAGAAACCTTTCTTTTGAAGAGGTATGGTTGGCAGTGGAAGTATGAAAGTAGTAAAGATCTAAGAAAGTTTTCCATTCTCCGTGGACTGTGCCATAAGGTAAAATAAAAGGCTTGATGATATTGACTGTTTTCTGCCATCAACATTTTAACTTTAAGAATCCTTTAAAAGGTTGGACTTGAGCTAGCTCCGAGAGACTATGATATGGATACATCATCTCCTTTCCGAAAGTCAGATATTGTCAGCATGGTCCCTATATACAAGGTGAAATACACGACAAATTAATTTTGTTATCTGGAAAATTGACTATATTTTTCTCAAGCGATATTGACTCAATTGCAATTTTCATAGCATGTTGCTTGCTCATCTGCTGATGGCCGGACACTGTTGGAATCATCAAAGACTTCCTTGGATAAAGGCAAATTGGAGGATTCTGTCAACTACGGCACAAAGGTATGAATAAATTTTCCCATCTTTCAGCAAGGTTTATTCATGTAGCCAGTAACTAATTTACCAACATTTTGAATTGAATCTTGAAGGCACTTTCAAAATTAGTATCGGTGTGTGGGCCTTACCATAGAATGACAGCAGGAGCTTATAGTCTCTTGGCTGTTGTGCTATACCATACTGGTGATTTCAATCAGGTATGTATTTTAATATTGTTAAATTTTATGTTAATTCATGGAAACTGCTGATATATGCTGTGAAAATCAAAAGCGCTATGTGTGATTTATATTAGATCACAGATGAACTTGGTTTGACATATTTGCGTGCTTAGTAATAGTAAATCTTCACAAATTTATTTTGTTTTAAGAAGTAGTAAATCTGTGCATCATGAAAAACATTGAATCAGGAGTAGAGACCTGCATTTTCTTATCTTAATAGAATACACAGGCACATAATATTTTATGAAACAATTCGAACATTTTTTATTACTTACTTGCCGTGTTAATTCCCTATCATAATAATAATTTAATTGTGGTTTTCTTAGGCAACCATCTATCAGCAAAAAGCACTAGATATTAATGAAAGAGAGCTTGGACTGGACCATCCTGATACCATGAAAAGTTATGGAGATCTAGCAGTTTTCTATTATCGACTCCAGCATACTGAGTTGGCTTTAAAGTATGCTTCCAATATCATACTCTTAATTGTTGATTTCTATATCGTTGTATGTCCTTTTTGTTCTTCATATGAGAATCTAAATGTCCCAATATTGTGCGACCTTTTCTATTTCTGACCATAGAAAGTCCTGTCACAATTTCGAATTAATAAGAAGACGAACCTCTAATATTATGGATATTGTTCTAGTGTTTCTATGTACCTACAAAATCTTGTAGCATGAAAATACTCCCCTTAAATTGCACCACAGGTGTATATTAACATTACTTTAAACATAAAGGTAAATTTTCTAAAAAGTATTGTCATTAGCCCTGGTGGTCAACCCTAATGTTTTAATATCTAACAAAATAATACAAACATACCTAACATGTGGATATGGGATGAACATGATATGGGGCGAGCCATACATCCGGGGACTGAACATGGGAATACAATGTAATCTGAAACAGAAACTAGTAGAGGGAAGCAATGGAATGAGGGATGGAAATCAACTCTGCTCTGCCTCTTAGATACATTTACCTAATTAGAGGCTTACTAATCTATCAACAAAATCTCACGATTTTATGTTTATACCATCTTGATGGGAAGAAAGTGGTCAAATTATAATTTAATTAGTTAGGGGATACCAAGATGGTATGGTGACTGGGGCGAGGGAGTTATGGAGAGGACAGATAAGGAGGCAAAGGGTTTGATCACCGCTTCTAACATAATACTAACAATACTAATATTGGCCGTTTCAAGAAAAATGTAAATTAAGTAGCTATGATTTTTCTTCTTTACCTAGCCATACATTAGGAAAACTCGTGTTTATAATTTCACCATTCTTGTTTTCTCATATGTATTTAGGTATGTTAATCGTGCATTGTATCTTCTGCACCTAACTTGTGGACCTTCACATCCGAACACTGCTGCCACCTACATCAATGTAGCAATGATGGAAGAAGGACTGGGGAATGTCCATGTTGCCCTGAGATACCTTCATGAGGCTTTAAAATGTAACAAAAGATTACTCGGAGCTGATCATATACAGGTCCCTCTCATTCTTAGCATGAAGAAATAATTTTAAAAGTTGCTATTTGATGAGATCTATAGTCGTATGATGATATGATGAATTGGGATACACACAGAAATTGATATTATGAAACTGAGCAGCACTCTGAGTTCTATTCAATTAGATTTTGTATTATGAAACTATAAGAACCCAATAACATTTTATTCAACAGGAACTTATTTGGAAGTTTCCACGACATTGGCCATTGCATTGACTTAACATCTATTTTCACCAATTGTGGTGAAGTGGTACAAGATTTGTAAAACTTAAATCATTAAATGATTGTATCATTCAATGCCATTAAAAAGGGTATTATTGGATTTGAAAATTAAAAAAATGAAGAATTTCCTTATTATTAACAATGTGCAACAAATGTTAAGAAATGCAATTTCATGTAGCATTGTTATTTGTTCAGTGTCTTCCACAATATCCATCCCATTGGGATTAACTTATTTTCATAATATTGGCTTGTTCAGACGGCAGCCAGCTATCACGCAATAGCCATTGCTCTTTCTTTGATGGAAGCATACTCTCTTAGCGTTCAGCATGAACAGACCACTCTCCAGATATTGCAGGCCAAACTTGGGTCTGATGATCTAAGAACTCAGGTACTCTTGCATATGCTATTTCATGGTAGATATATATAAGCAGCAATTCTTGTTCCTTACGCATATAAATGTGAATCTATTACAGGATGCAGCTGCTTGGCTTGAATATTTCGAGTCAAAGGCTCTCGAACAGCAGGAAGCCGCACGGAATGGTACACCTAAGCCAGATGCCTCAATCTCCAGCAAAGGTCATCTAAGGTAGTCATAACAATCAGAATAATTTATACTTAAATCATTCCATCTGGTTCAATTCATTTTCGAAAGAATGCACTTGGATTAATCGTCTGTATTTACATTGATTCTGACCTTGGTTGGTTAGCCTTCTGCTAACCATCATTCCCTTCATGAACACTAAATGGAATATGTTTTCCTGCTAGCTTAGAGCTGGTTGGACGAAGATAATATGACAGATGGACTGGCGAAGCTTCATTTAAATGAATGTGTTGAGGTCGTAGGGCATAAGATTGAAATTAGTTATCAGTTGTTAAGAGAAGATGGGATGGGAGAGTGAGTCAGGACTGGCAAAATTCCCGTGTTTATCATTTTTTTTACATTCTTTCGTCTTCGTGATATGGGATCACATTAATTCATACTTGGGGAACAGCTCCATAATACTTATTTCTATGGTTTCTATCAGTTCTTTCCTATTTTTTAAACCAGAGTCTATCAGTTTCTAATCAAGTAAATCTACTAATAGAACAGATGTAAAATTAGACAAAAATGATTCGATCTCCGTTTTGTGATTCTGCTTAGTATTTTAATGATTCTACATATTAATTGTGTTCATAATTTTGGCTGAAAATATATGTTGATTTTACATGAAAAATGTCTAGGATCTATGTTCCTAAGTCTTACTCCAATCCTGAAATGGTTGTATTTATCTGTCTGAAAAGTTTACAACTGGTTAAATACAAAATTTGACAAGACATGATATTTTCATTAATCAATAATTTTTTTTTCTCCTTTTCAATATTTTATAACAATCAAAATGTCTTATATCAGTGTGTCAGACCTCTTGGATTATATAACGCCAGATGCTGATTTGAAAGCAAGAGAAGCACAAAAGAAGGCTCGTGCCAAGGTAATAAATACCTTATTTTATCCAGGATATTTCTCTTCGTGCTCATATTTTCTATATTACTTCTAATATTCTTTTACCATATTTTACTGAAAGAAACTCAATTATATTTATCGTTACAGTTAAAAGAAAAACCAGGCCAAAATTGGGATACAGCTACAGATGAAAATCACAAGGAGGAAGACGTGTCTCAAGATTATTCAATTACAGAGACTTCAAGTGATAAAGAAAACAAATCTGAAGCTCAATTTCAAGAACAAAAGATTGATAAAGTTGAGTCCATTGACATAGATCAAACAATGTTCATTGAAAATAATAAACTAGCACAGGATGACAGCTCAGATGAAGGATGGCAGGAAGCTGTTCCCAAAGGTCGTTCGCTCATTGGGCGCAAGTCATCTTCATCAAGGAGACCGACCCTAGCAAAACTGAACACCAACTTCATGAGTGCTTCGCAATCACCAAGACATCGAGGAAAACCCGCAAACTTTTCTTCTCCAAGATCAAATTTAAATGAGACTAGTGTGGGGCCCTCCCTTCCTGTTTCAAAAAAGTTTGTCAAGAGCTCAAGCTTCAGTCCTAAGCTGATTAACTCTAACACCCCTACTGCTGGAGTAGAGAAGTTAGCAGACACAAAGTCAGCTCCAGCCAGCCCAGCTCTAAGTGATCAAATTGCTAAACCAGCTCATGTTAGTGGTGGCGTCGCTCTTCAGTCAACAAGTAAACTTTTTTCTTACAAAGAAGTTGCCTTAGCCCCCCCTGGAACAATCGTCAAGGCTGTAGCTGAACAGCCAGCGAAAGGAAATTTCAATGTTGAACAAAATTCCGAGGTGAGCCCCATAATAAATGCAACAAAGGAGATTCATAGTAATGTGGCAAGCTCAAATGATATCGAAGATAATGTTCATGATTCAATTGATGAGAAACCGCAAGAATCTTTCCATGTTGAAGAAAAAGAGACGGAAGTTGTTGTGGTGACAAATAATACCAAAACATTAAAAAGAAATGAGGTCAGAAAACCCCGGGAAGCCAACAATGATGGTGTTGTAGAGAAGAATGTTGAAGTTGGAAACATCATAGCTATTGAGGTTGAGAAATCTGATTGTTTGAACAATGCGGCCAATGCTACCTCCAATGGTTCATCAGAGATAGATGCTAATACAACTTTAACCATTTCAGTTGAAAGTAAAACACAATTAGATGGAAATGATGTCTCTTTATCAAAAGATATGGTTACTGAGGGAGATGAGAAAAAACTTGACTTTCCCCAACCATCTGACGGAGAAAAGAAAGAAGAAATAGAAACCGGAAAAGAACCAACCAAGAAACTTTCAGCTTCTGCACCACCATTTAATCCGTCCACAATTCCAATTTTTGGCTCTGTTCCGGTTCCAGGTTTCAATGATCATGTAGGCATATTGCCCCCACCGGTAAATATTTCTCCTTTGCTTCCACGAAGATCTTTACATCAGTCCGCAACATCTAGGGTTCCATATGGTCCACGAATTTCTGGTGGCTATAATAGACATTATGGGAACCGAGTTCCACGAAATAAAAATGCATTTCCCTCTAGTGATGGCAACCCTAACAGCCCTCCAACAATAATGAACCCACATGCCACAGAGTTTGTACCTGGACAAACTTGGGTACCCCCTAATGAATACATGGCTTCTCCAAATAGCATTCTAGTATCTCCTAACAGTTCTCCTCCAGTCTCTCCTAATGATGAAATTCCTCCTAATTCACTAAACGATACCCCAGTGAATCAAAATGAGTTTGCAACATCTCCATGTTCAAATGATTCAGCACAAGTTGAAGTTATTCTTCAAAATGAAAAAGTTGTAGATGAGCAAGTTACAGAAGCTTTCTCAATACGAGTCAATAGTGAAAAGCAGCTAGTTCCTCAACAACACCCGCCTGCGAGCAACGAAAATTGTTGTCCTAGACAAGAAGAAAAGGATATATACCTTAGCCACCCAATTGAGGATGAAGTAGTCAACAACGACACTGTAGATAAGGTAAAGCCAGACAAATGTTGGGGAGATTACAGTGACAATGAAGTTGATACGAATGGGGTAATTGGTTAATGAATGTTGGAGCTTTTCTTGGTAATCAAGAAAGAGTTTTTGTTGCAAAGGTGTCAAGATAACAAAATGTGATGCAAGGGATTGACTAGATTGACGATCTCGTAGACCCGAATCATTCATGGTATAACTGATTACTAATAATGAAATGTGGAAGTCTCATCCATATATTGATTGAGAGGGAGGTTCAAGTTTAAGGCCTGTTTTTGTGAAGAAAGTCACATGACCACAGAAGACTGTGAGTAGTTACTTAGCAATGTGTTAAATTCTTTTGATCTGTTGTATTTTTTTCCATGTTTAGCTTTAATGTTATGATACTCTGATTATGGCTGATGACTAGGATGCAAGATAAGTAATGTATTATCTTTGTCTTTACAAAATTGTTATAATTGATATTTTAAAATGGTACTTTCCATGTGATGAATAACATGCTTAACATTCAAAATGTTGGACTTGATGTCGTAAATTTGAAAGGAGGGAAATATTTATATGTATACTGAGCACAACAAGTATTGTTGTAATTGGCTTCAAAATTGTGAAGTTGGGAAAACTTGCGATCGTGACACGATTTGTGAAGCGTGTCACGATTTTGCAATGTCGTGAGCATGTTTTGCAGGGTGTCCAATCATGACACGATTTTGGGAAAACGTGACACGATTTTCGGCTTGTTGGGAAAGTTTTTAGAATAAGGTTGGTCGTACCTTGGGTCGTACGCACTAAACGTGTCACGATTTGGCAAAACGTAACACGATTTTGATAGCTGAAAACTGTTATATAAGTGTTCTTTGCAGATTTTGAAGGAGAGCTAGAAGAGAGAGAAACTTTGGAAATCAAAGGAGGTAACTTTAGGGTTGAGGGTCTTTGATTAGAGTTATCTTGGGTTGGGAGACATTGTAAACACCTTGGGTGAGTGAAAATCATTGAGTTTATTATTCATTGGTGAGATTGGGAAAATGAGCAGAAATTAGGTTTGTTTTTTGTGAACTTGTTGAAGCTAATTTCTTGTAACCCATTTGTATCTCTTTGTAAGAACTCATTGACAGTGGATTGGAGAGATCAATCTCTCCCCCAGATTAGGTCAAGTTGGACCGAACTGGGTCAACAATTTTTGGTGTGTTTGTTCCTCTCTTCTCTCCCTTTATCTTTTGCTTGTGGTTTTGTGTTTTTCACTTTGATTCCTAGATTAGATCTAGGTGCTGTTATTGTTAATTATTGCTTGTGTTCACTTTGACATTGGTTACTACCTTCCTTTGCTCCACACATCATAGTTTGTATTGGTATGAGTTGAGTCCGAATTCACAACAAGTATCATATTTATACAAAGCACAACAAGTATCATATATTTATGTGTAAAAGAATGACATGAATACCAACAATGAATTGGTTCAAATGACAAGGACTTGAGACCCTTAAGCATGTGGTCAGAGGTTAGATTCATGGTTAATGCGTATGGAAAAAATTCAGTTGGGTAGAAATTTCGTACCAATATTATAATAAAAAAAATAAAAAATATTTTTCAAATCATGTCTTTGTTATTACGGATGGTTTTAATTTTGTTCCCTCTTAAATAGTGTGAAATTGCACATTTCCTACTAGTTTAGCTGTATAAATAATGCTTTTTTTCAACGTAACCTAGTGATTAAAAATTCACTCTTGAGGTAAATAAGTGGAAAATTTGAGGTTCAAACTTGATTGTATTGCAATGTCTCTATTAATTAAATTATGCTCATTGAGACTGCATCCATTTCTAGTGTCTTTAATAATGAAACATTTTTTTTTGTCAAATAACAGTGGTTAGATTTCCACAATTTAAATGTGAAAAAGTGAGAAATTCGAAGTTCAAACATCAAGTGAGCTGAGAACAAGATATTGGTTTTTTATGTCTCCCAGATATTTTAATTTGAGAATCTTTGACTGTGGAAGCTTTAATTTTGAAAAATGAATATATGTTGGAAGCTTTAATTTTGAAAAATGTTTTAATTAAATTTTCTAACAAAACATCTCAAAATCGAGTTGTTTGGAATCCAAAAATCTCCCAGTTAAAATTTCCTACAAATTTTACACAATGTAAAGTTTATTTTTCTAAAAACAACTCAGGATTTCAAGGAAAATTGATTTTATGAATGAAAAACAAAATACTGGAAATGCAGAAATACTCTAAATTGTTGTTCGTTTTTGTCTACTTTAATTTGCAAGCTAAAAGAGCTAGAATTACTGCATATTACGACAATCTGCATTACAACAATCCATTGGTAGGGTTTGGTTGCTAATTAAATTCAAATAATGATACAATAATGATAATGCAATACACAAGTAAACTAGTAAAATGCACATGTCGGTGATCGCCTTCGAAAATCGATTATGACGAGTGTCGCAGTGGCATGTGCAAGTGCCCCAAGGACAACAAAAATATGAAAAATCTGATGACTATGTCCTGCAATATCAAATGCTCCAGGCTTCCATCTCTCTGGTATTCTAGTAACATAAAACACAGCACCTGTTGCATATAGAATGCCCATTAAGAGCTCGTATCCAATTGCAACTACAATATGCGAGCTTCCCCAATTGCTTACGAGAGCATGAACCGCTGGAATAATACCTGAAAAACCCATTGAAAGGAATAAACATGCTCTAAAGGTTCGAAATCGAGGTGATGAAAGTGATGGGGAAAGAAGGGTGATTATTGCCATTACTCCGAGGACCGATATTGATGTCAAATAGAGTAACCTTGCATAAGGATTGCAGAAAAACACATAGTAAATTGGAGCATAGAAGGAGCATATTATCATAATTGATATTCCGGCATAATCTAGACGCCAAAAAAACAGGCCAAATCGTTTGGAGTGGCAAGCAAGAAGATGGGAAACTGAACTGCAAAGTAAGCAGCACATTCCTCCACCTAAGAAAATGAACCATGGCCATCTTGGAATTGTTTCTGTTCCATATTCTCTCACCCTATCAAAAATGGATACTTCCAAAATCTGTCTCAAATGTGAATCCTGAAACTAAACAAATGATTGATCGGTTCAATGATATATACTTGTTTTTTAAAGTTATTTTCCAAAATTCAAAAATAATTTTAATTAGTATAAAAATTTAAATATTCTCATCTATATATTCTCTCACTGTATCAATAAAGGTATAATTAACATAATTTAATTTTAAACGATAAATGAACAGAAACATTTTTTTAGGGAAAAAGAGAAGCATTTATTAAGCATCTATTTAGCTGTGAGTTTGAAACTGCATGACGTTGCCGTGGCTTTCTACCGCACGTTTGATCAACTTGACCCGGATTCATATAAAATCAAATATCCGTGACTATAACATTACTCGCTAGTGTTTAAATCCTAGAGCGTGTCTCGGCAGTCTAAATCCGTTGTGTCTGAAATATCCGAAGTTGCGGCAGTTTGGCAGTTTTTTGATTCATAGTCTGAGGAGGGGGTGTGTCTATGGTGCTTTCTTGCTGCTGCTGGCTGTGGTGTTTCGGTCGGCCGTCTGTAGAGGGGACATTCTCATAGGGTCTGGTGCTTTTGGTTGGAAGCAGAGGGAGTCTTATGATGCTGTTTGTTTTAAGAAGCTAAATGTGGTTATTATTCAATCAGTTCAAGTTGACAGCAAGAAGAGGAGGCTTTGGCTTTAGCAGTTCTAATATTTTTGGCATTTGAGGGCGTTTTTTCTGTAACAGGTACAGGCATATTATTTAGTGCAACATGGATTTTCTTTCATCTCAGTTTGATTGCATATATAGCAAGGTGCTGGCAGCAACATTGGTGGTATCCTAACAGTAGAATTCCTTAATTGAGAAAAGATTTCTTTGTCAGGGCAGGTTGAGTTGTTCAGCTATTCTCTTAAATGGCAGCAGCATCTTTATGTTGTTTTCATCATTATGTGTTAAATTTTCGACTATTGCAATCTCGGGAAACTATGGGGCTTTTTTTTTTGTGGTGTCCGGGATTCGAACCCCAAACCTTGCATATATTATGCATTGTCCATGTCAGCTGAGCTAAACTCACAAGGACAAACTATGGGGCTTTAGCCTCAAGAGTGGAATTATTGGCAGCAAGGTGCATTGATTTGAGGACATATTTGAGCTGATCTAAGGCGCACAAATGATTTAGAAATACAAGCCGTGGTAATCCTTTCATGTATAGTGGAATCAAGTGCTCTTTAGTTGTGTGTTATCGGATCGCGTTTTGAGAGATTCTTTGGTTGTATCTCAAAATTCTAGTCCGTTCGGTTCTAGAGTAATAGTTGATGTTTTTTGCATTGTCTACGGTCTTCTAGTAACTCGTTAGTGGCTTGGAGTAAGATCCTAAGGCGTCTCTTTCTTTCTGATCTTCGGTCAGTTGTTCGTGATCAATACGCTCGAAAAGTTTTAGCTTTTTTTACTTTGGAGCTTCCACTCTTTGGCGTTAAAGCTTTTGTCTTGGTTTGTCTAGGTGACTTTTAGTTGTTATCTTGCTGCTCAATTTTTTTTATCCCTTGTCGAGTTATTTGGCATCCTGGTTGTTGTTTTTGGTGCTCGGGGGGTTTCGTCCTCTGCAATCTTTGATCTTGTCTGTAACATTCTTAAAACACATCTTGTTCTTTTAGATGTTTTATTTTTAATCTAATAAATTTTATCTTTACTTTTTCAAAAGAAAACCAGACATAGATTCACGGGTTAAATATGTTTTTGATCCCTATAAATACACCAACTTTACGTTTTAGTTCCTCTAAATTTTTCCTTCAACTTTTAGTCCCTATAAAATTTTCAATCACTAGTTTTGGTCCCTCTTTTAAAGTAAACTCATGTAGAATTCATATTTTTGAATAAAATTTTGTAGAAAAATTCATAATATTATAATAATCTCTCCCTAAAAAAAGTAGATTTTTTAACATAACATGAATCTAATATGAATTTTTACGGTTAAAAATTTATATTAAATTTGTGTTTTTGTTAAAAAATTCTAAATTTTTTTGGGAATTTTTTTTTACAATATTCCACACATTTCTGCACAATTTCATTAAAAAATATAAAAAATAACTTAAAAATAGGGACTAAAAGTAGTGACTGAAAATTTTATAGGGACTAAAAGTTGAAGGAAAATTTTAGAGGGACTAAAACGAAAAGTTGGTATATTTATAGGGACCAATAACATATTTAACCCTAAATTCAAACATATACTAAATGCCTCGAAAAAATAAACATTTATTAAACTGTAAGCATAAAATTTAATTACTGTTGTGTAAAAATTGTTTATGCTTATCACAACCAAAACACTACCAAACCAACTCTTTCTATCCATGTTTTATTTTAATGGAAAAAGAATACCAAAGATTCTTTTTTTATTTTATTAATAAAGTACCAATAGATTCTATTCAATTATGCACAAATGACTCCAAGTTTTGTCGGATAAGTAATTCTAACTTCTTGTCTGGACGTAATTCTAACTTTTTTTTATTTAGAAAAGAACCTGATTCTAACTTAAAATTTGTGTTGTCAATTTATTAAAGGAGAATACTAAAGAGTTTGTGTTGTCAATTTATTAAAGGAGAATACTAAAGAGTGTTCTTTCTAACTTTCTTTCTCCAGGAGGAAAGGACGTAATTCTTACTTAAAATTCATGTTGTCAATTCATTAAAGGAGAATGTTATAGAGTGTTCTTTTTAACTTTCTTTTTTGAGGAAAGGACGTAATTCTAACTTAAAATTCATGTTGTCAATTTATTAAAGGAGAATGCTAAAGAGTGTCTTGATTAAATATTCAAAATAAGCAAGTTTTCATTAAAAAAATGGTGAGGTCATTAATTGATCAAAAGTAATACATTCGTCCCTAATCATAAAACCTTTTTGAAAATAAAAATTGTTGGTATTTTCAAATGCATTAATTACTTTTTTAGTGACTTTAGTCCATGAATGGGAGAATAGAAGTCAATTTAGTCTCTGAATGCAGAGAAATTGCAAAACAGTCCTGAATACTTTGTTAGTCAATTTCAGGTACTAAAACGACTGACAGAATCTACATTCAGAGACTAAATTGGCTAACGGAGTCTACATTCAGAGATTAAATTGACTAACAGAGTCTACATTCAGAGACTATTTTACAATTTATCTGCATTCAAGGACTAAAGTGACAACTCATTTCTAATTCAAAGACTAAAGTGACTAATCTCAAAAAAAATAAATAAATAAAGTAATCTCAAATTCAATTCTCAACTCAAACTTTGAATCACGGGAAGAACAGAGACTACACGGGGAGATGGGCTAAGCTGCTGACCCTGGATAGGCCAACGTTTTCGTAGCTTACCTTCCCGAGCCAAATACACTTTCCAAAACTATAATAAACTTATGTTTTTTAATTCTACAAAATCACAAATTTTTAACTTTAACATTTATAAAATTTTAATGATAGTACAAATGCTCCATGATATTGTAGTTTGAAAGAAGAGTTCTCTGTTTTGAAAACATTCTACAAAAAATAATACTTTTTTAAATTTTGCAAAACAGATATCATAGTTTCTGTAAAATACAAATAAGAATTAAAAGTGAATAAATTTTTTTAGGAACTAAATTTAAAAGTTTATAATTTTGTAGGGACTATAAACATATTTAATCCTAAACTTTTTGACCGTTAAAAATACTGTAATAATTATACTAAATTACATTAATTTTGTAGGGACTAAAAACATATTTAACTTTAAATTTTATAAGAACTATAAATATCATAATGATTCGGTAAAAAAAACATCATAATGATCAACGGTGCACGGAGATTGTGGTATGAAAGAAGATATTGATTACTTATTTGCTAATTTTGGAAACGGATACTTAGTTTCACATTGATTAGACTTTGTTACAATTTCTCATAGTACTCCTCTATCGGATCACCTAGTGCATTTTGGTGGTTTATGAGGTTTTTCGAAGCAAATTCGCTTTGCCTCGAATATTATTTGGTTATCTTGTGTGTAGATTATTTGGAAAGAAGGAACATATGTACTTTTGAGTATAAGGAGGAACGATTGCAATCTCTACGTGGCAAAATCAAGTTGCAATCTTATTGGTAATTGAAAGCAAGATACATCACTTGGAATTTCGATTACCAATATTGGAATCTTAATCTCTTCATTGCTTGCATTGCAATATGTTTTCTACCTTGTTTCTCTTTTTGTTTTCCTTGTTTGCGTTGGACTTTGTCTTGTAACTTTTTTCAAGTCTTTTCTTGCACGGTTTGTGCTAGAAAGACTAACCTGATTTGGTTAATATATTTTATTTTGACCTTTAAGAAAAATGGATAACAATATTAATATTACATATTTCTTACTTAGTTTGGTTAAACATAATTGCTAGAGTTTCACATTTAAGGTGAATAACTAGAGGATTCAATGTTTGAACATGACCTCAGCATTATTAGATATTTCAATTTATTGTCTCTACCAAGTGCCAACTGAATTATGTTAACGGGATCAAACAATAGTAATTGAGTAAACCACGAAATTGGTTCCTATCTTTGTAATCTATTCTTAAATTAGTATCTGACTTTATTAATATTTCAAATTAATCTCCGTCTTCATCAAAATTTTATCAATTAGGTCATATCTTTATATTTTTGTCACATGACTAGGGACTTAATTGAGAATTTTTTTACAATGACATTGACTAATTTGAAATATTAAAAGAGTCATGGACTAATTCAAGAGTTGTTTTTTTTTTTTGAAGGATAATTTAAGAGTTGTTTATAAAGTTAGAGACTAATTTAATGGTATGCTTAGTAGTAATTATTACTATTTTAAAAATATTATTATAATATACTAGAATTACTCTTATTTGGACTCCGTTTAAACACTCAATTTTATTCTTAAACCAATCCTAAATTAATTTATAATGAGTAAATAGTCAATTTCCCCCCTGAAATTGTAGGTTTCGTCAATTAATAAGTTTCGTCAAAAATATAAATTTTAAATTTATGGGGCATTTTGCACATAAGTGCAAAATTTCAGGGGGGGTATTTGATCATACCGTAAACAGTTAACAAAAAAATTTGACGGAGGGGGTAAATTGATTAACGTTATACAATTTCAAGGGGTAATTGATGAAACTTACAATTTCAGGTGGAAAATTAACTATTTACTCTTTATAATATATATAATATATAGTTTTTAAACTATCACTAACCCATTAAATTAGCCCCCACAATTAATTTTAAAATAGGAGAATAAATAATGATTAAGAAAGCAAACCTGGGAAGCTTTGTTTTGAGAATGAGAACCGTTGATCTGCTTTCCCGTCTTCAACGACCCCGTCACCCCAACTCTGCTCCCACACCACACACCAACAAACCCCCAAAATCAATCCCAAAACCATCCTTAAAAAAATCTAACGGTCATGCTAACTCGTGCTCCATTAACGAAGCTAAACAAAATAAATTTAAGTTGAAATAATATTTTTTAGATTTTTGAAGAGTACAAATTCTATATACGGATATCAAGTTAGGATTTGTCAAGAATAAGATGGAAACATTAACAACAATTTAATCAATACCTGCAGATATTAGACAGAAAACCTCCTCCTCCTCCGGCTTCCGTCGCCGCCATCGCTGCAAATATAAGAAAGCCTCCCAAATGACTGTACAACAATAACAATGAAATCAAACATGGAAACAACAACACAGTTATTGCTAAAATTTTAACAGAAAAACACTTACGTCCAAACATTTAACGTTTCGTTGTGCCACGCGAAAACGCTGAACAAAGCATCCTTAACCGACCATTCCGACCGGTAATAATCCAATATGAACTCGTTGTCTTTTAGATATTCCGGCAATTCCTCGTACTTCACCAATCGCAACGTTCTCTTCCGCCGATAATTACCCTTCATATTCGCCGGAAAATCTTTCCTTTTTTTCGTTTTCCGGCGATTAATTAAATTTATATTATATATCTATCTCGATTCTGTCCCGTCGCTTGCACCTTTATTCCTTCGTTTTGTTACTCACCTTTCTCTATTTATACCCAACAACGAACAATCATAGTCATATGAGAGGTGTGATGTGTCAACCATTCTTTTTTATTTTATTTTTATTTTTATTGGAATTTTAAAATATGGAGTAATATTTATTTAGATTAGATGATTGGTTTCGTGGCCCCAAGTTATTGGGTTTTCAAGTTGATAAGAAGAGATAAGTAATATTTTATATGGTTTTTTTTTTTACCCAACGGACAGATTAGATGGGACATATCTTAACTAAGGTTAAGGATTTTTTTTTTGCTAATAAAAGTTAAGGATTCTAACATGAATTTTGGCATGTAAATGTAGTAACATTAAAATATGAACAAACTACTAATCATTGTTTTTGTAAGTCACTCAAATTAATCCTTCATTGTATTAATATTTTAAAATAGTCACTATTTTTGTCAAAAAAATTTCAATTAAGTCTTTCGTCATGTGACAAAAATATAGAGATTTAACTGAGAAACTTTTGATAAAGGCAAAAACTATTTTAAAATATTAATAAAATTAAAAACAAATTTGAGAGTAACTTACAAAATCATAGACCAAAATAATGGTATACTCTTTAAAATATTGGGAAGAGTTTATCATCAATTGAGGTTTCCACAAGTGGCTGGACAAATTACTATGTATAGTTGTGTGTGTAGTAGGATATTTGATTTAAAAAATATATATTGTTATGAAATTGATCCTTAGCATTGCAAGATATTATAAAGTATATAAGAACAAAGAGAAATAAATAAAGAGAGAACATAAGAGTGTATTGTATTATTGTGTGTTCTTTACATTACAATATAGGTCATATTTATAGGACAAAATGAGCAAGTGAATGATCAAACGAATTAAGCAACACTAACCATGCATTTATTAAAGGGGGTTAGGGTTATAGAAAGGTGGAAGATTAAGGACATGGACATCCACTAATATTCATAACACTCCCTCTTGGATGTCCATCGAGGATATGCCTCATTAAAACCATACTAGAGAAAAATCCGATGGAAAAAAAATTCTAGTGAAGGAAAAAGAGTACAATATCCTTTTGTATCATAATCTGCCTCATTAAAAACCTTACCAGAAAAACCCAGTGGGATAAAACCATGTTTAAGGGAAAAAGAGTGCATAACACATTTTTGTCTCCCCTTCATAAAGACAACGAAGAAGTTTAAATAATCTTTTTTAATAGTTACTCAAAATCTTTACTTGTTAATGACTATGTAGAAAGATATGATCTATCTTTCAAGTTGTTCATAATTTTCTTGAGGGCATGATATTACAATCATTCTAGTACATAATCAATTAGATTTGTCCATATCAACATTTATATAATAACAAATTTTATAATCTCTTCAGGATTTCTAATATTATTTTTATACCATTATCATAAAATCAATTATAAAGAATTCATTTTCAAATCCTTAAAATGGATAAATGATGTCATCTTTTCAATAATTTTGATAGTATATATTACACAAATGAAATCCTTTAGGGAGTTTCATATATCACTATCAAGTGAGTCATATAAACACATTGTAACACATCTTTCATATAATTTGACCATTTCATGCACTACTGAACTTAATCAAAAAAGTTCTTGAATTCACTTCAGTTGAATATTTCTTTAAAGAATATATGTCTTTAAAAATAATTGGTGGACATTTGCCAATTCACTTCTGGTGAACATATCAAACTCTATATGTATTTTACCATTTTAATTATCTTTTCGCGCGAAAAATCGTATATATACCATTTAACTTCACACCTTCAAGTGTGTGGACTACGAGTCCAAACAAGGTCTATTTTGTGAAGCGAGTTTGATTTCACTTGAATTGTCTCTTTTCATTTGTAAATATTTTCATTATCTATGACTTTAATAGACTTTAACTCATTATCCTCATTATTACTTATCACATATAGCGCTATATTATATCCAAAAACACGTCGACGTTAACTTCATTTCGGTTCCTTCTCATTCCATTGAGATCTTTCATTCATTACATAATTTATTAATATTTCATAAGTTTCAGATACCTGATCAGTTCTTCTGGAACTGAAAAAATCAATTATGTCATAAAACTCTTTTAAAGTTTCTATATCCTCGTTTGAGTTATCATTACTTTAAGCTCCTTCTCTTATCGAAACTTTTTATATTTGGAACCGATTTATCTAACATACTTCAGGCACGGTTGAGACTCATTTGCATATTAGATTATCCGACAAGGACATCTATTTCATTAGAGAAAAAAAATTATGTGGCAAATTATAAGTGTCGATATGCAAAGAGGTGAAATAGATAACAATACCTCTAATTTATGCCTTGTGTGAATTCATTAATAGTAAAGATCATAATCATCATAAGTCATGAGTAATAAACTTTTACCACTTTCACATGTATTATATCAATTGTAATGTCTACTATATCAATGTCTTGCTACTTAAGGTGGGGACATTTTATTTTATTTTATTTCGTCCAACTTAGACCATGATCAAATAGATCTTATATATTTCAATTGTGACCAAAAGATTTAGTTCTTCGAGAATTTAACCATAAACCTTTATCGACAATGACAAAGAAAATCACAAAAGTTTTATATTGCAATCGTTCATGAATGTTTGATATTATGTTATTAGTTCTTCAAGAACTATATCACAAGAGATCTTCATTGTTTGAGAAATTTAGAAAAGAAACATATTTCATCTTTAGATACAATTATCTATCATTAGAATAACATCTAATATAATATTTTTCTCTAAATTAATTTCAGAAGATAAAACACCATAAGTTAGAAATTAAAGTAGCACTAATATCCACATTGAAGAAGACAAAAAGCGTTGCTGAAAATCTAAATCAATTCAAAAATGATAAATAAACAATAGATTATAAGAAGCCATGAAAGCAATAATTTCATAGTCCAAATTATTTTCAGAGAGATGAGAGAGAGCGATAGCGAGGAAGAGAGAAAGGGCCGGCGGCGATTCCGTCGTGAGCAGCCCAGCCGGCGTTCTTCTTCGCCGATTGAGAGAACACAGAGGGGGGGATGGGGGCCAAGCTGGGTGCCACAAATATGGGGGGAGGGAGACGATTGGCTTGTTGCGAGTCCAAGGAGGAGGAAAGCGCGGCGACAAGCGGATCGACGGCATGACTGGCAGAGGGAGGTCAATCGGTTCAGCAAGGGGAGAGCTTCAGGAAACCGTCAGTTTAGGTTCAGGGGTTCCCGTGAGGATTCCGGCGGAAGCAATGCGGATGATTTCCTTCGTAGGGAGGCTGTTAGGCGTGATACAGATTCAGATTGGGATGGGGGTCACCGTACGAAAGTCAGACGCGATGGGCGTTTGAGCTGGAGAGGCGCACGCAACCAGCCAACAGCACAAGGAAGGAGCAGGGGCACTGCTGGCAGGGGGGATCAGGTGTTGGTTGTGCGAGGAAGGAGGAGTTTTAAGGAGGTTCTTGGAGGATCTGCAGTGGTGCGCGGTGGTGATTTCAAAGGTGCAGCTTTCAAAGAAGTTGCCGCTGTTCGGGGAAAGGAGGCGGACAACAACGGTACCGGTAACGTCATTCAATCGCGTAAGTTTGTCACTTTCTATTTTACTAATTTTCCGTCGTACTTATCAAACTTCTGTTTACGAAAAGGGTTAGAAGTTTATGGGATGTTAGAGGATGTGGTCGTTCCGGCTAGGCGTAATGTGGATGGGCACGTTTATGGATTTGTGAGGTATTCGAACGTCCGTGATGTGTGTAAATTGTTGAAAGTGGTTAATTCTGTTTGTTTCGGAAATTTCAATATCGTAGCTAAGGTTGCTAGGTTTGATAGGGCGGCGGCGCTAGAGGTTGCGAAGGGTTGTGTAGATGGAGGAGGAGCCGTTGTGGTGAGGAAGGACAAGGGGCTGGACGGTGATGGGGGAGCTAAGAGTGTAGGGAAGGTGGTTGTGAAAGAGGTTAATGAATCTAAGGTAGCGTCCGAGGGAGGTAAGGTTGCTAAGGTGGGGAGCGTGAAGGTGTTGAAGCAAAAATCCCTTTAAACTTGTTTTTAAATGATAAACAAACTCTTGTATTAAAATTAAGATTATAATGTTATTTGGTTATTTAATGTGTGCTCTTGAGTGAATTCTATTAAGGATAGGAAAGTCCAATTCTCACACATTATTAAAGCCATGTATCATTGGAGTTTCAAGCTCAAACTCTCAAGAAGAACATAAGTTCATTATTAATCAAGAAAGGGTAATTAAATGATTTAATCCAAGAAAAGCTTCACAAAGAAAACCATGCGCAAATGCAAGGGAAGATTGCATTTCAATCATGTGCTAATCATTTGGAAAAGAAAGGGATGATGACATAAGCATGATGACATAAGCCCTCTTATGTATCTTGATGAGCAAGCAAGCAAAAAGACATAAAGGACAATGACTTGGTGACCAAGTATGGAAATATAATTTAAAAATGGTATCTTGGAGACAAAGTTTTGCAAGGACAATGACAATGATGCATCTTGAAGAACAAGATACAAACAGTAGTAAAAAGAAAATATATTTTCACTGTTCATGTACTTTTCACTGTTCACACACGCTCCTGGTCCATTTCAAGCTCAAGCTCGAGCTCAAGATCTTAGTGTTAAAAGTTGAGGCCGAGGCTGGCAAGCTCAAAACTCAACGTACAAAAGATGGGACAATGGCAGTTTTGCAATTCTTTTCAACAGCAAGGGCGTCTACACAAGAATGAATAGTTGCAGATATTGAAGGATGAAGGATGGCTATAAATAGAAGCTTTCTCTCAACAAAGAAAGCATGAATTTCCAATACAATTACAAGCCTACTTACAAGCAATAAATTCATCAATCAATCTCAATATCAAAAATACTCTTACAGAACCAAATCAGATTTTCGGATCATCTTTCTAAGAGTATTACAAACTACAATCTCTCATTCTCTTAAGTTTGAAAGTTGTAATTAGATCCAAACATCAAATCTCATTTTGATTGTATATCACCAAGCCTGTAAAAACTTGAGTGATACTGTAAGCTTGCTGAAGCTAATAATATCAGTGGTGTAAGCCTGGTGAGGCTTGGAGAATACATAGTTGTTTTAGCCTCAAGCTCAGCGAGAGCTCGAGAGTCAGTGTAAGCCTGGTGAGGCTTAGAGAATACATATTGTTTTGCACATTGCAAAGAGGAGGAAGAAACTCCTAAGAACTAGTGGATAATCTCACAAAAGCTGTGGGGACTGGACTAACCCATATTGGGGGAACCAGGATAACTTCTCTGTGTGATCTCTCTTAAACTCTACTCTTTACTTTATGCTTTGTTAGTTATTGTTTTACTAATCATCTTACTCCAAGCAAAGTATTGAGAGCTCAAACTCTCTAAGAGTACAGAGAAATTTTTAAAGGGTCACTATTCAACCCCCCCTTCTAGTGACATTTACTTCAACTTCAATTGGCATCAGAGCTCTGCCTCCAAGGTTAGAGCACTTAACAGTGTAAGAGGAAAAGATCCAGGAAGAAGAAAATGTCAAAATTCGTACCTGAGGGAGGATCATCAATTAGACCTCCATACTTCGATGGAACAGACTACTACTATTGGAAAGGAAAGATGAGATTATTTCTAATGTCTCAAGATAATTATATGTGGCCTGTTGTTGAAAGTGGAAACTTTGTTCCAATGACAACTGCTACAACAACATCAACTTCAGTAATAAAGCCACAAGCCAAATGGTCAAAAGAAGAAAATGAAAAGGTACTCTTAAACTCTAAAGCTCAACTTTTTCTAACATGTGCTTTAAGCAGGGAAGAATATGATAGAGTAGAAGAATGTACAACTGCTAAAGAGATATGGGAAGCCTTAAAAATTCATCATGAAGGAACAAGTCATGTCAAGGAAGAAAGAATAGACATGGGAGTTAAGAAATTTGAAACCTTCGAGATGAAAGAAAGTGAAACCATTGATGAGATGTTTGCAAGATTAACAATCATTGTAAACGAATTACGCTCTCTTGGAAAAACATACACAACCCACGAGAGAGTTAGAAAAATTCTGAGAAGTCTTCCAAAAATTTGGAGACCAATGGTTACTGCAATCACACAAGCTAAGAATCTTAAAGAGCTTCAGCTTGAGGAATTGGTAGGCTCTTTAAGAGCTCATGAATCAATCCTCATGGAAGATAAGCCACGACAGAGAAAGAAATCAAATGATGGAATAGAGGTTGAAGAAGCAAACTTATGTCTCATGGCAAAAGATGATGCAGAAGAGGTAACTTTTTCAAACTCTTGCTTTTCTTGTAAAAAGATAGAAATTATTTTTGATAACCTCTTAAAAGATTCAGAAACTTTATCTCAAAAATGTTTATCTCAAAGAGTTCAACTTATTGAAATAAAGAAACAAAATGAGGAGCTACAAAAACGGAATGAAGAATATCTTCAAACCATTCAAAATCTAAAGTTAGCTAATCTCAAATTGTCTGAACAAAAATATGTTTTAAATACTTTACCTCTGGAAACTTTTGAAAAAGAAAATGATTCCTTAAAAATTCAAGTAGAGGAACTTACAAATGATATTACCAATTTTGAACAAACAACTGAAACTTTTGAAGAAGAAAACAACTCTTTGAAAACTCAAGTAGAAGAGTTAACTAATGACATCACTAGCTTTGTTAAATCTACCGAAACATTTCAAAAAATTGTGGGATCCCAAGCTGGAATGTTTGATAAAGCAGGGATAGGTTTTAACACTTCAAAGAAACAAAAAATGTATCAAAAAGTCTTAGTTCCTAAAATTAGAAAGGAGTGCACTTTTTGTAGAAAACATGGTCATACTAAGGATAACTGCTTTCAGAAAGCAAATATCAAAAGAAAATGTTATGATTGTAGAAAACCAAACCATCAAGAATCAAACTGTCATGTTAAGAACAAAAGAAAATGTTCCTACTGCAATAAATTTGGACATCATGAATCCAAATGTTATAGTAAAAACAAAAGTTTCAAGAACACTAACCCTCAAGGACCCAAATCTATATGGGTACCAAAGTTACTGCTAACCTCTGATACAGGAATGTATGCTGGCAACCAAGAAAAGGCATTGGTACTTGGAGAGTGGTTGCTCAAGGCATATGACAGGGGATAAATAATATTTTATATCCTTCGAAGAAAGAGATGAAGGATCAGTAACTTTTGGCAACAATGATAAAGCTAAAATCAAAGTGTAAATGAGGATGAAGATGACCATCATCATTCTAGTCATCAACAAACTTCTGATATATCAAAACAAAAGGATGAAGACGAACCAAATTCATCTTCTCTATCCATTCCTCCAAGCTGGAAATCAGTTGTTGATCATCCTAAAGAGTTAATCATTGGTGACACTGCTGATAAAGTAAGAACAAGATCATCATAACAAGACAAATCAAATATGGCTTTGATTTCTCAAATAGAGCCAAAATCCATAAATGAAGTTATCAATAATCAATCATGGATTGAAGCCATGACTGAAGAGCTTTCTCAATTTGAGAGAAACAAAGTATGGAATTTGGTACCTAAACATCAAGACGAAACCATCATTGGAACAAAATGCGTGTGTCAGAAATATACTGGATGAAAATGAGACAAAATTGAAAGAAAAAGCACAAGCAGAGCATGTCAATTTCTTGGTCAAGCTCTCATCAGTTGGTCATGTAGAAAACAAAATACAATTGCTCTATCTACTACTGAAGCTGAATATGTATCAGTTGCAAGCAGTTGCTCTCAGGTATTATGGATAAAAAAAATCAGCTGGAAGATTACTCACTAAGGTACACAAAAAAAATTCTTATTCTTTGTGATAATACCAATGCTATAAATCTGTCTAAAAATTCAATTCATCATTCTAGATCTAAACATATCAGAGATCATGTTCAAAAAAGGAGAAATTGGATTGATTTTTCATTGATACTGAAAATCAACTCACAAATATTTTTACTAAACCTTTGGTATAAGATAGGTTTAATTTTTTGAGTGATAAATTATTTGTCATTAGTTTGTCTTTATTAGAATAATTTATTTAGTGTACTTATATTTTTCTCCAACATTAAAATAGAGAATTAATATATTTACTACATCTAAGTTCAATATTTTTTAATCCATGTCTTTAAAAACCACCTTTTTGTCACTTCTCTCCAAAACCTTTCTTTTTGGAGTGTCTCCAAAACCACTCTTAATCTTTTCAAATTATTCCTTTTACATAAATTTTTTTTAACCTTTCCCAACATTCTCTCTCTCACGAATTTGGTTAATTTTTTATTTTTCATCATTAACTTTTATTAATTATTTGTATTTCTTCCATCTCTTATGTATTGAAAAACTTTTGTCCTAAAAATACAACATTTCCTCTTCCTCTCTCTTCCATCGCCAAACCTTCCTTTCCTTTCTCTTCTCTCCATTTTTTCTGCAAATGGCAAGAATCAAAAATACCCATGTCATCACTAAATATTGAGGACGAACCACCACCATCTCCGCCGCCATCTTCGCCCTCTTTTTGATGCATCTTTTTCTAACACAAAATCATCTAACTCTGATGGTCGTCCTAAGGTTCCTCCTGTACATTCTCATGTTCCTACTTATGTAAATCTTATGGTTGAAAGAGGACCTACCATTTATGAAGTAATTCAAAACTTGGTTGGATTACAACAAACTTGGTATAGATTATTGGATCCCAGGTAATTTTCTGCCTACTGTTGCACCTGCTCCATTCTTATCTGATGTTGAGTATCCCATTGTGCCTGTTACAACAGTTGCTGAGTCCACTGATCTCACTCCACCTCTAGGCTGAGGCTGAGGCTGAGGCTGAGCTTAACACCCCTTTCTTTTTTGGTTGCTGACCAAAGGGGGAGAATAGGTCTTGAAATTCGGTCTGCTGTCTGTTACTGTTTCACATTCGTACTTCTGTTTTTATTTCTTGCTTTCAAAATTGCAATCAGTCTGCAATTCATTTTGAACATATCGCTGTTAGCGCCTAACCTTTTGAAAAACTAGGTAGCACTTAGTTTTTAACTCCTTTTAAAATTTCCAGGATCTTTTCTTTGAGCTTAAACATGGTGTATGTAGCAAATTGATCCTCTGAAATTTTAATATGATGCCTATGCAAATATTTATGAATCAATTGTAATCATGAACTATTATGAAATGAATGATTCTATGCTCTTAAATCCTTCCATCTTATAATCATATCATTACATATTATATGCATAATTTGAGGGGGAGCCCCAAAATTAATATGATGCATAAATTAAGGGGGAGTTTTCATTCTAAACCTCCTTATGCAATTTTAATTTCAAGAAGTTTGTCATCAATCAAAAAAGGGGGAGATTGTTGAAGCAAAAATCCCTTTAAACTTGTTTTTAAATGATAAACAAACTCTTGTATTAAAATTAAGATTATAATGTTATTTGGTTATTTAATGTGTGCTCTTGAGTGAATTCTATTAAGGATAGGAAAGTCCAATTCTCACACATTATTAAAGCCATGTATCATTGGAGTTTCAAGCTCAAACTCTCAAGAAGAACATAAGTTCATTATTAATCAAGAAAGGGTAATTAAATGATTTAATCCAAGAAAAGCTTCACAAAGAAAACCATGCGCAAATGCAAGGGAAGATTGCATTTCAATCATGTGCTAATCATTTGGAAAAGAAAGGGATGATGACATAAGCATGATGACATAAGCCCTCTTATGTATCTTGATGAGCAAGCAAGCAAAAAGACATAAAGGACAATGACTTGGTGACCAAGTATGGAAATATAATTTAAAAATGGTATCTTGGAGACAAAGTTTTGCAAGGACAATGACAATGATGCATCTTGAAGAACAAGATACAAACAGTAGTAAAAAGAAAATATATTTTCACTGTTCATGTACTTTTCACTGTTCACACACGCTCCTGGTCCATTTCAAGCTCAAGCTCGAGCTCAAGATCTTAGTGTTAAAAGTTGAGGCCGAGGCTGGCAAGCTCAAAACTCAACGTACAAAAGATGGGACAATGGCAGTTTTGCAATTCTTTTCAACAGCAAGGGCGTCTACACAAGAATGAATAGTTGCAGATATTGAAGGATGAAGGATGGCTATAAATAGAAGCTTTCTCTCAACAAAGAAAGCATGAATTTCCAATACAATTACAAGCCTACTTACAAGCAATAAATTCATCAATCAATCTCAATATCAAAAATACTCTTACAGAACCAAATCAGATTTTCGGATCATCTTTCTAAGAGTATTACAAACTACAATCTCTCATTCTCTTAAGTTTGAAAGTTGTAATTAGATCCAAACATCAAATCTCATTTTGATTGTATATCACCAAGCCTGTAAAAACTTGAGTGATACTGTAAGCTTGCTGAAGCTAATAATATCAGTGGTGTAAGCCTGGTGAGGCTTGGAGAATACATAGTTGTTTTAGCCTCAAGCTCAGCGAGAGCTCGAGAGTCAGTGTAAGCCTGGTGAGGCTTAGAGAATACATATTGTTTTGCACATTGCAAAGAGGAGGAAGAAACTCCTAAGAACTAGTGGATAATCTCACAAAAGCTGTGGGGACTGGACTAACCCATATTGGGGGAACCAGGATAACTTCTCTGTGTGATCTCTCTTAAACTCTACTCTTTACTTTATGCTTTGTTAGTTATTGTTTTACTAATCATCTTACTCCAAGCAAAGTATTGAGAGCTCAAACTCTCTAAGAGTACAGAGAAATTTTTAAAGGGTCACTATTCAACCCCCCCTTCTAGTGACATTTACTTCAACTTCAGAAGGGAGGTGGTGTGGAGGTTGGAAAAGGTTTGTCTAGTGAGATTGTGTTTGTAGAGGGGGAAGGAACGTTGGCGAAGGTAAGGGATTCGACGAAGGGAGCGAGGGTAGGAGATGTGATGGTTAGTATGCAACAGAGTAAGCCTTGCCCAAAGAAGTTTGTGAGCGCTAAGAAGGGGTCAAAATTTGGAGTTTGTGGTTATTCCACGGACCATAAGGGGCAACCTTCAATCCAAAAATTGGTTCGTAATTATAAATCTTGCAAGGAGGACATTCAGTGGGCAAGTAAAGGGGAGTCCGTTCCGGATGTTCAGAATAGGATTGCGGACGCGGGTTTTTCAGACATTGAGATTACGCCGATGGGAGCGGATAGAGTGTTGATACGCGGTTCTTCTGATGTTCTTGTCCACACAATTATTAATGATGCTAAGGAATTCTTTGATCATTTTTTTAAGAATATTGTGAGGTGGGAAAAGAAAATTTTGCCGTTTCAGAGGGGAGCTTGGTTGAGGATTTATGGGGTTCCGATTCACGCGTGGAATGTAAGTTTTTTTAAATTGTGTGTTCTTGATTGTGGACGATATCTTCGTACCGACGTTTGCTCGGTGGAGAAAGAAAGATTTGATTGCGCGCGAGTCTTGGTATCTACATCTTCGTTCGAGATTCTTAATTGTAGTGAGGAGGTTTTGATTGACGGGGAATTGGTATTATTGAGGAGTGGGGTTTTAATATTGGTGATGATGCTTGTCTTTATGAAGAAGAGGATGAAGTGAGAGAAACCCAGTCCGATCAGGAAGAGGATCAAGTGGATCACGTTCTGGATGGGAATGCAGATTTATTGGTAGAAAAGTTAGTTAATGACATGGTGGGTTTAGAGGGGCAACGTAAACTGAGTGAAGAAGTGGGGAGTTTGGTCGATTCAGAGTCGAATTTTGATGCTTGTGAACGCAGCATTTCTAAACAAAAAACCGGAGGCGAGATTCCTGTTGTTAAAATGGTCGAGATGGATCTCTCCAAGTTAGTGGCTTCACAACCGATTGAATGTGCGTCGTCGAACTATGTTGTTGATGACCAGGGTCTTGATGGGTGTAGTGATGATCATGGGAGGGACAAGGCGATGGGTGGGGATGGTCAGGAGGTTACTCTTTGCGCTGGTAGTGATGAGGAGGTTAAGAGGAGATTTAGACGATCAAGGACGGTGTCTTGTCCTCCAAGGGCTGATCGATCAGTTGTTTCCGGGTGGTGGAGCTTGGAATGGTTATGTGATCAACATCACAGTGAGGCAGGGGTCGTATCTTCATCTCGAAAATGTCTTAAAAGTGGGGTTAGGCCAAAAGGAAGAAGTCGTCAGGTAGATGCTTTTACTCAGAAAAGAAAGAAAGTGAATGGGGTGTTGAGGCATTCAGTGCATAGCTTGAAAAAAGTAGCTAGGCTTCCTGTTAAAGACCGAACTAAGGTTATGCAAATCTTAAAGAAAAGTGAACGAAAGTTTCAAGGTTCGACTAAACTGAAAAAAGCGGTGTCGATGATTTCTAAGGAGGTGTCCGATGGTAGTACTTCTTCTAACTCGTTGTCTGATGATTGGAAGAATTGGGTGGTTATGCATGGGAGCGAGAAGGTGGTGAGGGAAGACGTTAGGAATTTGGGTGAATCTATAGGTGTGCGTTTTAATGGGTCTCTTAATAGGTTTGGTGTCTTGGCTAAGAGAGGTTCAGGGAAGAAGAAAGATGTGGTTGAGGGGAAGGGAGATCCTAGGGGATCGGGTAAGACTGCTTAGTAGGTGGAGTAGGCGAAGGGGATCAGGGGAGAGTGTGGGAGATGAAGTTGGTGTCTTGGAATGTTAGGGGACTGGGAGGGCTTGAAAAGAGAAAGGATGTTCGCTCGTTGGTGCAGGAAAAGCGTCCTTGGATTTTATGCCTTCAAGAAACTAAATTAGGTAGGTGTGATGATGGTTTGCGTCTTGCGGTTTGGGATGGTCAGTCGGTGGCGTTCTCTTTTCGTCCTTCTCTAGGGGCGTCGGGTGGGTTGATGACATTATGGGATTCGTCGGAGGTCGAGGTGTGGTCCTCAAGCAGTTTTGATCATGTTCTTAGCATACATGGCCGTTTTATTTCTTCTAATGAGGAGTTTCACTTGTTCAATGTGTATGCTCCCTGTAACAGTAATGATAGACAAGTTTTATGGGATTCTTTGTCGAGTCGTCTTCAAGTGCTGCGGGGTAAAAAGGTGTGTGTTTGTGGGGATTTTAATGCGGTTAGGAACAGGGAAGAAAGACGTTCCGTGAGTGCTTCTGGAGGTATGTTGGATTTTGAAGCTTTTAACCAGTTCATTGTAGAAAATGCGTTGTTTGACTTGCCACTGTGTGGCCGAAATTTTACCTGGTTTAAAGGAGATGGTAAGTCGATGAGTCGCATTGACCAGTTTCTTTTGTCTGAAGACTGGTGTTTAACGTGGCCGAATTGTGTTCAAGTCGCTCATCTGAGAGGTTTATCTGATCACTGTCCTTTGATTCTTTCGGTGGATGAAGAAAATTGGGGACTGTAACGCCCTAGTTGTTATAATTAATTATTTTAATTTATGTGGAGTATATATATATTTATATATGATGTTTGGTGATTTATGTGGAATGTATGCTTATATTTATATATATATGTGTGATTTTGGATGATTTATGTGGTGAATTATTTTATTATATAGTTATTTAATAATAATTAGAATAAGTAGGAAATATTAGTTATTTTGGAGTTTGGGGAGTTATTTAATAATTATTAAAATTAATGGGGAGCTAATGGAAATATTAGGGAGTTAAATAAGAGGGAAGTTGAGAAATAGTATCAGAAGCAGTTTTACGTGAAAAAGCAACCTTTGGGAGAAGAGCAAGTTAGAGCCAAGAATCATTTCTGCTGTACATTTTCTGCAAATTCTAAGGTAAGGGTGAGGTTTACTTCAAGAATGTAGTTATTAAATTCTGATTTTGTGTTTAACAGAGTTTTGGTGAGAATTTGGGAAATTGGGTTTTTATGATGAAATGATGAATTTGAAGTTGTAAGTGTGAATTTGGTGTTAGAAATAAGTTCTAAGTGCATACAGAAAGTTAATTTGTATCTGTAAACTGATTTGGGGAGTGATTGGAAGAAAAATGGGATTTTTGGGTAAAACCAGTTTTCTGCCCGTACTGATGTTCATCGCTCGCCTCGCGAGCATTCATGTCTCGCCTCGCGAGTGAGCAACATCATCACTCGCCTCGCGAGCAGTCCAACTCGCCATGGCGAGCAAGCCTGGATAAAACTTGATTTTTGAAAAGTTGTTATAAGATGTTTTGGGGATGGTTTAAGGTACCTAGATGATATTAATGATGAATGGTGAAAGTCTTAGGTTAAAAAGATGAATAGGGGACTTAGAGTTGAGATTTGAGTGAGAAAATGTCATTTTTCCCGAGAGCACCTGATTTTCACTCGCCTCGAGTTCGCCTTGAACTCGTCGTGGCGAGCTAGTGTTTTTGTGAACTCACCATGGCGAGCAGATGTGCTCGCGAGGCGAGCTGCACAGTTCCTGAGTGTTATTTTTGCTAGCTTGAATAGTAGTGGTTGATGTTGTTGTCTTGAGCATGGTTATATATAATTATGCGTTATTTTGGTTGATTAAACTACTGGATTAGTGATTACTGTTGATGGTTGAAATGTATGCCAATTGTTGAATCATACATATTATTAAACTGGAGTCATATTGAGTTGCATTGCATGGTCAGTTGTATGTAGATATACACAAGTAGGTCCATTGCATATGCATAAAACAGCGGTGAGGGCTTCGGTCCTGGAGTACTAGTTGTTCAACAGCGGTGAGGGCTTCGGTCCTGATGAATGCTTTAACCATTCAAAAGCGGTGATGGCTTCGGTCCTGTTTGGTACCACATGCATATTGCATTTCCTTGAGAAGTCTAAGATGGTGTCTTAGCAGTGTTGTCATGTCATTTGCATGAGTCTTGGTTGTTGATTGCAGTTATTATCTGATGGTTGATATTGATGTTGAACATGCATTTATATATATTCATTGTCATGGTGGTGTATTGATGTTGTTGTTGTTGCTTGTGGCTTATACCTATATATGTTTACAAGATGATGTGTTTGATGATTAGGGTGTTAGATTCAATTGAAGATTTTAATATCTATATTTATTGTTGTGAATCTCACCCCTTCTGCTTGAAAATGTTGCCCTTCCTATGAGTAACTTGCAGGTGATCCTGAGTAGTTGGTGGTGGCTCAATGTCGTGTCTAGGGCTCTGATACGTGGGAGGGGAACTATTATTTATATTATTTGTTGTTTCTTTTCCATGTATCAAATTTTGGAATTGTGATGTGGAGCCTTTATTGTCTTTTGAACGATGTTGTTGAATTATGCTAAGGCCTTTAATGCCATAGACAGTTGTTGGATGTTATGAGGTTATGGATTTGAAAACTATTCCGCTGCTATGTTTTCATAAATAATAAGTTGCTTGATTAAATAGTTTTATTTTCTATTTAAGAAATTTTGAAATGACGTGTAGCATGCCCGTTTGTGGATTACTCTGATGTATAAATGTTATTTAATTGCTTTTGGGTAACGGGGTGTTACAATTTGGTATCAGAGCAGGTTGGTCCGTCCGGCCAAGTAGTAGAGTCGTGTTGAGCCACCTAGGATAGAGTGTCAACTTTAATGTTGCTTTTTTGTTGTTGTTCTGAGTTGTTGTTTCTCGTGTAGAACTTCGAGATGACTGGAAGTAGTGATGCTGCCCTTGTTGCTGCGCTTGAGGCTGTAGCTCAAGCTGTTCAACAGCAACCTAAGGTTGAGACTGGTACTGATGGAACCAGGATGCTGGAAACTTTCTTGAGGAATCATCCACCGACATTCAAGGGTAGGTATGATCCTGATGGTGCTCAGAAATGGCTAAAGGAGATTGAAAGGATATTCAGGGTCATGCAGTGTTCTGAGGTTCAAAAGGTGCGGTTTTGGACGCACATGCTATCTGAAGAGGCCGATGATTGGTGGATTAGTCTGTTGCCTGTGTTGGAACAGGATGATGCTGTGGTAACCTGGGCCATGTTCAGGAAGGAGTTTCTGGGCAGGTATTTTCCAGAGGATGTCAGGGGTAAGAAAGAGATTGAGTTTCTGGAGTTCAAACAGGGTGACATGTCTGTCACAGAGTATGCTGCAAAGTTTGTGGAACTTGCCACATTCTACCCTCACTACAGTGCGGAGACAGCTGAGTTCTCCAAGTGTATCAAGTTTGAGAATGGGTTGAGGGCTGACATCAAAAGAGCTATTGGGTATCAGCAGATCAGAGTCTTCTCTGAGTTGGTTAATAAGTGCAGAATTTATGAAGAAGACACCAAAGCTCATTACAAGATAATGAGTGAGAGGAGGGGTAAGGGACAGCAGAATCGTCCTAAGCCTTACAGTGCTCCTGCTGACAAAGGAAAGCAGAAGATGGGTGATGATAGGAGGCCCAAGAGGAGAGATGCTCCTGTTGAGATTGTTTGCTACAAGTGTGGTGAGAAAGGCCACAAGAGTAATGTTTGTGGTAAAGATGATAGGAAGTGCTTCAGGTGTGGTCAGAAGGGTCACGGTCTAGCTGAATGCAAGCGTGGAGACATTGTCTGCTACAACTGCAATGGGGAAGGTCATATTAGTTCACAGTGCCCTGAGCCGAAGAAGGCTAGAACTGGTGGGAAGGTATTTGCTTTGACTGGTACGCAGACTACCAATGAGGACCGACTTATCAGAGGTACTTGTTTCTTTAAGAGTACTCCTTTAATTGCTATTATAGATACTGGTGCTACTCATTGTTTTATTGCTATTGAATGTGCCTATAAGTTGGGTTTGGATGTATCAGATATGAAAGGGGAAATGGTTGTTGAAACTCCAGCTAAGGGTTCAGTAACCACTTCTCTTGTTTGTCTGCGGTGTCCTATATCTATGTTTGGTAGAGATTTTGTGATTGATTTAGTTTGTCTGCCGTTGACGGGTATGGATGTGATCTTTGGAATGAATTGGTTAGAGTATAACCGAGTTCATATCAATTGCTATAGTAAGACGGTGCATTTTTCTTCGGCTGAGGAAGAAGGTGAAGTTGAGCTTATGTCTACAAAACAGATGAAGCAGTTTGAACGTGATGGAATTTTGATGTATTCTCTAATGACACAATTGTCGTTAGAAAATCAAGCTGTGATTGACAGGTTACCTGTAGTGAATGAATTTCCAGAAGTATTTCCTGATGAGATTCCTGATGTGCCACCAGAGAGGGAGGTTGAATTTTCAATTGACCTTGTTCCAGGAACTAAGCCGGTGTCGATGGCACCATACCGTATGTCAGCTTCTGAGTTAGCTGAGTTGAAGAAATAGTTGGAGGACCTGTTGGATAAGAAATTTGTAAGACCCAGTGTTTCACCTTGGGGAGCACCGGTGTTGTTGGTCAAGAAGAAGGATGGTAGTATGAGATTGTGTATAGATTACCGTCAGTTGAACAAGGTTACGATAAAGAACAGATATCCGCTTCCGAGAATTGACGACTTGATGGATCAGTTGGTTGGTGCTAAAATTTTCAGTAAGATTGATTTGAGGTCTGGTTATCATCAGATAAAGGTGAAGGATGAGGATATGCAGAAGACGGCCTTTAGGACACGTTATGGTTGTAACGCCCACTTTCGTTTAATCGTTATTTAATTGAGTTTAGGCCATTATATTATAATTATATAGTATATGCATGATTTTGATATGTTTTGATGATTTGTGGTGAATTTAGTGATTTGATTGATGACGTGATAAGTTATGAGTTTTGGAGGATTTGATTATGATATGAGAATTATTTTATTGATAAATAGAATAAAGATTTGAAAATAATATAAAATATTTAGTTGAGGGCTGTTTTGATATTTTAGATAGTTTTAGGGGAGAAAGTGAGATAAGATAAGTATTTTAAGAGGAGATATAAAAGAATAGACCTAGGTTTAGAAAAAAAACACTTTGTACGTGAAAACTTTTGGAAAAGGGAGAAAAAGTTTAGAGAGGAGCAAGAGACCAAAGAGGGCTGCGATTTCTTCATAACCAGGTAAGGGTGGGACTAATAACTCAGTAACATTAATCTCTGTAATTCTGATGATTAGTTGACAAAGTTAGGATTGATTTAGAGAAGTTTTGGAATTAGGTCAAAACCCTAAAATTTGAGAATAAACGGTAAAACTTGTTTAGATTGATGAAAGAACCGTCCTTTAACCTTAGAATATGTTTAGGAAGAATTCTGGAATCAAAACCAAGCTTAGAACCATGTGAATCGACGGATTTTTGTGTTTTTAGGAAGCCTGGCCGTAGCGACATTCATCGCTCGCCACGGCGAGCTATGATCCTCGCCTCGCGAGTGATGAAGTTCATTGCTCGCCACGCGAGCCTTTTCCCTTCGCCTCGCGAGTTGTTTGGTGCAACTCGCCATGGCGAGAAACCCTTCCTCGCCTCGCGAGCTTAGGCAGAGTGCATGTCATATTTTGTAGTTTCGACTTTTTAGTTGGACCTTGAGTGCCTTTAAGTGCCTAAACATACCTAGAGATGATTAGGAATGATTTTAGGACAGGATTGAACCCAAAACAACATTAGTTGGGAATTTGAGTGGTACTCGCCATGGCGAGTGAGAACTCTCGCCTCGCGAGCAAGTCCAGAATGTAGCTGTTTGAGTGGTTGTGCGATCTGTGTGGCACCTTTTGATCAGGAGTGAACCCCTAATTGGTAATGAAACCTTATGATAACGTTTAATGCAGTCTGTAAAGCTATTAAGATATGTTGATATTAATTGAGCATGATTAATGTATTATGCAATATGTGAGATATAATGAAACGATTATGATTCTATTGAATTGCTGTTGATATATTGATATCTCCCTGCTGATATGTGACTTGACTATGCTGCTGCTGTTATTTAACTGAGTATGCAATGTTTATTTATGAATATAATGAAAAAGATGACGTTTCGCTTCAAGTTATTGAATGCACATGATTACGATGTTTTGTTGTTAAGAGTCCATGCATAGCATATCATTGAGCTTAGTCCTCACCACGTTTTATTAGGAGCTTTGTCCTCCGCACGATTATTAGGAGCTTTGTCCTCCGCACGATTAAAGTATATTTATACTTATGATGACGATTGGTACCACATGCATATACGGAGTCTAGGAGCATTGTCACATTGTCATGTCTATTATGCTTTGTTGATGATGATTGATTAGGTGATTACGTGATAATGTTATGTTGTTGATGATGATTGATTATGTGATTACGTGATAAATGCTTATTAAGGATACAATGACGATTACGTTTAAAATGATTATGATCAAGATTGATTAGGATGTTAATTTATGATTCTTAATTGCATTGATTAACGCTATTCTGTTATGAAATCTCACCCCTTCTGTTTGAATGTTACCTCGACCGTGGGTAACGTGCAGGTGATCGAGCTTAGTGAGCTATTTCCGTCGTGAGTGGCCTTGCCTTCACTGTGTCGTCTAGGTCGCTCTGATACGTAACGGGATGGGGCTTTATGATTATGCATGCTTCATTCTATTACGTGACTTTTATGCTGTTTATGATTATGAACTAATTTCTTTTAAGATTTAAGATGAGGCCTGCGTGCCAAAACGTTTTATGACTATGACATAATTTCCGCTGCGATGTTTAAGATATTTGGTTAAATCATTATTTAACTGTTTTGGATTACGTTTATGTGATATCCCGTTGTTTACGATGCTTACTCTGATAAATGTTTTAAGAAAATTTCATATTGGGAAAACGGGGTGTTACAATGGTCATTACGAGTACAAAGTGATGCCTTTCGGTGTTACTAACGCGCCTGGTGTATTTATGGAGTACATGAACCGAATCTTCCATGCTTTTCTGGATAAGTTTGTTGTGGTGTTTATTGATGATATCTTAATTTATTCCAAGAATGAAGAGGAGCATGCAGAGCATCTGAGAATAGTATTACAAGTGTTGAAGGAAAGGAGGTTGTATGCAAAGTTGTCGAAATGTGAGTTCTGGCTAGGTGAAGTAAGCTTTCTGGGTCACATTATTTCTGGTAGTGGTATTGCAGTTGATCCTTCAAAGGTTGATGTGGTATCACAATGGGAGATTCCGAAGTCGGTAACTGAGATCAGAAGTTTTCTGGGTTTGGCTGGTTATTACCGCAGGTTCATAGAAGGGTTTTCGAAATTGGCTCTTCCATTGACACAGTTGACCTGTAAGGGTAAATCTTTTGTGTGGGATGCTCAGTGTGAGAGTAGTTTCAATGAGTTGAAGCGAAGATTGACAACTGCTCCTGTTTTGATTTTGCCTAAACCAGAAGAACCGTTTGTTGTGTACTGTGATGCATCTAAGCTGGGCTTAGGTGGTGTTCTGATGCAAGATGGTAAGGTGGTAGCATATGCTTCTAGGCAATTGCGTGTTCATGAGAAGAATTATCCTACACATGACCTGGAGTTGGCTGCGGTGGTTTTTGTCTTGAAAATTTGGAGGCATTATTTATACGGTTCCAGATTTGAGGTGTTCAGTGATCATAAAAGTTTGAAGTATTTATTTGACCAGAAGGAACTGAACATGAGGCAGAGGAGATGGCTAGAGTTACTGAAGGATTATGATTTTGGCTTGAATTACCATCCTGGTAAGGCCAATGTGGTTGCTGATGCTTTGAGCAGGAAAACTTTGCACATGTCTGCTTTGATGGTGAAAGAATTTGAATTGCTAGAACAGTTCAGAGACATGAGTCTTGTCTGTGAATTGTCATCTCAGAGTATACAGTTGGGGATGCTAAAGATTGATAGTGACTTCTTGAACAGTATCCGAGAAGCTCAGAAAGTGGATTTGAAGTTTGTTGATTTGATGACTTCAGGTAATGACGCTGAGGATAGTGATTTTAAGGTTGATGATCAGGGTGTTCTGAGGTTCAGAGGAAGACTATGTATTCCTGACAATGATGAGTTGAAGAAGTTGATTCTGGAGGAGAGTCATAAGAGTAGGTTGAGTATTCACCCAGGGGCTACAAAAATGTATCATGATTTGAAGAAATTGTTTTGGTGGTCCGGTTTGAAAAGAGATGTTGCTCAGTTTGTTTATGCCTGTTTGATTTGTCAAAAGTCCAAGGTTGAGCATCAGAAGCCTGCATGGTTGTTGACACCGTTGGATGTACCGGAGTGGAAGTGGGACAATATCTCTATGGATTTTGTGACGAGTTTACCGAACACTCCGAGAGGGCATGATGCTATTTGGGTTGTTGTCGACCGGTTGACGAAGTCGGCACACTTTATTCCTATCAATATCAGTTATCCAGTAGCACAGTTGGCAGAGATTTACATTTACAGTGTGGTGAAGCTTCATGGTGTTCCGTCAAGTATTGTGTCGGATAGGGATCCGAGGTTCACTTCTAGGTTCTGGAAGAGTTTACAGGACGCCTTGGGTTCGAAATTGAGGTTAAGTTCGGCTTATCATCCTCAAACGGATGGTCAGTCGGAAAGGACAATTCAATCATTGGAAGATTTGTTGAGGGTGTGTGTGCTTGAGCAAGGTGGAGCTTGGGATAGTGACTTGCCTTTGATTGAGTTCACTTATAACAACAGCTATCACTCAAGTATTGGTATGGCACCGTTCGAAGCCTTGTATGGTCGGAGGTGTAGGACTCCTTTATGCTGGTTTGAGTCGGGTGAGAGTGTTGTGTTGGGACCGGACTTGGTTCATGAGACTACTGAGAAAGTCAGATTGATAAGAGAAAAGATGAAAGCTTCGCAGAGTCGACAGAAGAGTTACCATGACAAGCGGAGGAAGGATCTTGAGTTTCAGGAGGGTCATCATGTTTTTCTGAGAGTCAGTCCTTTGACGGGTGTTGGACGTGCTTTGAAATCGTGGAAGTTGACTCCTAAATTCATTGGTCCGTATCAGATTTCAGAGAGAGTTGGAACTGTGGCATATAGAGTTGGTTTGCCACCTCATCTTTCGAACTTGCACGATGTGTTTCATGTTTCTCAGCTTCGGAAGTATGTTGTGGATCCTTCACATGTGATTCCGAGGGATGATGATGTGCAGGTTAGGGACAACCTGACAGTTGAAACTATGCCATTGAGGATTGATGACAGAAAGGTGAAGTCCTTGAGAGGTAAAGAGATACCTCTTGTGAGAGTCGTTTGGGGTGGAGCGACTGGTGAAAGTCTGACTTGGGAGCTGGAGAGTAAGATGCGGGAGTCGTATCCGGAGTTGTTTGCTTGAGGTAAGATTTCGAGGACGAAATTCTATGATTTGGGGAGAGTTGTAACGCCCTAGTTGTTATAATTAATTATTTTAATTTATGTGGAGTATATATATATATATATATATATATTTATATATGATGTTTGGTGATTTATGTGGAGTGTATGCTTATATTTATATATATATATATATGTGTGATTTTGGATGATTTATGTGGTGAATTATTTTATTATATAGTTATTTAATAATAATTAGAATAAGTAGGAAATATTAGTTATTTTGGAGTTTGGGGAGTTATTTAATAATTATTAAAATTAATGGGGAGCTAATGGAAATATTAGGGAGTTAAGTAAGAGGGAAGTTGAGAAATAGTATCAGAAGCAGTTTTACGTGAAAAAGCAACCTTTGGGAGAAGAGCAAGTTAGAGCCAAGAATCATTTCTGCTGTACATTTTCTGCAAATTCTAAGGTAAGGGTGAGGTTTACTTCAAGAATGTAGTTATTAAATTCTGATTTTGTATTTAACAGAGTTTTGGTGAGAATTTGAGAAATTGGGTTTTTATGATGAAATGATGAATTTGAAGTTGTAAGTGTGAATTTGGTGTTAGAAATAAGTTCTAAGTGCATACAGAAAGTTAATTTGTATATGTAAACTGATTTGGGGAGTGATTGGAAGAAAAATGGGATTTTTTGGTAAAACCAGTTTTCTGCCCGTACTGATGTTCATCGCTCGCCTCGCGAGCATTCATATCTCGCCTCGCGAGTGAGCAACATCATCACTCGCCTCGCGAGCAGTCCAACTCGCCATGGCGAGCAAGCCTGGATAAAACTTGATTTTTGAAAAGTTGTTATAAGATGTTTTGGGGATGGTTTAAGGTACCTAGATGATATTAATGATGAATGGTGAAAGTCTTAGGTTAAAAAGATGAATAGGGGACTTAGAATTGGGATTTGAGTGAGAAAATGTCATTTTTCTCGAGAGCACCTGATTTTCACTCGACTCGAGTTCGCCTTGAACTCGCCGTGGCGAGCTAGTGTTTTTGTGAACTCGCCATGGCGAGCAGATGTGCTCGCGAGGCGAGCTGCACAGTTCCTGAGTGTTATTTTTGCTAGCTTGAATAGTAGTGGTTGATGTTGTTGTCTTGAGCATGGTTATATATAATTATGCGTTATTTTGGTTGATTAAACTACTGGATTAGTGATTACTGTTGATGGTTGAAATATATGCCAATTGTTGAATCATACATATTATTAAAGTGGAGTCATATTGAGTTGCATTGCATGGTCAGTTGTATGTAGATATACACAAGTAGGTCCATTGCATATGCATAAAACAGCGGTGAGGGCTTCGGTCCTGGAGTACTAGTTGCTCAACAGCAGTGAGGGCTTCGGTCCTGATGAATGCTTTAACCATTCAAAAGCGGTGATGGCTTCGGTCCTGTTTGGTACCACATGTAACGCCCACTTTCGTTTAATCGTTATTTAATCGAGTTTAGGTGATTAAACTATATTTATATAATATATGTATGATTTTGATATGTTTTGATGATTTGTGGTGATTTTGGTGATTTGATTGATGGCGTGTTAAGTTATGAGTTTTGGAGGATTTGATAAGATTAGAGAATTTATTTTATTGTTAAATAAAATAAAGATTTTAAAAATATTTAGTTGAGGGCTGTTTTGATATTTTAGATAGTTTTGGGGGAGAAATTGAGATAAGATAAGTAATTAGGAAGAGATATAAATAGAGAAGACCTAATTGTTAGAAAAACTGATTGTACGTGAAAACTTTTGGAAAAGGGAGAAAAAGCTTAGAGAGGAGCAAGAGACCAAGAGGGCTGCGATTTTCTCCATAACCAGGTAAGGGTGGGACTAATAACTCAGTAGCATTAACCTCTGTAATTCTGATGATTAGTTGACAAAGTTAGGATTGATTTAGAGAAGTTTTGGAATTAGGTCAAAACCCTAAAATTTGAGAATAAACGGTAAAACTTGTTTAGATTGATGTAAGAATTGTCCTGTAACCTTAGAATATGTTTAGGATGAATTCTGGAATCAAAACCAAGCTTAGAACCATGTGAAACGTCGGATTTTTGTGATTTTAGGAAGCCTGGCCGTAGCGACATTCATCGCTCGCCACGGCGAGCTATGATCCTCGCCTCGCGAGTGATGAAGATTCATCGCTCGCCACGCGAGCCTTTTCCCTTCGCCTCGTGAGTTGTCTGGTGCAACTCGCCATGGCGAGCAACCCTTCCTCGCCTCGCGAGCTTAGGCAGAGAGCATGTCATATTTCGTGTTTCGACCTTTTTAGTTGAACCTTGTATGCCTTTGAGTACCTGAACATACCTAGTATTGATTAGGGATGATTTTAGGACAGGATTGAACCCAGAACAACATCAGTTTGAGAGATCAGTGTTACTCGCCATGGCGAGTAAGAACTCTCGCCTCGCGAGTACAACCAGAATGTAGTTTCCTGAGTGTTTGTGCGATCTGTGTCGCACTTGTTGATCAAGAGTGAACCCCTAACTGGTAATGAGACCTAGTGACGTCGTTTAATGCAGACTGTGGAGTTGTTTAAGTTATATTAATAATAATTGAATATGAACTATTGTATTGTATATTCATGCAAGATAAGAAGATGTGATAATGATGCAAATTATGTGCTTTGATATAATGATATCATCTTGTTATGTGACCTGTTATGCTGCTTCCGTTATTTAACTAAGTGCATAATTATATGATGAAGTTTAGCTCCAAATTATTGGATGCATGTTGATAAATGATTACGATGTTTTGTTCATATGTGTCCATGCATAGCATATCATTGAGCTTAGTCCTCACCACGAAAATTAGGAGCTTTGTCCTCCGCACGTTTTATAGGAGCTTTGTCCTCCGCACGATTAAAGTATATTAATACTTATGATGACGATTGGTACCACATGCATATAAGGAGTCTAAGAGCATTGTCACATTGTCATGATTAAGATGCCTTGTTGATGATGATTGATTATGTGATTACGTGATATGTGTTTATTGATTATGATATGTTATTCCTAATGATTGGATACATGATTACGTGATAACTGTTTAATAATTATGCAAAGTTAGTAATGGAATGATTATGATGTTAAATTATGATTCTCAATTACATTGATTAATGTTATTGTATTATGAAATCTCACCCCTTCTGCTTGAAAATGTTGCCCTTCGTATGGGTAACTTGCAGGTGATCGTGCTTAGTGTGCAGTTGCCGTCGTGAGTGGCCTTGCCTTCACTGTGTCGTCTAGGTCGCTCTGATACGTAACGGGACGGGGTTATATGCTATAACATGCTTCATTCTCTTACGTGGATAATATGTTATTTTTATTATGTCATGGAATATGAACTATTTTGATGGGGCCTACGTGCCAAACTGATTTATGATTTTTGAATTAACTATTCCGCTGCTATGGTAAGATATTGTGAAGGTTAAATTATTATTTAACTGTTTTTTGGATTACGTTCCTATGTGATATCCCGTTTATGGATTTTACTCTGATAATTGTTTAAGAAATTTGTATATTGGGAAAACGGGGTGTTACACCACATGCATATTGCATTTCATTGAGAAGTCTAAGATGGTGTCTTAGCAGTGTTGTCATGTCATTTGCATGAGTCTTGGTTGTTGATTGCAGTTATTATCTGATGGTTGATATTGATGTTGAACATGCTGTTATCGCGATTTTCGGGTGTCAAGTCATTAATTAGGCTTGAACCTTTCAATCTTTGATATTCTCTATTTTTTCTTGGGAAGGGCAAAATTGAGAAAAAAAACCCTTAGATTCTAAGTTCGGGGGTCGTTTTCGCTACGGGAAGGTGTTAGGCACCCGGAACGATTATGGTATTCCATAAGAACCGTTTTCCTAAGTTTATTTCTACACTTTATTTTTTATTGCCTACTTGTAAAAAAAGTTTTATTTGAGTGAAGAATGGGGGATAGAAGATGATTGAGATTTTATTTTTACTTGGCTTGGAGGAGTTTTAACTCATTGCCTACGTACCCTTTTAAGGGATCAAAACCAAACGTAGTTCATTCTCGAAAATTGTTTTTGTTTTTGTTGGTTGATTTTAAGTTTAAAAAAGGAATTTTGAAGAAGGGAGATGAGAGGCCTCAAGGGCATGAGATTTGGAAAATGTGAGGTGGAAGTAGTTATTTTGCAAAATAAAGTCTAAGTATGATTAAAATTCATTAAGATTTTTTTTACTTAAGAAAACAAAAGGAAAATGAGGAGTTTTGACTCCTATTTTAGAAAAAAAGCTTTCAAGTGAGGTTATTCACATTTTTTTTGGGAAAATGATTTTTGTCTAAGCGTTGTAAAACCTAAGCATACATCTAAACATACATTCCCTAATCATACATCTAGAATATCCATGTGGGGTGTGTGCATGTGTCGGTGCTTGTGTCGGTGTACATCAGTTATAGTGTCCATAGTCCTTTACATCGAATCCTAAATACATGCTATGGTCTTGCAAGAATTAAAAGGGCACTAATCTACCTAAAATTATTACAAGCCCATTTGGTATAGAAATGAATAGAAAAATAATGCCTAAACTATGAGATGCATGAAATATGAAATGAAATGATTAGTACCATAAGGCATAAAATAGTAAAAAAAAAGGAAACAATATTGAAATAAGATAATAAAAAGAAAAGAACAATGAAAAGAAATAAAATGACAAAATATGCCTAGAATTAGGTATAACACTTAGACATGCACATGGCCTATAATTCCCTCATCATAGCCATTTTTTTTAAAGAGGTTTGATTTTGAGCTATAATGTGATGATGATAAGGAATTCAAAATCCGGAGGAAATGCAGGGTTACTGTGCCCAACGGGTTTATTATAGTTCAATCTGCGTAAAATGGTTGGATGATTTTAGATAGAGGTTTTTATGCAGATTTTTGAAATTAATAAGAAAATACAGATGTTTTGGTTTTTTTCTGGCATTACCATTATTTCCAAGGAAAAAAAGCACTAAAAATAGCAGTCGTGAAAGAAACGACAAATTTTTTTATTAATCAACGGCAATGCCGAAACAAACATGCCCTTACAGAAAATACCACTCTCGCTTTGGGCAGAGCGAGAGGATTGTTATTTTGAAAAAACAAGATACTTAAGCAACAAGGTATATTACTCAGAAACATGCATGATTGAGGGAATGTCAATGGCATCCCAATCTCTCACAATGCCTCCTGGTGTAACAAATACAGGCCTAGGGCCAAATCTAGTTGCTTCCTCTGTGATTGTGTTGACAAACCCAGCACTATAGAATGCCCCGGTGGAAACTCCTGAAGTTGGGGAAAAGCCAAGACCTTCCTTATGCTTGTTCTCACGGAGTTGTATTAACCTGCCCCAGCCGGCAGCTTGACCCTCTTGGACGGCTCTCTGTGCATCCTTCAAAGAAACCATGGCAGTTCCATCCCTTTTAGGCTCCGTACCTTCGACAGTTAATCCTTGAAAAGCGGTTCCCTCTGCAGACCCTGCTTCTATGCAAGAGAAAGATGATAGCTGGCTAACCAGGTATGCTTCCTGTAACGCTCCTATTTCTATTAAAGCAATTAAACATGCGAATAATACATTTATTCAAGAAATAGAGATTACGTCTTATTCAAAATTCAAAAACCGATAGACATGTATGTAAACCTCAACAGTTACAGCGGAATATAATCAGAGTGATCAAATATATACATGCCATGAGCAAATAAATCATATCCAAAAGATAAATCTCAAAACCCAAACATCGGGTAGTCATCAACAAAATAATAATCCCAACGAAAATATAAACAACCTAATCTAGACCGACACGACAAGCCTAGATCAGAGCCGACACGACACCGATATCGGAGGAAGCTCCCGATATCCCAAGCAAAGACTCACCGAGACTACTCCTGCACAACGTCTACTCACCCATACAGGCAAGTAGGCGGTTAAAACCACTGGGGGTAAGCATTACATTATCATAATCCAGATAATAATCAAATCAAATAAATATCATGTACTTGAATAATAATAGTCATGCATAAATACTTATATCACAACTTGATAGCTCATATCCACATATATCAATCACATGAATAATTATCCAATCATAAATATTCATTCACAACATCAATCATAAACAATCATTGTCAACTTTCATTCTTCTCAATTCATCACCAATCACATATTTCACATAGGACTCATGCTATGATATGCACTTATTGACACATAAATGCATGTGGTACCAAATCTCAACAAGGTCGTCACCTCCGATGGACAAGTCAACATCGCATGTAAGGCTCACCTCTGCCTTACAATAATCTCGAAGTAAAAGATTCATCCCTTTTACAGCAACAACGACTATGATGCATGGACATGTGTAAGGACTCGATAATGCGACAACAAATCACAATCTCAACTCAATATATAGGACAACACCCAATTATATTGATTATCTCCACAACATTGCATTATCAAGAAAACATGCCCACACAAATAAATCATAGTATTCATCATCACACATCAACATATTATCAATAATCAACAATGTCACTCAACATCAACTATATCATATAGTTTCACCAATTCAAGCATTCTCATATTCCAAGTAAGATAGCAAAATATATCTCATGATCATTATCACATCCCAATTACATATTTACATACTCAATTATTCCCTCTAAATACTTCATTAAGCCAAATATCAAGTTTGGAAAAGTTTCACGACTCATAGAAAAAGTTATGCTAAGTTTTCACAAAAATTCACATGACCCATGTGTAGTAATTTGATCATAACTCGAGTTCTAAAAATCATTTGGACCTGAAACCAACGCCATTAGAAAGCTAACAAAATTATCTAAAACTTTCATGTTTACACCAAAGGCCAATTCGAAACAGAAATAGGTGAAAAAGACGCAAGAACGCGAAACAGGAGATGCTGGAACTGGCGCTTCTTGAGAAGCTTCTGGCCTACTTCTGAAGAGTGCTCCTGAAGTACGCTTCTGAAGAGTGCTTCTGAAGCACGCTTCTGAAGGGTGCTTCTGAAGTGTGCTTCTGAAGTATGCTTCTGAAGTGTGCTTCTGGCCTGTTCGCTTAGGAAAATGTTTTGTGAAGTGAATGATATTTTCTATGACAACCCTAATGTTATCTCCCTTAATGGGCTTAACTCAAAATGCTAATGGGCCTAACCCATTCTAACACAATTCAAAAGTTTCTATACACTCAACGGTAATTACTAACAACGGTAAAATATAACCAACGGTCACTAACGGTAAAAACTAATCACTACACTAGTAACTTAGTAAAATAAGGGTCCTCACCAATTAATAAAATAATTCTCACCAAAATTACCATTTTACCCTTACCCGTCAAATGACCAAAATACCCTTCTAATACGGTAATCCATTTAAATGCACCCAATGACAATTAAATACACACAAGCACATTTAATCACACACAAACACAATTAAAAGTAATTAAAATAAATCTAGCTAAAAATTGGGCTGTTACAACTCTCCCCCCCTAAAAAGAATTTTCGCCCTCGAAAATTTACCTGAAGGAAACAACTCCGGATACGAAACTCTCATCCTACTCTCCGGTTCCCAAGTGGCACTCTCTCTAGTTGGTCCAACCCAAATCACCTTGGCCAAAGCAATCTCCTTGCCACGCAACCGCTTCAACTCGCGATCCTCAATCCTAATCGGCAAAGTCTCAACCGTCAAATTATCTCTTACTTCCAACTCATCCACTTGAATCACATGAGACGCATCATGCACATACTTCCTCAACTGAGACACATGAAACACATTATGAAGATTCGACAAAGACGGTGGCAACGCAATCCGGTACGCTACAACCCCAACCTTCTCAATGACATCAAACGGCCCAACAAAACGAGGAGTCAACTTCCTACACTTTAAAGCACGACCAACTCCGGTCACAGGATTCACCCTCAAAAACACATGATCACCAACTTGAAACTCAATATCCTTTCTCCTCTTATCATGATAACTCTTCTGTCTACTCTGAGACGCCTTCATCTTCTCCTGAATCATCTTAACCTTTTCCGTAGTTTCTTGCACAACTTCCGGCCCAAACAAAGCACTTTCTCCGGATTCAAACCAACACAACGGTGTCCTACACCTCCGACCATACAAAGCCTCAAACGGTGCCATACCGATACTAGCATGAAAACTGTTGTTGTAAGTAAACTCAATCAACGGTAAACATTCGTCCCAACTGACACCTTGCTCCAAAACACAAGCTCTCAACAAATCCTCCAAACTCTGAATAGTCCTTTCTGTCTGCCCATCGGTCTGAGGATGGTAAGCAGAACTCAATCTCAACTTAGTTCCTAAAGCAGCTTGCAAACTCTCCCAAAATTTAGAAGTAAACCTCGGATCCCGATCCGACACAATACTAGAAGGAATACCATGCAATCTAACAATCTGCTCAATGTAGATCTCAGCCAACTTCGCTACCGACATACCAGTCTTGATAGGAACAAAATGCGCTGACTTCGTCAACCGATCAACAATCACCCAAATCGAATCGAAACCCTTATTAGTCTTAGGCAACGCTCCAACAAAATCCATAGAAATGCTATCCCACTTCCACTCTGGCACAAACAACGGTTGCATCAAACCCGACGGTCTCTGATGTTCAATCTTCGATTTCTGACAAACCAAACAAGCATAAACAAACTCAGCAATCTCCTTCTTCATTCCAGGCCACCAAAACAACCTTTTCAAATCCTGATACATCTTAGTTGCTCCTGGGTGAATACTCAAACTACTTCTATGACCTTCGTCCAAAATTTGCCTCTTGAGCTCAAACACATCCGGCACACAAACTCGATCACGAAACATCAAAACACCAGTCTCACCCAATCTAAAGTCTCCACCTTTTCCTTGATTAACCAACGTCACTCGATTCACGAGTTCCAAATCTTCCTTCTGACCATTCTTGATCTCTTCCAAAATATTGCTTGTCAACTTCAACATACCCAACCTCACACCATCAGGTGTCAACTCACTAACCAAACTCAAGTCTCGAAACTGCTCAATCAATTCCAACTCTTTAACCATCAAAGCAGACATATGCAAAGTCTTTCTACTCAAAGCATCCGCAACAACATTAGCCTTTCCGGGATGATAACTCAACTGAAAATCAAAATCCTTTAAGATATTCCAACCATCTTCTCTGCCTCATATTCAACTCTTTCTGATCAAACAAATACTTCAAACTCTTGTGGTCACTGAACACCTCAAACTTAGAACCATACAGATAATGTCTCCAAATCTTCAATGTATACACAACGGCTGCCAATTCCAAATCATGAGTCGGATAATTCTTCTCATGCACTTTCAATTGCCTCGAAGCATAAGCTACAACCTGACGATTCTGCATAAGCACACCACCAAGACCCATCTTAGAAGCATCACAATACACAACAAACGATTCCTTCGGATTCGGCAAAATCAACACCGGAGCTGAAGTCAACCTCTTCTTCAACTCTTGGAAACTCTTCTCACACTTGGCATCCCAAACATAAGCCTGTCCTTTCCGAGTCAACTGCGTCAATGGCAACGCCAACTTAGAGAATCCCTCAATGAACCTCCGATAATAACCGGCCAAACCAAGAAAGCTTCTAATCTCAAAAACAGACTTAGGAGACTCCCACTGCAACACTGCATCAACCTTGGAAGGATCCACAGAAATACCACCCTTAGAAATCACATGACCAAGGAAACTCACTTCCTTCAACCAAAACTCACACTTAGACAACTTGGCACACAACTGGTTCTCTTTCAAGACTTGCAACACAATCCTCAAATGCTCAGCATGCTCTTCCTCAGACTTTGAATACACCAAAATATCATCTATGAACACCACCACAAAACGGTCCAGATAAGGATGAAATATTCTATTCATGTATTCCATAAAGACACCTGGTGCATTAGATACTCCAAATGGCATCACAGAATACTCATAGTGTCCATACCTCGTTCGGAACGCAGTTTTGGATATATCTTCCGCCTTTACTCTAATCTGATGATATCCTGATTTCAAATCAATCTTACTAAACACCTCTGCACCCACTAGCTGATCCATCAAATCATCAATCCTTGGAAGTGGATACCGATTCTTAATCGTCACCTTGTTCAACTGTCGATAATCCACACACAACCTCATGCTTCCATCTTTCTTCTTAACCAACAACACTGGAGCACCCCACGGTGAAACACTCGGTCTAATAAACTGCTTCTCAAGCAACTCTTCCAACTGATTCTTCAATTCACCCAACTCCGATGCAGACATCCGATACGGCGCAATCGAAATAGGACTCGTGCCTGGTACCAAATCAATTGCAAACTCAACTTCCCTCTCCGGCGGTAACTCGGTAATATCCTCTGGAAAAACCTCAGGAAACTCTTGCACTACCGGCAAATCACTAACCCCTTTCTCACCACCAACCTTCAAAGATGCAAACATCATAAACACACAAGCCTCACCATCTAAAGACTTCTTCACTTGCTCCGCGGTCAAAAACTTCCTATCTAACTCTTCTACCGACTTAGAAAAAGTCACACTCCTAGTCAAACAATTAATGCTAACCCCAAAAGCTAACAACCAATCCATACCAAAAATAACATCCATATGCTTCAACGGAAGACAAACAAGATCCAACTCAAAATCAACATGAACCTTAACCCAAAACACAACCAAAAGAGCCTCCGCAACCAAAGATACGTTCCCTTGCTAGACTAACACAAACCACTAACCGATAGGAAAACAACACAACCAAGCAAATGCCGAAGGTACTAAACTACCATTCGCACACAACAGGGAAAAACAACAAGCAAAAGTCTAGACAAGACTGACCACGGCTCTGATACCAACTTGTAACGCTCCTATTTCTATTAAAGCAATTAAACATGCGAATAATACATTTATTCAAGAAATAGAGATTACGTCTTATTCAAAATTCAAAAACCGATAGACATGTATGTAAACCTCAACAGTTACAGCGGAATATAATCAGAGTGATCAAATATATACATGCCATGAGCAAATAAATCATATCCAAAAGATAAATCTCAAAACCCAAACATCGGGTAGTCATCAACAAAATAATAATCCCAACGAAAATATAAACAACCTAATCTAGACCGACACGACAAGCCTAGATCAGAGCCGACACGACACCGATATCGGAGAAAGCTCCCGATATCCCAAGCAAAGACTCACCGAGACTACTCCTGCACAACGTCTACTCACCCATACAGGCAAGTAGGCGGTTAAAACCACTGGGGGTAAGCATTACATTATCATAATCCAGATAATAATCAAATCAAATAAATATCATGTACTTGAATAATAATAGTCATGCATAAATACTTATATCACAACTTGATAGCTCATATCCACATATATCAATCACATGAATAATTATCCAATCATAAATATTCATTCACAACATCAATCATAAACAATCATTGTCAACTTTCATTCTTCTCAATTCATCACCAATCACATATTTCACATAGGACTCATGCTATGATATGCACTTATTGACACATAAATGCATGTGGTACCAAATCTCAACAAGGTCGTCACCTCCGATGGACAAGTCAACATCGCATGTAAGGCTCACCTCTGCCTTACAATAATCTCGAAGTAAAAGATTCATCCCTTTTACAGCAACAACGACTATGATGCATGGACATGTGTAAGGACTCGATAATGCGACAACAAATCACAATCTCAACTCAATATATAGGACAACACCCAATTATATTGATTATCTCCACAACATTGCATTATCAAGAAAACATGCCCACACAAATAAATCATAGTATTCATCATCACACATCAACATATTATCAATAATCAACAATGTCACTCAACATCAACTATATCATATAGTTTCACCAATTCAAGCATTCTCATATTCCAAGTAAGATAGCAAAATATATCTCATGATCATTATCACATCCCAATTACATATTTACATACTCAATTATTCCCTCTAAATACTTCATTAAGCCAAATATCAAGTTTGGAAAAGTTTCACGACTCATAGAAAAAGTTATGCTAAGTTTTCACAAAAATTCACATGACCCATGTGTAGTAATTTGATCATAACTCGAGTTCTAAAAATCATTTGGACCTGAAACCAACGCCATTAGAAAGCTAACAAAATTATCTAAAACTTTCATGTTTACACCAAAGGCCAATTCGAAACAGAAATAGGTGAAAAAGACGCAAGAACGCGAAACAGGAGATGCTGGAACTGGCGCTTCTTGAGAAGCTTCTGGCCTACTTCTGAAGAGTGCTCCTGAAGGACGCTTCTGAAGAGTGCTTCTGAAGCACGCTTCTGAAGTGTGCTTCTGAAGTGTGCTTCTGAAGTATGCTTCTGAAGTGTGCTTCTGGCCTGTTCGCTTACAGCTTTTCCAAAAGTGCGTTTTTCACCATTTCGCGCGTAAAATGCAAACCGTTAATCGGATTTTGATGCCGTTTTCACCTACATGATCCTGACACTTGACTCTAACATAATCTATAAAAATTTCATGTTTCAACCATCCCAAAAGTCATTTTCCAAAACCTCACATAATCACTTATTGGCGAAAACGCTTAAACATCGACATTTCACACGAAAAATCCGTTTTCTCCCAAACGACTCAACTAACATAACCACAACGTGAAAACAGAAATTCTCATAGGTTCAATTCATCCAACAATAACAAAATTTCAGTCAACAACCATATATATATCAAAAAGTTCATTTTGGTCCTTCACATGAACACTTAACTCAACTTCACTAATTTCACAAAACCATCAACAACAATTTATTTCTCATCATCAATCCACAATTAAGTATACCCAAATCATAATTCACTTACAATAGCATCAGTTAACAATAACCACATTAATGGAATATGAATCACATCTCTTTTCAATCAAAGCATATCAAATTTCATCAATTAAGCATAATTTCATAACTTAACATTTATACATACTTTGAAACATGTAATTTCACCCATAAACATACCATAATCATCAATTCAAGCACAAGAAAATAGCATCACAGCAAGAGCACGAATTTAACAACAATTGTTCACCAACCCATTTTCATACAACATGAGAAAATGCAAAGATTGTACATGATTATGATAATAACTAACCCCCTTACCTTTGAAGTTGATTATCTCTAACCCTTGCTTCAATTCAGCTCCTAGGTCACCCAAATTGATTCCTCAAGCTTTCCCTTCAACACTCTTGTTCTTCTCTTCACCTCTTTCTCTCTCTAGGAAAATGTTTTGTGAAGTGAATGATATTTTCTATGACAACCCTAATGTTATCTCCCTTAATGGGCTTAACTCAAAATGCTAATGGGCCTAACCCATTCTAACACAATTCAAAAGTTTCTATACACTCAACGGTAATTACTAACAACGGTAAAATATAACCAACGGTCACTAACGGTAAAAACTAATCACTACACTAGTAACTTAGTAAAATAAGGGTCCTCACCAATTAATAAAATAATTCTCACCAAAATTACCATTTTACCCTTACCCGTCAAATGACCAAAATACCCTTCTAATACGGTAATCCATTTAAATGCACCCAATGACAATTAAATACACACAAGCACATTTAATCACACACAAACACAATTAAAAGTAATTAAAATAAATCTAGCTAAAAATTGGGCTGTTACACTTCCTCTCCATGAATTGTAACAAGCTTTCCGCTTTTTGCAAATTTCAACTTCTGATGCAAGGTAGAGGTCACCGCCCCAGCGTCATGTATCCACGGTCTCCCCAAGAGACAGCTATAAGAGGCATTAATATCCATGACCTGGAACGTGATTAGAAAGGTTTCGGGGCCAACAGTTATTGGCAAGTCTATCTCCCCGAGAACGCTCTTGCGGGTTCCATCAAAGGCTTTGAACAGAAAAGTGCTCCTCCTCAAGGGAGTTCCCCGGTAACTCAGCTGATCCAGTGTTGACTTGGGCATCACGTTCAAAGATGAGCCAGTGTCCACTAACACATTTGATAGCATGTCGGACTTGCAATTCACGGAGATATGCAAGGCCAGATTATGATGCTTTCCTGCTTCGGGCAATTCATCTTCACTGAACCATAGATTGCTGCAGGCGGTAATGTTCCCCACTATGCTACCAAAGTGATCCACAATGACCTCATGATCCACATAAGCCTGCTCCAATACTTTCAAAAGGGTATCTCTGTGAGCAGCGGAACTCAAGAGCAGAGACAAAATGGATATCTTCGACGGAGTTTGCAGCAGCTGATCCACAATCTTGTAATCACTTCTTTTGATCAACCTCAAAATCTCGTCCAGATTAGAATCCTCTATAGACCGGCCTGGTTGGCTCGCGTCTCTGGTAATAGGAGAAACATCAGTCGGGGTTGTTTTGTTAATGGATGGCACGGTAGGCGTAGCTGCCTTCTTTTGAAACAACGGTGGACGGACTCTTCCGCTTCTTAGGGCTGCTGAAGTTCCTTCGGCGGTGTTGTTCATCACAGCCAAGGACACCAGAGGCACTTCTACCCCGTTTTCGATTATGGTAGCGTTGTATTTGTACGGGATAGCCCTATCTGAAGTATAAGGTACCCGTCCGGGCAACCTTATCACCAGAGGCTCAGCATTCTCCTTCAAAGGCATACTCTTGACAGGCGGATCATGAAAAACTAGCACGATCACGCAGACATCACTAACAGTAAAAAAATTATCATTCATCAAGCTTTGGATGTCATTTTGAACAGTATAGCAACCCAAAGGATTACGAAGGCATCCTAGGCACTTGGCATGATCATGGCTAAACAGAGAAGCTTCACACAGCTTGATGTGTAGAGGCACCAGAGGAGTTGCGACATTACGGACATCAAGTCTAGGAGCTTCCTCACATACTTCGATCATATTTAGAGCGGCATGATTTGGAAGAGGATTGTCGAGGACATGCGGGATATTATTCTCAAAAGTCAGCTTTCCTTGATCAATGAGCTTCTTCACGATATACTTCAAAGCATAGCACCCCTCGACATCATGACCCAGGGCGCCTTGATGGAAATCACATTTGAGGTCGGACCTGAACCTTGGAGGCAACGGATCAGGTGGGGGCTTGCCCTGTTTGGTTGTACAATGCCCTCTATGGAGTAAAGTCGGAAGCAACTCAGCATACAACATCGGTATCGGAGGGAAGGTAGGTCTAGCTTGTTGATGTTGTTGTTGTTGTTGAACCGGCAACTGTTGTTTCATCTGTTGAGCAATTGCATTAACGGGTACCTGAGGTTGGCCCGGCGGCAAAGGATACTGATGATAGAATGGCGGAAAGAAAGGATGCTGAGAGTACGGCGCATATGGGTACGACGGAGGCATTTGGGCAGCATTAATAGGAGCAACAGTAGCCATGGATTGACCGGCTCCGGCTGACACCATCCCTACTTCCGTTTCTTTCTTCTTGTGGTGTCCGTTACCATACCTCTTTGATGCATTCACAGAGGATTCAGCTTTCTCGAATACAATGATTCCTTCTCTGACGGCTTCTTCCAGACGAGTTCCCATGGTGACCATCTCCGAGAAGTTATTCGGGGCGGCAATGATCATTCTCTCAACATAATCCTTTTTCAAGGTCTTTAGGAATGTCTGGGTCATTTCTTCTTCATCAAGAGCGGGAGTAATGCGGGCAGCTGCCCCCCTCCATTTCTGTGCGTATTCACGGAAGCTTTCCTCCTTCTTTTGGGAGAGAGATCTGAGGAATTCCCTGTTTGGCTTCAATCTGGTATTAAACCCATAGTGGCTTTTGAAAGCAGCGGCTAATTCATCAAAGGTATGGAATTCATTTTTGCTCAAACTAGTATACCATTCTGCAGCATCTTCCATTAAGCTATCTTGGAAGCAGTGAATCATGAGTGAATCATTGTCTTTGTAGTTACCCATCTTTCGGACATACTTGATGATGTGGTTCTGGGGACAAGTCAGCCCATTGTATCGGTCGAAATCCGGGATCTTGAACTTCTTAGGAACATTCACCTTTGGTACCAAGCAGAGATCATGAGTCTTAAAAGAGTCCCCGCTCCCTCGGTTAGCTTTGATTTCATGACGGAGTTCTTTAGCAAGTTCCTCCATCCTTTCTTCCATGGTTTTGATCACGGGGATGTTTCCGTGATGTGTATTGATGTTAACACCTTGAGGTATGGCATGCACAAGAGGCTTAGTGACAGTTGCTGTTGTCTGAGGCAAAGTAGTATTGATGGAGACAGCGTTTGTTGCAGGAATCGGACCATTGTTAGCAGTACCAGAAGTGCCTGCTGCAGTACTAGGAGTGAAAAACGGTGGAAGTCCATACGGAAACCCAGTTGGCATAGAGAAGCGAGCGTCAGTAGATGCAGCTGGGATCACACTTGTAGTTATAGGTATAGCTGTGGCTATAGGGATAGCTGTGGCTGATTGTTCCTGGGCGGCTAGTAGAGAAGTCATGGTATCATTGGCCTTAGCCAATTCTTCCCTCAGAGAAGCTAACTCGGTACGGAGCTGAGCATTTTCTTCTTCCATAGCTACCAAATTCTTCTTTCTGTAGAGTCTAGTCCGATGTATTCTGTCTGGTTCGTAGACTTTCCGAGCACGAGCCACCTTTCAATCTGTGGCAGAAGAACTAGGAGGCAGTGAGCACTTGGAAACCTTTTGTGACTTGATGAATGATGCACATGATGCATGATATGTACAAATGCGAATGCAAAAAAGTTTCTTTTTTGGACATCGAAGGATTTTTAGACAAATTAGGAGCTTTGTAAACAATATCTAAACAAGCAAAGCAAAACGAAGTGTTTACAAGATGAATCCCTTTGAAGTACTAAGCCAAGGGAAGACTTTGAAATATAAACAAATAAAACTCTCAAGCATAGGAAGTAGTGGGATGATCCTCAGATTCAGACTCCGAATCCGAACCGCAGTATCTATTATAGAAGTTGCGTCGTCCTCTAGCTCTCTTGGAGTCCCGCATAAGTAACTCATCTTTTTCTTCAAGTTCCCTTCGGACCTTAGCCAATTCCTTCTTCAACATCAGGTTCTCATAAGTCTTCTGCTCATCCTTACCATCCAAAGTCATGATTAGATTCTCAGCTTCATTGTATCGGGCTTTCCACATCTGTTTCTCACGACTCTCCATGGCTAGATGCTCCTGATACATTCCCTGAGTTTTGGGAGGTAGAGGTAAAGGTATAGATGGAGCAGATGCAGACACATATCTCATAGCAGGGTAAGGCATACCAATCTCTTCAGCTCGATTTATTACCCACTGAGTATAGGCCTCATGAGCAATACCGGATCTCACACCCAAATGCTTCACACTCTTCCTACGGACCTTAGACCAAGCCTCTATGAAAGCCTCCCTTTGTCCGGTGGGGGCGTTCGAATAGTAGAAGAACTCTGGAGATGTAGCAAGATTGATGGGTTTTGCCTTCATTGGGAACCCAAACTGTCTCATAGCAAGCTCAGGATTGTAATTGATTCCCCCACGGGTACCAAGAAGAGGTACATTGAGAAAATCTCCACAACCAGTAATAATTTCCTTAACCTGAGCGGCGGGAGTGATCCAGACCACCTCGTTAGGAGAGAGAGCCATCATCCGCTGTGAGTAGGACCAATTCTCCGAGTTGTCATGGAAAGAGCTCGGAAGGTGAGAAATAAACCACCTATATAGGAGAGGCACGCAGCAAAGGATATACCTGTTATACCCTGATTTTGGACCTAAAAATACTCGTTCAAATTTCTTTTCTAACACTGATATTTGTCAATTCTCTGATATTTTACTCTGAACCTTTACTCTCTTTTCCAGCGTATTTTACTGCCTCTGTCCGTCTTTTCTTGCATTTCAAGTCATTTAAGAACTCTCAGAAACATGGCATTACTTTTCTTGCATTTTATTTCAAAAATCATACAAAAGGGTATTTTGGTCATTTCCTGCAGTGGAACCCATTTTAGTCCCTGTGTTTGCCTCTGAGTCTTTTCAACCTGTCTGTACGAATCATTGTTGAGTCTTTGTTTAAAAATCATTTCAAAAATTGCATCTGAGCCAGTTTGAGTCAGTTTAGTCCCTAGGGGCATTTTGGTCTTTTCCTATCAAAATTTCGGCAGGGAGGTATTTTAAAATACCTCATGTCAGTAATTGGTTCGTTTTAGTCCTTTTGTTGATTTTATTTTAGGTTTCACTTTACTTTTTTTTCAAATTACCAATTTTAGTCCAATTTTATTTTAATTACATTTTAGTCCCTCAAACAATTATCAAAATTGCACTTTAGTCCAAAACTTTTCAAAATTACATTTCTAGTCCATTTTTCTTATTTACAGTCCAGTCCTCATTTTTTTTTACATTTTGCAGAACGGTCCTTAAAGTCAAAAGTCCAAGGCAGAGCCAAACTAAGTCCAATTCCAGGTGGCAGTGTCCCATTGGGTCTCAGATACAAGTGGCAGCCTATAAAAGGCGCATTCAATGCACAAGTCAAAAAAAAAAAAAAGCAATCACGCGCCACCACCAAAAAACACCTGAGAATTTTCTCTCTCTTGGCAGTTACAGATCAAAACAGAAAAATCACAAGAACAATCACACAAACCCTAATCTTTCCAGAACCAGATTCATTGGTGAATCTTCATCATTGAATTGATCCTTCTGCAATTCAAGGCACGAATTCCTCACCGGAGGTGAAGAATTCCAAGCGCCGATCACAGATTCTGAAAATTTGAGAAGAAGAGGAAAAGAAGCAGATTCGAACCGGTGAAGCAGAAGAGGAGCATTACCGATTTATTTTCGGTTTCAAAGCCAGAAATCAACAAGCAAAGATCAAGTTCAAGTGTTTCCGAAGATCTTCGTTCAAAAGATCCAACTGAAAACCACAGGTAAACACATAAACTCCACTTTCTTTCTCAAAAACATCAACAAAGGCGAATCAAGTGTAGATCTGTATAGTTTTAAAAGTTTCCAACCGAAAAAAGCAAAAAAACTTGAAAAAAGTTTCATTCAAAACCGCAAAAAAGAATCTCAAATCTACGTTGATACGAACCTTGCATGCAAAATCCAGTGCCATATTCGTGTTCAGGACAAAAAAGGATATCTAAAAATGTAAAATTTTTCGAAATCGGAGAAGTTTTCTCAACTCCGGCGGCGGCGCCGCCACCCTTGGGCGGCCGGCCACCACGCCGGAGGAGCAAACTCCACCGGAGAAGATGAAGATCATCCTCCTTTTTCCAGAATCCGGTGAGATGAGAGAAGAGAGAAGTGAGAGCTTCTCTCACTAGAATGAGAGAAGAGAGAGAAAGGAAAGGGAGAAATGAAAAAAACCGGCCTCAACACCTTTATATAAGCCAGTGAACCGGACCGGTCCAAGACCGGTCCAATCCCCTTCATTCCTGGCCGTTGGATCTAGGGTTTCCCTCCCTGGATCAATCCAACGCTCCCTGTGCTTCCAGGCTTTTAGGTTTTGGTTTGGGCCTATTTCCTATACGTTTTTGCTTTTTCTTGCTATTCACACCCTGTTTTCTTGCTGATTGAACCCCTACTTGCTCAATTTTTTCTCTCAAAAATTATAGAAAAAATCATATTGTTTTAAATTTATTTTTGGTATTTCTTGTGATGCTTTTACACATAAAAAAAAAACTAAAAAAAAATGTATGTGGTATTTTCTTGATTAATTGGTTCTTTTTGGTCTAAACTTGTGAATTTCTTGCCATGTTCTCTTCATAAAACTTTGGCATGTGATGAGAATGATTGATGTGCAACTTCATAGTGAATATGTCTCTGATCCTATGTGTGATTTACTGTTTGGGTGATGTGAATTTTCATTTTTTCTTGTTTTGCAAATAATGTGTGGTTTTGTTAAGAAATAAAGTGCAAAGTATTTCTAGAAATATGTCACAATGCTTGGCTTGTATATGTCCTTATCATCATCACATTATAGCTCAAAATCAAACCTCTTTAAAAAAAATGGCTATGATGAGGGAATTATAGGCCATGTGCATGTCTAAGTGTTATACCTAATTCTAGGCATATTTTGTCATTTTATTTCTTTTCATTGTTCTTTTCTTTTTATTATCTTATTTCAATATTGTTTCCTTTTTTTTTACTATTTTATGCCTTATGGTACTAATCATTTCATTTCATATTTCATCCATCTCATAGTTTAGGCATTATTTTTCTATTCATTTCTATACCAAATGGGCTTGTAATAATTTTAGGTAGATTAGTGCCCTTTTAATTCTTGCAAGACCATAGCATGTATTTAGGATTCGATGTAAAGGACTATGGACACTATAACTGATGTACACCGACACAAGCACCGACACATGCACACACCCCACATGGATATTCTAGATGTATGATTAGGGAATGTATGTTTAGATGTATGCTTAGGTTTTACAACGCTTAGACAAAAATCATTTTCCCAAAAAAAATGTGAATAACCTCACTTGAAAGCTTTTTTTCTAAAATAGGAGTCAAAACTCCTCATTTTCCTTTTGTTTTCTTAAGTAAAAAAAATCTTAATGAATTTTAATCATACTTAGACTTTATTTGGCAAAATAACTAATTCCACCTCACATTTTCCAAATCTCATGCCCTTGAGGCCTCTCATCTCCATTCTTCAAAATTCCTTTTTTAAACTTAAAATCAACCAACAAAAACAAAAACAATTTTCGAGAATGAACTACGTTTGGTTTTGATCCCTTAAAAGGGTACGTAGGCAATGAGTTAAAACTCCTCCAAGCCAAGTAAAAATAAAATCTCAATCATCTTCTATCCCCCATTCTTCACTCAAATAAAACTTTTTTTACAAGTAGGCAATAAAAAATAAAGCGTAGAAATAAACTTAGGAAAACGGTTCTTATGGAATACCATAATCGTTCCGGGTGCCTAACACCTTCCCGTAGCGAAAACGACCCCCGAACTTAGAATCTAAGGGTTTTTTTCTCAATTTTGCCCTTCCCAAGAAAAAATAGAGAATATCAAAGATTGAAAGGTTCAAGCCTAATTAATGACTTGACACCCGAAAATCGCGATAACAGAAATGGCAACTTCACTGGGGACATTTTAAGCGGGTCACGCCTAGTTTTCCTTAGTTTATATTTACGCTTTGTTTTATTGCTTACATATGTGAATACTTGTTTATTTTCATTTGACGTGTGGGGTGAGAATATCAAAAGTCCTATACCCGGGCTGAGTGAACTTATGAATAGGTAGAGATATAATCGACAATTCGATCCGAGGGTTGCCTCGTGTATTGGGTTATGCGATCAATCTCACATAGCTGAGGCATTTTGGAAGTAATATTGTCGGCGTGTGTTGTCATGCTTAGGCACTTTGCTTTCAATTGTTCGACGATGCTATGGACCGTAGTTACCAAACCCATCCCTGGCCTTTTTTTTAGGACGTAGTGCGGTGGCTAAACCGAGTGTTGCCTCGAGTTTTAGTCGTCACGCGATACTACACTCAAGCTAGACCTTCTTGCGAATAAACATGGAACGGACGTTGTCCTGTGCTACCATGATATACGTAAGAGAGGTTGCAGTTTGGGAACTTGATTAGAACCTTGGTTACTATTATCCTAAGCCTTAGTTTACCGGGCACCGTGTCCGCCCGTGGCTCCTCGACTTTAATCTCAACCCTCCATGTTTTCTCTGTAATTGAAAAAACAATCATGCATACATGCATTCATGCATAATTTTTTCTCATGCATTCATCGAAGGGTTGGACAAATTAAAAACTTTGTAAACATCACAGGTATGAAGAAGACTAAATCCTACAAGTTCAAGGAGGTTGATTTGGTTAGTTTGAGAGAATTGGCACTCAAGGTTAAGAATCAAACAGGTTTCCGACTCCGATATGGTGGTTTGCTTACTATTCTCCGGACCAATGTTGAAGAGAAGCTCGTGCACACTCTAGTGCAATTCTATGACCCGAGTTTCCGTTGCTTCACTTTTCCGGATTTCCAGTTAGTCCCTACTCTTGAGGCTTATTCCCACTTGTTAGATTCACCTATAGCCGAGAAGACACCTTTCACCGGTCCCGGGACTTCTCTTACTCCTTTGGTTATTGCTAAGGATCTCTATCTCAAGACTTCCGATGTCTCCAATCATCTTACTACTAAGTCTCACATCCGAGGGTTCACTTCAAAGTATCTACTTGAGCATGCTAATCTCAAAACCACTTGTCAGGACACACTCGAGGCTATTCTTGCATTGCTTATCTATGGGCTCATTCTCTTTCCGAATCTCGACAACTTTGTGGATATGAATGCTATTGAGATCTTCCATTCCAGGAATCCGGTTCCTACCTTGCTAGCTGACACATACCATGCTATCCATGACCGGACTCTCAAAGGTCGTGGGTATATCCTTTGCTGCGTGCCTCTCCTATATAGGTGGTTTATTTCTCACCTTCCGAGCTCTTTCCATGACAACTCGGAGAATTGGTCCTACTCACAGCGGATGATGGCTCTCTCTCCTAACGAGGTGGTCTGGATCACTCCCGCCGCTCAGGTTAAGGAAATTATTACTGGTTGTGGAGATTTTCTCAATATACCTCTTCTTGGTACCCGTGGGGGAATCAACTACAATCCTGAGCTTGCTATGAGACAGTTTGGGTTCCCAATGAAGGCAAAACCCATCAATCTTGCTACATCTCCAGAGTTCTTCTACTATTCGAACGCCCCCACCGGACAAAGGGAGGCTTTCATAGAGGCTTGGTCTAAGGTCCGTAGGAAGAGTGTGAAGCATTTGGGTGTGAGATCCGGTATTGCTCATGACGCCTATACTCAGTAGGTAATAAATCGAGCTGAAGAGATTGGTATGCCTTACCCTGCTATGAGATATGTGTCTGCATCTGCTCCATCTATACCTTTACCTCTACCTCCCACAACTCAGGGAATGTATCAGGAGCATCTAGCCATGGAGAGTCGTGAGAAACAGATGTGGAAAGCCCGATACAATGAAGCTGAGAATCTAATCATGACTTTGGATGGTAAGGATGAGCAGAAGACTCATGAGAACCTGATGTTGAAGAAGGAATTGGTTAAGGTCCGAAGGGAACTTGAAGAAAAAGATGAGTTACTTATGCGGGACTCGAAGAGAGCTAGAGGACGACGCAACTTCTATGATAGATACCGCGGTTCGGATTCGGAGTCTGAATCTGAGGATCATCCCACTACTTCCTATGCTTGAGAGTTTTATTTGTTTATATTTCAAAGTCTTCCCTTGGCTTAGTACTTCAAAGGGATTCATCTTGTAAACACTTCGTTTTGCTTTGCTTGTTTAGATATTGTTTACAAAGCTCCTAATTTGTCTAAAAATCCTTCGATGTCCAAAAAAGAAACTTTTTTGCATTCGCATTTGTACATATCATGCATCATGTGCATCATTCATCAAGTCACAAAAGGTTTCCAAGTGCTCACTGCCTCCAGGTTCTTCTGCCACAGATTGAAAGGTGGCTCGTGCTCGGAAAGTCTACGAACCTGACAGAATACATCGCACTAGACTCTACAGAAAGAAGAATTTGGTAGCTATGGAAGAAGAAAATGCTCAGCTCCGTACCGAGTTAGCTTCTCTGAGGGAAGAATTGGCTAAGGCCAATGATACCATGACTGCTCTGCTAGCCGCCCAGGAACAATCAGCCACAGCTATCCCTATAGCCACAGCTATACCTATAACTACAAGTGTGATCCCAGCTGCATCTACTGACGCTCGCTTCGCTATGCCAACTGGGTTTCCATATGGACTTCCACCATTTTTCACTCCTAGTACTGCAGCAGGCACTTCTGGTACTGCTAACAATGGTCCGATTCCTGCAACAAACGCTGTCTCCATCAATACTACTTTGCCTCAGACAACAGCAGCTGTCACTGAGCCTCTTGTGCATGCCATACCTCAAGGTGTTAACATCAATACACATCACGGAAACATCCCCGTGATCAAAACCATGGAAGAAAGGATGGAGGAACTTGCTAAAGAACTCCGTCATGAAATCAAAGCTAACCGAGGGAGCGGGGACTCTTTTAAGACTCATGATCTCTGCTTGGTACCAAAGGTGGATGTTCCTAAGAAGTTCAAGATCCCGGATTTCGACCGATACAATGGGCTGACTTGTCCCCAGAACCACATCATCAAGTATGTCCGAAAGATGGGTAACTACAAAGACAATGATTCACTCATGATTCACTACTTCCAAGATAGCTTAATGGAAGATGCTGCAGAATGGTATACTAGTTTGAGCAAAAATGACGTCCATACCTTTGATGAATTAGCCGCTGCTTTCAAAAGCCACTATGGGTTTAATACCAGATTGAAGCCAAACAGGGAATTCCTCAGATCTCTCTCCCAAAAGAAGGAGGAAAGCTTCCGTGAATACGCACAGAAATGGAGGGGGGCAGCTGCCCGCATTACTCCCGCTCTTGATGAAGAAGAAATGACCCAGACATTCCTAAAGACCTTGAAAAAGGATTATGTTGAGAGAATGATCATTGCCGCCCCGAATAACTTCTCGGAGATGGTCACCATGGGAACTCGTCTGGAAGAAGCCGTCAGAGAAGGAATCATTGTATTCGAGAAAGCTGAATCCTCTGTGAATGCATCAAAGAGGTATGGTAACGGACACCACAAGAAGAAAGAAACGGAAGTAGGGATGGTGTCAGCCGGAGCCGGTCAATCCATGGCTACTGTTGCTTCTATTAATGCTGCCCAAATGCCTCCGTTGTACCCATATGCGCCGTACTCTCAGCATCCTTTCTTTCCGCCATTCTATCATCAGTATCCTTTGCCACCGGGCCAACCTCAGGTACCCGTTAATGCAATTGCTCAACAGATGAAACAACAGTTGCCGGTTCAACAACAACAACAACATCAACAAGCTAGACCTACCTTCCCTCCGATACCGATGTTGTATGCTGAGTTGCTTCCGACTTTACTCCATAGAGGGCATTGTACAACCAGACAGGGCAAGCCCCCACCTGATCCGTTGCCTCCAAGGTTCAGGTCCGACCTCAAATGTGATTTCCATCAAGGCGCCCTGGGTCATGATGTCGAGGGGTGCTATGCTTTGAAGTATATCGTGAAGAAGCTCATTGATCAAGGAAAGCTGACTTTTGAGAATAATGTCCCGCATGTCCTCGACAATCCTCTTCCAAATCATGCCGCTGTAAATATGATCGAAGTATGTGAGGAAGCTCCTAGACTTGATGTCCGTAATGTCGCAACTCCTCTGGTGCCTCTACACATCAAGCTGTGCGAAGCTTCTCTGTTTAGCCATGATCATGCCAAGTGCCTAGGATGCCTTCGTAATCCTTTGGGTTGCTATACTGTTCAAAATGACATCCAAAGCTTGATGAATGATAATTTTTTGACTGTTAGTGATGTCTGCGTGATCGTGCCAGTTTTTCATGATCCGCCTGTCAAGAGTATGCCTTTGAAGGAGAATGTTGAGCCTCTGGTGATAAGGTTGCCCGGACCGGTACCTTATACTTCAGATAGGGCTATCCCGTACAAATACAACACTACCATAATCGAAAACGGAGTAGAAGTGCCTCTGGTGTCCTTGGCTGTGATGAACAACACCGCCGAAGGAACTTCAGCAGCCCTAAGAAGCGGAAGAGTCCGTCCACCGTTGTTTCAAAAGAAGGCAGCTACACCTACCGTGCCACCCATTGACAAAACAACCCTGACTGATGTTTCTCCTGTTACCAGAGACGCGAGCCAACCAGGCCGGTCTATAGAGGATTCTAATCTGGACGAGATTTTGAGGTTGATCAAAAGAAGTGATTACAAGATTGTGGATCAGCTGCTGCAAACTCCGTCGAAGATATCCATTTTGTCTCTGCTCCTGAGTTCCGCTGCTCACAGAGATACCCTGTTGAAAGTATTGGAGCAGGCTTATGTGGATCATGAGGTCACTGTGGATCACTTTGGTAGCATAGTGGGGAACATTACCGCCTGCAGCAATCTATGGTTCAGTGAAGATGAATTGCCCAATGCAGGAAAGCATCATAATCTGGCCTTGCATATCTCCGTGAATTGCAAGTCCGACATGCTATCAAATGTGTTAGTGGACACTGGCTCATCTTTGAACGTGATGCCCAAGTCAACGCTGGATCAGCTGAGTTACCGGGGAACTCCCTTGAGGAGGAGCATTTTTCTGGTCAAAGCCTTTGATGGAACCCGCAAGAGCGTTCTCGGGGAGATAGACTTGCCAATAACTGTTGGCCCCGAAACCTTTCTAATCACGTTCCAGGTCATGGATATTAATGCCTCTTATAGTTGTCTCTTGGGGAAACCGTGGATACATGACGCTGGGGCGGTGACCTCTACCTTGCATCAGAAGTTGAAATTTGCAAAAAGCGGAAAGCTTGTTACAATTCATGGAGAGGAAGCATACCTGGTTAGCCAGCTATCATCTTTCTCTTGCATAGAAGCAGGGTCTGCAGAGGGAACCGCTTTTCAAGGATTAACTGTCGAAGGTACGGAGCCTAAAAGGGATGGAACTGCCATGGCTTCTTTGAAGGATGCACAGAGAGCCGTCCAAGAGGGTCAAGCTGCCGGCTGGGGCAGGTTAATACAACTCCGTGAGAACAAGCATAAGGAAGGTCTTGGCTTTTCCCCAACTTCAGGAGTTTCCACCGGGGCATTCTATAGTGATGGGTTTGTCAACGCAATCACAGAGGAAGCAACTGGATTTGGCCCTAGGCCTGTATTTGTTACACCAGGAGGCATTGCGAGAGATTGGGATGCCATTGACATTCCCTCAATCATGCATGTTTCTTAGTAATATACCTTGTTGCTTAAGTATCTTGTTTTTTCAAAATAACAATCCTCTCGCTCTGCCCAAAGCGAGAGTGGTATTTTCTGTAAGGGCATGTTTGTTTCGGCATTGCCGTTGATTAATAAAAAAATTTGTCGTTTCTTTCACGATTGCTATTTTTAGTGCTTTTTTTCCTTGGAAATAATGGTAATGCCAGAAAAAAACCAAAACATCTGTATTTTCTTATTAATTTCAAAAATCAGCATAAAAACCTCTTTCTAAAATCATCCAACCATTTTACGCAGATTGAACTATAATAAACCCGTTGGGCACAGTAACCCTGCATTTCCTCCGGATTTTGAATTCCCAGTGTATGAAGCCGAAGATGAGGAAGGTGATGACATACCGTTTGAGATCACTCGGCTACTTGAGCAAGAAAAGAAAGCCATTCAGCCTCACCAGGAAGAGATTGAGCTTATCAACATAGGTACCGAGGAGAACAAGCGAGAAATCAAGATCGGTGCTGCTCTAGAGGAAGGGGTTAAAAAGAAGATCATCCAGCTCCTCCGGGAATATCCGGATATTTTTGCATGGTCGTATGAAGATATGCCAGGTCTAGACCCTAAGATTGTGGAGCATCGGATCCCCACAAAGCCTGAATGTCCTCCCGTCAGGCAGAAATTGAGAAGGACTCATCCAGATATGACTCTCAAGATTAAGAGCGAGGTTCAAAAATAGATTGATGCGGGTTTCCTCATGACAGTTGAGTACCCTGAATGGGTTGCCAATATTGTACCTGTGCCAAAGAAGGATGGTAAAGTCCGGATGTGTGTTGACTTCAGAGACCTGAACAAAGCTAGTCCAAAAGACAACTTCCCATTACCTCATATTGATGTGCTTGTTGATAATACTGCTCAGTCTAAGGTGTTCTCCTTCATGGATGGTTTCTCCGGTTACAATCAAATCAAGATGTCTCCGGAAAATAGAGAAAAGACGTCTTTTATCACTCCATGGGGTACTTTCTTCTACAAAGTGATGTCATTCGGCTTAATAAATGCTGGTGCTACCTACCAAAGAGGGATCACTACTCTGTTTCACGACATGATTCACAAAGAAGTCGAGGTGTATGTGGACGACATGATTGTAAAGTCAACAGATGAGGAGCAACATGTTGAATATTTGACAAAGATGTTCGAAAGGTTGAGAAAGTACAAGCTTCGATTGAATCCTAACAAATGTACATTCGGCGTCAGATCCGGAAAGTTATTAGGCTTCATTGTCAGCCAAAAGGGCATTGAAGTCGATCCTGATAAAGTCCGGGCCATCCGAGAAATGCCAGCTCCACGGACCGAGAAGCAAGTCAGAGGTTTCCTCGGACGTTTGAATTACATCTCCCGATTCATATCTCACATGACCGTAACCTGCGGGCCGATCTTCAAGCTACTCAGAAAGAATCAGCCTATTGTATGGAATAATGAATGCCAAGAAGCTTTTGATAGCATCAAGAATTACCTGCTGGAACCACCTATCCTTGTCCCACCCGTGGAAGGAAGGCCTTTGATTATGTATTTGGCAGTATTTGATGAATCCATGGGATGCGTACTTGGTCAACAAGATGAGACTGGAAAGAAAGAACATGCTATCTACTATCTAAGCTAGAAGTTCACCGATTGTGAAACTCGGTATACAATGCTTGAGAAGACTTGTTGTGCTCTGGCCTGGGCCGCTAAACGCTTGCGTCATTATTTGGTGAATCATACAACTTGGTTGATATCCAGAATGGACCCGATAAAGTATATTTTTGAGAAAGCTGCTGTTACTGAGAAGATTGCACGCTGGCAGATGCTTTTGTCTGAATATGATATTGTGTTCAAAACTCAAAAGGCAATCAAAGGTAGCATTCTTGCCGATCATCTTGCCTACCAACCTCTTGATGATTATCAACCAATTGAGTTCGATTTCCCCGATGAAGAGATCATGTATGTAAAATCAAAAGACTGCGAAGAACCGTTGATTGGTGAAGGTCCAGATCCCAATAGCAAGTGGGGTTTAGTCTTTGATGGTGCTGTCAATGCTTATGGTAAAGGAATTGGGGCAGTCATTATATCCCCACAAGGGCATCACATACCTTTTACCGCACGGATTTTGTTCGAATGTACAAACAATATGGTTGAGTATGAAGCATGTATCTTTGGGATCGAGGAAGCAATTGACATGAGAATCAAACACCTCGACATCTATGGAGATTCTGCACTCGTCATCAACCAGATAAAGGGTGAATGGGAGACTCACCATGCCAAGTTGATTCCTTATCGTGATTATGCGAGACGTTTGCTGACATATTTTACAAAGGTTGAGCTGCACCATATTCCTCGTGATGAGAACCAAATGGCTGATGCTCTTGCTACTCTATCCTCCATGTTTCGAGTAAACCATTGGAATGATGTGCCAATAATCAAAGTGCAACGCCTTGAAAGACCTTCACATGTGTTCGCTATTGGGGATGTGATCGATCAGGCTGGTGAAAATATGGTTGACAATAAACCCTGGTATTAAGACATCAAACAGTTCTTGCTAAGCCGTGAGTATCCGTCGGGTGCTTCCAACAAAGACAAGAAGACCCTGAGAAGATTGGCCAGTAGATTCCTGTTAGATGGAGATATTCTGTACAAGAGAAATTATGACATGGTATTGTTAAGATGTGTTGATGAACACGAAGCAGAGCAGTTAATGCATGATGTACATGACGGTACCTTCGGGACCCATGCTACAGGGCATACTATGTCAAGGAAGTTGTTACGGGCAGGTTACTACTGGATGACCATGGAGCATGAGTGCTACCAGCACGCCAGAAAGTGCCACAAATGTCAAATCTATGCTGATAAGATTCATGTGCCTCCGCACGCTCTCAATGTTATTTCATCCCCATGGCCGTTTTCAATGTGGGGCATCGACATGATTGGAAGAATTGAACCGAAGGCTTCAAATGGTCATCGTTTCATCTTAGTGGCAATTGACTACTTCACCAAGTGGGTCGAAGCAGCATCTTATACCAATGTGACCAAGCAAGTGGTAGCTAAGTTCATCAAGAACAACATCATCTGTCGATATGGTGTTCCCAGCAAAATTATTACCGACAACGGTACCAACCTGAATAACAATGTGGTGCAAGCTCTTTGTGAAGAATTCAAAATTGAGCATCATAACTCTTCTCCCTATAGACCTCAGATGAATGGTGCTGTTGAGGCCGCCAACAAGAATATCAAGAGGATTGTTCAGAAAATGGTAACCACTTACAAGGACTGGCATGAAATGTTACCCTATGCTCTGCATGGCTACCGTACTACAGTGCGCAGTTCAACCGGGGCAACCCCTTTCTCTCTTGTATATGGTATGGAAGCAGTTCTTCCTTTGGAGGTGGAGATCCCATCTCTCCGTGTGATCATGGAAGCAAAGTTATCCGAGGCTGAATGGTGCTAAAGCCAGTATGATCAGTTGAATTTGGTTGAGGAAAAACGTATGGATGCCATGGCTCCTGGACAGTCATATCAAGCAAGAATGAAGACTGCCTTTGACAGGAAAGTCCATCCTCGAGAATTCAAGGTAGGAGAACTTGTATTGAAAAGGAGGATAAGCCAGCAACCCGACCCAAGGGGCAAGTGGACGCCTAACTATGAAGGTCCATATGTTGTCAAGAAGGCCTTCTCCGGTGGTGCTTTAATTCTTACACACATGGATGGTGTAGAACTTCCAAATCCTGTGAATGCTGATATAGTCAAGAAATACTTTGCCTAGAGATATGAAAAGAACAGCGTGGTAGGTCGAAAACCCGAAAGGGCGGCCTAGGCAAAAATGCGCTTCCTGGTGGATCGAAAACCCGAAAGGGCGGTCTAGGCAAAAATAAGGGACAAAAAAAATATATATGAAAAAGCTCGCTGAGATTGTACGCAACTCAGGCAAGAATGAGCGTCTCGATGAGCCGAAAACCCGGAAGGGCGGTTCACGCAAAAATGAGATCGAAACAAGAGGCAAGTAACTATATCTGGCCAACCACCGTTCCCTTGGGGCATCTGCAGCTGTTAATGACTATCTTCATCAAAAGCTCCTACGCTTGCGAATTCAAAGTTTCTAGGAAATGTAATGATTGCTGTGTTCAATGTACCACCAACCAATAAAAATTACCATTTTCCAAGCTTTGTAAATCCGTGGAGTCACGCCTTCGGCTGACCACCACTCTTATACATCAATTTGAGCCTGTGCTTTTGTTTGAAACTCTACTTTCTTTTTACTTTCAAAGTTATGTACGAAAACATTTTCCTTCTATTTTTAATAATGACAAATGCTCGAAGCAAACATCTTGAAAATTGAAAAAGTTTTTGAAAAGAAAACCTGAGCAACAGGGTACATTCAAACGAACATGCATGAGCGAGTGTATGTTGGTGTCTATTTCAATATATGTTACAAGCAGGTTCTCCTCTAGGATAGTCTGTGGTCAATGGCAAGAATGAAAAAACAGAATGAAAATGCATGAAAATGAATAGGCTCGCTAAGTTGAAAACCCGGAAGGGCGGCTTAGGCAAAAATGAGCACCCCGCTGGATTGACAACCCGAGAGGGCAGTTCAGGCAAAAATGGGGCATTGAAAAGAATTTATTTCCCCGGTGGATCGAAAACCCGAAAGGGCGATCCAGGCAAAAATGGGATGCAAAAAAAATGATTGAGAAAATAACATGCAAAAAGCATTGACCACAGATGCGACATCCACGGTACACCCGGCACTGAAATGCCCGGCAGTGACGGCATTACTCCCAGTAGAGTCTTCCGAGATTCTATCCCCAGCAAGTTGCAGAACAACCTGCCCTCAGCCATGGTTCCGATACGTCTCCCAACGACGTCATCTCCAAAGAGGATTTCCAGGAATGTGTAATATAGCACGAGCCACTGCATGCCCAATACTCCAGTATCTTGTCTGTCTCTGCGGAACTGTGTCTACAAATCGCCAACAGTCATGCATTACAAGCATTCATACATGCATAATCATGCATATTACGTGCTCGTGCATTTAATGAAACTGTTATATCATTCATGCATATTGCATTTCCAATGTCAACATCAGTCTCAATTCAATACTCATGTCGGGTTCTCTGTCAAAACCTTGTGAGCCAATAATATCGATCAATTTCTACCTTTCAGATCAAATCGACGTCAAGTCAATCTCAATCTATATCTTGTCAAAAAAAAAAAAAAAAAAATCCCCAGTGAACATGTTTCTGTTTGGTCAAGTAACCAGTTCGCCTCCAAGAACGACTTGCACCCGTTTATTTTTCAATGTTATCGGTCGAGTTACCAGTTCAAATCCAAGAACAGCTCGTACCTGTCTATGTGTCTATGATTTTGGTCAAGTGGCTAGTTCAAGTCCAAGAACAACTTGTACCTGTCTATCTGTTTCTGTTCGGTCAAGTGGCTAGCTCGATCCAAGAGCAGCTTGCACCTGTCTATTCGTCTTTGTCTCCGGTGGAGTAACCAGTTCGCATCCAAGAACAAGCTCGCACCTGTCTATTTGCCTTGCTTTCAGTCGAGTGACCAGTTCGAATCAAGAACAACTCGTACCTGTCCATCTTCTCCATGTCCCCGGTCGAGTGACAAGTTCGAATTCAAGAACAACTCGCACCTGTTTGTCTGCTTTTATTCCCGGTCAAGTGCCCAGCTCAATCCAAGAGCAGCTTGTACCCGTCAATTTGCTTCTAGTTTCCCGTCTACCCTGTTATCTTGTCAATGTCTACCAATCCCGCAATGGATACGACATCTTTTGTTAGTTCTAACTCTCATTTGTCTCGCATTCATAATCCAAATGTTGCATGGCATTCATGATATTTGAAAATGTACAAACGTATTTTTACGTCCAAACACAGTGCAAATGTTAATATTTAAGTATCTTCGTCCCGTCAAGCCAAAGACTCCGTCTCTTGACCCTCCAGACAAAGAAACTTAAATAGGGGCAGCTGTTATACCCTGATTTTGGACCTAAAAATACTCGTTCAAATTTCTTTTCTAACACTGATATTTGTCAATTCTCTGATATTTTACTCTGAACCTTTACTCTCTTTTCCAGCGTATTTTACTGCCTCTGTCCGTCTTTTCTTGCATTTCAAGTCATTTAAGAACTCTCAGAAACATGGCATTACTTTTCTTGCATTTTATTTCAAAAATCATACAAAAGGGTATTTTGGTCATTTCCTGCAGTGGAACCCATTTTAGTCCCTGTGTTTGCCTCTGAGTCTTTTCAACCTGTCTGTACGAATCATTGTTGAGTCTTTGTTTTAAAATCATTTCAAAAATTGCATCTGAGCCAGTTTGAGTCAGTTTAGTCCCTAGGGGCATTTTGGTCTTTTCCTGTCAAAATTTCGGCAGGGAGGTATTTTAAAATACCTCATGTCAGTAATTGGTTCGTTTTAGTCCTTTTGTTGATTTTATTTTAGGTTTCACTTTACTTTTTTTTCAAATTACCAATTTTAGTCCAATTTTATTTTAATTACATTTTAGTCCCTCAAACAATTATCAAAATTGCACTTTAGTCCAAAACTTTTCAAAATTACATTTCTAGTCCGTTTTTCTTATTTACAGTCCAGTCCTCATTTTTTTTTACATTTTGCAGAACGGTCCTTAAAGTCAAAAGTCCAAGGCAGAGCCAAACTAAGTCCAATTCCAGGTGGCAGTGTCCCATTGGGTCTCAGATACAAGTGGCAGCCTATAAAAGGCGCATTCAATGCACAAGTCAAAAAAAAAAAAACAATCACGCGCCACCACCAAAAAACACCTGAGAATTTTCTCTCTATTGGCAGTTACAGATCAAAACAGAAAAATCACAAGAACAATCACATAAACCCTAATCTTTCCAGAACCAGATTCATCAAAATTCATCAAGATTTTGATCAATTCTCAGAGATTCATTGGTGAATCTTCATCATTGAATTGATCCTTCTGCAATTCAAGGCACGAATTCCTCACCGGAGGTGAAGAACTCCAAGCGCCGATCACAGATTCTGAAAATTTGAGAAGAAGAGGAAAAGAAGCAGATTCGAACCGGTGAAGCAGAAGAGGAGCATTACCGATTTATTTTCGGTTTCAAAGCCAGAAATCAACAAGCAAAGATCAAGTTCAAGTGTTTCCGAAGATCTTCGTTCAAAAGATCCAACTGAAAACCACAGGTAAACACATAAACTCCACTTTCTTTCTCAAAAACATCAACAAAGGCGAATCAAGTGTAGATCTGTATAGTTTTAAAAGTTTCCAACCGAAAAAAGCAAAAAAACTTGAAAAAAGTTTCATTCAAAACCGCAAAAAAGAATCTCAGATCTACGTTGATACGAACCTTGCATGCAAAATCCAGTGCCATATTCGTGTTCAGGACAAAAAAGGATATCTAAAAATGTAAAATTTTTCGAAATCGGAGAAGTTTGCTCAACTCCGGCGGCGGCGCCGCCCCCCTTGGGCGGCCGGCCACCACGCCGGAGGAGCAAACTCCACCGGAGAAGATGAAGATCATCCTCCTTTTTCCAGAATCCGGTGAGATGAGAGAAGAGAGAAGTGAGAGCTTCTCTCACTAGAATGAGAGAAGAGAGAGAAAGGAAAGGGAGAAATGAAAAAAACCGGCCTCAACACCTTTATATAAGCCAGTGAACCGGACCGGTCCAAGACCGGTCCAATCCCCTTCATTCCTGGCCGTTGGATCTAGGGTTTCCCTCCCTGGATCAATCCAACGCTCCCTGTGCTTCCAGGCTTTTAGGTTTTGGTTTGGGCCTATTTCCTGTACGTTTTTGCTTTTTCTTGCTATTCACACCCTGTTTTCTTGCTGATTGAACCCCTACTTGCTCAATTTTTTCTCTCAAAAATTCTAGAAAAAATCCTATTGTTTTAAATTTATTTTTGGTATTTCTTGTGATGCTTTTACACATAAAAAAAAACTAATAAAAAATGTATGTGGTATTTTCTTGATTAATTGGTTATTTTTGGTCTAAACTTGTGAATTTCTTGCCATGTTCTCTTCATAAAACTTTGGCATGTGATGAGAATGATTGATGTGCAACTTCATAGTGAATTTGTCTCTGATCCTATGTGTGATTTACTGTTTGGGTGATGTGAATTTTCATTTTTTCTTGTTTTGCAAATAATGTGTGTTTTTGTTAAGAAATAAAGTGCAAAGTATTTCTAGAAATATGTCACAATGCTTGGCTTGTATATGTCCTTATCATCATCACATTATAGCTCAAAATCAAACCTCTTTAAAAAAAATGGCTATGATGAGGGAATTATAGGCCATGTGCATGTCTAAGTGTTATACCTAATTCTAGGCATATTTTGTCATTTTATTTCTTTTCATTGTTCTTTTCTTTTTATTATCTTATTTCAATATTGTTTCCTTTTTTTTTACTATTTTATGCCTTATGGTACTAATCATTTCATTTCATATTTCATGCATCTCATAGTTTAGGCATTATTTTTCTATTCATTTCTATACCAAATGGGCTTGTAATAATTTTAGGTAGATTAGTGCCCTTTTAATTCTTGCAAGACCATAGCATGTATTTAGGATTCGATGTAAAGGACTATGGACACTATAACTGATGTACACCGACACAAGCACCGACACATGCACACACCCCACATGGATATTCTAGATGTATGATTAGGGAATGTATGTTTAGATGTATGCTTAGGTTTTACAACGCTTAGACAAAAATCATTTTCCCAAAAAAAATGTGAATAACCTCACTTGAAAGCTTTTTTTCTAAAATAGGAGTCAAAACTCCTCATTTTCCTTTTGTTTTCTTAAGTAAAAAAAATCTTAATGAATTTTAATCATACTTAGACTTTATTTTGCAAAATAACTACTTCCACCTCACATTTTCCAAATCTCATGCCCTTGAGGCCTCTCATCTCCATTCTTCAAAATTCCTTTTTTAAACTTAAAATCAACCAACAAAAACAAAAACAATTTTTGAGAATGAACTACGTTTGGTTTTGATCCCTTAAAAGGGTACGTAGGCAATGAGTTAAAACTCCTCCAAGCCAAGTAAAAATAAAATCTCAATCATCTTCTATCCCCCATTCTTCACTCAAATAAAACTTTTTTTACAAGTAGGCAATAAAAAATAAAGCGTAGAAATAAACTTAGGAAAACGGTTCTTATGGAATACCATAATCGTTCCGGGTGCCTAACACCTTCCCGTAGCGAAAACGACCCCCGAACTTAGAATCTAAGGTTTTTTTTCTCAATTTTGCCCTTCCCAAGAAAAAATAGAGAATATCAAAGATTGAAAGGTTCAAGCCTAATTAATGACTTGACACCCGAAAATCGCGATAACAGAAATGGCGACTTCACTGGGGACATTTTAAGCGGGTCACGCCTAGTTTTCCTTAGTTTATATTTAAGATGTTTTGGTGAAAGGTGAATGTCTTAGGTTAAAAAGATGAATAGGGGACTTAGAATTGAGATTTGAGTGAGAAAATGTCATTTTTCCCGAGAGCACCTGATTTTCACTCGCCTCGAGTTCGCCTTGAACTCGTCGTGGCGAGCTAGTGTTTTTGTGAACTCGCCATGGCGAGCAGATTTGCTCGCGAGGCGAGCTGCACAGTTCCTGAGTGTTATTTTTGCTAGCTTGAATAGTAGTGGTTGATGTTGTTGTCTTGAGCATGGTTATATATAATTATGCGTTATTTTGGTTTATTAAACTACTGGATTAGTGATTACTGTTGATGGTTGAAATGTATGCCAATTGTTGAATCATACATATTATTAAAGTGGAGTCATATTGAGTTGCATTGCATGGTCAGTTGTATGTAGATATACACAAGTAGGTCCATTGCATATGCATAAAACAGCGGTGAGGGCTTCGGTCCTGGAGTACTAGTTGTTCAACAGAGGTGAGGGCTTCGGTCCTGATGAATGCTTTAACCATTCAAAAGCGGTGATGGAGTACTAGTTTAATATTGCTTTACGAGGTAAATGGTGTTGGAGGATGTTAGTTGATAGAGAAGGGTTGTGGTATCAGGTTTTAGTCGCCGGTTATGGCGAAGTAGATGGGAGGTTGGAGGTGGGGGGCCGGAGTGTTTCTTTGTGGTGGCGGGAGGTAGGCATGATCCGTGATGGTGCTGGTGACTTAGGTGGCGGGTGGTTCGGTGATAGTGTTAGACAGAGGGTGGGTGATGGTACTGCGACGTTGTTCTGGTCGCATAGGTGGCTTGGAGGTTCTCCGTTTTGTGTGCGGTTTTCCCGCTTGTTTGACTTAGCAGAAAACAAAACCATTACGGTAGCCTCTTTGTTCTCTTTGGGTACGGAGCAGGAGGGGGAGGGGTGGAGATGGAGGCGTAGACTATGGGCGTGGGAGGAGCTTTTACTAGAGGAGTGTAGGGCGTTACTATTTGATATCTCTTTGGTTCCTAATGTTTCAGATACTTGGGAGTGGCTTCCGGATACTGCAGAGGGATATTCTGTGAGAGGTGCCTATGATTTGTTGACGATAGGGGAGGATTCTCAGATGGGATTACCTTTTGAGTTGGTGTGGCATCCTTAGGTTCCTTTGAAGGTTTCAGTTTTTGCGTGGCGGCTTATTCGAGATCGATTACCAACGAAAGCAAACCTGGCGACTCGTGGTGTTATTTCCGCAAATGATATCTTTTGTGTGTCTGGTTGCGGTCATGTGGAGACAGCTGATCATTTATTTTTATCTTGTAATACGTTTGCATCTCTGTGGCAGCAGGTGCGTGATTGGATTGGTATTTTAGGAGTGGACCCTATTATCATTACAGATCATCTGGTGCAGTTTACTCATTTGGCAGGTGTTGGTAAAGCTAAAAGATCGTTCTTACAGCTTATTTGGCTTTTGTGTTCTTGGGTTTTGTGGAGTGAACGTAACAACCGTCTTTCAATAAGTCCGTTAATCTTGTCCCTCAATTGTTAGATAAGGTTAAATTGTTATCTTTGGGGTGGCTGAAAGCTAAAATTGTTGTGTTTGTTTATGGTACGTAGAGATGGTGGTCAGACCCTTTTGCTTGTTTAGGCTTGGCTAGCTAGTGTTATCTCTGGTTGTTGTATTTTTTAAACTCTTGTAACTTTTAGTGGTTTCCTAGGCACACCTTGTGCTTGGGGACTGCTATTTGGTGTGTTATTTATTTCCATTTTGGTTTCTTAAAAAATAAAAAATAAAAAAATTCATAAACTTAATTAAAACAAATAACAACAATAGATAGGAAGGGCTTACAGTGACTATATGTGAAGCAAACATAAGTCTATACTGTTGGAATATTTTATTATTTATTATATTCCAATATTATTATGTGGACAAATATCGTAACAATAATTATATTAGTTATTTATCAATTGTGAGCCTTAGTTGATTAGTGATCAAATTAAGTAATAAGGCTATTAGATTTCTATTTTGGATAATTAATTATTTAATTAGTTGATATGGACTCAACATGAGTGAATGTCCGGATGGTCCATTAACGGAATAATTCGAAACCCTAATGACCATCCAATATAAAAGAGGCTATGTCCCTATTATCACGATTTTGGAGTATCAAGTCATTAATTAGGTTTGAACCTTTCAATCTTTGATATTCTCTATTTTTTCTTGGGAAGGGCAAAATTGAGAAAACCCTTAGAAATTCTAAGTTCGGGGGTCGTTTTCGTTACGGGAAGGTGTTAGGCACCCGCAATGACTATAGTACTCTATAGGAACCGTTTTCCTAGTTTTATGTCTACGCTTTATTTTTTAATGCTATTTATAAAAAGAAGTTGTTTATTTAGGTTAAGAATGGAGGGAGAAAATGTTTGAGATTTGATTTTATTGGACTTGGAGAGGTTTTGACCTCTTGCCTACATACCCTTTTAAGGGATCAAAATTCCATGTAGTTCTCTTTCAAAAATGTTTTTGTGTGTTTGATTGATTTTAAGTTTTTTGGAAAATGGTTTTGAAGAAGAGAAAGAGGCCGTAAAGGCATGAGAGAAAAAAAATGGTGAATAGTTGGTTCAATTATTATTAAAAAAGGTCTAAGTTAGAATTAGAGTTCATTTGAGTTTGATTAAGAAAATAAAGAGAAAATTCAATGGAGTTTTGACTCCAAGGTTTATTTGGAAAAAATTTCAAGTGATGGAATTTGCTTATTTTGAAAAATTGATATTTTTCTAAGTATCGCGTTTCCTAAGCATACATCTAAAGCGGTAAACATACAACGTGTGTGCGTGTCGGTGCTTGTGTCGGTGTACATCATTAGAGTCCATTGTCCTTTACATTTGCCCTAATTTACATTCTATGGTCTTGCAAGAAATTAAAAGGAAATTTAAACTACCTAAAATATTACATGACATTTTAACATAGAATTTAAAAGGTAAAAATGCCTAAACTATGAGAAATTGAGATGAAAAAGGCAAGATGCTCATGAGATGGATGAAACATGAAATGAAATGGTTAGTAAAACAAGGTGTAAAATGGTAAGAAAACAAGCAAAGAATTACGAGGCGAAACGGTAAAAATAACAACAATAACCAAAAAGTAAATTATACACGTTACTTGTAACTAAAGAATTTAACAAATCACATTAAAACAGTAAAACAATCACACAATCAGTAGCATATTCAACATGAAATTGCATATTAATCACTCATATCATGTCAAGACCTCATGAACAAATTATGGCGAGAAAATTCACAAGTTTAATAAAAAAAAAATGAACAAATCAACAAGAAAATATTACATATATTTTTATCATATTTTAACATGTAAAAACATCACAAAAGTATTAAAAATACATCAAGAAACATATAGGAATTTTTTAGGAATTTTTTGCAAGAAAATTGGACAAGCAGGGGGTTCAGATAACAAGAAACAGGGTGCAAATAACATGAAATAAGAAAAAAAATGCAGAAACAAACAAACTGGAAGCCCAAGCCCAAAACCCATGGATCCGGATGCACAGGAAGCGTTGGATTGATCCAGGAAGCCAAACCCTAGATCTAAAGGTTCAGAATGAAGGGAAAGAATCAGGAATAAACCGGACCGGTTCAGTTGTTTATAAAAAGGCTATGGGACCGGTTTATTTCATTTTCTTCCTCTCCTTTCTCTCTCTTCTCTCATTCTAGTGAGAGAAGCTCTCACTTCTCTCTTCTCCTCCCTCGCCGGTTTCTGGAAAATGAAGATGATCTTCATCTTCTCCGGTGAACCTTGCTTCTCCGGCGTGGTGGCCGGCCGCCCAAGGGGCCAGCGCCGCCGCCGGAGTTGAGCAAGCTTCTCCGATTTCAATTTTTTTTACATATTTGGAAATCCTTTTTTGTTCTGAACACGAATCTGAACTTACTTTTTGCATGCAAGGCTTGAATCAACGTAGATCTAAAGATTTTGTTACGGTTTTGAAAGTATTATTTTTTTAGGTTTTCAGTTTTTTTTTTACTGAAACTCTTTGGAACTTTAAAGATCTACATTGATTCATTCTTGTTATGGTTCTTAAGCGAGAAAGGGGAAATTTGCGTGTTTACCTGTGGTTTCAATTGGAGATTTCGAACAAGATCTTCGGAAAACTTCGATTTGATTCTGTTTGTTGATTTTCTAACTTGAAACCGAAAATAAATCGGTGTTCTTCTTCTTCACCGGTTCGATTTCTTCTTCTTTCCCTCTTCTCAGATCCTTCGTGATCGTGCTTGAGTTCGTCACTGATCGTGATGAATTCGCACTGGAATTGCGAAGGAAATGGTTCAATGATGATGATTCAGTGATGAATCACTGAGAACTGTAAAGAAATCAAAGAAAAATTGTTGAATTCTGGTTCTGGAAAAGTTAGGGTTTGAAGATTGTTCTTGGTGTTCTCTGAGTTTTGATCTAACAGAAAAGAGAGAGAAAATTTGAATCTGTTTGTGATGTGGCGTGTGATGTATGGGTCCGTGTGGCACTGTGCACCTTTTATAGGCTGCCATGTGTGATTCTGGATTAATGAGATGATGACACCTGTTTTGGACTTAGGGACCTTTCTGCAAAAATAAGAAAATTGAAGGACTGGACTGCAATAAAAAAAGGACCTAAAAATGCAATTTTAAAAGTTATTGGACTAAAATGCAATTTTAGAAACTGTTTCAGGGACTAAAATGCAATTAAAATAAAATTGGACTAAAATTAGTAAATTAGACAAAACGTAAAGTGAAACCAAAAATAAAATCAACAAAAGGACTAAAATGAACCAATTACAAAAATGAGGTATTTCAAAATACCTCTCTGCCGAAATTTTGATAGGAAAAGACCAAAATGCCCCTAGGGACTAAACTGACTCAAACTGACTCAGATGCGATTTTTTTGAAATGGTTTTTTAAACAAAGACTCAACAGTGATTTGTATAGACAGGTTGAAAGGACTCAGAGACAAACACAGGGACTAAAATGGGTTCCACTGCAGGAAATGACCAAAATACCCTTTTAGTATGATTTTTTGAAATAAAATGCAAGAAAAGTAATGCAATGATTCAGAGAGTTTTCAAATGACTTGTAATGCAAGAAAAACACTTTGGATAGTTTTATGCAAGAAAATCATGCTTGAACGTACTTTGAGACAGAGACAGTAAAATATGCAGATGAAAAGAGAGTAAAGGTTCAGAGTGGAACAACAGCGAGTTGACAAATATTAGTGTTAGAAAAGAAATTTGAACGAGTATTTTTAGGTCCAAAATCAGGGTATAACAGCTGCCCCTATTTAAGTTTCTTTGTCCGGAGGGTCAAGAGACAGAGTCTTTGGCTTGACGGGACGAAGATACTTAAATATTAACATTTGCACTGTGTTTGGACGTAAAAATGCGCTTGCACATTTTCAAATATCATGAATGCCATGCAACATTTGGATTATGAATGCGAGACAAACGAGAGTTGGAACTAACAAAAGATGTCGTATCCATTGCGGGACTGGTAGACATTGGCAAGATAACAGATAACAGGGTAGATAGGAAACTAGAAGCAAATTGACGGGTACAAGCTGCTCTTGGATTGAGCTGGGCACTTGACCGGGAATAAAGGCAGACAGACAGGTGCGAGTTGTTCTTGAATTCGAACTGGTCACTCGACCAAAATCATAGACACATAGACAGGTACGAGCTGTTCTTGGATGTGAACTGGTCACTCGACCGAAAGCAAAGGCAAATAGACAGGTGCGAGCTTTCTCTTGGATGCGAATTGGTTACTCCACCAGAGACTTAAGCAAACAGACAGGTGCAAGCTGCTCTTGGATTGGAACTAGCCACTTGACCGGACAGAAACAAATAGACAGGTACTGTAACACCCCGTTTTCCCAATATACAAATTTCTTAAACATTTATCAGAGTAAAAACCATAAACGGGATATCACATAAAAACGTAATCCAAAAACAGTTAAATAATAATTTAACTTCCACATAATATCTTAACATAGCAGCGGAATATTAGTTCATAAACCATAAATCAATTTGGCACGCAGGCCCCAATAAAGTATCTCAAAAGAGTTAATCAAAACAGAAATTGTCAAAGCAGTTCACGTAAAAGAATGAAGCATGTTATAACATATAACCCCATCCCGTTACGTATCAGAGCGACCTAGACGACACAGTGAAGGCAAGGCCAACTCACGAAAGCAAACTGCACACTAAGCACGATCACCTGCAAGTTACCCATACGAAGGGCAACATTTTCAAGCAGAAGGGGTGAGATTTCATAATCAAATAACATTAATCAATGTAATTGCGAATCATAAATTAACATCATAATCATTCCTTAGATAACATTGCATATTTCCTAAACAGTTATAACATAATCATATATCCAATTATCATGAACAAAATCACATAATTGATAAACACTTATCACGTAATCACGTATTCAATCATTATCAACAAGGCATCTTAATCATGACAATGTGACAATGCTCTTAGACTCCCTATATGCATGTGGTACCAATCGTCATCATAAGTATTAATATACTTTAATCGTGCGGAGGACAAAGCTCCTATAAAACGTGCGGAGGACAAAGCTCATATTATTCGTGGTGAGGACTAAGCTCAATGAGATGCTATGCATGGACACTTATGAACAAAAACATCGTAATCAACATATCAACATGCATCCAATAATTTGGAGCTAACTTCATCATAAACTTATGCACTTAGTTAAATAACGGAAGCAGCATAAACAGGTCACATAAACAAAATGATATCATTATATCAACAGCTTATAAATATCAGGAATATCAACCTTCATATCTTGCACGAATATACAATACATTAGTTCATGTCCATTTAATATCAACATAACTTAAACAACTCTACAGACTGCATTAAACGTCATCATTAGGTCTTAATACCAACTAGGGGTTCACTCTTGATCAACACGTGCGACACAGATCGCACAAACACTCAAGCAAGTACATTCTGGTTGTACTCGCGAGGCGAGAGTTCTTACTCGCCATGGCGAGTACCACTCATCTCCCAAACTAAAGTTGTTCTAGGTTCCCTCTGATCCTACATTCATTCCTAATCAATACTAGGTACGTTCAGGCACTCTAGGGCATCCAAGGTCCAACTAAAAATGTCGAAACACAAAATATGACATGCACTCTGCCTAAGCTCGCAAGGCGAGGAAGGGTTGCTCGCCATGGCGAGTTGCACCAAACAACTCGCGAGGCGAAGGGAAAGGGCTCGCGTGGCGAGCGATGAAGTTCATCCCTCGCGAGGCGAGGATCATCACTCGCCGTGGCAAGCGATGAACAGAAGCACGGGCAGACTAGGGTTTTTCTCAAAAATCCAACACACAACCTGGTTCAAAGCCTAATTTTGATTCCATATACCATCCTAAACATGTTCTAAGGTTAAAGGACGGTTTCTACATCAATCTAACCAGTTTTACCGTTTGATCATCAATTTTTAGGGTTTTGACCTAATTCCAAAACTTTTCTAAATCAATCCTAACTTTGTCAATTAATCATCAGAATTACAACGATCAATGCTATTGAATCATTAGTCTCACCCTTACCTTGTTTGAAGAAAATCGCAGCACTCTTGGTCTCTTGCTCCTCTCTAAGCTTTTCTCCCTTTTTCCAAAAGTTTTCACGTACAATGGTTTTCTAAAGATATTAGTTCTTCCCTATTTATACCTCTTTCTAATAACTTATCTTATCTCACTTTCTCCCCCAAAACTATCTAAAATATCAAAACAGCCCTCAACTAAATATTTTATATTATTTTCAAATCTTTATTTTATTTAACAATAAAATAATTCTCCTATTCTTATCAAATCTTCCAAAGCTCATAACTTAACACGTCATCAATCAAATCATCATAAATCATCAAGACATACCAAAATCATGCATATATTATATAAATATAATATAATCACCTAAACTCGATTAAATAAACGATTAAACGAAAGTGGGCGTTACAACTCTCCCCCACTTAAAAGATTTTCGTCCTCGAAAATTTACCTCAAGCAAACAACCCTGGATAAGACTCCAGCATCTTACTCTCAAGCTCCCACGTCAAGCTTTCACTAGTCGCTCCCGTCCAAACGACTCTCACGAGAGGTATCTCCTTGCCTCTCAACGTCTTCACTTTACGATCATCAATCCTCACCGGTAAAGTCTCTACCGTAAGGTTGTCTCTAACTTGCACATCGTCACTTTGGATTACATGAGATGGATCCGGAACATACTTTCGAAGTTGCGACACATGGAAAACGTTGTGCAAATTCGAAAGATGCGGCGGTAAACCCACTCGGTAAGCCACCGTTCCAACTCTTTCCAATATCTGATACGGACCAATGAACTTCGGGGTCAACTTCTTTGACTTCAAAGCACGTCCTACACCAGTCATAGGAGTGACTCTCAAAAACACGTGGTCTCCTTCTTCGAACTCAAGATCTTTCTTACGCTTATCATGATAACTCTTTTGTCGACTCTGCGACGCTTTCATTTTCTCTTGGATCATCTGAACTTTCTCAGTAGTTTGCTGAACAATCTCTGGTCCTAAGACCACTCTTTCACCTGACTCAAACCAGCACAACGGAGTTCTGCATCTCCGACCATATAAAGCCTCGAAAGGTGCCATTCCAATACTTGAATGATAACTATTATTGTATGTGAACTCGAGCAACGGAAGATGACTATCCCAAGTTCCTCCTTGCTCAAGAACACAAATTCTCAACAAATCCTCTAGCGACTGAATTGTCCTCTCCGACTGACCATCTGTTTGTGGATGATACGCCGAACTCAACCTCAACTTCGAACCCAAAGCCTCTTGCAAACTTTTCGAAAATCTAGAAGTAAATCTTGGATTTCTATCTAACACAATGCTCGAAGGAACACCATGCAACTTCACAATCTCCTTGATATAAATCTCTGCCAACTGGGCAACGGGGAAACTAATATTGATCGGTAGAAAATGAGCCGACTTCGTCAATCTATCAACAATAACCCAAATTGCGTCGTTCCCTCTAGGAGTATTTGGCAAACTCGTCACAAAATCCATGGATATACTATCCCATTTCCATTCTGGCACGTCTAAAGGTACCATCATTCCAGCAGGTTTCTGATGTTCAACTTTCGACTTATGACAAACTAAACAGGAATACACAAACTGTGCCACATCTCGTTTCAAACCAGACCACCAGAAAATCTTCTTTAAATCATGATACATCTTCGTAGCTCCCGGATGAATACTCAAGCTACTTCTATGACTCTCTTCAAGAATCATCTTCTTAATCTCTTCATTGTCTGGGATACAAATTCTTCCTCGGAATCTCAACACACCTTGATTGTCGATTTTAAAATCATTGTCTTCAGTCTGATCTCTAGCAACCAACAAGTCCACAAACTTGACATCAACTTTCTGCGCTTCCTTGATACTTTTCAGAAATTCACTATCAATCTTCAGCATACCCAGTTTCACACTCTGAGGTGACCATTCGCAAACCAAACTCATATCTCTAAACTGTTCAAGCAATTCGAACTCTCTGACCATCATAGCGGACATATGCAATGTCTTCCTACTCAAGGCATCTGCAACAACATTAGCTTTACCTGGATGATAATTCAAACCAAAGTCATAATCTTTCAACAATTCAAGCCATCTTCGCTGTCTCATATTCAATTCCTTCTGATCGAACAAATACTTCAAACTCTTGTGATCACTAAAAACCTCAAATCTCGAACCATACAAGTAATGTCTCCATATCTTCAATACAAAGACTACGGCCGCCAACTCGAGATCATGCGTAGGATAATTCTTCTCATGAATTCTCAACTGTCTTGAAGCATAAGCTACCACTTTACCTTCTTGCATAAGTACACCTCCTAAACCAAACTTGGACGCATCACAATATACCACAAAAGGTTCATCTGACTTCGGCAAAATTAACACTGGAGCAGTCGTCAAACGTTTTTTCAATTCACCGAAACTTTTCTCACAATGAACGTCCCACACAAAAGTTTTACCTTTACAAGTCAACTGCGTTAGCGGAAGAGCTAACTTAGAAAACCCTTCAATAAACCTTCTATAGTAACCAGCTAAACCCAAGAAACTTCTAATCTCTGTAACGGACTTAGGAGTCTCCCATTGTGATACCGCTTCAACTTTAGACGGATCCACTGCAATACCATCACCAGTAATAACATGGCCTAGAAAACTCACTTCTTTCAACCAGAATTCACACTTAGACAATTTAGCATAAAGCTTCTTCTCTTTCAACACTTGCAAAACAATCTTCAGATGCTCAGCATGTTCTTCTTCAGTCTTGGAGTAAATCAAAATATCGTCGATAAACACAACCACAAACCGATCCAAAAATGCATGGAAGATGCGATTCATATACTCCATAAACATTCCAGGTGCATTGGTAACGCCAAAAGGCATAACTTTATATTCATAGTGACCATAACGCGTTCTGAAAGCTGTCTTCTGCATATCTTCATCCTTTACTTTAATCTGGTGATAACCTGACCTCAAATCAATCTTGCTGAAAACACGTGCACCCACTAGCTGATCCATCAAATCATCAATTCTCGAAAGTGGATACCTATTCTTGATAGTTACCTTGTTCAACTGTCGATAATAAATACATAGCCTCATACTACCATCTTTCTTCTTTACTAACAAAACCGGCGCTCCCCAAGGTGAAACACTCGGTCTAACAAACTTCTTCTCAAGCAAGTCTTCCAACTGTTTCTTCAACTCAGATAACTCAGAAGCAGACATACGATAAGGTGCCATCGAGACCGGCTTCGTTCCAGGAACAAGATCAATAGAAAACTCAACTTCTCTCTCAGGAGGCACATCAGGAATCTCATCGGGAAAAACTTCAGGAAAATCACACACCACCGGTAACCTATCAATCACTGCTTGATTCTCAATAGATAAAGTAGCCATTAACGAAAACATCAAGATACCGTCGCGTTCCAGTTGCTTCAGCTGCTTAGTAGATAAAAACTCCGCACCACTTTCCTCTTCGACGGAAGAGAAATGCACTGACTTGCTAAAACAATTAATAAGAACGTGGTTGTACTCTAACCAGTTCATACCCAGAATCACATCCATACCGCTCAAAGATAGACAAACTAAATCCATTTCGAAATCACGACCAAACATAGACAAAGGACATTTCAAACATACGAGAGAAGTAGTCACCGAACAACCAAGCTCAGAGAAACATTTTTACGTACAACCAAGCTTTTGGGAGAGAAGGGAGAGAAGAGCAAGTAGAGCCAAGGGAACCGATTTGCTGTGCATTTTTTCTGCAAAACTAAGGTAAGGGTGAGGTTTACTTCAATAGTGTAGATGGTTAATTCTGATTTTGATTTGAACAGATTTTTGTTAGAATTGGGAATTTTAGGTTTATGATGAATTATTGAGTTTTAAGTGTAGGAATTGTTGTTATGATGTTAGAAATAGGTTCTGAGTGCATACAACAAGTTATTTCACATCTGTAAACCAATTTGGGGAGTGAAAGTGAGAAAATTGGATTTTTGGGGAAAAACCTGCATTCTGGTCGTGCTGACATTCATCGCTCGCCTAGGCTAGTAGACTTTCCCGCCTCGCGAGTGAGCAACTTCATGGCTCGCCTCGCGAGCAGAACCACTCGCCATGGCGAGTATGTACCTGAGAGATCATGATTTTCGAATTGGTGTTATAAGCTGTAAATGGATAGTTTTAAGTGCCTAGATGATTTTAGAGAGGTCTGGGACAATTTTCAGATTAAAAAGATGAATAGGGAACTTAAAAATGAAGATTTAGTGAGAAAAATGTCAAAACTCCCGAGAGCACCTGTTTTGAGTTTGCCTTGAGTTTGCCACGGCGAGCAGCCTTTTTCTTGTGCTCGCCATAGCGAGTAGATGAACTCGCGAGGCAAGTTGCCCAGTTCTGAGCTGTTTGTTAATTAAATGAATGTTGTTGAATGATATTGATGTCTAAGCATGATTATTATAAATTGTACATTTTTCAGGAATGATTGGATTGATTATAATGATATGTTGTTGACTGGGATGTATGATTTTATTTAATTGAACCATACTTGTTGATGAATTATGGAGTTGTAAGTCATATATACATATATGCATTGTCAAGTTGTATGTAGATATACACAAGTGGAGTCAGTTGCATAAGCATAAAAGCGGGAGGGCTCTGGCCCTGGAACGCCTCGTCGTTCAAAGCGGTGGAACACTTTGTTGTTCAAAGCGGTGAGGACTTATGTCCTGAATGAATGCTTTAACCATTCAATAGCGGTGAGGACCTATGTCCTGAACGAATGCTTTAACCATTCAATAGTGGTGAGGACCTATGTCCTGAACGAATGCTTTAACCATTCAATAGCGGTGAGGACCTATGTCCTGAACGAATGCTTTAACTATTCAATAGTGGTGAGGACCTATGTCCTGAACGAATGCTTTAACCATTCAATTAGCGGTGAGGGCTCCGGCCCTGAATATGGTACCACATGCATGTGCATTGTAGAGGAGTCTTAGTGGAGTTGTTGAGTGTTGCATGAGTCCATGTTGTTGGTTATAATTACGATTTGTTGTTGATGTTGTTAATGATGATATATTTATATGTTGATGAATTATTATTATGTTAGGGTGTTAGATTCAATTGATGAATTTATTATCTATATTTATTGTTGTGAATCTCACCCCTTCTGCTTGAAAATGTTGCCCTTCCTATGGGTAACTTGCAGGTGATCATGAGTAGTAGGTGGTGGCTCAATGTCTAGGGCTCTGATACGTACGGGATGGGATTTCTTATTGTTTTTCATTCCTTATGTATCAGATTTTTGGATTAAGCTGGTGTAGCCCTTTATTTGGTTAATTGAAATAATTGATGAGGCTTTTATGCCAAGACTACTTTATGGAGAATTAAACAATGGTTGTTGTTGCTTTTGATGCAAATATTCCGCTACATATTATTTGAAATTTATGAAAGACGTTTAATTAAATAGATTTTATATTCTATTTAAGAAAATTTGAACAAGAAGTGTGACATGCCCGTTTGGAATTTAGTCTGATGTATTTTTAAATATTATTTAATTGCTTTTGGGTAACGGGGTGTTACACCAGTCAGCGACCAGAAAGCGAACAAAGTGATTTGCTACTGTAACTTGTTCGCTTAAGCGAACCAGGTGGTCGCTTAAGCGAATAGCTCCAGCTTCAGCCACTTGATCTTTTGTTCCGGGTCTTTGGGGTTCATTCCGAGCTTTCTTAAATGATTCTTTAAGCATGTTTAACTACTGTTAATCCCCTAAAACCTACTGGAACAAGGATTGCTTGCCTATACTTGAATTTCTGCAAATGAGTCTTAACTTGGGAAATTTTGGGAATTCAACTTTGTCGAAAAATAACTTTTGTAAACTAATGAAGCTTGCAAGTTGAACCTACAGTTCATATAGGCTTAGGTAATACTTGCAAGAGTGGTCAAACATCTTAATGATGTAGAAGGTGATATTTCGGGTGGGAAAGTGAAAGATTGTGAAAATGGGATTTTCATATGAAATTAAGTTGCGCTTGGGTTAATTATAATGATCCGTAGGCGACTTAACTTCATGATTATATTGTCGATTAAGATTGTTTGAAGGTTTTCAACTTGTCTTTTGTCTTGGGATTGTTGGGTAGCCACTTGACATGGTTTTTGGTCTAAAACGTTTCTTGAACCAATTGTCCTAATAATTGTGGTGACTATGTTTATATAACTAAGTGAAGTTGTATGAATGAATGATTGTTTTGGATATGATAATTATCATGAGATGTGTATGCTATCTTACTTAGGATGTAAGAAAGGTTTGAATTGGTGAAACTATATGTGATAGTTGATGATTGAATGACATTGTTGATTATTGATAATCATGTTGAGGTGTGATGATAAATACTATGATTTAATTGTGTGTGGGCATGTTTTCTTGATAATGCAATGTGTGGAGATAATCAATATAATTGGGTGTTGTCCTATATATTGAGGTTGAAATTGTGGATTGTTGTCGCATTGCGAGTCCTTATACATGTCCATGGATCATACTCGTGTTGAGATGATGATTTATTCATTATTGGGCTTCGGCCTAGCAGAGATCTTTTGAGATCTAGTTTTAGGGCTTCGGCCTGGCAGAGATCTTTTGAGATCTAGTTTTAGGGCTTCGGCCTGGCAGAGATCTTTTGAGATCTGGATACGATGTTTGATTTCGTTATAGGGCTTCCGCCTGGCAGAGATCTTTTGAGATCTGGATATAGGTGACGACCCTGAGATGATTTGGTACCACATGCATATATGTGTTAATAGGTGCATATCATGACATGAGTCTTATTGATATATGTGATTAATGATTGTTCATGATAAATGTGGTTGGTGATTGTGTATAAATAACTGTGAATTGATATTTGTTCATGACACATGTGATTGGTGATTATTGATGTAAGTATATGTATGAGTATATTATTATTGATCAAGTGCATGATGTTTAAATTGAAATATCCATGTTAACTGTTAATTGGATTATGTTGATGTAATACTTACCCCCAGTGGTCTTAACCCCCTACCTGTCTATATGGATGGGTAGATGTTGTGCAGGAGTAGTGCTTGGTGAGTTTGTGCTTGGTGATATCGGGAGCTTTCTCCGATATCGGTATTGAGTTAGTCCGCTCCGATCTAGGCTTGTTGTGTCGGTCTAGTTTAGTTTATTTTTGGATTCTGTTATGTTTTGGAGTTGACCCGTTTGTTGGGATTTTTGATGCATCTGTGTTGATGTAATTTATTGATTCATAACATGTACATGTTGATTACTCTGGTTTATATTCCACTGCAACTATTGAGGTTTATATACATGTTTATTGGTTTTTGAATTTTAAATGTGGCGTAGCCTCTATTTCTTGAATAAATGTATTATTCGCATGATTAATTGCTTTAATAGAAATATGAGTGTTACATCAAGCCCTCAACATAAGAACATAAATACACTCACATGGCATCAAACCCTCAACAATATATACTTTTTTACCTGTCTCTATTTATTTTACATTGTTTTCTTCGATCAACAATAAATACTATATTAAAAACAAAAACTAACTCTCTCATATAGGATAAAATTGTAAAATCAATAGTAACTACAAACAAATTTAATATCATTGTCAATTTTATTAACTCCTTCCCTAAAAAATATTTTATTAATACCTACAAAAAATATCATATATTGCTTAGCATTTCTCAAAGAAAAAAGTAGGGGAATTGGTCACTTTAGTTTCTGAATGGAAAAAGAGAAGTCACTTTAGTCCCTGAATGCAGAGAAATTGCAAAACAGTCCTGAATGTAGACTCTATTAGTCAATTTCAGGGACTAAAGTGACTAACAAAGTCTACATTCAGGGATTAAATTGACTAACGAAGTCTGCATTCAGGGACTAAATTGACTAACGAAATCTGCATTCAGGGACTAAATTGAATAATAAAGTCTACGTTCAGGGACTATTTTGTAATTTATTTGCATTCAAGGACTAAAGTGACAATTCATTTTCAATTGAGAGACTAAGTGACTAATCTCCAACAAAAAAAAAAAAAGTAATCTCAAGTTTCAACTCAAACTTTGAATCACGGGAAGAACAGAGACTACACGGGGAGATGGGCTAAGCTGACCCACTTACCTTCCGGAGCCAAATACACTTTCCAAAACTATAATAAACTTATGTTTTTTAATTCTACAAAATCACAAATTTTTAACTTTTAACATTTATAAAATTTTAATGATAGTACAAATGCTCCATGATATTGTAGTTTGAAAGAAGAGTTCTCTGTTTTGAAAACATTCTACAAAAAATAATACTTTTTTATTTTGCAAAATAGATATCATAGTTTCTGTAAAATACAAATAAGAATTAAAAGTGAATAAATTTATTTTAGGAACTAAACTTAAAAGTTTATAATTTTGTAGGGACTATAAACATATTTAATCGTAAACTTTTCGACCATTAAAAAATACCGTAATAATTACACTAAATTACACTAATTTTGTAGGGACTAAAAACATATTTAACTTTAAATTTTATAAGAACTATAAATATGATAATGATTCTGTAAAAAAACATCATAATGATCAACTGTGCATGAGAGATTCTGGTATGAAAGAAGATATTGATCACTTATTTGCTAATTTTGGCAGAAACGGGTACTTAGTTTCACATTGATTAGACTTTGTTACAATTTCTTATAGTACTCATTTAACGGATCACCTAGTGCATTTTGGTGGTTTATGAGGTTTTTCGAAGCAGATTCGCTTTGCCTCGAATATTATTTGGTTATCTTGTGTGTAGATTATTTGGAAAAAAGGAACATATGTACTTTTGAGTATTAGGAGGAACGATTGCAATCTTTATATGGCAAAATCAAGTTGCAATCTTATTGGTAATTGAAAGCAAGATACGTCACTTTGAATTTCGATTACCAATATTGGAAGCTTAATCTCTTCATTGCTTGCAATATGTTTTCTACCTTGTTTCTCTTTTTGTTTTCCTTGTTTGCGTTGGACTTTGTCTTGTAACTATGTAACTTTTTTCAAGTCTTTTCTTGCACGGTTTGTGCTAGAAAGACTTACATGAATTGGTTAATATATTTTATTTTGACCTTTAAGAAAAATCTATAACGATACTAATATTACATATTTCTTACTTAGTTTGGTTAAACATAATTGCCAGAGTTTCACATTTAAGGTGAATAACTAGATGATTCAATGTTTGAACATGACCTCTGCATTATTACATATTTCAATTTATTGCCTCTACCAAGTGCCAACTGAATTATAACTGGAGGAATATTTGCAAGCTGTTTGTCGAAGTTCTTCTTGGTAATGTTATTCACTTTTGCCAAGAAATAACTCTGATCAGCCTTGATGTTCTCTACCAGACCATCTTCTTTCCATATAGTAATTCTCTGGTGCAAAGTGGAAGGCACTGCCGCCACACCATGGATCCATTCCCTACCCAATAGCACATTGAAGTTCGCCTTGGACGGGACCACCATGAACATGGTTGTTCTACTTACACTTCCCACTATCAAATCTACTTCGACAGCACCAAGGGAATTTCCAGTCGTCCCTTCATAATTAGTGAGAATCACGTTATGGGGTTTCAAATCGAAATCGAAGAGTCCAATCTTCCCTAAGAAAGACTGGGTTAATAGATTGACAGTAGCGCCGCCATCCACCATCACCTTATTTACTCCCACACCATTTATCTTGGCTTGGATAAACAGGGGTTTGAGGTGAAGTCTCATCGAAGCATTAAGCCTCTCGAATATGGCATGTTGATCTTCGACACAACCATTATTCATAACATAGTAGCCGATGACTTATGAATAGCCATTTTATCAGTGAAGTCACTTTCCACTTCATTGTCCTCCAAAGGAACGTCGTACTCGACTGGTAGCACTGATACAACATTGCATACTATGTCGAGACTTGGGTCAGACTCAGAAAAGTTTGACGTCATTTCTTCATCATCCTTTGGGAGGTCTTTCTTCAAAGTTGGCAAAGGAGGAAATACCCTCTCAATAGCTGGTTTTTTGACCATTTCGAAAACAATCTCATGTTTTCCCTTTCCTTTGTCAATATTGGTAATCTTTAAAGGCGCCGGCCTTTTTCTGGCATTGATACCTATGCCATTGTGTCTTTGTCATGGGGTGTTTACCCTTTCTGATGAGATGCGGTGGCCACTCTTTTCACCCATTTGGTTGGTGGGGCGGAATAGCCAGATTTTTTGCCCCCTGAGAAGATCCAAGTATCTTTAGGGGATCTTGCAGGTGGATTGAATGTCTTCTTATGATTCCTGCCTAGGCGATTCTCTGAGGATTTCATCTTGTATGGGACACCTCTCTTGTTGAAACCGAACTTTGGGCGGTTGTCAACCCATCCTCCTTTGTGCTTTGTCTGTGGTTGAAACCCTTCAACAGACTTTGCGGCTTCTTTGTCAAAGACTGCACTGCACCTTGGACAAAGCATGACATTGGTGTTAGAGGTCTTGCACCTGTTTAGACACTCAATTAGATCTTCCTCAGCCTTAGGGTATGCCATCTTCATCTTTTCAGCAAATTGGTCTTCAGTAACCATTGCATTCTCGGATTGATGGTGCTCAGTAACCATCTCAACATCAGCTCTTGGATTTTCTTTGAGTGCCTGTGCTTCGATAGGAAGTTTGCTGTCAAATTTTTCTGCAACATCTACCATGTTTATACCAACCACTTCGGCGTACATGGAGTCAGCTTTCTTCAAGGGGTCAGTATAACACCATATTTCTATTAAAGCAATTAAACATGGGAATAATACATTTATTCAAGAAATAGATGCTACGTCATCATTCAAAATTCAAACTCAACATGCATGCATATAAATCTCAACAGTCGTAGCGGAATATAAACCAGAGTACTCCAAATATACATGTCATGAATTAATTAGTACATCAACATAGATGAATCTCAAAATCCCAACATACGGGAAAATCTCCAATCATGAACAAATAATCCAAGTAAAATAATCTAGACTACGACAACGCCTAGATCAGAGCCACCTAGACTCTACAACACTGATACCGGAGATAGCTTCCGATATCCACCAAGCACAAAGAACTCAACAGAGCAACTAATCCTGCACAACTTCTACCCATTCATACAGACAGGTAGCTGGTTAATGTAACGCCCTATTTTATTATTTATTTATTTTATTGAGTTTAGATGTCTTTTTATAATTTAGTCGATTTATTTTGATGAGTGATATTTTGTTATGTTATACGTTGGTATTTATTAGTATAATATAGATGTTATGTGGTGTAGAAATGTATTTGTTATTTGGTATGCAAATATTACGTTATTTGGTGAGGAAATATTATGTTATTTGGTGTAGAAATATATATGTTATTTGGTGTAGAAATATATATGTTATCTGGTGTAGAAATATATTTGTTATTTGGTGTAGAAATATATATGTTATCTGGTGTAGAAATATATTTCTTATTTGGTGTAAAAATATATATGTTATAGAAATATATTTGTTATAGAGATATATTTGTTATTTGTTAAAGAAATATTTAAGAGAAAATAAGTAGGTTAAGGATTTATATAAAAGGGGAGAGTTAGAATTAGAAAACAAGGATTACGTGAAACCTGTTTTTGGAGAAAAAGGGAGAAAACCAAGAGAAGAGAGAAGTCAGAGAAGAGAAGAATCTTGTGAGAAAAGAGTAATGTTGTAGAGTCCGATCATCTAATTTAAGGTAAGGGTGAGACTAACTTTCTCTAATTCTAAGTTGTATATTTCTGAAATTGAGTTTAGCATGTTGTAGGTTGTAGTTATGGGAATTTGGGAATTATGTTTTGAAGTTGTAATTGGTTGTTAATAGAGTAGAAAATCCGTTGAATTTGTGTAGAATTGATGTTCAGATCATGGGTTATTCTTAGTGGAATGTTTTATATGGTTTTGAGTGCCTTAACATGTATATAAATGGTTAGACAAGTTTTTGGATCAAATTTGGGCATAGGGAAGTTAAAATTGGGATTTTGGGGTGAAAAGTGGGTTTTTCCCGAGTTGCTCTCTGACAGCACGTCCTGTTTCACGTTCTTGCGTCTTTTTCACACGTTTCTGTTTTGAATTAGCCTTTGGTGTAAACATCAAAGTTGTGTTGGAACAAAATGTGTTTCACAATAAACCTTAATGAGTTTTGATGATAACAAGGTATTAAAAATTGTCAATTGGTTATTGCTAATAATTGTTCAAGTGTACAGGACCATAGGTAAAGTCATTCAATTTCAATAGGTCTTGGAAGAACAATGGAGAGCAAAGGAATCCAAAGCATCTGAAGAAAACTGCGTCTGAAGCTAAGAAGTGCTTCTTAAGTACCAAGTGCCTATGAAGTAATGACGTCATAAGAAGCAGAAGTCCATCAGAAGCAGAAGACCATCTGAAGCAAGATTTCATCAGAAGCTATATCATCACCAGAAGCTGCAATTGATCAGTAAATTTAAACTGAAGATTCAAAGGAGCTGATTTTCGTTTCAACCTCATCTAAGGGAACGAAGAATTGAAAGGGAGGTATCAACGGTCATTTGGAAAGCATTGGATACTTGTCCTTCACTATCAAAGTTGACAAAGTACAAGTGTACAACCACTACCTCCACTACTCTGTTTTTGTCTACGCTACAAGACAAGACAACAGCTCCGCCTGCAGAATTGTTCCTTCAAGATGGGAATGAATTTGAAGTTGATCCTTCAAAGGACTACACCCAAATCAGGCAAAAGATTACTGGTGGATGATCAAAGGAACTCAAACGACTCTTTAGACGTGCTAAAAATTTCAACGTCTCTTTCACACCTCTATATAAAGGAGTGAGGACTTGAAGATTGGCCAGAGACATTAACACAAGTTAAAAGCGCCAAAACTCTGCCAAATTTGATTCTAAAAAGCACATTGAATTTCTGCACTGATTTGATACATCTCAGAAATTCTTAAGTCTAGAGTCTTTATTGCATTGTATTGTGAACACCACTGATAGAATATCAAGTGTTCAAAGTCAAACATTTTCTCTGTATTTTTGTTTGAATAGAAGCCTCTTGCCTGCGTGCTTGAGCATTAGAAGACTCTTGCTTTAGTCCTTGAGCATTGGAAGACTCTTGCCTGCGTGCTTGAGCATTTTGAGAAGTCTCATACTTAGAGAGTATTGAGCATTTGTAATCTTTGTGATTCTTAGTGAAAATCTCCTTGGAAGTGCAAGGGGGACTGGACTACTTCCGGTTTGTGGAAGGAACCAGGATAATTGCTTGTGTCTCTCTTTCTTTTCTCTGCTCTGTTTTATTCCGCTGCATATTTGATTCTGAACATCACATCAGAAGCATTCCTAACCTGCTTCTGAAGTGTTATCAGAAGAAGAATTTTTAGAGAAAAAGAAAACAGAATTCAACCCCCCCTCCTTCTTGTGTTTTTCTCACCTTGAATTGGTATCAAAGCTTGCTCTGTTATCAAAGCACTTAACCGTGTGACAGATCAAGATCCGAGAAAAACATGTCTACTGAAGATGAATCCACTACATCTACAAAATACAATAGTGTCAAACATGACTATGATACTGCTGACAGGAAATCAGATTCTGGAAAAGCTCCAAAGTTCAATGGAGATCCAGAAGAGTTTTCATGGTGGAAAACCAACATGTACAGCTACATCATGGGATTGGATGAAGAGCTATGGGACATTCTTGAAGATGGAGTTGATGATTTGGATTTGGATGAAGAAGGAGCTGCTATTGACAGAAGGATACACACTCCTTCTCAGAAGAAGCTTTACAAAAAGCATCACAAGATCAGAGGGATCATTGTTGCTTCTATACCTCGCATTGAGTATATGAAGATGAGTGATAAATCCACTGCTAAGGCAATGTTTGCATCACTCTGTGCTAACTATGAAGGTAGCAAGAAGGTTAAAGAAGCAAAGGCACTAATGCTAGTTCATTAGTATGAGCTGTTCAAGATGAAGGATGATGAGAGTATAGAGGAGATGTACTCAAGAAAAGTTATGTTGCTTCTGATCACGTGAGCAAGATTCTAAGAAGCTTGCCTTCTAGATGGAGACCCAAAGTAACTGCCATTGAGGAAGCTAAGGATCTAAACACTTTGAGTGTTGAAGATCTTGTCAATTCCCTCAAGGTATATGAAATGAGTCTGAATGAGCATGAATCCTCTAAGAAGAATATATCTATTGCTCTACCATCTGAAGGAAAGTCTTCCAAAGCTTACAAGGCCAGTGAATCTGAAGAAGAATCACTAGATGGAGATTCTGATGAAGATCAATCTGTGAAGATGGCTATGCTGTCTAACAAACTTGAATATCTGGCAAGGAACCAGAAGAAGTTTTTGAGCAAGAGAGGTGGTTATAAGAACTCCAAGAAAGAAGATCAAAAGGGGTGCTTCAACTGTAAGAAGCTTGGACATTTCATTGCTGATTGCCCTGATCTTCAGAAGGAGAAGTCAAAGAGCAGACCTAAGAAACCAAGTTTCAGCTCTAGCAAATTCAGATAGCAAATCAAGAAGAGTTTGATGGCGACCTGGGAAGATCTGGATAGTGAATCTGGTTCTGATAAAGAAGAAGCAGATGATGATGCAAAAGCAGCCATGGGGTTAGTGGCAACAGTATCATCAGAAGCAGTATTAGAAGCTGAATCAGAAGATGAAAATGAGGTATATTCCAAAATTCCCAGACAAGAACTTGTTGATTCTCTTAAAGAACTCTTATCATTATTTGAACACAGAACCAATGAGTTGTCTGATTTAAAAGAAAAATATGTTGATTTAATGAAACAACAAGAAACAACTCTATTGGAATTGAAAGCTTCTGAAGAAGAACTCAGAGGGTTTAACTTCATATCAACCACATATGAAGACAGACCCAAGTTTCTTTGTCAGAAGCTACAAGAAAAATGTGATAAAGGTTCTGGCAATAAACATGAAATTTCCTTGGATGATTTTATAATGGCTGGCATAGACAGAAGCAAAGTAGCTTCTATGATCTACAGCATATACAAAAACAATGGCAAGGGGATTGGATATTCTGAGGAGAAATCCAAAGAATACAGTCTCAAGAGCTATTGTGATTGTATTAAGGATGGATTGAAATCCACCTTTGTGCCTGAGGGTACTGATGCTGTAACTGCTGTTCAGTCAGAACCTGAAGCTTCTGGTTCTAAGGCTAAGATTATATCAAAGCCAGAAAACCTTAAGTCTAAGGTTATGACAAAATCTGATCCTAAGACTACAAAGATCAAAATTCTGAAAAGATCAGAACCTGTTCCTCAGAGTCTCATCAAACCAAAATCTAGAATCCTAAAGTCAAAGGATCAGAAGAACAAAACAGTTACTGCTTCTGAGAAAACAATACCCAAAGGTGTTAAACCTAAAGTATTGAATGATCAGAAGCTACTCAACACTCACCCCAAGGTACAAGGGAGGAAAAGTAAAACCTCCAGAACTAACCCAAAAGGACCCATGAAGATATGGGTACCTAAGTCTGAATTGATCAAAACTGCAGGTATGCTTAAGGGCAAGAGAGAAACAAAGGTCCTGGTACCTAGACAGCGGGTGTTCAAGGCATATGACAGGAGAGAAAGCTTTGTTCCTCACCCTTACCATGAAAGATGGAGGAGAAGTGAAGTTTGGTGGCAACCAAACTGGAAAAATCATTGGTACAGGTACTATTGGTAATTCCTCCATTTCAATAAATAATGTTTGGCTTGTAAATGGTCTGAAGCATAACCTATTGAGCATCAGTCAATTTTGTGACAATGGGTATGATGTTATGTTCAATAAGACCAACTGCACTCTAGTCAACAAGGATGACAAATCCATTACCTTTAAGGGAAAGAGAGTTGAGAATGTCTATAAGATTAATTTCTCTGATCTGGCTGATCAGAAGGTAGTTTGCCTTCTGTCAATGAATGATAAAAAGTGGGTATGGCATAGAAGGTTGGGACATGCTAATTGGAGATTAATCTCTAAAATCAGCAAGTTACAACTTGTCAAAGGTTTGCCTAACATTGATTATCATTCAGATGCACTTTGTGGTGCATGTCAGAAAGGAAAAATTGTTAAAACTTCTTTCAAATCCAAAGACATTGTATCAACCTCCAGACCCTTAGAATTACTCCATATTGATTTGTTTGGACCAGTTAACACTGCATCCTTATACGGAAGTAAATATGGATTAGTCATTGTTGATGATTACAGCAGATGGACTTGGGTAAAATTCATTAGAAGTAAAGATTATGCATGTGAAGTGTTTAGCAGCTTCTGCACTCAAATACAATCTGAAAAAGAAATGAAAATTTTGAAAGTCAGAAGTGATCATGGTGGAGAATTTGAAAACGAGCCATTTGAATCTTTTTGTGAAAAACATGGGATTCTCCATGAATTCTCTTCTCCTAGAAATCCACAACAAAATGGGGTTGTAGAGAGAAAGAACAGAACTTTACACGAAATGGCCAGAACCATGATTCATGAAAATAATTTAGCTAAACATTTCTGGGCAGAAGCAGTTAATACTTCATGTTATATTCAAAATAGGATCTATATCAGACCTATGTTGGAGAAAACAACATATGAACTCTTCAAAGGAAGAAGACCCAATATCTCTTACTTTCATCAATTTGGATGTACTTGTTACATTCTAAACACTAAAGACTATCTGAAGAAATTTGATGCCAAGGCTCAAAGAGGAATCTTTTTAGGTTACTCTGAAAGGTCAAAGGCATACAGAGTGTATAATTCAGATACACATTGTGTTGAAGAATCCATGCATGTTAAAATTGATGATAGAGAGCCTGGAAGTAAAACTCCATAGCAAGTTGAAAGTAATGTAGGTACAAATGATTCTGAAGATGCATCAGAATCTGATCAACCTTCTGATACTGAAAAGAATTCAGAAGCTGAGTCAAGTCCTGTTGCTGAACCTAATCCAGAAGCTGAGTCTAGTTTAGAAGCTGAACCTAATCCAGGAGCGCAGAATGAAAATGCTTCTGAGGATATTCAAGATAACACTCAGCATATGGTTCAACCAAAATTCAAGCACAAATCTTCACATCCTGAGGAGCTAATCATTGGAAGCAAAGACAGTCTTAGAAGAACAAGATCTCATTTCAGACAAGAAGAATCTTTGATAGGATTGCTGTCAATAATTGAGCCAAAAACTGTTGAAGAAGCTCTCTCAGATGATGGATGGATATTAGCTATGCAAGAAGAGCTAAATCAATTTCAAAGGAATGATGTGTGGGATCTGATACCCAAACCTATTTAGAAGAACATTATTGGAACAAAATGGGTATTCAGAAACAAGCTGAATGAACAAGGAGAGGTAACCAGAAACAAAGCTAGACTTGTTGCACAAGGTTATAGTCAACAAAAAGGCATTGATTACACTGAGACATTTGCTCCAGTTGCAAGATTGGAAGCAATCAGGTTACTTCTATCATATGCAGTTAATCATGGCATAATATTATATCAAATGGATGTCAAGAGTGCTTTTCTTAATGGTGTCATTGAAGAAGAAGTGTATGTTAAACAACCTCCTGGGTTTGAGGATCTTAAGCATCCTGACCATGTTTATAAACTTAAGAAATCACTATATGGCTTGAAACAAGCTCCCAGAGCTTGGTATGATAGACTAAGTAATTTCTTAATTAAAAATGATTTTAAAAGAGGTCAAGTTGACACAACACTCTTCAGAAGGACTCCTAAGAAAGACATTCTGATTGTGCAGATATATGTTGATGATATAATATTTGGTTCTACTAATGCATCTCTTTGCAAGGAATTTTCTAAGTTAATGCAGGATGAATTTGAAATGAGCATGATGGGAGAATTAAAGTTCTTTCTTGGAATTCAAATTAATCAAAGCAAAGAAGGAGTATATGTTCATCAAACAAAATATACAAAGGAGCTTCTGAAGAAGTTCAAGCTAGAAGATTGTAAAGTGATGAACACTCCAATGCATCCAACCTGCACATTAAGCAAAGAGGATACTGGAACAAAAGTAGACCAGAAGCTATACAGAGGTATGATTGGTTCTCTGTTATACCTCACTGCATCTAGACCAGATATTTTATTCAGTGTATGCTTGTCTGCAAGATTTCAATCAGATCCTAGAGAATCTCATTTAACTGCAGTTAAGAGAATCTTCAGGTATCTGAAAGGAACAACTAATCTTGGACTCCTGTATAGGAAATCCCTAGATTATCAGTTGGTTGGATTCTGTGATGCTGATTATGCTGGTGACAGGATTGAAAGAAAATCAACCAGTGGAAATTGTCAATTCCTGGGAGAGAATCTGATATCCTGGGCAAGCAAAAGACAAGCAACAATTGCCATGTCTACAGCAGAAGCAGAATACATTTCAGCTGCAAGTTGTTGTACACAACTACTTTGGATGAAACATCAGTTGGAAGATTATCAGATTAATGCTAACAGTATTCCCATCTTTTGTGATAATACTGCTGCTATTTGTTTGTCAAAGAATCCAATTCTACTTTCAAGAGCCAAGCATATTGAAATCAAACACCATTTTATCAGAGACTATGTTCAAAAAGGAATCTTAGATATACAATTCATTGATACTGAGCATCAATGGGCTGATATATTTACAAAGCCTTTAACTGTTGAAAGATTTGATTTTATCAAGAAAAATTTGAACATGCACTTTGTGTCTGATTAAAATTTGCTTGCTTTTGAATAAGAAGTTTGGTTCTGAAGTTTATTCAGAAGCTTTGGTCCATCAGAAGCTCTTAACTGAGGTTATGAGGAAAATGAGCTTCTGAAGATGACGTCAGCTATAACACCCCGTTTTCCCAATATACAAATTTCTTAAACATTTATCAGAGTAAAAACCATAAACGGGATATCACATAGAAACGTAACCCAAAAACAGTTAAATAATAATTTAACTTCCACATAATATCTTAACATAGCAGCGGAATATTAGTTCATAAACCATAAATCAATTTGGCACGCAGGCCCCAACAAAGTATCTCAAAAGAGTTAATCAAAACAGAAATTATCATAGCAGTTCACGTAAAAGAATGAAGCATGTTATAGCATATAACCCCATCCCGTTACGTATCAGAGCGACCTAGACGACACAGAGAAGGCAAGGCCACTCACGACGGCAACTGCACACTAAGCACGATCACCTGCAAGTTACCCATACGAAGAGCAACATTTTCAAGCAGAAGGGGTGAGATTTCATAACAAAATAACATTAATCAATGTAATTGCGAATCATAAATTAACATCATAATAATTTCTTTAACAACATTGCATAATTGCTAAACAGTTATCGCGTAATCATATATCCAATTATCATGAACAACATAACATAATTGATAAATACTTATCACGTAATCACATATTCTATCATTATCAACAAGGCATCTTAATCATGACAATGTGACAATGCTCTTAGACTCCTTATATGCATGTGGTACCAATCGTCATCATAAGTATTAATATACTTTAATCGTGCGGAGGACAAAGCTCCTATAAAACGTGCGGAGGACAAAGCTCCTAATAAAACGTGGTGAGGACTAAGCTCAATGATATGCTATGCATGGACTCTTAACAACAAAACACCGTAATTCAACATATCAACATGCATCCAATAATTTGGAGCTAAACTTCATCATATACCATATGCACTTAGTTAAATAACGGAAGCAGCATAAACAAGTCACATAACAAGATGATATCATTATATCAACAGCAAATCATTTGCATCATAATTAACTTTCATATCTTACATGATTGTACAATACATTCATCATGCTTAATTAACGACAACATGTCTTAAAGGCTTTACAGATTGCATTAAACGTCATCATTAGGTTTCATTACCAATTAGGGGTTCACTCTTGATCAACACGTGCGACACAGATCGCACAAACACTCAAGCATCTAAATTCTGGTTGTGCTCGCGAGGCGAGAGTTCTTACTCGCCATGGCGAGTACCACTCATCTCCCAAACTAGTGTTGTACTGGGTTCAATCTGATCCTACATTCATTCCTAATCAATACTAGGTATGTTCAGGCACTCTAAGGCATCCAAGGTCCAACTAAAAAGGTCGAAACACAAAACATGACATGCTCTCTGCCTAAGCTCGCGAGGCGAGGGAGGGTTGTTCGCCGTGGCGAGCGATGCCAGAAACGCTTGCGAGGCGAAAGGAAAGGCTCGCGTGGCGAGCGATGAAGTTCATCACTCGTGAGGCGAGAATCATCTCTCGCCAAGGCGAGCGATGAACAGAAGCTCGGGCAGAATACGGGTTTTCTCGAAAATCCATCAAATAACATGGTTCAAAGCGTAATATTGATTCCATAATCCATCCTAAACATGTTCTAAGGTTATAGGACGGTTTCTACATCAATCTAATCAAGTTTTACCGTTTGATCATCAATTTTTAGGGTTTTGACCTAATTCCAAAACTTTTCTAAATCAATCCTAACTTTGTCAATTAATCATCAGAATTACAACAATCAACGTTATTGAATTATTAGTCTCAGCCTTACCTTGTATGAAGAAATCACAGCCCTCTCTCTTGGTTTCTCTTCTCTTGGCTTTTTCTCCCTTTTTCTCCAAAAACGTACGTACAACAATATTTTCTAAAAGTTAGGTCTTCCCTATTTATATCTCTTCTTATTTACTTATCTTATCTCACTTTCTCCCCCAAAACTATATAGAATATCAAAACAGCCCTTAACTAAATATTTTATATTATTTTCAAATCTTTATTTTATTTAACAATAAAATAATTCTCATATCCTTATCAAATCTTCCAAAACTCATAACTCATCACGTCATCGATCAAATCATCATAAATCATCAAAACATACCAAAATCATGCATATATTATATAATTATAATATAATCACCTAAACTCGATTAAATAAACGATTAAACGAAAGTGGGTGTTACATCAGCACTAAAACTTCATAAGCTATTTTCTTTACTTCTGAATAGCAAGGTTAGTGGGATCGTTGGCAGTTACTTTTTAGAAACACCTGTCCCATTAACCAAGGTTATTAGTCTGAAAAATCTCTGACGTGGTCTATGTGGATTGGAGTATAACAAAAAGGGCAATGATGAAATATATGCTTTTAAACGTACTAACACGCGCCCCCAATTTGTCATTAATGCTTTGTTTGTTTGTCCCCTTTTGAATTGCAATCGTTTTACTAAAGACACTTAGACAAACACACACTACTCACTTCACAACATACACTATTGTTTTCCAACCTCTCTGCGAAGTAAGCGCATTCCCTCTTAAACCCTAGAAACCTTTTTCATTCAATCAATCAAATGGCTTCATCAAGTTCTGCTCCTGGATCATCATCTAACAAGCAACAACAAGAAACTCCCGCCTACGAGATAAAAGGAAGAACCATGTCCTTGGAGGAATGGGACTTGAAAATCCAGACTGAATGTCCGGTGGATTTCATGTCACTTGCTGCTCATAACTGCGACATTGGAAAGTTTTATGATGCTCAAGGTTTGGGAAGTTACTTCAATTTCTTAAATGGTCCAACTTATCAAACGCTGGTGCGACATTTCTGGGTCAGGGCCAACATTTTTGATCGAGAAGCTGCAAAGATTGAAGAAGATGAAAAAGTTCTTCTCAATCCAGAACTGAAAGGAAAATCAAGAAAAGAAATGGGCTTGGAACCTTTCTCAAAAACAGAAATTAGGTCAAGCATCATGGGGATTCCAGTTCGTATTTCTGAGGATGTCATTGCTTTTGTTCTCAGAAGGCCAACTACAGGAGAATATAAAGCTGGAATTACTAAAGTCAAAGATAGTCCCTGGAATGCAGTTGTAAATCAGACTATCTACAACAAAGAATCCAAAGGCACTTATTCTGATATGACTGCTCAAACCAGAATGATGCTGAAGATTCAGAACGAGAATCTACTACCAAAAGGTGGTGGTAGTGATCAGCCCTCTTTGGAGCACAAGATCCTCCTCCACTACTTCATAACAGGAGTAGTTGCAAATGTGCCTAGATACATCTTCAGGCACATGGTACAACAACTCAGAGAAAGCCAGATGAAGAATAGATGCCGGGTACCCTATGGGAGGCTTCTCTCTGAGATCTTTCATCAAGGAGGTATTCTCAACCTTCTCAAGGAAGTGGATTTCTTCACTGATGATCAGCTAGGCACTGTTACAGGAAAAATCATCAATGGAGAAACTTTGAAGTCCATGCATTTGATCAGTGTAAAGGATCATAAGAAGCTGAGCACAAATATGACAGAATCTGATGCTAAATCAGCTATGATGACTGATTTTCCTCCAATCTGCAAGCAAGACCCTCTGGATGTTCAGATGCACTACATCAGGGAACATTTTGAGAGAACTCAGGTCAAAATCAGCTTGAAGGAAGTACCTGAACAAATGTATGGAGGAGCTCTTCCTGTTGCCAAGAGCAGGAAGACAAATACCAAAGCTTTAACCAAGGAAGATTATCTGGTAGAAGAAGCTCCAAGAAAACCTTCCAAGAGATCTAAGAAAGCTGATAAGGATGAAGTTGCAGCACCAAAACCCAAGAGAGGTAAAACAGTCAAGACTGAAGGTTCAACTGTTTCTGCTTCTGAGGAAGTTATTCAGAAGAAGAGAAACAGAGAGCCAGAGGTTCAAGATGCTGCTAGGGAAGCTGCTCTTCAAGCTATCAGAAGAAAAAGAGCAAAGGGAGAAAGAAGTGTTCAGGAGCGTGTCAAAGAAGCTGTTGAACGGCTAAGAAAGGAAGAAGCTGATCCCAGTCTGAAAGAGGCTCAGAAGCCTGTGTCTTTGGAGACACCATGCTTTAGACTCAACCCTGAGCAAGAACAAAGAGTCAAGGAAATTGCTGCTAATGAGTTAGCCAAAAGAAAGCAAATGGCTGAACTCTACAAGAAGCAAAAAGATGAAAAGCTAAAAGCAGCAGGGTATGAGCTAAATGCTGAGAAAGCTGCTGTGATCGCTTCACTAGCTGCTGAGATTGAAGAACAAAATGTTAAGGAAGGAACTGCTTTGTTAAAACAGGCTCTGAAAGCTAAGAACGTTTCAGGAGCAAAACAATCAGAACCAGCATCAGAAGCTGCTAAATCAGAAGCTCAGCCTTCAGGTATTTCTTCAAATCCTAAAGCGAAAATCAATGTTCTGACTTTCAACTTCACTTCATCACCCTCATTGTAACACCCCGTTTTCCCAACATAAAAATTTCTAAACATTTATCAGAGTAAACATCATAAACAACGGGATATCACATTTAACATAATCCAAAACAAATAAATAACAATTTAACCAAATAACTTAAACATTGCAGCGGAAATTATATTATAATCCATAAAACGCTTTGGCATGCAGGCCCCATCAATATAATCTCAAAGAGTTAGTTCAATATCACAAGTAGCATATTATTCACGTAATAGAATGAAGCATGCATAACATATAGCCCCATCCCGTTACGTATCAGAGCGACCTAGACGATACAGTGAAGGCAAGGCCACTCACGACGGCAACTGCACACTAAGCACGATCACCTGCAAGTTACCCATACGAAGGGCAACATTTTCAAGCAGAAGGGGTGAGATTTCATAACAAAATAAGATTAATCAAAGTAATTTGAATCATAATTAACATCATATCAATCTTAAACAACTTTGCATATTTGATAAACAATTATCACGTAATCACATATTCAATCATCATCAACAACATAGCATCTTAGACACGACAATGCGGCAATGCTCTTAGATTCCTTATATGCATGTGGTACCAATCGTCATCATAAGTATTAATATACTTTAAACATGCGGAGGACAAAGCTCCTAATAATTGTGCGGAGGACAAAGCTCCTATCATGGTGAGGACTAAGTTCAATGAATGCTAATGCATGGACTCTATCAACAAAACATCGTAATCATCATATCAATATGCATCCAATAATTTGGAGCTAAACGTCATCTTATTCATCATATATAGACATTATGCACTTAGTTAAATAACAGCAGCAACATAGTCAAGTCACAATAACGGATGATATCAATATATCAATTGCAATTCACTAGCATCATAATTATTCATTCATATCTTACATAATGCATAATACATTAACTCATACTCAATTAATAACAACATATCTTAAACGGCCTTACAGATTGCATTAAACGTCATCATTAGGTTTCATTACCAATTAGGGGTTCACTCTTGATCAAAACGTGCGACACAGATCGCACAAACACTCAAAGCACTCCAATCTGGAAGTGCTCGCGAGGCGAGAGTATCTACTCGCCATGGTGAGTACAAGCCAACTTCCCAACTAATGTTGTTCTAGGTTCAATCTTGTCCTACATTCATTCCTAATCATTACTAGGTATGTTCAGGCACTCAAGGTCCAACTAAAAAGTCGAAATTGCAAAATCTTACATGCTCTCTGCTCTAGCTCGCTATGGCGAGTAAGGTTGCTCGCTGTGGCGAGCTACATTGTGCAACTCGCGAGGCGAGGGAAAAGGGTTCGCGAGGCGAGCGATGAATGTCTCTACGGCCATACCTGCTATTTTCATAAAAACTCAGCGATTCACATGGTTCTAAGCCTAAAATTGATTCCAAAGTTCGTCCTAAACATTATCTAAGGTCTAAGAGCACTTTCTACATCAATTTAACCAATTCCTGCCGTTTGATCATCAATTCTAGGGATTTGACCTAGTTTTCGTTTTCTCCAATTCAATCCTAAAGCTTGCTAACTAATCATCAGAATTACAATCAATTAACATTACTGAGTTATTAGTCTCACCCTTACCTGGTTATGAAGAAATCGCAGCTCTCTTTGATCTTCTCCCTTCTAAGCTTTTTCTCCCTTTTCCAAAAGTTTTCACGTACAATAGTTTTTCTAACAATTAGGTCTTCCCTATTTATATCTCTTCCTAATATCTTATCTTATCTCACTTTCTCCCCCAAAACTCTCTAAAATCTCAAAACAACCCTTAACTAAATATTTTATATATGTTTTTCAAATCTTATAAAATAAATCTCATATCCTTATCAAAACCTTCAACTCATAACTTATCACATTATCAATCAAATCATCTAAATCATCGCAAATCATCAAACCATACCAAAATCATGAAACCTCAACCCTTCATAATCTAGAAAAACATTTAGGAGGTGAGATGCAACCAACCCCCACAAAGGCCTCTAAAACAGTCCCTGAAAAGACTGTCTTAGAAAACCAACCTGAAACCTCAACCGTCCCTGAGCAAAGTGTTCCTGAACCAACTGTTCCTGAACAAGTTGCTTCTGACCAAGAGCAAAATGTTCCTGAACAGGTTGCCTCTGACCTACACCAAACTAACCCAGAACAACAAACAGAAAACCTTAACCAATCACCAAATAACACTCAAACAATTCTTGAGCAACACACTTCTTCTGACCAACCATCTTCATCTCATACAACACCCTTTCCTGAACCTTCATCCATTCCAGAACCTATACCCATCCTAGATACCATCATAGAGTCTGAATACATTGATGAAGAGCTTCAAAGGATTAGTGATGAAATTCAAGGACTTATTCTTCTCAGAAAAGTTCCTTCACTTTCAATTCACTATGAAGACCAATGGATGCATCTGAAAGCTGGTTTGAAGAAAGATTTTAATGAGTTGCTGGAGCTTGTCAGTGAAAAATGCATAACAACTCAAGCTGAAGTGTTTAAGAAGCACATGGAAAATCTTCACTCAGTTGAGACAGAGAAAGAGCAAGTCTCTCTGCTTCTGTTAGCCAATGCTCCTTTCTTTCCAGAAAGTGATTATGTATCAAGAGGTGACAGAATTCGTCAAGGGCTGAAAAGGAGGCTTAGGGCTAAGAATGAAGAAGTTCAGAAGGTCAAGCAGAAGTCTGATACTCTGGAAGAAGTTGTGAATAAGCAAGCACAAGAACTCAAGAATTAGTCTGAGCAAATCAAGTACTTGATGGAACAAGTGTCTAAACTAGTCAAACCATAGTTGTACACCTAATTTTTGCTTGTTTAGATTTTATTTAGTATTAACTTGCTCTGATTGTGTATCTTAACTTGCTGATTTTGTATTATTCAAATGCTTCTGAAACAATTGTTGTTAATCATTTATGCTCTGATACTTATATTACTTGCATTATTTACAGTTTTTCTCATTGATTGCACTAACTCTTTCTTTTGTTTTATTTACTTTTTGTTGATGACAAAAGGGGGAGTAGTTGTATAGTATTTTTAGGCTCTGAGCCCCATTAATTTAACTTGATTAAATTAACTTTTTGCTCTGAACCATTTTCTAAACTTGTGGTATTTTTTTTATTAATACTTCTGAAATTTCATTATCTTGTGCGTATTTTATTGAAATTTAATTAACGAGTATAGAACTTAGGGGGAGCTTACAAACCTCACCTTAAAGGTCTATTAGACTCAGGGGGAGCTTACAAACCGCTTACCTAGTAGTCAACTTGTTAATTAGATCAACAACAATTTAACATTTTAAATACTATTGTTTGTCATCATCAAAAAGGGGGAGATTGTTGGAACAAAATGTGTTTCACAATAAACCTTAATGAGTTTTGATGATAACAAGGTATTAAAAATTGTCAATTGGTTATTGCTAATAATTGTTCAAGTGTACAGGACCATAGGCAAAGTCATTCAATTTCAATAGGTCTTGGAAGAACAATGGAGAGCAAAGGAATCCAAAGCATCTGAAGAAAACTGCGTCTGAAGCTAAGAAGTGCTTCTGAAGCAAGATTTCATCAGAAACTATATCATCACCAGAAGCTGCAATTGATCAGTAAATTTAAACTGAAGATTCAAAGGAGCTGATTTTCGTTTCAACCTCATCTAAGGGAACGAAGAATTGAAAGGGAGGTATCAACGGTCATTTGGAAAGCATTGGATACTTGTCGTTCGCTATCAGAGTTGAAAAAGTACAAGTGTACAACCACTACCTTCACTACTCTGTTTTTGTCTACGCTACAAGACAAGACAACAGCTCTGCCTGCAGAATTGTTCCTTCAAGATGGGAATGAATTTGAAGTTGATCCTTCAAAGGACTACACCCAAATCAGGCAAAAGATTACTGGTGGATGATCAAAGGAACTCAAACGACTCTTTAGACGTGCTAAAAATCTCAACGTCTCTTTCACACCTCTATATAAAGGAGTGAGGACTTGAAGATTGGCCAGAGACATTAACACAAGTTAAAAGCGCCAAAACTCTGCCAAATTTGATTCTAAAAAGCACATTGAATTTCTGCACTGATTTGATACATCTTAGAAATTCTTAAGTGTAGAGTCTTTATTGCATTGTATTGTTAACACCACTGATAGTATATCAAGTGTTCAAAGTCAAACATTTTCTCTGTATTTTTGTTTGAATAGAAGCCTCTTGCCTGCATGCTTGAGCATTAGAAGACTCTTGCTTTAGTGCTTGAGCATTGGAAGACTCTTGCCTGCGTGCTTGAGCATTTTGAGAAGTCTCATACTTAGAGAGTATTGAGCATTTGTAATCTTTGTGATTCTTAGTGAAAATCTCCTTGGAAGTGCAAGGGGGACTGGACTACTTCCGGTTTGTGGAAGGAACTAGGATAATTGCTTGTGCCTCTCTTTCTTTTCTCTGCTCTATTTTATTCCGCTGCATATCTGATTCTGAACATCACATCAGAAGCATTCCTAACCTGCTTCTGAAGTGTTATCAGAAGAAGAATTTTTAGAGAAAAAGAAAACACAATTCAACCCCCCCTCTTGTGTTTTTCTCACCTTCAAGTTGTAGATAATTGAGTTAGCTTTCCAGTGACTTTGGTTTGATGTGAAAATGATTTTTGGTTCTTGGGATATGATGAAAATACTCCAAGTAGGTCTTAGTGAAATTTTATGAAAATTTAGCATAACCGTTTCTAAGTTAATCCAAAACTTATGGAATAATTCCAAACCTCAAAACTAGAAGTACTAGGAGTTTAATTAAGGGGTTTAAGAGTATTTAACCTATGTGGTGATGGATCTAATTTGGTTTGATGTGAATATCCTTGTTGGATGATTTAATATCTATATGAATGTATATGTTGATGAATATGATGTTATATGCTGTTGTTTATGGTTGATGAATTATTATATGAATGTATATGTTGATGAATATGATGTTATATGATGTTGTTCATGACTGATGAATTATTATATGAATCTATATGTTGATGAATATGATTTGATGTTGTTAGTAATGTGATATATTTGTATATGCATTATGTGAATTATATAAGATGCTTAAGTTGATGATTGATTATTATTTGACATTCTTATATCTTGAGATGTTTATGTGTTGCCTATGTTGCTGTTGTATATTAATTAAGCTGCATGTGTCGGTTTAAGATCTAAGAGGTCGTTCCAAAGTGTTGGAGTCCTAAGTTGTTGATGTTGTCCAAGTTGTACACGTTGTGGAGTCCATGCATACTCATTTAAGTTGGGGGCTTGATGCCCTGGAGCCTTTGCTCAACACTTTGGGGGCTTGATGCCCTGGAGCCTTTGCTCAAATAAGTTGAGGGATTGATGCTCTGGGAGTATATTTATGCTCAAATAAGTTGAGGGCTTGATGCCCTGGATTGATACCACATGCATGATTAAGAGGATTAAGTTGCGTATGTTAGTCAAAGTTGTCAAGTTGTAAGTTGTTGTTCCAAGATATTGGTGTCATATAAGTTGTTGATGTTGTCCAAGTTGTAACTTGTTGAGTCCATGCATACTCATTTGAAGTTGAGGGCTTGATGCCCTGTGAGCTTTTGCTCTTACGTTGAGGGCTTGATGCTCTGTGAGCTTTTGCTCTTATGTTGAGGGCTTGATACCGTGGTTGGTACCACATATGTAACAACCCGATTTTTAGCTAGATTTATTTTAATTACTTTTATTATGTGTTTTATGTGTTTGTGTGTGATTATTCATCATTGGGTGCATTTTCATGGGTTTCCGTGTTAGAAGGGTATTTTAGTCATTTTAGACTTAGAGGTATTTTGGTCATTTTGTGAGAACGGGTAAAATTATTATTTTGGTGGGAATTACTTTTAGTGATTAGTGAGAATAGTTATTTTACTAAGTTACTAGAGTAAAATTGAGATAATTTTACCGTTAAGTGACCGTTAGTGACATTTTACCGTTATTAATTAACTACCTTTTTGAGTGTAGAAACATTTTGGTTTGAATAGAAAATGGGTTAAGTCCATTAGGTTTTGGGTTAGGCCCATTAGAGGGTTATACCACAAAACAATTGTTTTAGGAAAATATCACTTTATTCATTTCATTAGATATTTTCTAGAGAGAGGTAGAGAGAGAAAGTGGGAGAAGAGAAGAACAAGGGTTGAGTAGGAGAACTTGAAGAATCAAGAATTGGAGTGAGCTTAGGAGCTAAATTGAAGCCTAAGTTGAGATTAATCTTTATCTAAGGTAAGGGGGTTAGTCTTCATCATAATCATCATAATTTTTGTAAATTTTCAAATGTTGTATGAATTTTTGCATAATGGATAATTGTTGCTAAATTCGTGCTCCAACTGTGATGATATGTTTGTATGCATGAATTGATGATAATTGTAAGATTGTTGGTGAAATTACATGTTCAAATATGTAAAAATGATAAGTTGTGAAAATTGTGCTCAATTGGTGAATTTTGCTAAGTTGTTGTTGAATTGAGTTATGATTCCTGTTCAATTGATGTTATTGCTGTTAATTGATGTTGTTGTTGATGAATCATTGCTTGGGTATGCATATTCATGAATTGATGATGAGAATTTGAATTATTGTTGGTGTTTTGGTGAAAATGGATGAGTTTGGTAAATTGGCCAAAAGTGAGATTGATTTTCATGTTCAATGTGTTTTTGAGTATCCTTGTGAGTTAGTTGACCTATAAACATGTTTTGGAAACATAATTGGGCAAAGAGGGATCAAAATTGGGGATTTTGGGTGAAAAGGGGTTCAAAACCGTAACATTTTTTTGCAGAATTTTGAATGGTCGCTTAAGCGACTCTGCAAGCGACGCTGCAAAGTTGTTGTCTGATGACTGCACGCTTAAGCGTGCAGTTGCAGTAGCTACTGGAACTTGCACGCTGAAGCGTGTAGATGGAAGCTTAAGCGAGCAAGACCAGTTTTCATCCACCTTGATCTATGTTCCGGGTCTTTGGGGGCCAATCCGAGCTTTGTAAAATGATTCTTTAAGTATGTTTAACTACTGTTAATCCCCTAAAACCTACTGGAACAATGATTGCTTGCCTAAACTTGAATTTCTTCAAATGAGTCTTAACTTGGGAAATTTTGGGAATTCAACTTTGTCGAAAAATAACTTTTGTAAACTAATGAAGCTTGTAAGTTGAACCTATAGTTCATATAGGCTTAGGTAATACTTGCAAGAGTGGTCAAACATCTTAATCATGTAGAAAGTGATATTTCGGGTGGGAAAGTGAAAGGTTGTGAAAATGGGATTTTCATATGAACTTAAGTTGTGCTTGGGTTAATGTTAATGATCCGGAGACAACTTAACTTTATAATTATATTGTCGATTAAGATTGTTTGAAGGTTTTCAATTTGTCTTTTGTTTTGGGATTTGTCAATGTTGTCCGGTAGCCACTTGACATGGGTTTTGGTCGAATACGTTTTTTGAACCAATTGTCCTAAGAATTGTGGTGACTATGTTTATATAACTAAGTGAAGATGTTGAATGGTTATATTTTGGATATGATGTTTATCATGAGATATGTATGCTATCTTACCTAGAATGTAAGAAATGTTGAATTGGTGAAACTATATGTGATAGTTGATGTTGAATGACATTGTTGATTATTGATAATCATCTTGATGTGTGAGGATGAATACTATGATTTAATTGTGGATGTGCTTGTTTTCTTGATAATGCAAATGATGTGGAGATGAACAATATAATTGGGTGTTGTCCTATATATTGTGGAGAAAATTGTGATTGTTGTCGCATTATCGAGTCTTGTTACATGTCCATGCATCATAGTCATGTTGAGATTGTAGTTGTAAAAGTGTTGAACTCTTTTACTTCGGAGATTATGTAAGACGGGTGTGAACTCTTACATACGATGTTTTTGTTGCATCGAAGGCGTGACGACCTTGAGGTGATTTGGTACCAAATGCATTAATGTGTCAATAAGTGCATATCATGATATGAGTCTTATTTGGAAATGTGATTGGTGATTGGTGATTGTTCATGAAATATGATTGATGATTGTTCATGGCTTATGATTGGTGATTGTTCATGATGTATATGATTGGTGATTGTGTATGAATAACTGTGAATTGATATTTGTCCATGACACATGTGATTGGTGATTATTGATGTGAGATATTGGGGTTTGATGTAAGTATTGATATGTGAATATTATTGATGAAGTGCATAATGTTTATATTGGAATATCCATGTTAACTGTTAATTGGATTATGTTGATGTAGTACTTACCCTAGTGGTTTTAACCGCCTACCTGTCTGTATGGATGGGTAGACGTTGTGCAGGAGTAGTGCTTGGTGAGTTTGTGCTTGGTGATATCGGGAGCTTTCTCCGATATCGGTGTTGAGTCGACTCTGATCTAGGCTTGTTGTGTCAGTCTAGATTAGTTTATTTTTTGGATTCTGCTATGTTTGGAGATTACCCGTTTGTTTGGGATTTTTGAGATGCATCTATGTTGATGTAATTTTTGATTCATAGCATGTATATGTTGATTACTCTGGTTTATATTCCGCTGCGACTGTTGAGGTTTATATACATGTTTATTAGTTTTTGAATTTTGAATGTGGCGTAGCCTCTATTTCTTGAATAAATGTATTATTCGCATGTTTAATTGCTTTAATAGAAATAGGAGTGTTACAACATGCATGATTAAGAAGTTGAAGTTGCATATGTTGAGTTTAAGTTGTAGAAGTCGTATTGTCGTTGTCGTTAAGTTGTTATTTGTCAATGAGTTATTAATGAAGAACTATGTGAAGTATTAATATTTATTAATCGTTGTTGTTTATGTTGTTACAAAATGATGTTTATGTTGTGAAGTTTATGTTGTTATATGATGATGTTTATGATGTGAAGTATATGATGTTATAAGATGATGTTTATGATGTGACGTTTATGTTGTTACAAAATGATGTTTATGTTGTGAAGTATATGATGTTATAAGATGATGTTTATGAAGTGAAGTATATGATGTTATAAGATGATGTTTATGATGTGATGTTTATGTTACTGTATGACGTTGTATATAATGTGATGAATCATTCTATTTTGTTCTTTCAAAAACTACTTTCATCTAGAAGTCTGAATATCTTGATTTTGATTGATGAGCGGATGGAGGGCACAACCACTAGCAAGCGCCGCCGGTTCTCAAGTTCTATGTTTTAGAAAGTGCAATTGATAGTTGTTTTGCTTTCAATTGTCTCATTCATAATTTTAAATTTTGATTGCTGCACCGCTAGAAGAATTCAATTCCATCACTCAACGTGTTTCAATCATTCAAGATTGAATCTTTTCAAGTCAACAAGTGTGAGATTCATTCACGTGAATTCACTTTTGAGTTACGTGAATCATTTGGATTCAATTGGATTTCTGAGATCGCACAACTGTTTCCGTTTTCCTCTTGTGCCAGTGTGTTTCTCCTGCTCCAGCCATGTTTGACTGGCAGGCGGAACTTGGGCCGTCACCCATCAAACCTGGGATTGCTGCTTCTACCGTCCCACCGTATGTGCCCACCGCTTCTCCTACTGTTCGGATGTTTACAGCTGCGCCGAAACCTTCTTTTGTTCAGGTCCTACAGGGTAAATCAGCTCTGTCGGACCCACTCCCGGTGCCGTCCATTCGTGGTGATATGCTATCTGTTAAAATCACTGATGATGTATATGTTCGTGGACTGAATTTTTGCAAAACCAATCTCAGAGGTAGGTTAGTTTTGAACAAGGGAGACATGCCTATCTCCTCCAAGGACCTTACTGCCAGATTGCAGAAATTGTGGACAGTGAAAGGGCCATGGCATTTAACATCCCTTGGACGAGGGTTTTATGAATTCTTCTTTAACACGCTAGATGATATGAAAACTGTTTGGGCAGCCGGTACTGTTAATTTGAAACCAGGGCTGCTAAGATTATTTGAATGGAAGAAGGACTTTAACATGCACACGCAACGGCAAACTCACACTCAGGTTTGGGTTCGTTTATGGGAATTACCACAAGAATATTGGATGGAGAGGACATTGTATGAGATCGCCGGGGCGGTTGGTACTCCGTTACTCATTGATAATGTGACTCGTCACAGACTATATGGTCATTATGCCCGCATCCTTGTTGACCTAGATCTTTCGAAGGATCTGTTTTATGAGATTATGGTGGAACGTGAAGGCTTTGCGTTTCCATTGGCGATAGAGTATGAGGGACTGCCCGATTTTTGCAAGCATTGGCCATGATGTCTCTAGGTGTCGTTGGTTGTATCCTAGAAAGGATGAATCAAGCAATAAAGGCAAGGATAAAAATATTGTTGATAAAGGAAAAGAGAGAGTTCCGACAAAAAAAGCTGACTGGATGCCGCTGAAGGAAAACCCCTCGGGAACTGGTTCCTCCAAAGCCTTTGAAGCCCCTCCTTCAGAGCAGCCGTTGGTGAATAAGAATCTAGCTGAAAATTCATTCAGTTTTGCTTTGCAAAATGTTACAGACAAGGTACAACAGCGTTTGCCTTCAATGGAACCTATTTTGACGTTGGCGATAGTTGATCCGGATGCCGAGTTATCTCCTGAAGGGAAGAACACTGCCCCAGTGGGTAATGTAACTAAATCTTCATTGCCGACTACTTCCCCTTTGCACGTGGAACATGTTGATATGGAGGAGGTGCCCTTTGTTGATCCCGGCGACAAAGACACACAATCTACCCAGGATGTCGCTGACGGTACCACTACTGATGTCGATAATGTTGATAGGGAATCACCAACTGTTGACGATACAGACTCTGTTGTCGACATTGTTAATAGGGAGGTCTCGCCAACTGCTCAATTTGTTGACAACGACGGTGAAGATCTGGAGGTTACAAACAGCAACCGTATTGTCCGCGAGGAAGGAATGACACATCCTAATCCTCGAATTCAACATGATCTTGATCTTTGGCAGAAAATGAAGGATTATGATAAAAGTTCCTCAGAGACTCCATTCGTGCCCGTGTTATCCAAAAAGCAGAAGCAAATGTTAAAGAAACACCAGTTCAACGGTAAACCACCTTACAAGACCCGCTCCACGGGGCCGATTGGATAGGAATTTGGTTTACTCTTGTATTGGAAGCCTTCATGATATTTTACATGACAATAATACCACCTTCACATGGATCGTCAGTTGCTTATGGATTTCTTCGTGATAGAGTTGGTTTGCATAATTACAGATTTTCTCAGTCTGTAGTAGTTTATTTCAGCATTTTATGTTTACTTTTTCTTCTGAGGGTTTTGGCCTAGTCCCCCCTCTTGTATATATTTTTCCTTTTTTTAATAAAATTTTAGAGTTTGACGGCATAGGACGGAGGTTTCCCGGATGCCAACCTAGTTGGTATGTCGGTGTTTCCTCCCGATGTCTGTCCTTACTCCTTGCTTAGCAAAAAAAAATATAATGTGATGAATATGAAGTTAATGATGATTAGAAGTTGATTGAGTTATTAATGAAGTATTATAAGAAGAGTTAATATTATTAATTGATGAAGTATAAGTTGTTAAATGATTTTGATGAATTATATGCTTATTATTATTGAATGTGAAATCTCACCCCTTCTGCTTGGAAATGTTGCCCTCACAATTGGGTAACTTGCAGGTAACCAAGAATAGTTGCGATCGTGAGTGGATTCTCTCACGTTGAAATAATTTCCGCTGCAATAAGATTTAATTTGATGATTGAGATAATTAGTAATTTTACTATATTCAGATTTGAAAGAGGTGTAGCATCCTGTTTAGTTGTTTTACTCTGATTTATGCAAAAAAATTCAAGTTGGGAAAACGGGGTGTTACAGTTAAAACCACTGGGGGTAAGTATTACATCATCATAATCAAAATAACAATTAACATGAATAATTCAATTCAAATTTCATATACTTAATCAATGATAATAATAATACATGATAACAGTTCCACTTATCACAACCGATCACCCACAATCACAAGTATGTCATAATATCCATATAAGATAACAATTTTAAATATCACACCAGTCAACCACAATCACAAGTATGGCAATTACTCCACAGTTAGGACTCATGCAACAATGATATGTCCCTAATCATGACGCATAAATGCATGTGGTACCGAATCACCTCAAGGTCGTCACCTTCGATGCAACAAAAATATCGTATGTAAGATTTCACACCCGTCTTAGATAATCTCCGAAGTAAAAGAGTTCAACCTATTTACAACAACAAACTCTACATGACTATGATGCATGAACATGTAACAAGACTCAATAATGCGACAACAATCCACAATTTTCACCACAATATAAAGGACAACTTCCAAATATATTGATCATCTCCACAACATTTGCATTATCAAGAAAACATGTCCATACACAATCAAATCATAGGATTCATTATCACACATCAACACGATTATCAATAATCAACAATGTCATTCAACATCAATTATCTCATATGGTTTCACCATTTCATGCATTCCTTACATTCTAAGTAGGATATCATACACATCTCATGATAAACATCATATTCAATATAATAATTCATTCATACAACTTTACTTAGTCATATAAGAATAGTCACAACAATTCATACGGTAATTGACTCGAAAGAACCATTTCTGACAATACCGCATCAAGTGGCAAACGGCCAACATTGATAATTCCCAAGACAAAACAACATAGACAAATTGAAAGTTCTTAAACAACCTTAATCAATCATATAGTCATGAGCCTAAGCCGCCTCCGGACTATTAGACATTAATCCAAGAACAACTTAAGTTCGTACGAAAAACCCAATTTCACAATCTTTCATATTCCCACCCGAAATATCACTTTTTACATGATTAAGATGTTTGACTACTTTTACAAGTCTTACCTAAGTCTATATGAGCTGTAGGTTCAACTTGTAAGTTCCATTGTTTGCAAAAGTTTGTTTTCGACAAAAGTCTAAATTCCCAAAACTTCCAAGTTAAGACTCAAATGGAAAATTTCAAGTTTAGGCAAGCTAATCATGTTCCAGTAGGTTTAGGGGATTAAACAGTAGTTAAACATGTTGAAAGAATCATTTTACAAAGCTCGGATTGGCCCCCAAAGACCCGGAACAAAAGATTAAAGTGGCTGAAACTGGGCTTGCTCGCTTAAGCGACCACCTGGTTCGCTTAAGCGAACGAGTTCCAGTAGCCACTAGAAGTGTACGCTTTCTGGTCGCTGACTGGTCGCTCACCAGTTCGCTTAAGCGAACGAGTTCCAGAAGCTACTAGAAAGTACGTTTACCAGCTCGCTCGCAGGTCGCTCAAGCGACCTAAACCTAGAAAAATAGTATGAATGCTCGCTTACTGGTCGCTTCAGCAAACCCTTAAGCGAACGTTCACAGTTCAGCAGAAAATGTTACGGGTTTCAACCCCTTTTCACCCAAAATCCCCAATTTTGATCCCTCAATGCCCAAATGCGTTTCCAGATGATGTTTACAGGTCAATATGACTAAAAAGACTCGCAAAGACTCAACCAACATGAAAACACTTGACATTAGAACCAATTTACCAATTTTCACCAAAACACCAACAACATCTCATTTCTCAACAACAAATCATGAATCATGCCAACCCAAGCCATGAATTATCATCAACAACATGACTTAGTAACAACAACATCAATTGATCATGAAACTTATCACAATTCATCAACAACATAGCATAATTCACCAAATGAGCATATTTTCAACATATATGATGAGATAAAACCGCAAGTGCACGGTCTTACCGAAGTAGTATGAAAAGAGTATCGTTCCGACAGGGAGTAGTTTAATTCAATTAACCTTTGATGATGATTAGAGGAGAAACGAGTTGTAAGTTGGGGTTTTCAAGCGATTGAAAGATAATATAATAAAAGGAGCCTTGGGATCATTGGTTCATCTAAATAACAAGTCCTTCACAAACCAAACTATAAGCTTATAACTTTATGTTAGACCTAATTTCTCAAGACAGTTTCTCTTGGGTTCCTCTAGCAACCAAGCCTATTTCGTTGACTTGATTACTACTCCCTCCGTCCCTTAATACTTGACGCATTTGGAATATTTTTAATTTTGACCTAACTGGCTTTGACTGTATTTTTCAACTAATATACAAAGATAAATAACATCATATAAGATGTCGTTAGATTTGTCTCGATGAGTATTTTCAAAATATCAAATTTTCATAATTTTTCCTAATATATTATTCAAGATATTTAATCTCAAAGTTATACATTGGCATGCGTAATAAGGTCAACTGTGTCAAGTATTAAGGGACGGAGGGAGTATTAGATTTTGGTTCCTCTAACAACCAAGCCTATTTCGCTGACTTGATCATTATTAGTTCCCTTGAAGATCGAAACTATATGTCTCAAAGATTGCAAAGACTATTTCGCTGCCTTTGCAATCCTTGTCTAAATTCACTTGTTCGAATATCAAAGCTCCACTTTCGTTTTATGAATTGATATATGAGATAATGGATAAACAATTATCAAACCCTCCACTTTCGTTTCCACAGTTTGATAATGGTTGATCCATGTTAAAGCGGTGAATTTAGATAAGAAATTAGGGTTACATAAGATTAAGGCTTAGAGCTTGGCTTGATTAGGATTATGTCATTTAGACTTATCCAACAATCCCAAGACAAGGAGAAGTTTACTCACTCATGTTCATTGTAGACATGGGGAAGAAGAGAGAAAGCATAAAAGTAAATGAAAAGAAAGTAAAATAAAAGAAAAGAACTTTTATTAGAAAGACAATTGTCACTTATTGAATTCCAAGAAAAGATGAATATTTGTGATGGATAGCTACTCTATTTATAGCATACATTCGACTTAAAATCTAAGCAATTACATTACTGGAATGTTCCACAAGAAACTGCGGGCTAAAATAGAGTAGCTTAAAATCTAAGCAAAAGCAGCAAAAGTGATTCTAGAGGGTGGCACGGCCGTGTCAATGCTAGCACGGGCCGTGCCAAGCTTCTGACTTTGGGGAGACATATTTTTGTCTCTGAATCTTCGTATTTTCGTACTAAATCAGCTCCAAGTCCCTTTCTTTTGCTCCAAGACTCAATCCATCCAATATTCATTCCTGAAATAAAATGAAATGCAATTTGTAGTAAACTATCTTAAAAAGGAAATAATACTAATATAAAATAAAATAAAATCTAATTAAAACTAAACTAAATAACATATAAAAATAGATAATAATTAACTCATCAAACTCCCCCACACTTGAATCTTTGCTTGTCCTCAAGCAAAAGGCATAAACATGGTAGCATAAAAAAACATTATCATATGACAATTAAATCAAAGCACATGTCTCCTCAAAGGCTTTTATTTCAAAGAGTACACTAATCACAAACTCAAGCATTTCTTGTAATCCTTTTTCAACCCACAATCAAGTCTTAAGTGAGTGTGTGTGTGTAGTCCAACCCTTTTCTTGCTCCTGTATAAGATAGATATAATGAGGAACATGTTCTAATCCTAGTACTAAATCAACCAAGAAAAATTCATTCTTCATTTCATATAAGAGAGATGGGAGTTTTTGTGACCTTTTGATCTTTTGCCAATTACATATTTTGGGTACATTATTTAAGGAACAACACCTTCACGTAGGAGGTTGGAGGGCCTACCCCCTTCCCCAATCTAGACTCAATGGTGCCCCTTAAAACATCATCTTCACGTAGGAAGTCGGAGGGCCTACCCCCTTCCCCATTCTAGATTCAATGATGCCTTTTAAAGTTTTTCAAGATAACATTACCTTCACGTAGGAAGTCGGAGGGCCTACCTCATTCCCCAATCTAGATTCAATAATGCAACCTTGAAATAAATTTTAGCTTGGCTTTTTATAAACTCCTTTATACTAACTTATACTATTTTTACTTTGAGAACTTTTAAAGGTTAACGTACCACTAAAATTAGAACGCATTTCCTTAAAATACCTATTCATACATTTACTCAAGGGAAGCAACTTGTGCATATCTCATTGGAGGTTTTATTCACTTTAAAACAAGATGTGGGTATATTAGGAGAACTTAAAACACAAGAGTTTACTTTCATGTACAAGAAACGACCAATAAGAGGAGACAATAAAAAAAATTATTGCATGATTTTTCAATAAAAACAAGCTACTTAATCATGCCTTTCACAATAAAACAAAACAAAAAGAATAAAGTTTAGGGGAGTTTCGAAACACTACGACTAAAGACACTTTATTAGGCTCCCCCACACTTAGGAGAAGCATTGTCCTCAATGATTCAAAATAAGAAAAATAAAAGAGAAGAAGGACTCGAAGAAGAAGAAGGAGGAGGAGGAATAAGGGAAGAGAGGAAGAGGAAAGCTCACATTTTTTCATTAAGGTCCATAGGGAGGACCTTGGAGGTGAAAGTGGTGCATCATGTTCCGAAGCATTTGGTTAATTTCTTCGGATATGCGGTTGCCCCTTAGGACATCATTCCTTAGTCCCGTCAATTCAACACCTTTCCTTTGTTGCTCGATGCTTATCCTCTCGACCTCGGTATGCATCCATGCCCATCTTGCATTTTCATTTGTTTCTCCGGCATCATGGTCATGGTGCTCCTCATCATGGTGCAATTGTGCACCTTCCTCTTCTTGGTGCAAGTGTGCACCTTCCCCGTCTTCATTATTGTGTTCTACATGCACCTGTGGGCCATCATTAACATACAATAAATTTTCTTCCACCTCGGTGTTAGTCCGATATGGGTTAGGAAGTAAAATCAAAATGGGCACGTTGAGTTTGAGTGTATAAACAAAGAGGAGTCAAGGTTTTATGAAGTTCATAGAGATAAGGGTGTCTATGTTTAGCCTATTGTTTCCCTCAATCTTGTTTATTCCTTGGTCCTCACTCACTCCTAGTTGCCCAGCTATGTATTTGATGATACCACCAACTACTATTTCTCCCTTACCATCAGACCTATTTCCTATATGGGAAAGGTAGTCAAGCAAGTAAAAGCAAGTGTTAACGGGGTGGTTGTGCAGCATAGCCCATAGCATGAAGAGTTCATCGCTCCTAGTGTTCCCTAATTCAGTCCTTCCCCAAATAGTGCAAGCCATAACCCTTTGAAGGTACCTAAGTACAGGGTTGTGAATGTTGCTAGCTTTGTTGGCACGGGTGTTAAACTGGCCAAGACCGGTAATTCGTTCCCAAAAGGCGGCGGGTTGATAGTCAACCGGCTTTAGATTTTGATTCCAAGAGTCGTGGATGAACCCCGCATTTGCGAAGCCCATGTCATCACAGAAGTGTTGAAGAGACATCTCATAATCAATATTCATAAGCCGGAAAGAAACTCTATGGTTAGGGTTATCGAAATTCAACCTATCTTTCGTAAAAACAATGGAACTCAAAAATTCGTAGGTGAAATTCTCATACCCTCTCATAGGTCTCAACATATCAACCCATCCTAACCTTCCTAGCAGATTAAACACATTGTCTTTAAGGCCAAGTTTATTCAAGTCATAATTATCAGGGTACCTGCAAGGATGTAAAGGTTTAGATATTAGAATTTTGTACCTATCTCTTTGCTTATTGTCCCTGAAGATTATGCCATGATTCTTGGCTTGTGCTTTCTTCTTTGGAGGAGGGCCCCCTGAGGAGCTTGCATCTTCTTTTCCACTTCTCTTTGAAGCCATTGCCTTGACCTTGCTTTTGATTTGGTGTGGTGTTGGTGATGGTTTGGTTTTGGGGTTGTTTTGGTGGAAAAGGTTGGTTTAGTGATGTGGTGAAGGTTGAAGTGAGTTTTAGGAGTTGGGTTGTGGAGGTTGGTGAAGAATTTCTGGTTTTTGGGTTAGGTTAATGAGGGATACGATTTTGGGTGATGTTGGTTTGGATGGATGAAAGTTGTTTCTAAATGGGGGGTTATGATTGGAATGGTGTTTGTGATTGATTGAGTGGAGAAATTTTGTGAATTGGTGAGGTTTGAGGTAGATATGGAGGTTTGAGGTTTTGTGGTTATGGAGGTTTTAGAGAGAAGTTTGAAGGTAGAGAGATGTTTGTGGTTCAGAGTGAAGGAAGAAGAAGGCCAAAAGATGTGGTTAATCTTACCTGATGGTCGGGCACGACCGTGCCAACCTTAGCACGGGCCGTGCCAACTTCCTGGTATGCGGCATGGTTTTGGCTTGGCAAGGATTGGCACGGCCGTGCCAGTGTGAGCACGGGCCTTGCCAAGGTTCTGGACTACGGGGCTTCAAAATTTTCCGTTTTCTTGAATCATACTCGGACAATTAGCTACAAAACAACTTAAAATAACAAAAAAGAAACAAACAAAAGCGGTTAAATGCGTGGGTTGCCTCCCACGAAGCGCTTCTTTATAGTCATTAGCTTGACGTTAGAAAGTGTCCATTAGAAAGGATCAAAGAGATCGTATTGTGTAGATGACGCTAAAAAGCGTTCTTTCACAACATGTTCTTTAATCATATTGCAATAATAAAGGGCGAGACCTTTCATAACATTCTCGAACTCAAATCCTACCATATCATCACTCACTTGAAAAACTATCCTACCATTCTTAACATCAACTAGAGCACCCGCAGTGGCGAGGAAGGGTCTTCCTAGAATCATAGGGCAATCATGGTCTTCCTCGATGTCAACGACCACAAAGTCAGTCGGGATGTATATCCCTTCTATCTTAATGGGGATGTCCTCAACATATCCAACTATGGGGATAACATAACGATCTGCTAACTTCAATGTCATGTCGGTAGGTTTCAACTCTCCTATTCTCATCTTTTTAAAGAGGGATAGAGGCAACAAACTAACACTAGCTCCTAAGTCACACAAGGCTTTGTCTACGGTTTCTTTCCCTATCACACATGGGATGGCAAAACTACCTGGATCTCTAAGCTTTTGGGGTTTCTTCTTGATGATTGCACTACTTTCCCTAGTCAAAGCTATTGTCTCTTTGTGGTCTATAGCCTTTTTCTTTGAAAAAATTTCTTTTATAAACTTGGCATATAGAGGCATTCGAGACAAAGCTTCCGCAAGGGGAATCTTGATGCAGATCTTCTTAAGGGTGTTGACAAACTTTTCAAATTGAGCCTCCAAGTTAAGCTTAGTAAGCCTTAATGAGGAAATGGCTTTGTTCTTATCAAGCGGTTTCTTACTTTCTATCACATCATTCTTACCCAGAAGCCTAACACTCTCTCCCTTAATACTTTTGGCTTTAGCAACGGTCTTTTCTAACTTACTACCCCCACAAGAAATAGAATTGACATGAGCTTTGGTGTTTGTTTCGGTCTGACCGGGAAAGACTCCCGGTGTTTGAGAAGAGGTGGCCACTTGTTGGGCCACTTGGGAGATTTGGGTCTCAAGCATTTTGGTGTGTGTGGCAATAGAATCAACCTTGGTAGTGAGTTTGGAGAGAGAGTCGTTCAGAAATCCTGTTTGGTATTTCAGTTCTTGAAGTTGTTTATTTTGATTCATCATGCAATTTTCCAACAAAATTTCCAAACTTGATTTCTGAGCCACCCTCTGGTTGTTTGTATAGCCAGGTGGTGCTACTTGCCCATAGGAACCTTAAGGGTTTTTGTAAAAGTTTTGATTTAGCCTCGTTCCTTGGTTGTATTGAGCATAGTTCAATTGCTCAATACTATTAGTAGCATTACCTAACTGACAATCAACACCAATATGACCAAATATACCACAGATTTCACAAGGAGGAGATGTAGGAGAAGGTGTGATAGCATTAACATTAAGTTTTTCAAATTTTTGAGTTAATGCATCGACCTTAGCAGCAAGGTGATCATAATCAGAGACCTCGTAAATACCTGCCTCCTTTTTGTAGGGTGTAGAGGCGGTGATGGCTCTTTCGTTGGTCCATTGGTAGTGATTCTGAGCCATATCTTCAATCAAAGCATAAGCCTCCGTGTAGTTCTTATTCATTAGTGCTCCACCTGCGGCTGCATCAACAGACATCTTAGTAGTATAAGTTAGGCGATTATAAAAAGTGTGGACTATGAGCCACTTTTCTAAACCATGGTGGGGACAAAGTCTAAGCATTTCCTTGAAACGCTCCCACGCATCATAGAGAGACTCCCCATCTTTTTGGTTGAACCGCGTGATTTGGTCTCTTAGCTTGGCGGTTTTAGAGGGGGGAAAGAATCGGGCAAGGAATGCTCGCCATATTTGATCCTATGAAGTGATGGAACCGACTTCTAGGGAATGGAACCAAGCGCTAGCTCTATCCCTTAAGGAAAGGGGAAAGAGATGAAATCTTACGGCTTCTTGGTTCTCTTTTATAGCGCCACTGAGTCTAAGGAAGGAAGAAATATGGAGATTTGGATCCTCAGTGGGTGATCCAGAAAACTGATTTTGCTGCACCAAATTAAGTAGTGCAGGCTTGATCTCGAAATTGTTACCCTCAACCGTCGTGTACACGATAATAGCTTGTGGCTCTTCCGTTGAAGGAGTAGCATGCGTTCAGCCATAGCAATATTATTTTGTGCCTCTCTCTTTTTCTTATGCAAATATCTTTCAATCTCAGGAATAAATTCTCCGAGACTTTTACTTCTTCGCATAAGAAATCGAGAAACCAAAGAGTTAATGGTAACACAAAGAAAGAAAGAAGTAGAAAAAAAAGAGGGAGAAGGAGGAGTTCTAATTGTAACAGCCCGATTTTTAGCTAGTTTTATTTAATTACTTTTATTGTGTGATTGTATGTGATTAATTGTGATTGTGTGTATTTTATTGGGTAACTTTGGTGAGAATTATTTTATTAATTGGTGAGAACCCTTATTTTACCAAGTTACTAGGGTAGTGATTAGTTTTTACCGTTAGTAACCGTTGGTTATATTTTACCGTTGTTAGTAATTACCGTCGAGTGTATAGAAACTTTTTGAATTGTGTTAGAATGGGTTAGGCCCATTAGAATTTTGAGTTAAGCCCATTAAGGGGGATAACACTAGGGTTGTCTTAGAATGTTTATTCATTTCACAAAACAATTTTCCTAGAGAGAAGGAGAGGTAGAGAGAGAAAGAGGTGAAGAGAAGAACAAGAGTGTTGGAGGGGAAGCTTGAGGAATCAAGTGGGTGACCTAGGAGCTGAAGTGAAGCTAGGATTAAGGATAATCAACTTCAAAGGTAAGGGGGTTAGTGATTATCATAATCATGTAATTTTGCATTTTCTCATGTTGTATGAAAATGGGTTGATGAACAATTCATGCTAGATTCGTGCTCTTACTATGATGTTATGTTTTTATGCATGAATTGATGATAATTGTATGATTGTTGGTGAAATTACATGTTCAAATATGTAAAAATGATAAGTTGTGAAAATGGTGCTCAATTGGTGAATTTTGCTAAGTTATTGTTAATTTGGGATTTGATTCTTGCTCAATTGATGTTATAGTTGTTAATTGATGTTGTAGTTGATGAATCATTGCTTGGGTATGCATATTCATGAATTGATTATGAGAATTTGAATTGTTGTTGGTGTTTTATGTAAATGGGTTGATTTGGTGAATTGTTGTTGGTGAATTTGGGCATTGGGAGATCAAAATTGGGAGTTTTGGGCGAAAAATGGGTGAAACCCGTAACTTTTGTTATGCAGAATTTTGAATGGTCGCTTAAGCGACGCTGCAAGCGATGCTAGTTGTTGTCTGATGAATGCACGCTTAAGCGTGCTGTAAGCGAGCTGGTAAGCGTGCAGTCACAGTAGCTACTGGAAGTTGGACGCTTAAGCGTGCAGAACTTTTTCCAACACTTTTAAAACTTTGTTCCGAGCTTCCGAGGGCCAATCCAAACTTCTTAAAACAGTTCTTTTAACTTATATAATCACTGTTTGTACAATTAATCCTACTGGAACACTTCCTTGAACAAGAATTGGACTTGGTTTATGTAATTGAATTTCCACTTTGAAAATTGTCAAGAACGTTGATTTTTCCGAAATTTGAAATTCAAGGAAATGGAATGGGATTAAAGTAGTGTAGTGATTGTATGATAAATGAAAATGATTGAGATTGGTTTCCTTGAGTTTTATTTGGTTTTGGTTTTGAAAATGGAAGATTCTTGTAAGATGTTAAAGAGAGACAAACATTGATGAAAATATCCTTTTAAGCCAATCACCTTATAAATCTTTCATAATTAGTTTCATATGATTATATGGAAGTATTTGATTGTAGTTGAATGTTGAATATGATATTTGTGATGAGATGTTGTATGTTCTCTTACTTGGAATATGAGAATTGTTTGGAATGGTGAAACTATATGATATAGTTGATGTTGAATGACATTGTGGATTATTGATAATCATGTTGATGTGTGATGATGAATGCTATGATGTAACTGTGTGTGGACATGTTTCCTTGATAATGCAATGCTGTGGAGATGATCAATATAATTGGGTGTTGTCCTATATATTGAGTTAAGATTGTGAATTGTTGTCGCATTATCGAGTCCTTATACATGTCCATGCATCATAGTCGATGTTGCTGTAAAAGGGTTGAACTCTTTTACTTCGAGATTATTGTAAGGCAGGTGTGAGCCCTTGCAAGTGGCATCGTAAGGTGACGACCTTGTTGAGATTTGGTACCGCATGCATTTATGTGTCCATAAGTGCATATCATAACATGAGTCCTATGTGAATTATGTGATTGGTGATGAATTGAGATGAATGAATGTTGATAATGATTGTCTATGATTGATGTTGTGAATGAATATTTATGAGGGGATAATTATTCATGTGATTGATATATGTGGATACGAACTATCAAGTTGTGATATAAGTATCTATGCATGACTATTATTATTCAAGTACATGATATTATTGAATTTGATTATTATCTGGATTATGATAATGTAATGCTTACCCCCAGTGGTTTTAACCGCCTGCTTGCCTGTATGGGTGAGTAGACGTTGTCCAGGAGTAGTCTCGGTGAGTCTTTGCGTGGGGTATCAGGAGCTTCCTCCGATATCGGTGTCGTGTCGGCTCTGATCTAGGCTTCTCGTGTCGGTCTAGATTAGGTTGTTATATTTTCCTTTGAATTATTATTTTGTTGTTGACTACCCGTATGTTTGGGTTTTGAGATTTATCTTTGGGATATGATTTATTTGCTCATGGCATGTATATATTTGATCACTCTGATTTATATTCCGCTGTAACTGTTGAGGTTTACATACATGTCTATCAGTTTTTGAATTTTGAATAAGACGTAATCTCTATTTCTTGAATAAATGTATTATTCGCATGTTTAATTGCTTCAATAGAAATAGGAGCGTTACAAGTTGGTATCAGAGCCATGGTCAGTCGTGTTTAGATTAATCTTTGTTGGGTTGAACGTTTGGATTTGGTTGTAACTCCTTTGTTGTGTGGAATGGTTATTGACACCCCGGCTTGTGGTTCGGTGACTACTTCTTTTATGTGTGCTAAGTGTCCTGTTAATTTTGGTGATGTTGATTTTGAGTTGGATCTTGTTTGTCTTCCGTTGAAGCATATGGATGTGATTTTTGGTATGGATTGGTTGTTAGCTTTTGGGGTTAGCATTAATTGTTTGACTAGGAGTGTGACTTTTTCTAAACCAGTAGAAGAGTTAGATAGGAAGTTTTTGACCGCGGGGCAAGTGAAGAAGTCTTTAGAAGGTGAGGCTTGTGTGTTTATGATGTTTGCATCCTTGAAGGATAGCGGTGAGAAAGGAGTTAGTGATTTGCCGGTAGTGCAAGAGTTTCCTGAGGTCTTTCCAGAGGATATTATCGAGTTACCGCCGGAGAGGGAAGTTGAGTTTGCAATTGATTTGGTACCAGGCACGAGTCCTATTTCGATTGCGCCGTATCGGATGTCTGCATCAGAGTTGGGTGAATTGAAGAATCAGTTGTAAGAGTTGCTTGAGAAGCAGTTTATTAGACCAAGTGTTTCACCGTGGGGTGCTTCAGTGTTGTTGGTTAATAAGAAAGATGGAAGCATGAGGTTGTGTGTGGATTATCGGCAGTTGAACAAGGTGACGATTAAGAATCGGTATCCACTTCCAAGGATTGATGATTTGATGGATCAGCTAGTTGGTGTAGAGGTGTTTAGTAAGATTGATTTGAGATCAGGATATCATCAGATTAGAGTAAAGGCGGAAGATATATCCAAAACTGCGTTCCGAACGAGGTATGGACACTATGAGTATTCTGTGATGCCATTTGGAGTATCTAATGCACCAGGTGTCTTTATGGAATACATGAATAGAATATTTCATCCTTATCTGGACCGTTTTGTGGTGGTGTTCATAGATGATATTTTGGTGTATTCAAAGTCTGAGGAAGAGCATGCGGAGCATTTGAGAATTGTGTTGCAAGTCTTGAAAGAGAACCAGTTGTGTGCCAAGTTGTCGAAGTGTGAGTTTTGGTTGAAGGAAGTGAGTTTCCTTGGTCATGTGATTTCTAAGGGTGGTATTTCTGTGGATCCTTCCAAGGTTAATGCAGTGTTGCAGTGGGAGTCTCCTAAGTCTGTTTTTGAGATTAGAAGCTTTCTTGGTTTGGCCGGTTATTATCAAATGTTCATCGAGGGATTCTCTAAGTTGGCGTTGCCATTGACGCAGTTGACTCGAAAAGGACAAGCTTATGTTTGGGATGCCAAGTGTGAGAAGAGTTTCCAAGAGTTGAAGAAGAGGTTGACTTCAGCTCCGGTGTTGATTTTACCGAATCCGAAGGAATCGTTTGTTGTGTATTGTGATGCTTCTAAGATGGGTCTTGGTGGTGTCCTTATGCAGAATCGTCAGGTTGTAGCTTATGCTTCGAGGCAGTTGAAAGTGCGTGAGAAGAATTATCCGACTCATGATTTGGAATTGGCAGCCGTTGTATATACATTGAAGATTTGGAGGCACTATCTGTATGGTTATAAGTTTGAGGTGTTCAGTGACCACAAAAGTTTGAAGTATTTGTTTGATCAGAAAGAGTTAAATATGAGGCAGAGGAGATGGTTGGAGTATCTTAAGGACTTCGATTTTCAGTTGAGTTATCATCCTGGAAAGGCTAATGTTGTTGTGAATGCTTTGAGTAGAAAGACTTTGCATATTTCTGCTTTGATGGTTAAAGAATTGGAATTAATTGAGCAGTTTCGAGATTTGAGTTTGGTTAGTGAGTTGACACCGAATGGTGTGAGATTGGGAATGTTGAAGCTGACAAGTAATATTTTGGAAGAGATCAAGAATGGTCAGAAGGAAGATTTGGAACTCGTGGATCGAGTGACGTTGGTTAATCAAGGTAAAGGTGGAGACTTTAGATTGGATGAGAATGGTGTTTTGATGTTTCGTGATCGAGTTTGTGTGCCTGATGTGTTTGAGCTTAAGAGGCAAATTTTGGACGAAGGTCATAGAAGTAGTTTGAGTATTCATCCAGGAGCAACTAAGATGTATTAGGATTTGAAGAGGTTGTTTTGGTGGCCTGGAATGAAGAAGGAGATTGCTGAGTTTGTTTATGCTTGCTTCGTTTGTCAGAAATCGAAGATTGAACATCAGAGACCGTCGGGTTTGATGGAACCGTTGTTTGTACCAGAATGGAAATGGGATAGCATTTCTATGGATTTTGTTGGAGCGTTGCCTAAGACTAGTAAGGGTTTTGATTCGATTTGGGTGATTATTGATCGGTTGACGAAGTCAGCGCATTTTGTTCCTATCAAGACTGGTATGTCTGTAGCGAAGTTGGCTGAGATCTACATTGAGCAGATTGTTAGATTGCATGGTATTCCTTCTAGTATTGTGTCAGATCGGGATCCGAGGTTTACTTCTAAGTTTTGGGAAGGGTTGCAAACTGCTTTGGGAACTAAGTTGAGATTGAGTTCTGCTTACCATCCTCAGACCGATGGGCAGACAGAGAGGACTATTCAGAGTTTGGAGGATTTGTTGAGAGCTTGTGTGTTGGAGCAAGGTGTTGGTTGGGACGAATGTTTACCGTTGATTGAGTTTACTTACAACAACAGTTTTCATGCTAGTATCGGAATGGCACCATTTGAGGCTTTGTATGGTCGAAGGTGTAGGACACCGTTGTGTTGGTTTGAGTCCGGAGATAGTGCTTTGTTAGGACCGGAAGTTGTGCAAGAAACTATGGAAAAGGTTACGATGATTCAGGAGAAGATGAAGGTGTCTCAGAGTAGACAGAAGAGCTATCATGATAAGAGGAGGAAGGATATTGAGTTTCAAGTTGGTGATCATGTGTTTTTGAGGGTGAATCCTGTGACCGGAGTTGGTCGTGCTTTGAAGTGTGGGAAGTTGACTCCTCGTTTTGTTGGGCCGTTTGATGTCATTGAGAAGGTTGGGGTTGTAGCGTATCGGATTGCGTTACCACCGTCTTTGTCGAATCTTCATAATGTGTTTCATGTGTCTCAGTTGAGGAAGTATGTGCATGATGCGTCTCATGTGATTCAAGTGGATGAGTTGGAAGTAAGAGATAATTTGACGGTTGAGACTTTGCCGGTTAGGATTGAGGATCATGAGTTGAAGCGTTTGCGTGGCAAGGAGATTGTTTTGGTCAAAGTGATTTGGGTTGGACCAACTGGAGAGAGTGCCACTTGGGAACCGGAGAGTAGGATGAGGGTTTCGATTTTTAGGTAAATTTTCGAGGGCGAAAATTCTTTTTAGGGGGGAGAGTTGTAACAGCCCGATTTTTAGCTAGTTTTATTTAATTACTTTTACTGTGTGATTGTATGTGATTAATTGTGATTGTGTGTATTTTATTGTCATCGGGTGCATTTAAATGGATTACCGTATTAGAAGGGTATTTTGGTCATTTGGCGGGTAAGGGTAAAATGGTAATTTTGGTGAGAATTATTTTATTAATTGGTGAGAACCCTTATTTTACTAAGTTACTAGTGTAGTGATTAGTTTTTACCGTTAGTAACCGTTGGTTATATTTTACCGTTGTTAGTAATTACCGTCGAGTGTATAGAAACTTTTTGAATTGTGTTAGAATGGGTTAGGCCCATTAGAATTTTGAGTTAAGCCCATTAAGGGGGATAACACTAGGGTTGTCTTAGAATGTTTATTCATTTCACAAAACAATTTTCCTAGAGAGAAGGAGAGGTAGAGAGAGAAAGAGTGTAACACCCCGTTTTCCCAATATTTAAAATTTCTTTAAAAACATAACATTTATCAGAGTAAACATCAAACAACGGGATATCACATATAACGTAATCCAACAGTTAAATAATAATTTAACCAATATCTTAAACATTTGCAGCGGAAAATCTTAACCATAATTCATGAAACGTTTTGGCACGCAGGCCCAACAAGTATCTCAAAAGAGTTAATCAAAACAGTAAATATTCATGGCAGTTCACGTAAGAGAATGAAGCATGTTATAGCATAAAACGCCATCCCGTTACGTATCAGAGCGACCTAGACGACACAGTGAAGGCAAGGCCACTCACGACGGCAACTGCACACTAAGCACGATCACCTGCAAGTTACCCATACGAAGGGCAACATTTTCAAGCAGAAGGGGTGAGATTTCATAATAAAATAACATTAATCAATGTAATTGCGAATCATAAATTAACATCATAATCATTCCATTATTAACTTTGCATAAATGCTAAACAGTTATCACGTAATCATATATCCAATTCATTATGAACGTAACATAATCAATAAACACTTATCACGTAATCACATATTCATTCATTATCAACAAGGCATCTTAATCATGACAATGTGACAATGCTCCTAGACTCCTTATATGCATGTGGTACCAATCGTCATCATAAGTATTAATATACTTTAATCGTGCGGAGGACAAAGCTCCTATAAAACGTGCGGAGGACAAAGCTCCTAATATTCGTGGTGAGGACTAAGCTCAATGATATGCTATGCATGGACACATATGAACAAAACATCGTAATCAACTTATCAACATGCATCCAATAATTTGGAGCTAAACTTCATCCTATAATTATGCACTTAGTTAAATAACGGAAGCAGCATAAACAGGTCACATAACAAGATGATATCATTATATCAAAGCACATAATTTGTATCATTATCACATCTTCTTATCTTGCATGAATATACAATACAATAGTTCATATTCAATTAATATTAATATAACTTAAACAACTCTACAGTCTGCATTAAACGACATCACTAGGTCTCATTACCAGTTAGGGGTCCACTCTTGATCAACAAGTGCGACACAGATCGCATAAACACATAAACAAGTTCATCCTGGTTGTACTCGCGAGGCGAGAGTACTTACTCGCCATGGCGAGTACCACTCAACTCCCAAACTAAGGTTGTTATGGGTTCCCTCTGATCCTACATTCATTCCTAATCAATACTAGGTATGTTCAGGTACTCAAAGGCATACAAGATTCAACTAAAAAGGTCGAAACACGAAATATGACATGCACTCTGCCTAAGCTCGCGAGGCGAGGAAGGGTTGCTCGCCATGGCGAGTTGCACCAGACAACTCGCGAGGCGAAGGGAAGGGGCTCGCGTGGCAAGCGATGAAGTTCATCACTCGCGAGGCGAGGATCATCACTCACCGTGGCGAGCGATGAACAGAAGCACGGGCAGACTAGGGTTTTTCTCAAAAATCCATCATACAACATGGTTCAAAGCGTGGTTTTGATTCCAGAATTCATCCTAAACATATTCTAAGGTTAAAGGACGGTTCTTTCATCAATCTAACAAGTTTTACCGTTTGATCATCAATTTTTTTAGGGTTTTGACCTAATTCCAAAACTTCTCCAAATCAATCCTAACTTTGTCAACTAATCATCAGAATTACAGTAAATAACATTATTGAATTATTAGTCTCACCCTTACCTTGTATGAAGAAATCGCAGCCCTCACTCTAGGTTCCTCTTCTCTTGGCTTTTTCTTCCTTTTCTCCAAAAACAGTCGTACGTACTTTATGTTTTTCTAAACTAGGTCTAACCTTTTATATCTCCTCTTAAAATACTTATCTTATCTCACTTTCTCCCCCAACACTATCTAAAATATCAAAACAGCCCTCAACTAAATATTTTATATTATTTTCAAATCTTTATTCTATTTAACAATAAAATAAATCTCATATCATAATCAAATCCTCCAAAACTCATAACTTATCACGTCATCAATCAAATCATCATAAATCATCAAAACATACCAAAATCATGCATATATTATATAATTATAATATAATCACCTAAACTCGATTAAATAAACGATTAAACGAAAGTGGGCGTTACAACTCTCCCCCACTTAAAAGATTTTCGTCCTCGAAAATTTACCTCAAGTAAACAACTCTGGATAAGACTCCAGCATCTTACTCTCAAGCTCCCACGTCAAGCTTTCACCAGTTGCTCCCGACCAAACGACTCTCACGAGAGGTATCTCCTTGCCTCTCAACGTCTTCACTTTACGATCATCAATCCTCAACGGTAAAGTTTCTACGGTAAGGTTGTCTCTAACTTGCACATCGTCACTCTGAATTACATGAGATGGATCCGGAACATACTTCCGAAGTTGCGACATGTGGAAAACATTGTGCAAATTCGAAAGATGCGGCGGTAAACCCACTCGGTAAGCCACCGTTCCAACTCTTTCCAAAATCTGATATGGACCAATGAAATTCGGGGTCAACTTCTTTGACTTCAAAGCACGTCCTACACCAGTCATAGGAGTGACTCTCAAAAACACGTGGTCTCCTTCCTGAAATTCAAGATCTTTTCTACGCTTATCATGATAACTCTTTTGTCGACTCTGCGACGCCTTCATTTTCTCTTGGATCATCTGAACTTTCTTAGTAGTTTGCTGAACAATCTCTGGTCCTAAGACCGCTCTTTCTCCTGATTCAAACCAACACAACGGAATTCTGCATCTCCGACCATACAAAGCCTCGAACGGTGCCATTCCAATACTAGAATGAGAACTATTATTATAAGTGAACTCGATCAACGGAAGATGACTGTCCCAAGTTCCTCATTGTTCAAGAACACAAATTCTCAACAAATCCTCTAGCGACTGAATTGTCCTCTCCGACTGACCATCTGTCTGTGGATGATACGCCGAACTCAATCTCAACTTCGAACCCAAGGCCTCTTGCAAACTTTTCCAAAATCTAGAAGTAAATCTTGGATCTCTATCTGACACGATGCTCGAAGGAACACCATGCAACTTCACAATCTCCTTGATATAAATCTCTGCCAACTGGGCAACAGGGAAACTAATATTAATAGGTAGAAAATGAGCCGACTTCGTCAACCTATCAACAATAACCCAAATTGCGTCGCTCCCTCTCGGAGTATTCGGCAAACTCGTCACAAAATCCATCGATATACTATCCCATTTCCATTCTGGCACATCTAAAGGTACCATCATCCCAACAGGTTTCTGATGCTCGACTTTCGACTTCTGACAAACTAAACAGGAATACACAAACTGTGCCACATCTCGTTTCAAACCAGACCACCAGAAAATCTTCTTTAAATCATGATACATCTTCGTAGCTCCCGGATGAATACTCAAGCTACTTCTATGACTCTCTTCAAGAATCATCTTCTTAATCTCTTCATTGTCTGGGATACAAATTCTTCCTCGGAATCTCAACACACCTTGATCATCGATTTTAAAATCACTGTCTTCAGTTTGATCTCTAGCAACCAACAAGTCCACAAACTTTACATCAACTTTCTGTGCTTCCTTGATACTTTTCAGAAATTCACTATCAATCTTCAGCATACCCAATTTCACACTCTGAGGTGTCCATTCACAAACCAAACTCAAATCTCTAAACTGTTCAAGCAATTCGAACTCTCTGACCATCATGGCGGACATATGCAATGTCTTCCTACTCAAGGCATCTGCAACAACATTAGCTTTACCTGGATGATAATTCAAGCCAAAGTCATAATCTTTCAACAATTCAAGCCATCTTCGTTGTCTCATATTCAATTCCTTCTGATCGAACAAATACTTCAAACTCTTGTGATCACTAAACACCTCAAATCTCGAACCATACAAGTAATGTCTCCATATCTTCAATACAAAGACTACAGCCGCCAACTCGAGATCATGCGTAGGATAATTCTTCTCATGAATTCTCAACTATCTTGAAGCATAAGCTACCACTTTACCTCCTTGCATAAGTACACCTCCTAAACCCAACTTGGACGCATCACAATAAACCACAAAAGGTTCATCTGACTTCGGCAAAATTAACACTGGAGCAGTCGTCAAACGCTTCTTCAATTCACCGAAACTTTTCTCACAATGGACGTCCCACACAAAAGTTTTACCTTTACAAGTCAACTGCGTTAGCGGAAGAGCTAACTTAGAAAATCCTTCAATAAACCTTCTATAGTAACCAGCTAAACCCAAAAAGCTTCTAATTTCAGTAACGGACTTAGGAGTATCCCATTGCGATACAGCTTCGACTTTAGACGGATCCACAACAATACCATCTCCGGAAATAACATGGCCAAGGAAACTCACTTCATTCAACCAGAATTCACACTTAGACAATTTAGCATAAAGTTTCTTCTCTTTCAACACTTGTAAGACAATCTTCAGATGCTCGGCATGTTCTTCTTCAGTCTTGGAGTAAATCAAGATATCGTCGACGAACACAACTACGAACCGATCCAAAAATGCATGGAAGATGTGATTCATATACTCCATAAACACTCCAGGTGCATTGGTAACACCAAAAGGCATAACTTTATATTCATAGTGACCATAACGCGTTCTGAAAGCTGTCTTCTGCATATCTTCATCTTTTACTTTAATCTGGTGATAACCTGATCTCAAATCAATCTTGCTGAAAACTCGTGCACCCACTAGCTGATCCATCAAATCATCAATTCTCGGAAGTGGATACCTATTCTTGATAGTTACCTTGTTCAACTGCCGATAATCAATACATAACCGCATACTACCATCTTTCTTCTTTACTAGCAAAACCGGCGCTCCCCAAGGTGAAACACTTGGTCTAACAAACTTCTTCTCAAGCAAGTCTTCCAACTGTTTCTTCATCTCAGATAACTCAGAAGCAGACATACGATAAGGTGCCATCGAGACCGGCTTCGTTCCAGGAACAAGATCAATAGAAAACTCAACTTCTCTCTCTGGAGGCACATCAGGAATCTCATCTGGAAAAACTTTAGGAAATTCACACACCACCGGTAACCTATCAATCACTGCTTGATTCTCAATAGATATAGTAGCCATTAACGAAAACATCAAGATACCGTCGCGTTCCAGTTGCTTCAGCTGCTTAGTAGATAAAAACTCTGCACCACTTTCCTCTTCGACGGAAGAGAAATGTACTGACTTGCTAAAACAATTAATAAGAACGTGGTTGTACTCTAACCAGTTCATACCCAAAATCACATCCATACCACTCAAAGGTAGACAAACTAAATCCATTTCAAAATCACGACCAAACATAGACAAAGGACATTTCAAACATACGAGAGAAGTAGTCACCGAACCCTTAGCCGGAGTTTCGACAACCATATCTCCATTCATATCAGACAAATCAAGACCCAAAGCAGAAACACAATCGAAAGCAATAAAACAATGCGTAGCACCAGTATCAATAATAGCAACTGTAACGCCCACTTTCGTTTAATCGTTATTTAATCGAGTTTAGGTGATTAAACTATATTTATATAATATATGTATGATTTTGATATGTTTTGATGATTTGTGGTGATTTTGGTGATTTGATTGATGGCGTGTTAAGTTATGAGTTTTGGAGGATTTGATAAGATTAGAGAATTTATTTTATTGTTAAATAAAATAAAGATTTGAAAAATATTTAGTTGAGGGCTGTTTTGATATTTTAGATAGTTTTGGGGGAGAAATTGAGATAAGATAAGTAATTAGGAAGAGATATAAATAGAGAAGACCTAATTGTTAGAAAAACTGATTGTACGTGAAAACTTTTGGAAAAGGGAGAAAAAGCTTAGAGAGGAGCAAGAGACCAAGAGGGCTGCGATTTTCTCCATAACCAGGTAAGGGTGGGACTAATAACTCAGTAGCATTAACCTCTGTAATTCTGATGATTAGTTGACAAAGTTAGGATTGATTTAGAGAAGTTTTGGAATTAGGTCAAAACCCTAAAATTTGAGAATAAACGGTAAAACTTGTTTAGATTGATGTAAGAATTGTCCTGTAACCTTAGAATATGTTTAGGATGAATTCTAGAATCAAAACCAAGCTTAGAACCATGTGAAACGTCGGATTTTTGTGATTTTAGGAAGCCTGGCCGTAGCGACATTCATCGCTCGCCACGGCGAGCTATGATCCTCGCCTCGCGAGTGATGAAGATTCATCGCTCGCCACGCGAGCCTTTTCCCTTCGCCTCGCGAGTTGTCTGGTGCAACTCGCCATGGCGAGCAACCCTTCCTCGCCTCGCGAGCTTAGGCAGAGAGCATGTCATATTTCGTGTTTCGACCTTTTTAGTTGAACCTTGTATGCCTTTGAGTACCTGAACATACCTAGTATTGATTAGGGATGATTTTAGGACAGGATTGAACCCAGAACAACATCAGTTTGAGAGATCAGTGTTACTCGCCATGGCGAGTAAGAACTCTCGCCTCGCGAGTACAACCAGAATGTAGTTTCTTGAGTGTTTGTGCGATCTGTGTCGCACTTGTTGATCAAGAGTGAACCCCTAACTGGTAATGAGACCTAGTGACGTCGTTTAATGCAGACTGTGGAGTTGTTTAAGTTATATTAATAATAATTGAATATGAACTATTGTATTGTATATTCATGCAAGATAAGAAGATGTGATAATGATGCAAATTATGTGCTTTGATATAATGATATCATCTTGTTATGTGACCTGTTATGCTGCTTCCGTTATTTAACTAAGTGCATAATTATATGATGAAGTTTAGCTCCAAATTATTGGATGCATGTTGATAAATGATTACGATGTTTTGTTCATATGTGTCCATGCATAGCATATCATTGAGCTTAGTCCTCACCACGAAAATTAGGAGCTTTGTCCTCCGCACGTTTTATAGGAGCTTTGTCCTCCGCACGATTAAAGTATATTAATACTTATGATGACGATTGGTACCACATGCATATAAGGAGTCTAAGAGCATTGTCACATTGTCATGATTAAGATGCCTTGTTGATGATGATTGATTATGTGATTACGTGATATGTGTTTATTGATTATGATATGTTATTCCTAATGATTGGATACATGATTACGTGATAACTGTTTAATAATTATGCAAAGTTAGTAATGGAATGATTATGATGTTAAATTATGATTCTCAATTACATTGATTAATGTTATTGTATTATGAAATCTCACCCCTTCTGCTTGAAAATGTTGCCCTTCGTATGGGTAACTTGCAGGTGATCGTGCTTAGTGTGCAGTTGCCGTCGTGAGTGGCCTTGCCTTCACTGTGTCGTCTAGGTCGCTCTGATACGTAACGGGATGGGGTTATATGCTATAACATGCTTCATTCTCTTACGTGGATAATATGTTATTTTTATTATGTCATGGAATATGAACTATTTTGATGGGGCCTACGTGCCAAACTGATTTATGATTTTTGAATTAACTATTCCGCTGCTATGGTAAGATATTGTGAAGGTTAAATTATTATTTAACTGTTTTTTTGGATTACGGTCCTATGTGATATCCCGTTTATGGATTTTACTCTGATAATTGTTTAAGAAATTTGTATATTGGGAAAACGGGGTGTTACAGCAACTAAAGGAGTATTATTAATATAGCAAGTACCTCTGATCAAACGATCGTCATTCTCTGTCTGAGTCCCAGTCAAAGCGAAAACCCTACCAGTAGTCGGCGCCCTCTTAGGCTGAGTACACTGTGAACTAATGTGACCCTCTCCATTGCAATTAAAGCACACAATGTCTGTATGATTGCAATCAGCTACAACATGACCTTTCTTACCACACCAGACACACTTCTTGATTTCCTCAGGGCAGGCGTTGCTCTTGTGGCCTTTCTCACCACAATTGAAGCACACAATCTCTGCAGCATCCTTCTTCTTAGGCCGCCTAACATCGACCATCTTCTGTTTACCTTTGTCAGCGGGGGCACTGTACGGCTTAGGACGACTCTGCTGTCCCTTGCCCTTCCTTTCATTCACTACCTTGTAGTGAGCCTTTGTATCCTCTTCGTAGATTCTGCAGCTATTAACCAAATCCTGAAAAACTCTCAGTTGTTGATACCCAATCGCCCTCTTGATGTCGGGCCTCAAACCGTTCTCGAACTTGATGCATCTCGAGAACTCAGCATTCTCTGCAGTATAGTGCGGATAGAACTTAGACAGCTCCACGAACTTGGCAGCATACTCTGTCACGGACATATTTCCTTGCTTCAGCTCAAGGAATTCGATCTCTTTCTTCCCGCGAACATCTTCCGGAAAGTATCTTCTCAGGAACTCTCTCCTGAAAACAGCCCAAGTCACAACAGCTCCCTCCTGCCCAAGGGTAGGCAGAAGAGCAACCCACCAGTCATCAGCTTCCTTGGCTAGCTGATGAGTACCAAACCGCACTTTCTGATCCTCTGTGCACTGCATAACCCGGAAAATCCTCTCAATCTCCTTAAGCCACGTCTGGGCTCCATCAGGGTCATAACGTCCTTTGAAAGTCGGAGGGTTCTTCTTCATGAACGTCTCCAACATCCTAGCTTCAGCATTCACGTTAGGTTGTTGTCCCACAGCTTGGGCAACAGCTTGTAGAGCAGCAGCTAACGCAGCATCGTTTCTTCCAGCCATTTCCGAGATTCTACAAAAGTAGCAACAACAACATAAGATAGTAATATAAATATTACTAAGACTCGACACGACTCTCTAATTGACCGAACGGACCGACCTGCTCTAATACCAATTGTAACACCCCGTTTTCCCAATATTTAAAATTTCTTTAAAAACATAACATTTATCAGAGTAAACATCAAACAACGGAATATCATCGGGTGCATTTAAATGGATTACCGTATTAGAAGGGTATTTTGGTCATTTGGCGGGTAAGGGTAAAATGGTAATTTTGGTGAGAATTATTTTATTAACTGGTGAGAACCCTTATTTTACTAAGTTACTAGTGTAGTGATTAGTTTTTACCGTTAGTAACCGTTGGTTATATTTTACCGTTGTTAGTAATTACCGTCGAGTGTATAGAAACTTTTTGAATTGTGTTAGAATGGGTTAGGCCCATTAGAATTTTGAGTTAAGCCCATTAAGGGGGATAACACTAGGGTTGTCTTAGAATGTTTATTCATTTCACAAAACAATTTTCCTAGAGAGAAGGAGAGGTAGAGAGAGAAAGAGTGTAACACCCCGTTTTCCCAATATTTAAAATTTCTTTAAAAACATAACATTTATCAGAGTAAACATCAAACAACGGGATATCACATATAACGTAATCCAACAGTTAAATAATAATTTAACCAATATCTTAAACATTTGCAGCGGAAAATTTTAACCATAATTCATGAAACGTTTTGGCACGCAGGCCCAACAAGTATCTCAAAAGAGTTAATCAAAACAGTAAATATTCATGGCAGTTCACGTAAGAGAATGAAGCATGTTATAGCATAAAACCCCATCCCGTTACGTATCAGAGCGACCTAGACGACACAGTGAAGGCAAGGCCACTCACGACGGCAACTGCACACTAAGCACGATCACCTGCAAGTTACCCATACGAAGGGCAACATTTTCAAGCAGAAGGGGTGAGATTTCATAATAAAATAACATTAATCAATGTAATTGCGAATCATAAATTAACATCATAATCATTCCATTATTAACTTTGCATAAATGCTAAACAGTTATCACGTAATCATATATCCAATTCATTATGAACAACGTAACATAATCAATAAACACTTATCACGTAATCACATATTCATTCATTATCAACAAGGCATCTTAATCATGACAATGTGACAATGCTCCTAGACTCCTTATATGCATGTGGTACCAATCGTCATCATAAGTATTAATATACTTTAATCGTGCGGAGGACAAAGCTCCTATAAAACGTGCGGAGGACAAAGCTCCTAATATTCGTGGTGAGGACTAAGCTCAATGATATGCTATGCATGGACACATATGAACAAAACATCGTAATCAACTTATCAACATGCATCCAATAATTTGGAGCTAAACTTCATCCTATAATTATGCACTTAGTTAAATAATGGAAGCAGCATAAACAGGTCACATAACAAGATGATATCATTATATCAAAGCACATAATTTGTATCATTATCACATCTTCTTATCTTGCATGAATATACAATACAATAGTTCATATTCAATTAATATTAATATAACTTAAACAACTCTACAGTCTGCATTAAACGACATCACTAGGTCTCATTACCAGTTAGGGGTTCACTCTTGATCAACAAGTGCGACACAGATCGCATAAACACATAAACAAGTTCATCCTGGTTGTACTCGCGAGGCGAGAGTACTTACTCGCCATGGCGAGTACCACTCAACTCCCAAACTAAGGTTGTTCTGGGTTCCCTCTGATCCTACATTCATTCCTAATCAATACTAGGTATGTTCAGGTACTCAAAGGCATACAAGATTCAACTAAAAAGGTCGAAACACGAAATATGACATGCACTCTGCCTAAGCTCGCGAGGCGAGGAAGGGTTGCTCGCCATGGCGAGTTGCACCAAACAACTCGCGAGGCGAAGGGAAGGGGCTCGCGTGGCGAGCGATGAAGTTCATCACTCGCGAGGCGAGGATCATCCCTCGCCGTGGCGAGCGATGAACAGAAGCACGGGCAGACTAGGGTTTTTCTCAAAAATCCATCACACAACATGGTTCAAAGCGTGGTTTTGATTCCAGAATTCATCCTAAACATATTCTAAGGTTAAAGGATGGTTCTTTCATCAATCTAACAAGTTTTACCGTTTGATCATCAATTTTTTTAGGGTTTTGACCTAATTCCAAAACTTCTCCAAATCAATCCTAACTTTGTCAACTAATCATCAGAATTACAGTAAATAACATTATTGAATTATTAGTCTCACCCTTACCTTGTATGAAGAAATCGCAGCCCTCACTCTAGGTTCCTCTTCTCTTGGCTTTTTCTTCCTTTTCTCCAAAAACAGTCGTACGTACTTTATGTTTTTCTAAACTAGGTCTAACCTTTTATATCTCCTCTTAAAATACTTATCTTATCTCACTTTCTCCCCCAACACTATCTAAAATATCAAAACAGCCCTCAACTAAATATTTTATATTATTTTCAAATCTTTATTCTATTTAACAATAAAATAAATCTCATATCATAATCAAATCCTCCAAAACTCATAACTTATCACGTCATCAATCAAATCATCATAAATCATCAAAACATACCAAAATCATGCATATATTATATAATTATAATATAATCACCTAAACTCGATTAAATAAACGATTAAACGAAAGTGGGCGTTACAAAGAGGTGAAGAGAAGAACAAGAGTGTTGGAGGGGAAGCTTGAGGAATCAAGTGGGTGACCTAGGAGCTGAAGTGAAGCTAGGATTAAGGATAATGAACTTCAAAGGTAAGGGGGTTAGTGATTATCATAATCATGTAATTTTGCATTTTCTCATGTTGTATGAAAATGGGTTGATGAACAATTCATGCTAGATTCGTGCTCTTACTGTGATGTTATGTTTGTATGTATGAATTGATGATAATTGTATGATTGTTGGTGAAATTACATGTTCAAATATGTAAAAATGATAAGTTGTGAAAATAGTGCTCAATTGGTGAATTTTGCTAAGTTATTGTTAATTTGGGATTTGATTCTTGCTCAATTGATGTTATGGTTGTTAATTGATGTTGTAGTTGATGAATCATTGCTTGGGTATGCATATTCATGAATTGATTATGAGAATTTGAATTGTTGTTGGTGTTTTATGTAAATGGGTTGATTTGGTGAATTGGCTAAAAGTGAGATTGATTTTCATGTTCAATGTGTTTTTGAGTATCCTTGTGAGTTATACGACCTATAAACATTCTTTGGAAACATGTTTGGGCATTGGGAGATCAAAATTGGGAGTTTTGGGCGAAAAATGGGTGAAACCCGTAACTTTTGTTATGCAGAATTTTGAATGGTCGCTTAAGCGACGTTGCAAGCGACACTAGTTGCTGTCTGATGAATTCACGTTTAAGCGAGCTGGTAAGCGTGCAGTCACAGTAGCTACTGGAAGTTGGACGCTTAAGCGTGCAGAACTTTTTCCAGCACTTTTAAAACTTTGTTCCGAGCTTCCGAGGGCCAATCCAAACTTCTTAAAACAATTCTTTTAACTTATATAATCACTGTTTGTACAATTAATCCTACTGGAACACTTCCTTGAACAAGAATTGGACTTGGTTTATGTAATTGAATTTCCACTTTGAAAATTGTCAAGAACGTTGATTTTTCCGAAATTTGAAATTCAAGGAAATGGAATGGGATTAAAGTAGTGTAGTGATTGTATGATAAATGAAAATGATTGAGACTGGTTTCCTTGAGTTTTATTTGGTTTTGGTTTTGAAAATGGAAGATTCTTGTAAGATGTTAAAGAGAGACGAACATTGATGAAAATATCCTTTTAAGCCAATCACCTTATAAATCTTTCATAATTAGTTTCATATGATTATATGGAAGTATTTGATTGTAGTTGAATGTTGAATATGATATTTGTGATGAGATGTTGTATGTTCTCTTACTTGGAATATGAGAATTGTTTGGAATGGTGAAACTATATGATATAGTTGATGTTGAATGACATTGTGGATTATTGATAATCATGTTGATGTGTGATGATGAATGCTATGATGTAACTGTGTGTGGACATGTTTCCTTGATAATGCAATGTTGTGGAGATGATCAATATAATTGGGTGTTGTCCTATATATTGAGTTAAGATTGTGAATTGTTGTCGCATTATCGAGTCCTTATACATGTCCATGCATCATAGTCGATGTTGCTGTAAAAGGGTTGAACTCTTTTACTTCGAGATTATTGTAAGGCAGGTGTGAGCCCTTACATTCGATGTGCAAGTGGCATCGAAAGGTGACGACCTTGTTGAGATTTGGTACCGCATGCATTTATGTGTCCATAAGTGCATATCATAGCATGAGTCCTATGTGAATTATGTGATTGGTGATGAATTGAGATGAATGAATGTTGATAATGATTGTCTATGATTGATGTTGTGAATGAATATTTATGATGGGATAATTATTCATGTGATTGATATATGTGGATGATATAAGTATTTATGCATGACTATTATTATTCAAGTACATGATATTATTGAATTTGATTATTATCTGGATTATGATAATGTAATGCTTACCCCCAGTGGTTTTAACCGCCTGCTTGCCTGTATGGGTGAGTAGACGTTGTGCAGGAGTAGTCTCGGTGAGTCTTTGCATGGGGTATCGGGAGCTTCCTCCGATATCGGTGTCGTGTCGGCTCTGATCTAGGCTTGTCGTGTCGGTCTAGATTGGGTTGTTATATTTTCCTTTGAATTATTATTTTGTTGTTGACTAGCCGTATGTTTGGGTTTTGAGATTTATCTTTAGGATATGATTTATTTGCTCATGGCATGTATATATTTGATCACTCTGATTTATATTCCGCTGTAACTGTTGAGGTTTACATACATGTCTATCAGTTTTTGAATTTTCAATAAGACGTAATCTCTATTTCTTGAATAAATGTATTATTTGCATGTTTAATTGCTTTAATAGAAATAGGAGCGTTACACTAATCACAAAGAAAGAGTTAATTAAATTAGTTTACTCCCCGGCAGCGGCGCCAAAAACTTGATGAGATAAAACTGCAAGTGCACGGTCTTACCGAAGTAGTATGAAAAGAGTATCGTTCTGACAGGGAGTAGTTTAATTCAATTAACCTTTGATGATGATTAGAGGAGAAACGAGTTGTAAGTTGGGGTTTTCAAGCGATTGAAAGATAATACTAATAAAAGGAGCCTTGGGATCATTGGTTCATCTAAATAACAAGTCCTTCACAAACCAAACTATAAGCTTATAACTTTATGTTAGACCTAATTTCTCAAGACAGTTTCTCTTGTGTTCCTCTAGCAACCAAGCCTATTTCGCTGACTTGATTACTATTAGATTTTGGTTCCTCTAACAACCAAGCCTATTTCACTGACTTGATCATTATTAGTTCCTTTAAAGATCGAAACTATATGTCTCAAAGATTGCAAAGACTATTTTGCTGCCTTTGCAATCCTTGTCTAAATTCACTTGTTCGAATATCAAAGCTCCACTTTCGTTTTATGAATTGATATTTGAGATAATGGATAAACAATTATCAAACCCTCCACTTTCGTTTCCATAGTTTGATAATGGTTGATCCATGTTAAAGCGGTGAATTTAGATAAAAAAATTAGGGTTACATAAGATTAAGGCTTAGAGCTTGGCTTGATTAGGATTATGTCATTTAGACTTATCCAACAATCCCAAGACAAGGAGAAGTCTACTCACTCATGTTCATCGTCGACATGGGGAAGAAGAGAGAAATCATAAAAGTAAATGACAAGAAAGTAAAAGAAAAGAAAAGAACTTTTATTAGAAAGACAATTGTCACTTATTGAATTCCAAGAAAAGATGAATATTTGTGATGGATAGCTGCTCTATTTATAGCATACATTCGACTTAAAATCTAAGCAATTACATTACTGGAATGTTCCACAAGAAACTGCGGGCTAAAATAGAGTAGCTTAAAATCTAAGCAAAAGCAGCAAAAGTGACTCTAGAGGGTGGCACGGCCGTGCCAATGCTAGCATGGGCCGTGCCAAGCTTCTCACTTTGGGGAGACATATTTTTGTCTCTGAATCTTCATATTTTCATACTAAATCAGCTCCAAGTCCCTTTCTTTTGCTCCAAGACTCGATCCATCAAATATTCATTCCTGAAATAAAATGAAGTGCAATTTGTAGTAAACTATCTTAAAAAGGAAATAATACTAATATAAAATAAAATAAAATCTAATTAAAACTAAACTAAATAACATATAAAAATAGATAATAATTAACTCATCAATATACCATTTTCTCATACTTTGAACATGTAATTCAACTCACAACAATTCAATTATCCATAACTTCATACATCAAAACATGTCATCATAATTAGAGCACGAATTTCATCATTTATAAACAATTAATCAATTCGCCCAATTAAGCATTTATTCATACGATTATGATGAATTCTAACCCCCTTACCTTAGTTAGATTAATCTCCCTAGCTTAGGCTTCAATTTTGATCCTAGCTCTCTCCCAATCCTTGATTCTTCAAGTTCTCCCTTCTCTCTAACCCTTTTCTCCTTGCTCCAACTTTCTCTCTCTAACTCTCTAAAAAATATCTTATAAAATGAAAGCGTGAGGAAATTTCCTCTAAGATAAGGTTTTTATAGTAAGTCCCCTAACTCTAAAGCTTAATGGATTTAACCCATTCCAATTCAAATCTAAAATGTTTCTATACACATAACGGTTACTTAACGGTAAAATATCACCAACGGTAACTAAACGGTAAAATACTAATCACTACTCTAGTAACTTAGTAAAATAACGGTTTTCACTAACCACTAAAATAATTCTAACCAAAACTTATAATTTACCCGTTCACACAAAATGACCAAAATACCCCTAAGTCTAAAATTACTAAATTACCCTTCTAACACGAAACCCATGAAAATGCACCCAATGATGAATGGTCACACACAAGCACATATAAACACATAATAAAACAATTAAAAAAATAAATCTAGCGAAAATCGGGCTGCTACAGTCAACATCAACTTGCATTGGCTGTTTGGTTTTCTCCCCAAATTTCAACCTTCCCTCATCGAGAGCCTTCTGCACAGAATCCCTGAAACGAGTACAACGCGATAAGTTATGGCCCAAAAACCCATGGAATTTACAAAATCCTCTCGTTTACCTTTGATCTAAAGGAGGCAATTTCATGTTTTTCGGCACCAAAATTATGTCGTCAGTGACTAAAAGATAGAAGATCTCTTCACATTTAGAAACTTCGAAAGTATATGTTTTAGGAGGATATTTGTCATTTTTAGGTTCTTCAGGATTTTTTCCATTCGATGGCCTTAGTAGTTTGCAGGCATAGGGCGGTCCATCTTTTAATTCTGCAAGATTTATTTCATTATCTTCGACAGTATCTGACCCCCAATCGAATTTTGGGTCACTGTCTCCTGTATCTACGTAGGCAACTTTCTCCCTTTTAGGGAACCTATTTTTCCGGGCTTTTTCAGCCTTAAGCATTTCGACTTGTCGAACTCTATCTGCCAACTGTGCCATATCTCTAAGGTATTGAGTATCCAACTTCTTTCATACAAAATAATCCAAGCCGCCTGCGGCTATTTCAACCAATTTATGTTCTGGCACTGATGTGAAGCATCTGGCCTTAATAAAGACGGAATCTATTAAGATAATCATCTATTGACTCATGAGTTTTACGTCGAACGCTAGCCAGTTCTTTAAAACTAATCTTGGATTGACCCATGTAGAATTGTTCATGGAAAGCCTTTTCTAATTGATTCCAACTAAAAATGGAATGGGGAGGCAATGTTGTAAACCAAGTAAAAGCATTTTTTGCAGAGAACTTGGAAAATATTTCATTTTCAAATTCTCATTGTTTGCCATATCCCCGGCCTCCATAAGTTATCGAGCGATGTGTTCGAGTGTTGATTCATTAGTTTCCCCGGCGAATTTAGTGAACTTGGGGATTTTAGTATTTCCCGGCAAAATATCACCAACGATCACTAAACTGTAAACTACTAATCACTACTCTAGTAACTTAGTAAAATAACAGTTTTCACTAACCACTAAAATAATTCTAACCAAAACTTATAATTTACCCGTTCACACAAAATGACCAAAATACCCCTAAGTCTAAAATTACTAAATTACCCTTCTAACACGAAACCCATGAAAATGCACCCAATGATGAATGGTCACACACAAGCACATATAAACACATCATAAAACAATTAAAAAAATAAATCTAGCGAAAATCGGGCTGTTACAGTCAGCATCAACTTGCATTGGCTGTTTGGTTTTCTCCCCAAATTTCAACCTTCCCTCATCGAGAGCCCTCTGCACAGAATCCCTGAAACGAGTACAACGCGATAAGTTATGGCCCAAAAACCCATGGAATTTACAAAATCCTCTCTTTTTCCTTTGTTCTAAAGGAGGCAATTTCATGTTTTTAGGCACCAAAATTATGTCGTCAGTGACTAAAAGATAGAAGATCTCTTCACATTTAGAAACATCGAATGTATATGTTTTAGGAGGATATTTACCATTTTTAGGTTCTTCAGGATTTTTTCCATTTGATGGCCTTAGTGGTTTGCAGGCATTGGGCGGTCCATCTTTTAATTCTGCAAGATTTATTTCATTATCTTCGACAGTATCTGACCCCCAATAGAATTTTGGGTCACTGTCTCCTGTATCTACGTAGGCAACTTTCTCCCTTTTAGGGAACCTATTTTTCCGGGCTTTTTCAACCTTAAGCATTTCGACTTGTCGAACTCTATCTGCCAACTGTGCCATATCTCTAAGGTATTGAGTATCCAACTTCTTTCAAACAAAATAATCCAAGCCACCTGCGGCTATTTCAACCAATTTATGTTCTGGCACTGATGTGAAGCATCTGGCCTTAAGAAGACTGAATCTATTAAGATAATCATCTATTGACTCATGAGTTTTACGTCGAACGCTAGCCAGTTCTTTAAAACTAATCTTGGATTGACCCATGTAGAATTGTTCATGGAAAGCCTTTTCTAATTGATTCCAACTAACAATGGAATTGGGAGGCAATGTTGTAAACCAAGTAAAAGCATTTTTTTGCAGAGAACTTGGAAAATATTTCATTTTCAAATTCTCATTGTTTGCCCTAACCCCGGCCTCCATAAGTTATCGAGCGATGTGTTCGTGTGTTGATTCATTAGTTTCCCCGGCGAATTTAGTGAACTTGGGGATTTTAGTATTTCCCGGCAAAATATCACCAACGATCACTAAACTGTAAACTACTAATCACTACTCTAGTAACTTAGTAAAATAACAGTTTTCACTAACCACTAAAATAATTCTAACCAAAACTTATAATTTACCCGTTCACACAAAATGACAAAAATACCCCTAAGTTTAAAATTACTAAATTACCCTTGTAACACGAAACCCATGAAAATGCACCCAATGATGAATGGTCACACACAAGCACATATAAACACATAATAAAACAATTAAAAAAATAAATCTAGCGAAAATCGGGCTGTTACAGTCAGCATCAACTTGCATTGGCTGTTTGGTTTTCTCCCCAAATTTCAACCTTCCCTCATCGAGAGCCCTCTGCACAGAATCCCTGAAACGAGTACAACGCGATAAGTTATGGCCCAAAAACCCATGGAATTTACAAAATCCTCTCGTTTTCCTTTGTTCTAAAGGAGGCAATTTCATGTTTTTAGGCACCAAAATTATGTCGTCAGTGACTAAAAGATAAAAGATCTCTTCACATTTAGAAACATCGAATGTATATGTTTTAGGAGGATATTTATCATTTTTAGGTTCTTCAGGATTTTTTCCATTCGATGGCCTTAGTGGTTTGCAGGCATAGGGCGGTCCATCTTTTAATTCTGCAAGATTTATTTCACTATCTTCGACAGTATCTGACCCCCAATAGAATTTTGGGTCACTGTCTCCTGTATCTACGTAGGCAACTTTCTCCCTTTTAGGGAACCTATTTTTCCGGGCTTTTTCAACCTTAAGCATTTCGACTTGTCGAACTCTATCTGCCAACTGTGCCATATCTCTAAGGTATTGAGTATCCAACTTCTTTCAAACAAAATAATCCAAGCCACCTGCGGCTATTTCAACCAATTTATGTTCTGGCACTGATGTGAAGCATCTGGCCTTAAGAAGACGGAATCTATTAAGATAATCATCTATTGACTCATGAGTTTTACGTCGAACGCTAGCCAGTTCTTTAAAACTAATCTTGGATTGACCCATGTAGAATTGTTCATGGAAAGCCTTTTCTAATTGATTCCAACTAACAATGGAATTGGGAGGCAATGTTGTAAACCAAGTAAAAGCATTTTTTTGCAGAGAACTTGGAAAATATTTCATTTTCAAATTCTCATTGTTTGCCATATCCCCGGCCTCCATAAGTTATCGAGCGATGTGTTCGAGTGTTGATTCATAAGTTTCCCCGACGAATTTAGTGAACTTGGGGATTTTAGTATTTCCCGGCTAAATAGCACCAACGATCACTAAACGGTAAACTACTAATCACTACTCTACTAACTTAGTAAAATAACAGTTTTCACTAACCACTAAAATAATTCTAACCAAAACTTATAATTTACCCGTTCACACAAAATGACCAAAATACCCCTAAGTCTAAAATTACTAAATTACCCTTCTAACACGAAACCCATGAAAATGCACCCAATGATGAATGGTCACACACAAGCACATATAAACACATAATAAAACAATTAAAAAAATAAATCTAGCGAAAATCGGGCTGTTACAGTCAGCATCAACTTGCATTGGCTGTTTGGTTTTCTCCCCAAATTTCAACCTTCCCTCATCGAGAGCCCTCTGCACAGAATCCCTGAAACGAGTACAACGCGATAAGTTATGGCCCAAAAACCCATGGAATTTACAAAATACTCTCTTTTTCCTTTGTTCTAAAGGAGGCAATTTCATGTTTTTAGGCACCAAAATTATGTCGTCAGTGACTAAAAGATAAAAGATCTCTTCACATTTAGAAACATCGAATGTATATGTTTTAGGAGGATATTTATCATTTTTAGGTTCTTCAGGATTTTTTCCATTCGATGGCCTTAGTGGTTTGCAGGCATAGGGCGGTCCATCTTTTAATTCTGCAAGATTTATTTCATTATCTTCGACAGTATCTGACCCCCAATAGAATTTTGGGTCACTGTCTCCTGTATCTACGTAGGCAACTTTCTCCCTTTTAGGGAACCTATTTTTCCGGGCTTTTTCAACCTTAAGCATTTCGACTTGTCGAACTCTATCTGCCAACTGTGCCATATCTCTAAGGTATTGAGTATCCAACTTCTTTCAAACAAAATAATCCAAGCCACCTGCGGCTATTTCAACCAATTTATGTTCTGGCACTGATGTGAAGCATCTGGCCTTAAGAAGACTGAATCTATTAAGATAATCATCTATTGACTCATGAGTTTTACGTCGAACGCTAGCCAGTTCTTTAAAACTAATCTTGGATTGACCCATGTAGAATTGTTCATGGAAAGCCTTTTCTAATTGATTCCAACTAACAATGGAATTGGGAGGCAATGTTGTAAACCAAGTAAAAGCATTTTTTTGCAGAGAACTTGGAAAATATTTCGTTTTCAAATTCTCATTGTTTGCCCTAACCCCGGCCTCCATAAGTTATCGAGCGATGTGTTCGGTGTTGATTCATTAGTTTCCCCGGCGAATTTAGTGAACTTGGGGATTTTAGTATTTCCCGGCAAAATATCACCAACGATCACTAAACTGTAAACTACTAATCACTACTCTAGTAACTTAGTAAAATAACAGTTTTCACTAACCACTAAAATAATTCTAACCAAAACTTATAATTTACCCGTTCACACAAAATGACAAAAATACCCCTAAGTTTAAAATTACTAAATTACCCTTGTAACACGAAACCCATGAAATGCACCCAATGATGAATGGTCACACACAAGCACATATAAACACATAATAAAACAATTAAAAAAATAAATCTAGCGAAAATCGGGCTGTTACAGTCAGCATCAACTTGCATTGGCTGTTTGGTTTTCTCCCCAAATTTCAACCTTCCCTCATCGAGAGCCCTCTGCACAGAATCCCTGAAACGAGTACAACGCGATAAGTTATGGCCCAAAAACCCATGGAATTTACAAAATCCTCTCTTTTTCCTTTGTTCTAAAGGAGGCAATTTCATGTTTTTAGGCACCAAAATTATGTCGTCAGTGACTAAAAGATAAAAGATCTCTTCACATTTAGAAACATCGAATGTATATGTTTTAGGAGGATATTTATCATTTTTAGGTTCTTCAGGATTTTTTCCATTCGATGGCCTTAGTGGTTTGCAGGCATAGGGCGGTCCATCTTTTAATTCTGCAAGATTTATTTCACTATCTTCGACAGTATCTAACCCCCAATAGAATTTTGGGTCACTGTCTCCTGTATCTACGTAGGCAACTTTCTCCCTTTTAGGGAACCTATTTTTCCGGGCTTTTTCAACCTTAAGCATTTCGACTTGTCGAACTCTATCTGCCAACTGTGCCATATCTCTAAGGTATTGAGTATCCAACTTCTTTCAAACAAAATAATCCAAGCCACCTGCGGCTATTTCAACCAATTTATGTTCTGGCACTGATGTGAAGCATCTGGCCTTAAGAAGACTGAATCTATTAAGATAATCATCTATTGACTCATGAGTTTTACGTCGAACGCTAGCCAGTTCTTTAAAACTAATCTTGGATTGACCCATGTAGAATTGTTCATGGAAAGCCTTTTCTAATTGATTCCAACTAACAATGGAATTGGGAGGCAATGTTGTAAACCAAGTAAAAGCATTTTTTTGCAGAGAACTTGGAAAATATTTCGTTTTCAAATTCTCATTGTTTGCCATATCCCCGGCCTCCATAAGTTATCGAGCGATGTGTTCGAGTGTTGATTCATAAGTTTCCCCGGCGAATTTAGTGAACTTGGGGATTTTAGTATTTCCCGGCTAAATAGCACCAACGATCACTAAACTGTAAACTACTAATCACTACTCTAGTAACTTAGTAAAATAACAGTTTTCACTAACCACTAAAATAATTCTAACCAAAACTTATAATTTACCCGTTCACACAAAATGACAAAATACCCCTAAGTTAAAATTACTAAATTACCCTTGTAACACGAAACCCATGAAAATGCACCCAATGATGAATGGTCACACACAAGCACATATAAACACATAATAAAACAATTAAAAAAATAAATCTAGCGAAAATCGGGCTGTTACAGTCAGCATCAACTTGCATTGGCTGTTTGGTTTTCTCCCCAAATTTCAACCTTCCCTCATCGAGAGCCCTCTGCACAGAATCCCTGAAACGAGTACAACGCGATAAGTTATGGCCCAAAAACCCATGGAATTTACAAAATCCTCTCTTTTCCTTTGTTCTAAAGGAGGCAATTTCATGTTTTTAGGCACCAAAATTATGTCGTCAGTGACTAAAAGATAAAAGATCTCTTCACATTTAGAAACATCGAATGTATATGTTTTAGGAGGATATTTATCATTTTTAGGTTCTTCAGGATTTTTTCCATTCGATGGCCTTAGTGGTTTGCAGGCATAGGGCGGTCCATCTTTTAATTCTGCAAGATTTATTTCATTATCTTCGACAGTATCTGACCCCCAATAGAATTTTGGGTCACTGTCTCTTGTATCTACGTAGGCAACTTTCTCCCTTTTAGGGAACCTATTTTTCCGGGCTTTTTCAACCTTAAGCATTTCGACTTGTCGAACTCTATCTGCCAACTGTGCCATATCTCTAAGGTATTGAGTATCCAACTTCTTTCAAACAAAATAATCCAAGCCACCTGCGGCTATTTCAACCAATTTATGTTCTGGCACTGATGTGAAGCATCTGGCCTTAAGAAGACGGAATCTATTAAGATAATCATCTATTGACTCATGAGTTTTACGTCGAACGCTAGCCAGTTCTTTAAAACTAATCTTGGATTGACCCATGTAGAATTGTTCATGGAAAGCCTTTTCTAATTGATTCCAACTAACAATGGAATTGGGAGGCAATGTTGTAAACCAAGTAAAAGCATTTTTTTGCAGAGAACTTGGAAAATATTTCATTTTCAAATTCTCATTGTTTGCCATATCCCCGGCCTCCATAAGTTATCGAGCGATGTGTTCGAGTGTTGATTCATAAGTTTCCCCGGCGAATTTAGTGAACTTGGGGATTTTAGTATTTCCCGGCTAAATAGCACCAACGATCACTAAACGGTAAACTACTAATCACTACTCTAGTAACTTAGTAAAATAACAGTTTTCACTAACCACTAAAATAATTCTAACCAAAACTTATAATTTACCCGTTCACACAAAATGACCAAAATACCCCTAAGTCTAAAATTACTAAATTACCCTTCTAACACGAAACCCATGAAAATGCACCCAATGATGAATGGTCACACACAAGCACATATAAACACATAATAAAACAATTAAAAAAATAAATCTAGCGAAAATCGGGCTGTTACAGTCAGCATCAACTTGCATTGGCTGTTTGGTTTTCTCCCCAAATTTCAACCTTCCCTCATCGAGAGCCCTCTGCACAGAATCCCTGAAACGAGTACAACGCGATAAGTTATGGCCCAAAAACCCATGGAATTTACAAAATACTCTCTTTTTCCTTTGTTCTAAAGGAGGCAATTTCATGTTTTTAGGCACCAAAATTATGTCGTCAGTGACTAAAAGATAAAAGATCTCTTCACATTTAGAAACATCGAATGTATATGTTTTAGGAGGATATTTATCATTTTTAGGTTCTTCAGGATTTTTTCCATTCGATGGCCTTAGTGGTTTGCAGGCATAGGGCGGTCCATCTTTTAATTCTGCAAGATTTATTTCATTATCTTCGACAGTATCTGACCCCCAATAGAATTTTGGGTCACTGTCTCCTGTATCTACGTAGGCAACTTTCTCCCTTTTAGGGAACCTATTTTTCCGGGCTTTTTCAACCTTAAGCATTTCGACTTGTCGAACTCTATCTGCCAACTGTGCCATATCTCTAAGGTATTGAGTATCCAACTTCTTTCAAACAAAATAATCCAAGCCACCTGCGGCTATTTCAACCAATTTATGTTCTGGCACTGATGTGAAGCATCTGGCCTTAAGAAGACGAATCTATTAAGATAATCATCTATTGACTCATGAGTTTTACGTCGAACGCTAGCCAGTTCTTTAAAACTAATCTTGGATTGACCCATGTAGAATTGTTCATGGAAAGCCTTTTCTAATTGATTCCAACTAACAATGGAATTGGGAGGCAATGTTGTAAACCAAGTAAAAGCATTTTTTTGCAGAGAACTTGGAAAATATTTCATTTTCAAATTCTCATTGTTTGCCATATCCCCGGCCTCCATAAGTTATCGAGCGATGTGTTCGAGTGTTGATTCATAAGTTTCCCCGGCGAATTTAGTGAACTTGGGGATTTTAGTATTTCCCGGCTAAATAGCACCAACGATCACTAAACGGTAAACTACTAATCACTACTCTAGTAACTTAGTAAAATAACAGTTTTCACTAACCACTAAAATAATTCTAACCAAAACTTATAATTTACCCGTTCACACAAAATGACCAAAATACCCCTAAGTCTAAAATTACTAAATTACCCTTCTAACACGAAACCCATGAAAATGCACCCAATGATGAATGGTCACACACAAGCACATATAAACACATAATAAAACAATTAAAAAAATAAATCTAGCGAAAATCGGGCTGTTACAGTCAGCATCAACTTGCATTGGCTGTTTGGTTTTCTCCCCAAATTTCAACCTTCCCTCATCGAGAGCCCTCTGCACAGAATCCCTGAAACGAGTACAACGCGATAAGTTATGGCCCAAAAACCCATGGAATTTACAAAATACTCTCTTTTTCCTTTGTTCTAAAGGAGGCAATTTCATGTTTTTAGGCACCAAAATTATGTCGTCAGTGACTAAAAGATAAAAGATCTCTTCACATTTAGAAACATCGAATGTATATGTTTTAGGAGGATATTTATCATTTTTAGGTTCTTCAGGATTTTTTCCATTCGATGGCCTTAGTGGTTTGCAGGCATAGGGCGGTCCATCTTTTAATTCTGCAAGATTTATTTCATTATCTTCGACAGTATCTGACCCCCAATAGAATTTTGGGTCACTGTCTCCTGTATCTACGTAGGCAACTTTCTCCCTTTTAGGGAACCTATTTTTCCGGGCTTTTTCAACCTTAAGCATTTCGACTTGTCGAACTCTATCTGCCAACTGTGCCATATCTCTAAGGTATTGAGTATCCAACTTCTTTCAAACAAAATAATCCAAGCCACCTGCGGCTATTTCAACCAATTTATGTTCTGGCACTGATGTGAAGCATCTGGCCTTAAGAAGACGGAATCTATTAAGATAATCATCTATTGACTCATGAGTTTTACGTCGAACGCTAGCCAGTTCTTTAAAACTAATCTTGGATTGACCCATGTAGAATTGTTCATGGAAAGCCTTTTCTAATTGATTCCAACTAACAATGGAATTGGGAGGCAATGTTGTAAACCAAGTAAAAGCATTTTTTTGCAGAGAACTTGGAAAATATTTCATTTTCAAATTCTCATTGTTTGCCATATCCCCGGCCTCCATAAGTTATCGAGCGATGTGTTCGAGTGTTGATTCATTAGTTTCCCCGCGAATTTAGTGAACTTGGGGATTTTAGTATTTCTCGGCAAAATATCACCAACGATCACTAAACTGTAAACTACTAATCACTACTCTAGTAACTTAGTAAAATAACAGTTTTCACTAACCACTAAAATAATTCTAACCAAAACTTATAATTTACCCGTTCACACAAAATGACCAAAATACCCCTAAGTCTAAAATTACTAAATTACCCTTCTAACACGAAACCCATGAAAATGCACCCAATGATGAATGGTCACACACAAGCACATATAAACACATAATAAAACAATTAAAAAAATAAATCTAGCGAAAATCGGGCTGTTACAGTCAGCATCAACTTGCATTGGCTGTTTGGTTTTCTCCCCAAATTTCAACCTTCCCTCATCGAGAGCCTCTGCACAGAATCCCTGAAACGAGTACAACGCGATAAGTTATGGCCCAAAAACCCATGGAATTTACAAAATCCTCTCTTTTTCCTTTGTTCTAAAGGAGGCAATTTCATGTTTTTAGGCACCAAAATTATGTCGTCAGTGACTAAAAGATAAAGATCTCTTCACATTTAGAAACATCGAAGTATATGTTTTAGGAGGATATTTGTCATTTTTAGGTTCTTCAGGATTTTTTCCATTCGATGGCCTTAGTGGTTTGCAGGCATAGGGCGGTCCATCTTTTAATTCTGCAAGATTTATTTCATTATCTTCGACAGTATCTGACCCCCAATAGAATTTTGGGTCACTGTCTCCTGTATCTACGTAGGCAACTTTCTCCCTTTTAGGGAACCTATTTTTCCGGGCTTTTTCAGCCTTAAGCATTTCGACTTGTCGAACTCTATCTGCCAACTGTGCCATATCTCTAAGGTATTGAGTATCCAACTTCTTTCAAACAAAATAATCCAAGCCCCTGCGGCTATTTCAACCAATTTATGTTCTGGCACTGATGTGAAGCATCTGGCCTTAAGAAGACGGAATCTATTAAGATAATCATCTATTGACTCATGAGTTTTACGTCGAACGCTAGCCAGTTCTTTAAAACTAATCTTGGATTGACCCATGTAGAATTGTTCATGGAAAGCCTTTTCTAATTGATTCCAACTAACAATGGAATTGGGAGGCAATGTTGTAAACCAAGTAAAAGCATTTTTTTGCAGAGAACTTGGAAAATATTTCATTTTCAAATTCTCATTGTTTGCCATATCCCGGCCTCCATAAGTTATCGAGCGATGTGTTCGAGTGTTGATTCATTAGTTTCCCCGGCGAATTTAGTGAACTTGGGGATTTTAGTATTTCCCGGCAAAATATCACCAACGATCACTAAACTGTAAACTACTAATCACTACTCTAGTAACTTAGTAAAATAACAGTTTTCACTAACCACTAAAATAATTCTAACCAAAACTTATAATTTACCCGTTCACACAAAATGACAAAATACCCCTAAGTCTAAAATTACTAAATTACCCTTCTAACACGAAACCCATGAAAATGCACCCAATGATGAATGGTCACACACAAGCACATATAAACACATAATAAAACAATTAAAAAAATAAATCTAGCGAAAATCGGGCTGTTACAGTCAGCATCAACTTGCATTGGCTGTTTGGTTTTCTCCCCAAATTTCAACCTTCCCTCATCGAGAGCCCTCTGCACAGAATCCCTGAAACGAGTACAACGCGATAAGTTATGGCCCAAAAACCCATGGAATTTACAAAATCCTCTCTTTTCCTTTGTTCTAAAGGAGGCAATTTCATGTTTTTAGGCACCAAAATTATGTCGTCAGTGACTAAAAGATAAAAGATCTCTTCACATTTAGAAACATCGAATGTATATGTTTTAGGAGGATATTTATCATTTTTAGGTTCTTCAGGATTTTTTCCATTCGATGGCCTTAGTGGTTTGCAGGCATAGGGCGGTCCATCTTTTAATTCTGCAAGATTTATTTCATTATCTTCGACAGTATCTGACCCCCAATAGAATTTTGGGTCACTGTCTCCTGTATCTACGTAGGCAACTTTCTCCCTTTTAGGGAACCTATTTTTCCGGGCTTTTTCACCTTAAGCATTTCGACTTGTCGAACTCTATCTGCCAACTGTGCCATATCTCTAAGGTATTGAGTATCCAACTTCTTTCAAACAAAATAATCCAAGCCACCTGCGGCTATTTCAACCAATTTATGTTCTGGCACTGATGTGAAGCATCTGGCCTTAAGAAGACGAATCTATTAAGATAATCATCTATTGACTCATGAGTTTTACGTCGAACGCTAGCCAGTTCTTTAAAACTAATCTTGGATTGACCCATGTAGAATTGTTCATGGAAAGCCTTTTCTAATTGATTCCAACTAACAATGGAATTGGGAGGCAATGTTGTAAACCAAGTAAAAGCATTTTTTTGCAGAGAACTTGGAAAATATTTCATTTTCAAATTCTCATTGTTTGCCATATCCCCGGCCTCCATAAGTTATCGAGCGATGTGTTCGAGTGTTGATTCATTAGTTTCCCCGGCGAATTTAGTGAACTTGGGGATTTTAGTATTTCCCGGCAAATATCACCAACGATCACTAAACTGTAAACTACTAATCACTACTCTAGTAACTTAGTAAAATAACAGTTTTCACTAACCACTAAAATAATTCTAACCAAAACTTATAATTTACCCGTTCACACAAAATGACAAAATACCCCTAAGTTTAAAATTACTAAATTACCCTTGTAACACGAAACCCATGAAAATGCACCCAATGATGAATGGTCACACACAAGCACATATAAACACATAATAAAACAATTAAAAAAATAAATCTAGCGAAAATCGGGCTGTTACAGTCAGCATCAACTTGCATTGGCTGTTTGGTTTTCTCCCCAAATTTCAACCTTCCCTCATCGAGAGCCCTCTGCACAGAATCCCTGAAACGAGTACAACGCGATAAGTTATGGCCCAAAAACCCATGGAATTTACAAAATCCTCTCTTTTCCTTTGTTCTAAAGGAGGCAATTTCATGTTTTTAGGCACCAAAATTATGTCGTCAGTGACTAAAAGATAGAAGATCTCTTCACATTTAGAAACATCGAATGTATATGTTTTAGGAGGATATTTATCATTTTTAGGTTCTTCAGGATTTTTTCCATTCGATGGCCTTAGTGTTTGCAGGCATAGGGCGGTCCATCTTTTAATTCTGCAAGATTTATTTCATTATCTTCGACAGTATCTGACCCCCAATAGAATTTTGGGTCACTGTCTCCTGTATCTACGTAGGCAACTTTCTCCCTTTTAGGGAACCTATTTTTCCGGGCTTTTTCAACCTTAAGCATTTCGACTTGTCGAACTCTATCTGCCAACTGTGCCATATCTCTAAGGTATTGAGTATCCAACTTCTTTCAAACAAAATAATCCAAGCCCCTGCGGCTATTTCAACCAATTTATGTTCTGGCACTGATGTGAAGCATCTGGCCTTAAGAAGACGGAATCTATTAAGATAATCATCTATTGACTCATGAGTTTTACGTCGAACGCTAGCCAGTTCTTTAAAACTAATCTTGGATTGACCCATGTAGAATTGTTCATGGAAAGCCTTTTCTAATTGATTCCAACTAACAATGGAATTGGGAGGCAATGTTGTAAACCAAGTAAAAGCATTTTTTTGCAGAGAACTTGGAAAATATTTCATTTTCAAATTCTCATTGTTTGCCATATCCCCGGCCTCCATAAGTTATCGAGCGATGTGTTCGAGTGTTGATTCATAGTTTCCCCGGCGAATTTATGAATCTTGGTGATTTTAGTATTTCCGGCAAATACACCAACGATCACTAAACTGTAAACTACTAATCACTACTCTAGTAACTTAGTAAAATAACAGTTTTCACTAACCACTAAAATAATTCTAACCAAAACTTATAATTTACCCGTTCACACAAAATGACCAAAATACCCCTAAGTCTAAAATTACTAAATTACCCTTCTAACACGAAACCCATGAAAATGCACCCAATGATGAATGGTCACACACAAGCACATATAAACACATAATAAAACAATTAAAAAAATAAATCTAGCGAAAATCGGGCTGTTACAGTCAGCATCAACTTGCATTGGCTGTTTGGTTTTCTCCCCAAATTTCAACCTTCCCTCATCGAGAGCCTCTGCACAGAATCCCTGAAACGAGTACAACGCGATAAGTTATGGCCCAAAAACCCATGGAATTTACAAAATCCTCTCTTTTCCTTTGTTCTAAAGGAGGCAATTTCATGTTTTTAGGCACCAAAATTATGTCGTCAGTGACTAAAAGATAAAGATCTCTTCACATTTAGAAACATCGAAAGTATATGTTTTAGGAGGATATTTTCAATTTTTAGGTTCTTCAGGATTTTTTCCATTCGATGGCCTTAGTGGTTTGCAGGCATAGGGCGGTCCATCTTTTAATTCTGCAAGATTTATTTCATTATCTTCGACAGTATCTGACCCCCAATAGAATTTTGGGTCACTGTCTCCTGTATCTACGTAGGCAACTTTCTCCCTTTTAGGGAACCTATTTTTCCGGGCTTTTTCAGCCTTAAGCATTTCGACTTGTCGAACTCTATCTGCCAACTGTGCCATATCTCTAAGGTATTGAGTATCCAACTTCTTTCAAACAAAATAATCCAAGCCCCCTGCGGCTATTTCAACCAATTTATGTTCTGGCACTGATGTGAAGCATCTGGCCTTAAGAAGACGGAATCTATTAAGATAATCATCTATTGACTCATGAGTTTTACGTCGAACGCTAGCCAGTTCTTTAAAACTAATCTTGGATTGACCCATGTAGAATTGTTCATGGAAAGCCTTTTCTAATTGATTCCAACTAACAATGGAATTGGGAGGCAATGTTGTAAACCAAGTAAAAGCATTTTTTTGCAGAGAACTTGGAAAATATTTCATTTTCAAATTCTCATTGTTTGCCATATCCCCGGCCTCCATAAGTTATCGAGCGATGTGTTCGAGTGTTGATTCATAGTTTCCCCGGCGAATTTAGTGAACTTGGGGATTTTAGTATTTCCCGGCAAATATCACCAACGATCACTAAACGTAAACTACTAATCACTACTCTATAACTTAGTAAAATAACAGTTTTCACTAACACTAAAATAATTCTAACCAAAACTTATAATTTACCCGTTCACACAAAATGACCAAAATACCCCTAAGTCTAAAATTACTAAATTACCCTTCTAACACGAAACCCATGAAAATGCACCCAATGATGAATGGTCACACACAAGCACATATAAACACATAAAAACAATTAAAAAAATAAATCTAGCGAAAATCGGGCTGTTACAGTCAGCATCAACTTGCATTGGCTGTTTGGTTTTCTCCCCAAATTTCAACCTTCCCTCATCGAGAGCCTCTGCACAGAATCCCTGAAACGAGTACAACGCGATAAGTTATGGCCCAAAAACCCATGGAATTTACAAAATCTCTCTTTTCCTTTGTTCTAAAGGAGGCAATTTCATGTTTTTAGGCACCAAAATTATGTCGTCAGTGACTAAAAGATAAAAGATCTCTTCACATTTAGAAACATCGAATGTATATGTTTTAGGAGGATATTTATCATTTTTAGGTTCTTCAGGATTTTTTCCATTCGATGGCCTTAGTGTTTGCAGGCATAGGGCGGTCCATCTTTTAATTCTGCAAGATTTATTTCATTATCTTCGACAGTATCTGACCCCCAATAGAATTTTGGGTCACTGTCTCCTGTATCTACGTAGGCAACTTTCTCCCTTTTAGGGAACCTATTTTTCCGGGCTTTTTCAACCTTAAGCATTTCGACTTGTCGAACTCTATCTGCCAACTGTGCCATATCTCTAAGGTATTGAGTATCCAACTTCTTTCAAACAAAATAATCCAAGCCACCTGCGGCTATTTCAACCAATTTATGTTCTGGCACTGATGTGAAGCATCTGGCCTTAAGAAGACGAATCTATTAAGATAATCATCTATTGACTCATGAGTTTTACGTCGAACGCTAGCCAGTTCTTTAAAACTAATCTTGGATTGACCCATGTAGAATTGTTCATGGAAAGCCTTTTCTAATTGATTCCAACTAACAATGGAATTGGGAGGCAATGTTGTAAACCAAGTAAAAGCATTTTTTTGCAGAGAACTTGGAAAATATTTCATTTTCAAATTCTCATTGTTTGCCATATCCCGGCCTCCATAATTATCGAGCGATGTGTTCGAGTGTTGATTCATTAGTTTCCCCGGCGAATTTAGTGAACTTGGGGATTTTAGTATTTCCCGGCAAAATATCACCAACGATCACTAAACTGTAAACTACTAATCACTACTCTAGTAACTTAGTAAAATAACAGTTTTCACTAACCACTAAATAATTCTAACCAAAACTTATAATTTACCCGTTCACACAAAATGACAAAATACCCCTAAGTCTAAAATTACTAAATTACCCTTGTAACACGAAACCATGAAAATGCACCAATGATGAATGGTCACACACAAGCACATATAAACACATAATAAAACAATTAAAAAATAAATCTAGCGAAAATCGGGCTGTTACAGTCAGCATCAACTTGCATTGGCTGTTTGGTTTTCTCCCCAAATTTCAACCTTCCCTCATCGAGAGCCTCTGCACAGAATCCCTGAAACGAGTACAACGCGATAAGTTATGGCCCAAAAACCCATGGAATTTACAAAATCCTCTCTTTTTCCTTTGTTCTAAAGGAGGCAATTTCATGTTTTTAGGCACCAAAATTATGTCGTCAGTGACTAAAAGATAGAAGATCTCTTCACATTTAGAAACATCGAATGTATATGTTTTAGGAGGATATTTATCATTTTTAGGTTCTTCAGGATTTTTTCCATTCGATGGCCTTAGTGTTTGCAGGCATAGGGCGGTCCATCTTTTAATTCTGCAAGATTTATTTCATTATCTTCGACAGTATCTGACCCCCAATAGAATTTGGGTCACTGTCTCCTGTATCTACGTAGGCAACTTTCTCCCTTTTAGGAACCTATTTTTCCGGGCTTTTTCAGCCTTAAGCATTTCGACTTGTCGAACTCTATCTGCCAACTGTGCCATATCTCTAAGGTATTGAGTATCCAACTTCTTTCAAACAAAATAATCCAAGCCGCCTGCGGCTATTTCAACCAATTTATGTTCTGGCACTGATGTGAAGCATCTGGCCCTTAGAAGAACGGATCTATTAAGATAATCATCTATTGACTCATGAGTTTTACGTCGAACGCTAGCCAGTTCTTTAAAACTAATCTTGGATTGACCCATGTAGAATTGTTCATGGAAAGCCTTTTCTAATTGATTCCAACTAACAATGGAATTGGGAGGCAATGTGTAAACCAAGTAAAAGCATTTTTTTTGCAGAGAACTTGGAAATATTTCATTTTCAAATTCTCATTGTTTGCCATATCCCCGGCCTCCATAAGTTATCGAGCGATGTGTTCGAGTGTTGATTCATTAGTTTCCCCGGCGAATTTAGTGAACTTGGGATTTTAGTATTTCCGGCAAAATATCACCAACGATCACTAACTGTAAACTATAATCACTACTCTAGTAACTTAGTAAAATAACAGTTTTCACTAACCACTAAATAATTCTAACCAAACTTATAATTTACCCGTTCACACAAAATGACCAAATACCCCTAAGTCTAAAATTACTAAATTACCCTTCTAACACGAAACCATGAAAATGCACCCAATGATGAATGGTCACACACAAGCACATATAAACACATAATAAAACAATTAAAAAAATAAATCTAGCGAAAATCGGGCTGTTACAGTCAGCATCAACTTGCATTGCTGTTTGGTTTTCTCCCCAAATTTCAACCTTCCCTCATCGAGAGCCTTCTGCACAGAATCCTGAAACAGTACAACGCGATAAGTTATGGCCCAAAAACCCATGGAATTTACAAAATCCTCTCTTTTTCCTTTTCTAAAGGAGGCAATTTCATGTTTTTAGGCACCAAAATTATGTCGTCAGTGACTAAAAGATAGAAGATCTCTTCACATTTAGAAACATCGAATGTATATGTTTTAGGAGGATATTTTCATTTTTAGGTTCTTCAGGATTTTTTCCATTCGATGGCCTTAGTAGTTTGCAGGCATAGGGCGGGTCCATCTTTTAATTCTGCAAGATTTATTTCATTATCTTCGACAGTATCTGACCCCAATAGAATTTTGGGTCACTGTCTCCTGTATCTACGTAGGCAACTTTCTCCTTTTAGGGAACCTATTTTTCCGGCTTTTTCAGCCTTAAGCATTTCGACTTGTCGAACTCTATCTGCCAACTGTGCCATATCTCTAAGGTATTGAGTATCCAACTTCTTTCGAA